>NC_092371.1:90663652-91263652 GCF_030028105.1 Mobula birostris | reverse complement strand
TGCATCAATCCTAAACAATCCCAGTTGAACTCCAGTGAATGGGATCTTTTTTGCATGAACAACCTAAAGCACAAGTAAAATTATTTAAACCAGATGGTGTTGCCTCCCTAAAATAACTTTTTCACAATTACAACCTATGCTATTTAAACATGCTCACTGCAGCTTTTGAAATGCACTGTACACAAATGTTGACACTAGGATGGGAAAGGGTAAAGTTCTGGTGCTTGGAAATTCAATTCCATAAGATTTTGCCTTATGCAACTGGACGTCAGTGTGCAATTTCTATATCCCTCCTGTCTCATCCTAGTGACCATGAAGTGATTTATACTTCAGGAGTTTTTGTGATATGTTATTTTTATGCAATGGTCTTGCTTGTGTATTGCAGGTTGAGGTGGTCCATGGTGTCCTGAAGTCACTCACTGGCATTCGCAAGGGGATCCTGGTTTTCAAACCATGGTTCTGAACTCAAAATTCGGTGAAAAAATTGAGAGAGTGATTGACTGAGTAACTGCAGACATGCAAACAGCTTTGAGCCTCATTTAGAAAAGTGCAGGTTAATCAAGGATGGATCCTTAAAGTTAATGGGACAGATACAGAAGGTGGTCAAGATGTTTTGCGGGTTACTGCTGAAGATGTGGATAGAAGAGTGAGGAAGTACATAGAATGAGCTGCTGGAGAAAATGATTGAGGCAGGTACAATAATAACTTTTAAAAGACAGGAGTGGAAAGATTCGGAAGGTTATGCACCAAATTCTCGTCAATAGGACGAGTGTGGATGGGGCATTAACTAGGAAACTGAAGGATCTGTTTCAATAATAAATGACTCAACTGCAAGACAAGTTAAAGCACTAGCAGGGCCACAGATGGAAATCTGTGTATCATTTTGGTCATTAGATTATGGAAAAGCTGATAAAACTTCATAGTGTTCAGTGAATAGCTACAAGCAAAATGCCAGGTTTCAAATTATATAAATTAGAGAGTAGCAAGGTGACAGAACATTTACAAATGTATCACACGAGATAGTCAGACCAACCTATCCCTACTTTCCAAGACTAAACCTGTGGTAGAAGAGGGTTGAAGAAAGAAATCAGTCAAAAGGTATACCATCTGGAACTCACTGCAAGGAAAGCAAACTAACCTGCCCAAAAGAAAGAAGACAGAAAACGAAGCTGACGAGATTTTATCAAAAAGCTATCACATTTGAATGTGTTCTTTGAGGATATAACAAGCACTGCACTTTGAAGGGTAGCAGTAGATGTGCAGAGGAAGTTCCAAAAGGAATTCAATGTGCAATAATGGAAGTGAGCAGCACAAGGTAAGAGTTCATGACATTATGCTAATATTCTACAATGATCAGTTTAAGATTAACGGGTAACATAAATGGGTAAAAATCGGGCAATTATAGAACATAATGTTGGGAAATGTGGAGATATTCACTTAGGCAGGAAGAAATGGAAGCAGAATATTATTAAAATGCAGGGAGACTACAAAATGCTGCTATACAAAGGTTTCTGGATGTCCTTGTGCACAGAATATAGGATTAATTTAAGCTGCACTTTTTTTGACTGGCATAAACACAAGAGGCCAATTGGTTTCCTCAGTAGTATACATTTCTTGACTCTACATTTCCCATTGGCACACCAGAACGCAAACAATGAACCCTTCACAAAGTTTTAACTACAGCCATTTTACAATCAAACAATATGAACTCGAAAAGCCTCTATGTGTTTAGGAACCACCAGCAGTGTCATAATCTGTGCTGCATTCTGGAAGGATAAATGTAACCAACATTACTATTTTCTCACTATTTCCTCCAGGAAGACTTGGCTATTGATATTGAGAAATGACAGTATTGTGATTGAAGTTTCACCAGTTAGGAGGACAAGCAACATCCTTGGAAATGTATCATAGTGACTATGGATTCTCAAGGCAGGTTGTGGCTAGTCTGAGATGTCCCGGATCATTTGGGAGGCTAAGGGGGTGATGGATAGGACATATAGAGAGGTAGTTACACCCAAGGTGCAGAACACAGGAAACTGGGTGAATGTCAGGAAGGGGAAAGGGATTAAGAAGCCAGTACAGGGTACTCCTGTGGCCATCTCCCTAAACAACAGGTATACCACTTTGGATGCTGTCGAGGAGGGGAAGCAAGGATGTGATGCTGAAGCTTTATAGGGTGCTGGTGAGGCCTCACCTTGAGTATTGTGAACAGTTTTGGGCTCCTCATCTTAGAAGAGATGTGCTGGCATTGGAGAGGGTCCAGAGGAGGCTCACAAGGATGATTCCAGGAATGAACGGGTTATCATATGAAGAACGTTTGATGGCTCTGGGTCTGTACTCACTGGAATTCAGAAGGATGAGGGGAGATCTCATTGAAACATTTTGAATGTTGAAAGGCCTAGACAGAGTAGATATGGAAAGGATGTCTCCCATGGTGGGAGAGTCTAGGACAAGAGGGCACTGCCTCAAGATTTCAGGATAGAGGGGCACCCTTTCAAAACAGGGATGTGGAGAAATTTCATTTGGTGAATTTGTGGAATTTGTTGCCACATGCAGCTGTGGAGACTGGGTCGTTGGGTGTAGTTAAGGCAGAGATTGATAGGTTCTTGATTGGACATGGCATCAAAGTTTATGGGAGGAGGCCAGGAACTGGGGTTGAGGAGGGCATAGGAAAAAAGGATCAGCCATGATTGAATGGCAGAGCAGACTCGATGGGCCAGATGGCCTAATTCTACTCCTATGTCTGATGGTCTTCTGGTCTTATGGTCTTAAAGTCGCTGTGGTGGAGTCTCTGGCACCAAGTCTGCCTCTGTGACTCAGGAGGGAAGGGGGAAAGAAGAGGCACACTGTGCTGATAGGAGATTCATTAGTTAGGGGAATGGACAGGAGGTTCAGTGGATGAGAACGAGATTCCCAGATGGTATGGTGCCTCCCAGGTGCCAGGGTCCAGGATATCTTGGATTGAGTCCTTAGCATTCTTAAGTGGGAGGGTAAACAGTCAGAAGTCTTGGTCCATGTAGGTACAAATGCCATTGGAGGGATGAGTGACAAGGTTCTGCATAAGGCATTCAGGTAGTTAGGGTTAGGAAAGTTAGGTGCCAAGTTAAAGGGCAGGACCTCCATTGTTGTGATCTCAGGGTTGCTATCCATGCCACATGCCAGTGAGGCCAGAACTAGGAAGATTATACAGTTTAATATGTGGCTAAGGAACTGGTGTAGAAGGGATAGCATAAGATTTTTGGATCATTGGGCTCTCTGCCAGGGATGGTGGGACCTGTACAGAAGGGACAACTTGCACCTGAACTGGGGAGGGACTAATATCCTAGAGGTGTTGGGAAGATTTGTTAATGCTGCACTGTGGGGTTTAAACTAGAGTTACAGGGGGATGGGAACCAGAGTGCCGGAACAGTTAGTGGAGAGGTTGTGGAGACAGGTATTGGTAAGACCTCAAACAAAATTAGAAGTCAAAAGGTTGAGCGTGGTGCAACTAGCGTCCTGAGCTGTGTATATTTAAGTATATATAAGTATCATAGGAAAGGAGGATAATAGTGCTGAAGATGAGGTAGCTGGTTTACAAACAGAGGCAACGTGTAGTGAGGAGAAGCTGTTGTGAGGGAAAGATTGCAGTCAACAGGGTGAGTTGGAACGTAAAAGGCAGACAATATCAAAAGGACTAAAGGTGTTGTATTTGAATGTGCACAGTATATGGAATAAGGTCAATGAATTTGCAGCACAGTTACAGATTGGCATGTATGATTTCATTAGCATCACTGAATCATGGCTAAAAGCTTATAGCTAGAAGCTTAATCTCCAAGGATACACAGTGTATCGAAGGGACGGGCAGGAAGGCAGAGGGGGGCAGTGTTGCTCTGTTGGTAAAAAAATGAAATCATATCATTAGAAAGAGGTGACATAGGTCAGAAGGTGTTGAATAATTGTGAATAGAGCTAAGGAACTGTAAGGTTAAAAAGACCCTGATGGGAGTTGTATACAGACCCCCAAAGAGTAGTAAAGATGTGGCCTACAAATTACAATGGGAGATAGAAAATGCATGCCAAAAGGGCAATATTACAATAGTCATGGGGGACTTCAAAATGCAGATAGATTGGGAAAATCAGGTTGGTGCAGGATTCCAAGAGGGAGAATTTCTAGAGTACCCACAAGCTGGCTTTTCGGAGCAGCTTGTGGTTGAGCCCATTAGAGGATCAGCTATTTAGGATTGGGTGTAGTGCAATCAACTAAAATTGAATAGAAAGCTTAAGGTAAGAGAACCCTTAGAGCAACTGATCATAATATGATGAATTCACCCTGAAATTTGAGAAGGAGAAGCTAAAGTCAGATGTATTAGTGTTACAGTAGAGTAAAGGGAATTACAGAGGCATGAGATTGGCAAAGAATACTGGCAAGGATGACAGCAGAGCAGCAACGGCTGGAATTTCTGGAAGCAATTTGGAAGGCACAGGATATATACGTCTCAAAGAGGAAGAAGTATTCTAAAGAAAAGATGACAGAACCATGGTGAACAAGAGAAGTCAAAGCCAATATAAAAGCAAAGGAGAGGGCATATAGTAGAGCAAAATTTTGTGGGAAGTTAGGGGATTGAGAAGCCAACAGAAGGCAACTGAAAAAATCATTCAAAGTATTGAAATGGAATACAAAAGTAATCTAGCCAATAATATTAAAGAAGATATGGAAGTTTCTTCAGATACCTAAAGTGTAAAAGAAAGGTGAAAGTGTATATTGGACCACTGGAAAATGATGCTGGAGAGGTATTAATGGTGGACAACAAAATGGCAAATGAGTTGAATAAGTATTTTACATCAGTATTCACTGTGGAAGACACCAGTAATATGGTGGAAGTTCCAGATATTAGGCATCATGAAGTGTGTGAAGTTACCATAACTAGAAAGAAGGTTCTTGGGAAACTGAAAGGTCTGAAGGTAGATAAGTCACCTGGACCAAAGCAACACTCACAACACGCTGGAGGAACTCAGCAGGTCGGGCAGCATCCGTGGAAAAGTACAGTCGACGTTTCGGGCCAGAACCCTTCGTCAGGACTGTAGATGGAAGGGGCAGAGGCCCTATAATAAAGGTGGGTGAGGGTGGGAAGGAGAAGGCTGGTAGATTCCAGGTGAAAAACCAGTAAGGGGAAAGATAAAGGGGTGGGGGAGGGGAAGCAGGAGGTGATAGGCAGGAAAGGTGAAGAAAGAATAGGGGAAAACGCAATGGGTAGTAGAAGGAGGCGGAACCATGAGGGAAGTGATAGGCAGCTGGGGGAGGGGGCAGAGTGACATAGGGATAGGGGAAGGGAGGGAAAGGGAGGGGGAGGGAATTACTGGAAGTTGGAGAATTCTATGCTCATACCAAGGGGCTGGAGACTACCTAGATGGTATATGAGGTGTTACTCCTCCAACCTGAGTTTAGCCTCATCATGGCAGTAGAGGAGGCCATGTATGGACATATCTGAATGGGAGTGGGAAGCAGAGTTGAAGTGGGTGGCTATTGGGACATCTGTCTGTTTTGGCGGACAGAGCGGAGGTGCCCGACGAAGTGGTCCCCCAACTTGCGTCCCTCTGACCCGGAGTCACCTGGACCAGATGGTATACTCCCAAGAGTTCTGAAAGAGGTAGCTGAAGAGAGTGTGGAGGCATTAGTAATGATCTTTCAAGAATCACTAGATTCTGGAATGGTTCCCATAGACCAGAAAGTTGCAAATGTCACTTCACTCTTCAAGAAGGGAGAAGGTAGAAGAAAGGAAACTATAGGCCAATTAGTCTGATTATTAAGGATAGGTCTCAGGGTACTTGGAGGCACATGATAAAATAGGCCTCAAGAGAAAATCTTGCCTGACAAATCTGTTGGAATTCTTGGAAGAAATGACAAGCAGGATAGACAAAGGAGAATCGGTAGATGTTGTGCACTTGGATTTTCAGAAAGCTTTTGACAAGGTGCCACACATGAGGCTGCTTCACAAGTTATCAGCCCATGGTATTACAGGAAAGATTCTAGCATGGATAAAGCAGTGGCTGATTGGCAGGAGGCAAAGAATAAAAGGAGCCTTTTTTTGTTGGCTGCCAGTGACTAGTGGTGTTCCATAGGGGTCTGTGTTGAGACCGATTCTTTTTGTGTTATATGTTAATGATTTGAATGATAGACTTTGTTGCAAAGTTTGCAGAGGATATGAAGATAGGTGGAGGGGCAGGTAGTTTTGAGGAAGTGCAGAGAATACAGAAGGACTTAGATTAGGAGAATGGCAAAGAGGGGAGAGGAGCCGGGACTGTCATGCACTTTCATAGAAGAAATGAAAGGGTTGACTATTTTTTAAATGGAGGTGCAAAGGTTCTTGGGAGTCCTTGTGCAGGATTTCCTAAGGGTAATTTGCAGGTTGAGTCTGTGGTGAAGAAGGCAAATGTGATGTTCGCATTCATTTCAACAGGACTAGAGTATAAAAACAAGGCTGTAATGTTGAGATTTTATAAAGCATGGGTGATGCCTCACTTGGAGTATTGTGAGCAGTTTAGAGCCCCTTATCTTAGAAAGGCTGAAACTGGAGAGGGTTCAAGGGAGATTCACGAAAGTGTTTCTGAGATTGAGAGGTTTGTCAGATGAAGAGCGTTTGATAGCTCTGGGCCCGTACTCACTGGAATTCAGAAACCAATTGAATGGTGAAAGGCCTTGATAGAGTGGATGTGGAAAGGATGTTTACTGTGATGGAAGAGTCTAAGACCAGAGGACAAAACCTCAGAAAAGAGGGGTGTCCTTTTAGAAGAGAGGTGGTGAGGAATTTCTTTAGCCAAAGCATGGTGAAGCTCTGGAATTCTTTGCCACAAACAGCTATGGAGGCTGTCTTTATGTATATTTATGGCAGAAGTTGATAAATTCTTGATTGGTCAGGGTATGGGGAGAATGCAGGAGATTGGGGCTGAGAGGAAAATCGGATCAGCCATGATGAAATGGCAGATCAGACTCGATGGGCTAAATGGCCTAATTTTGCTCCTATATCTTATGGTATTATGGTCCAAGTGACTTAAATGGAAGGGAAGTGTAGATGAACCTGGCAAAATTACATCCATTTATAAAATCACTTTCCAAAATACGATACTGCTTTGAATCACACAACCCTACTTTGGTAAACATTCTTACAATCACAATCAAAAATCAAGTTTTTGTTTCAATTGTTGAATATTCCCTTTAACATCTGCCAGACGATGCTGAGGATGTTCTACAAGTCTGTGGTGGCCAGTGCGATCATGTTTGCTGTTGTGTGCTGGGGCAGCAGACTGAGGGTAGCAGACACCAACAGAGTCAACAAACACATTCCTAAGGCCAGTGATGTTGTGGGGATGGAACTGGACTCTCTGACAGTGGTGTCTGAAAAGAGGATGCTATCCAAGTTGCATGCCATCTTGGACAATCTCTCCCATCCACTGCATAATGTACTGGTTGGGCACAGGACTACATTCAGCCAGAGACTCATTCCACCGAGATGCAACACAGAACGTCATAGGAAGTTATTCCTGCCTGTGGCCATCAAACTTTACAACTCCTCCCTTGGAGGGTCAGACACCCTGAGCCAATAGGCTGGTCCTGGACTTATTTCCTGGCATAATTTACATATTACTTATTAATTATTTATGGTTTTATTACTATTTAATTATTTATGGTGCAACTGTAACGAAAACCAATTTCCCCCAGGATCAATAAAGTATGACTATGACTATATTTGATGATTATTCAAAGAACTCGATTGTTAAAGAGCTTCATACTTACAATAATTTCAATGATCTTATCAAACAAGACAGCTGCAGGCTCTTGAAACTCGAAGATAAAATACTAGGAAGGAAAAAGAGGAAGATTGTAATGAAAATATGAAAGCAAGTTAGGCATCTGTAGAGGTGAAGGAAGTGCATTACTGGTAGTCATAATTACAACAGGAAGTACTAGAAATATAGGGAAGTCAAATGGACCGAAGTTCATCAGGTTAATCTGACAGAAGCAGATAATGCTTCTTTACCTGTGTTATGTACCACCAATAAAGGGACTAGGACATACCCAGTGTGTCAAACTATTCTAATGAAGAGAGAGAAACTGAGTCAAAATAAGACACAAGAATGAGGAGTCTTTGCAAGGGAACCTGTGCTTCATGTTGGATCCAATCCTTTCAACTTAATCAAGCCAGCAAAATAATCATAGAGTCATAGAGGTGCAGCACAGAAGCACGCCATTGGGCCCATCTAGTCCATGCCAAAGCCATTTAAACAACCTACTTCCAATGACGTTCACCAGAACCATAAGCTTCCATCTGGTGAGTCAGTATCCTGGCAAAAACTACACCATGAAGGCAAATGAACACTCCAAGCAACTGCACAAAAAAGTTACTGAAAAGTACAAGTCAGGAGATGGATAGCAGAAAATTTCCAAGTCACTGAATATCTCTTCAAGTACAGTCAAGTCAATCATCAAGGAATGGAAAGAATATTGCACAGCTGTAAGTCTGCCTAGAGCAGGCCGACCTCAAAAACTGAGTGACTGTGCAAGAAGGGGAGAAGTGAGGGAGGCCACCAAGAAACCTATGACAACTCTGGAGGCATTACAGGCTTCAGTGGCTGAGACAGGAGAGACTGCACATACAAGAACTGTTACCCAGGTGCTTCACCAGTCACAGCTTTATGGGAGAGTGGCAAAGAGAAAGCCACTGTTGACAAAAAACTTAAATAAAACCTTGGCTAGAATTTGCCAGAAGGCATGTGGGAGACTCTGAAGTCAGCTGGAAGAAGGTTCTATGGTCTGATGAAACAAAATTGAGCTTCTTGGCTATAGTACTAAATGCTATTTTTGATGTAAGCTAAACACCACACATGATCAAAAACATACTATCCCTATCATGAAGCATGGTGGTGGCTGTATCACGTTGTGGGGATGCTTCACTGCAGCAGGCCCTGGAAGGCTGGTGAAGGTAGAGGGTAAAATGAATGCAGCAAAATAAAGGGAAATTCTGGAGGAAAACCTGATGCAATCTGCAAGAGAACTGTGGCTTGGGAAAATATTTATTTTCCAGCAAGACAACTAATTAATTTAGATCACATTGTAGAGATCAGTTTCCACTTTGATACAATAGAATCTTTTTATGTTGATCAGTGTAAAAATAACAAATTAGATCCACAGTGATTCAATGTTGTAAAGCAATAAAACATGTAAACCTCTGGGGGTGGGGGGGTGAATTTTTTTAATAGGCACCGTAGGTGACCAAAACTGCATACGATACTACAAATTAGGTCTCACCAACATATTATACAACTTCAACATAACATCCCATCTTCTGTACCCGATACATTAATTTATGAAGGCAAATGTGCCAAAAGCTTTCTTTTTGTCCCGATCTACCTGTGACACCGCTTTCAGTGAATTATGTACCCGTATTCCCAAATCCCTTTGTTCCATCACACCCCTCAGTGCCCCTACTGTTCACTGTGTAAGACCTACCCTGGTTGGTCCCTCCAAAGTGCGAAACCTCGCATTTATCTACATTAAATTCCATCTACCATTTTTAGCCCATTTTTTCAGCTGATGCAGATCCCTCCGCGAGCTAAGATGGCTTTCCTCACTGTCCACTAAACCCCCAATCTTGCTATCATTCACCAACCCTACCACAAAGCCAATGTCTAATCCAATTTACCTCATCCTGAATGCTGAGTATCTAAACCGTCTGGACCAGCCTCCCATGCATGATCTTCACAAATGTCTTACTAAAGTCCATGTAGACAACATCCACTGCCTTGCCTTCATCCATTTCTCTGACAACTTCCTCAGAAAAACTCTTTAAGATTGGTTAGACATGACTACCTTGCATGAAGCCATGCTGACTATCCTTAATCGGTCCATGTCTATCCAAATGCCCACATATCCAGTCCCTTAGAATATCTTCCAATAACTTTTCCACAACTGATGTCAGATTCACCAGCCTATAATTCGAATTTCAACTTCAGGGTTGAATGGGAACTGGGATCAGTCATGATGAAATGGCAGGGCAGACTTGATGGGCTGAATAGCCTAATTCTGCTCCTATGTCTCACTGCCCTATGGTCTTATAATTTCCTGGTTTATTTTTAGAGCCTTTCTTAAACAGAGGAACAATATTGGCTATCCTCCAATCCCCTGGTATACCTCCTGCCATGAAGGTTGATTTAAATATCTCTGCTAGGCTCCTAGCAATTTCTGAATTTCTTCCCATAGGGTCCAAGGGAACATTTTATCAGGTCCTGGGGATTTATCCACCCTGATTTGGCCAGAGTAGCAAACACCTCCTCCACTGTAATCTGTAAAGGGTCCATGAAGTTGATGCCGCTTTGCCACATTACTATAGACTCTGTATCCATCCCTTGAATAAATACAAAATAAATGCATTTAAGATCTCCCCCAACTGTTTTGGCTCCATTGTGGATTAATATTCTGGTCTTCCAGAAGACCAATTTTGTCCTTAGTAATCTTTTTGCACTTGACATACCTGTAGAATTCCTTAGGATTCTCAGGGAAATGTACGCCAGAAATGTTGTAAATGTTCAGGGGATATTTGCGTGGCATTCTGCTTAGGTACGTTCCAATGAGATGGGGAAAGAATGATAGGGTACAGGAACCATGGTGTACAAAGGCTGTTGAAAATTTAGTCAAGAAGAAAAGAAAATCTTACGAAAGGTTCAAAAAACTAGGTAATGATAGAGATCTAGAAGATTATAAGGCTAGCAGGAAGGAGCATTAAGAATGCAATTAGGAGAGCCAGAAGGGGCCATAAGAAGGCCTTGGCAAGCAGGATTAAAGCAAACCCCAAGGCATTCTACAAGTATGTGAAGAGCAAGAGGATAAGGCATGAGAGAATAGGACCAATCAAGTGTGATAATGGAAAAGTGTGTATGGAACTGGAGGAGATAGGAGAGGTACTTAATGAATACTTTGGTTCAGTATTCTCTACAAAAAGGTGTCTTGGCAGTTGTAGGGATGACTTAGAGTGGATTGAAAAGATTGAGCATATAGACATTAAGAAAGAGGATGTGCTGGAGCTTTTGGAAAGTAACAAGTTGGATAAGTCTCCGGGACCGGACAAGATATACCCCAGGCTACTGTAGGAGGCGAGGGAGGAGATTGCTGAGCCTCTGGCAATGATCTTTGCAACATCAATGGGGACGGGAGAGGTTCCAGAGGATTGGAGGGTTGCAGATGTTGTTCCCTTATTCAAGAATGCGAGTAAAATGCCCAGGAAATTATAGACCAGTGAGTCTATCTTCAGTGGTTGGTAAGTTGCTGGAAAAGATCATGAGAGGCAGGATTTATGAGCATTTGGAGAGGCATAATATGATTAGGAATAGTCAGCATGGTGTTGTCAAAGGCAGGCCATGCCTTACAAGCCTGATTGAATTTTTTGAGGAAATGACTAAACATAGTGATGATGGTTGAGCAGTTGATGTAACGTATATGGATTTCAGCAAGGCATTTGATAAGGTACCCCATGCAAGACTTATTGAGAAAGTAAAGAGGCATGGGATCCAAGGGGACCTTGTTTTGTGGTTCCAGAATTTGCTTGCCCAAAGAAGGCAAAGAGTGGTAGTAGATGGGTCATATACTCCATGGAGGCTGGTGACCAGTGGTGTGCCTCAGGGATCTGTTCTGGGACCCCTACTCTTCATGATTTTTATAAATGACCTGGATGAGGAAGTGGAGGGATGGGTTAGTAAATTTGCTGATGACACAAAGGTTGGAGGTGTTGTGCATAGTGTGGAGAGCTGTCAGAGGTTACAGTGGGACATTGATAGGATGCAAAACTGGGCTGAGAAGTGGCAGATGGATTTCAGGTAAGTGTGGTTCATTTTAGTAGGTTAAGTATGCTGGCAGAGCATAATTAATGGTAAGACTCTTGGCAGTGTGGAGGATCAGAGAGATCTTGGGGTCCAAGTCTATTGGACACCCAAAGCTGCTGCGTAGGTTGACCCTGTGGTTAAGAAGACATACAGTGCATTGGCCTTCATCAACTGTAAGATTGAGTATAAGAGCCGAGAGGTAATGTTACAGGTATATAGGACCCTGGTCAGACACCACTTGGAGTACTGTGCTCAGTTCTGGTCACCGCACTACAGGAAGGATATAGAATATAGGATACAGTAAACTATAGAAAGCTTGCAGAGGAGATTTACAAGGATGTTGCCTGGATTGTGGAGCATGCCTTATGAGAATAGGTTGAGTGAACTTGGCCTTTTTTCCTTGGAGCAACGAAGGGTGAGAGGTGATCTGACAGAGGTGTATAAGATGATGAGAGGCATTGATCGTGTGACTAGTCAGATGCTTTTTCCTGGGGCTGAAATGGCTAACACGAGAGGGCACAGTTATAAGGTGCTTGAAAGTGAGTACAGTGGAGATGCCAGGGGTAAGTTGTTTTTTTTTTTTTTTTTTTTTTTTTTTACACAGAGAGTGGTGAGAGTGTGGAATCAGCTGCCGGCGAAGGTGATGGAGGCAGATACAATAGGGGCTTTTAAGAAACTCCAGGATAGGTTGATGGAACTTGGAAAAATAGAGGGCTATAGGTAACCCTAGATAATTTCTAAAGTAAGTACATGTTCAAAGGTTCAAATGTCAAATTTAATATCAGAGAAGTGTATACGATATACATCCTGAAATGCTTTTTCTTCCCAAACATCCACAAAAACAGAGAAGTGCCCCATAGAATAAAGGACAGATAAGCATAAGAACCCCAAAGTACCCCCAGCTCCCCTCCCTCCCGTGCATAAGCTGCAGTGAGCAACAATCACCCCTCTCCCCATCAGTAAAAAAGCAAGGATTGGCACCATCAGCAAGCACTCAAGTGTGAGCAAAGCAATAGCAAAAACACAAACTTGAAGTTACCCCAAGGCTTCGCGTTACACACAGCATTTGACATACCACAGATTCTCTCTCCCTAATAGCGGAGAAAAAGGTGTCTCCACTTTCCCAGTGAGCGGGGAGACAGGACAAACAACTCGCTGGTTTACGATGTTAAAAAGTCTGTTACCTCGCTTTTTTCGAGCACAGCTTTGTGGGCCGAAGAGCCTGTATTGTGCTGTAGGTCTTCTATGTTTCTGTTTCTATGATCCTCCTTCACCTTGTCTGCTAAAGAAACTTCATGCTTTCTTTTAGCCTTCCTGATTTCTTTTGTAAGTGTTCCTTATATTTCTTGTAATCCATAAACACTTCATTTATTTATTTCTACTTGCCAATACCTGCTATGGACCTCCAGGGCCTAAATATCTCTTGAAAACTAAGGTTCCCTACACCTGTTATCTTTACCTTATATTCTGAAAAGCAGTTTGCAATCTCCAATTTTTGTTTTTGAAGGCCTCCCTCTTTCTAAGTACACCTTGGCTAGTAAACAACCTGTCCCAATTCACACTTGCCAGATCATTTCTGATACCATCAAAATGGCCTTTCTCCAATTTGGAATCACAACACGCAGACTAGACCTTTCTTTTTGCATATTTACTTTGAAACTAATGGCATTGTGGTCACTGGATGCAAAGTGTTCCCCTACATAAACTTCTGTCACCTGCCCTGTCTAGTAGCAGATCCAGTATGACCCATTCCCTCATTGGGACTTCTACGTACTGATGAAGGAAACTTCCTGAGCACATTTGACAAACTCTATCCCGTCTAGTCCTTTTATAATATGGGATTCCCAGTCAATATGTGGATAGTTAATCATCTACTATAATCGGGAGAAGATGACGGCATGACAACAGCGTGCGCGGCCTCTCCGGTGATGAATATCTGTTATCTGTCAAGTAGAGGACCGTGCACAATCCTGATTTGATGGAGACAGACGTGAGAGCACAGCGGAACATCTGAAAACTTCTGAAATGTCTGCTTTGCTACCACTGCTACTGTGTGGTAACCGGAATCTCTGGAGCTGAAGGCCTCGAAATCCTCGGCTTTGCGTGTTTCAGCGGCCGGGGCAAGGTCGAAGGCGCTCGGCAGAGGATAGCACTCGGGAGGCTGTATCAGAGAGGTTGGTCGGAAGCTCGAAGTTTTGGGAAGGATGGACTCGGGGTCGGCTGTGGTTGGGTGCTTCCAAGGTATCAGCAAGTTGACGGTGCCTGGAGGTTTATGGCAGGGAGTTTCTCCCTTTTGCCGCCGCTATCGGGGACTTGGGAGTTGATCAACTCGGGACTTTGAGACTTTTTCTTACCGTGCCTATGGACTGTTCTTCATCAAATTATGGTATTGCTTTGCACTGCAGTAACTATATGGTACAATTATGTGGTTTTGTCAGTGTTAGTCTTTGGTCTGTCCTGTTTTCTGTGATATCACGCTGGAGAAATATTGTATCATTTCTTAATGCATGTCTGCACTTCTAAATGACAATAAAAGAGGACTGAGTGTTCTCATAATCTAATAACCTTATTATTAAACAGCACTAGAATATTTCTGTGTTTTCCCTCTGCAGAACTAATTTTAAAGAGTATAATTCAGTCTGGAAAAGTCTTCAGCATTCCATCCAGCAATCACTCTTCACCAATGGATAATTTCAGAAATAGTGAAAGCCAATAGTACAGATTTAATCCACTGATATCCTGGGTAAACATCAAAAAATATGGACACCATTAAATTACTTAACAACCTTAAGTTGAAGGTTCCAGTAATGATATTTTTCATAACGCATATATCAGATCACAATGTTACTGTATGGTAGATACCAATGGATATTGTTACAGGTGGTTCGGAATAACAATAACAATATCCATTACACAGCATGCATCAAATGTTGATTTAACTGTAATTAAAGATCACAAATTTATGGACAAGGTGAAGAAGATTATCAAAAAAAAGTCTACAAACTCATTGAGAACAAAAAGATAACAAGGTTATCAATGTATTTGTCTACATGAGTTGTCACAAGAAATCTTTAAAAATATTTTTCATCTGTGTTTACCATGGAGAATGTTATGGAGGGTAAGGAATTAAGGGAAATAAATAATGATATATTGTTGTTCCTTTAGTTAAGAAGAACTGCAAGAACAAGTTAGGGAACTGCAGAGAGCCTGAAATTGGGAAATTTACTGGAGGGGATTTTCAATGACAGGATCTACCAGTATTTGGAAAGGATTGATTAGGAAAATTCAGTATGGCTTTATGTGTGGGAAATTGTGCCACAAATGAACAAAAGACTGAGTGGGTTGATATGGGAAGGGCAGTACCTGTACACATTGTCTACATTGGCTTTAGTAAGATTGTTGAAAAAATGCTGCATAGTAGGTTAGACTGGAAAATTATATTACTTTGATCTAAGGTGAGCTAGCTGACTGGATCTGAAATTAACTGAGTGAAAGCAAACAGATGGTGGTAGCGGAGGGTTGCAATTCCTACCGGCCAGTGGTGTGCCACAGAGATCGGTGTGGCTCGTCAAAGATCAATGATTCGGATGAAAACGTATTCCATGGTTGCTAAGTTTGATGATGACATTAAAATTGGTAATATTGTAGACAGTGAAAAAGATAACCTAAGATTACAATGAGACGTTGATCAAATGGACCAGTTGGGATCGAAGGGACGAAGGGTTCCGGCCCGAAACGTCGACTCATTGTTTCCACTGATGCTGCCCGACCTGCTGAGTTCTTCCAGTGTGTTGTGAGTGTTGCTTTGATCCCAGCATCTGCAGATTATTTTGTGTATATGAAGCTGTTACCAGCCTGCAGGAGTTGAGTTAAAAGGAGTAACTGGATGGGTTATAACTACTTTTCAACAGAGAAAAGGCTAAGGGGTGACCTGATGGAGGTTTATAAAATCATGAAGGTCATAGATAAAGTGAACAGCCATAGGGAAAACCTAGGTGGCGAAGGTTTAAAGTGAGAGGGGAAAACTTTGAAAGGTCCTGGGGGAAAGGAACTTTTTCCACACACCACATAGTACGTGTGTCGAAAGAGCTGTGAGAGGAAATGCTAGAGACAAGCACAATGATGACATTTAAAAGGCATTTAGACATGTTTAAATACAGTTCACTTTGTCCCATTAGTTACTGAACCAATACATCTTGTAAATCAGAGCCCTTACTGTCCCTTACAGCCCATAAATCAAGTTCTGTCAAACCCACTCTGAGCCATTTTTCAGCAATCAAGTCTGGAGATGATTATTTTCATTTCTGAATTATTCTGTTGACCATAGCTTCAGTAATTAGCAGATTTACCTCATTATAAAATGGGCAATTGGTGGACTTCTGTGTAGCTGTGTGTTTTTTCTCGTCTCCCACTTTCACATAAACTACAGGATCGATGTTGACACCGATTAATTTTCGTGCCTCGGTAATGGTAACAGCAATCTAATTGGGAAAATAAAATTATTACTAAAAATATCCCACATTTCAATATGCAGCCTATCAAATCTACAACTCAGCTCAGTTTGATATATAGAACATGTTCTCATCATTTAACTGCTCCCTGTAGCGTGAAAATAATAAAATTCAGCTCAAATAATCCAGTGATAACAAATATTATTCTAATATTTCAGAGGATATTCCTGGGTGATTGTCCAGTGAAGTTATGTGAGTGGAATTTAGAAATAAGTAGGGGGTAATCATTTTGGTGAAATTTTACTAAAGGTTTCACAATGGCCATTGTGAATTAAAGGAGCAAATACACGTGGGGAGATCACAGAAGAATAATTGAAATAGCAGGTGATATTGACTTCACTGATATAAACTGAAACAGCCGTCATGCTTGGAGCTTGGATGAGGGCAGGATATGTTGTCAAGTAATAAGTAGAAACCCTAACCAGAGAGTGGACAGCTCTTGGCCTCTTTATTGAGAAATGAGGCAGGGCAAGTGACTGAAGTCACAAGAGACTACACATGCTGGAATCTGGAGCAACATTTTGCTGGAGGAACTCAGTGAGTGCAGAAATATCTGAGGAGGACAGGAACTACTGATGGTATGGGTTAAAACATGATATCAGAACTAAGAGTTGAAAGGGGAGCTAGACAATATAAAGTGAAGAGAGAGAGTGGTGAGGCAGGGTCCAGAGAAAAAAGGACGGCTACAGATTGAAGGGCAGATAGAGCCAAGTAGGGGAGTATTGGGGTCAAGTTAGGAGATGGGTGATGGTTCGAAGTAGTCAAAAACAAGTGAGAAATATACACGTGGACTGAGGGGTGGGATAGGAGACATTGAAGGTGGAGCCAGAAATGGGAGGTGCTAAGTGGGAAGACAGAAGCTACCAATACTAGAAACTGATCAGTAACATTGGTGACTATGGGGAAAGGATAAGGGTAAAAGTGAAGGGCAGATGCCACTGGAACCGAAGCCAGAAGGAATCTAGTCAGTGATGTGCTCAGGATATAACTTGACAAGGCTAACAGTCTGAGATTTACTGATGACACAAAGGAGATTTACTGACGACACAGTCTAAGATTTACTGACAAAACAACACAGTCCCAGTTTACTGACATCGCAGTCTGAGATTTACTGACAACCAAAAACAGTCTGAGATTTACTGATGACACAACACAGTCTGAGATTTACTGACGAGACAACACAGTCTGAGATTTACTGACGACACAGTCTGAGATTCACTGACGACACAGTCTGAGATTTACTGACGACACAGTCTGAGATTTACTGACGAGACAACACAGTCTGAGATTTAGTGATGACACTGTCTGAGATTCACTGATGACACAGTTTGAGATTCACTGACGACACAGTCTGATATTCACTGACGACACAGTCTGAGATTTACTGACGACACAACACAGTCTGAGATTTACTGATGATACAGTCTGAACTGACAACACAGTCTGAGATTTACTGATGACACAACACAGTCTGAGATTTACTGACGACACAACACAGTCTGAGACTTACTGATGACCAAAAACAGTCTGATATTTGCTGACAACAGAGTCTGAGATTTACTGGTGACACAGTGAGATTTACTGACGATACAGACTGAGATTTATTAACAACACAACACATTCTGCATTTACTGAAGAGATAACACAGTCTGAAATTTACTGACAACACTACATAGACTGAGATCTACTAACGACACAATAAAGTCTGTGATTTACTGATGACACAGTCTGAGATTTTCCGACGATACAACAATCTGCAATTTACTGACAACACAGTCTGAGATTTACTGCAAAACAACACATTCTGAGATTTACAGACGACACCATCTGTAATTTACTGATGACACAAATTCAGATTTACTGACAACATAACATAGTCTGAGAATCAACACAGTCTAAGATTTTCTGACATAGAAAACCTACAGCACAATACAGGCCCTTCGGCCCACTAAGTTGCGCTGAACATGTCCCTACCTTAGAAATTACTAGGCTTACCCATAGCCCTCTATTTTTCTAAGTTCCATGTACCTATCCAAAAGTCTCTTAAAAGACCCTATCATATCCACCTCCACCACTGTTGCCGGCAGCCCATTCCAAGTACTCGCCACTCTCTGCATAAAAAACTTACCCCTGACATCTCCTCTGTACCTACTCCCAAGCACCTTAAACCTGTGCCCACTTGTGGCAACCATTTCAGCCCTGGGAAAAAGCCTCTGACTGTCCACACGATCAATGCCTCTCACTATCTTATACTCCTCTATCAGGACACCTCTCATCCTCCGTCACGCTAAGGAGAAAAGGCCGAGTTCACTCAATCTGTTTTCATAAGGCATGCTCCCCATTCCAGGCAACATCCTTGTAAATCTCCTCTGCACCCTTTCTGTGGTTTCCACATCCTTCCTGTACTGAGGCCACCAGAACTGAGCACAGTACTCCAAGTGAGGTCTGACCAGGGTCCTATACAGCTGCAACATTACATCCCGGCTCCAAAATTCAATTCCACGATTGATGAAGGCCAATACAAGCCGAAGAAGAAGAAGATGAAGGCCAATACACCGTATGCCCTCTTAACCACAGAGTCAACCTGCACAGCTGCTTTGAGCGTCCTATAGACTTGAACCCCAAGATCCCTCTGAGCCTCCACACTGCCAAGTGTTTTACCATTCATACTATATTCTGCTATCATATTTGACCTACCAAAATGAACCACTTCACATTTATCTGGGTTGAACTCCATCTGCCATTTCTACTCCCATTCTTGAATAATGGAATGACATCCGCAACTCTCCAGTCCTCCGGAACCTCTCCCGTCCCCATCGATGATGCAAAGATCATCGCCAGAGGCTCAGCAATCTCCTCCCTCGCCTCCCACAGTAGCCTGGGGTACATCTCATCCGGTCCCAGCGACTTATCCAACTTGATGCTTTCCAAAAGCTCCAGCACATCCTCTTTCTTAATATCTACATGCTCAAGCTTTTCAGTCTGCTGCAAGTCATCCCTACAATCACCAAGATCATTTTCCATAATGAATACGGAAGTAAAGTATTTATTAAGTACCTCTGCTATTTCCTCCAGTTCCATACACACTTTCCCACTGTCACACTTGATAGGTCCTATTCTTTCACGTCTTATCCTCTTGCTCTTCACGTACTTGTAGAATGCCTTGGGGTTTTCCTTAATCCTGCTCACCAAGGCCTTCTCATGGCCCCTTCTGGCTCTCCTAGTTTCCTTCTTAAGCTCCTTCCTGTTAGCCTTATAATCTTCTAGATCTCTAACATTACCAAGCTCTCTGAACCTTTCGTAAGTTTTTCTTTTCTTTTGGACTAGATTTACTACAGCATTTGTACACCCCGGTTCCTGTACCCTACCATAACTTCCCTGTCTCATTGGAACGTACCTATGCAGAACTCCACACAAATATCCCCTGAACATTTGCCATAATTCTTTCGTACCTTTCCCTGAGAAAATCTGTTCCCAATATAAGCTTCCAAGTTTCTGCCTGATAGCTCATAATTCCCCTTACTCCAACTAAATGCTTTTCTAACTTGTCTGTTCCTATCTCTCTCCAATGCTATTGTAAAGGAGAAAGAATTATGATCACTATCTCCAAAATACTCTCCCACTGAGAGATCTGACACCTGACCAGGTTCATTTCCCAATACCAAATCAAGTAGCCTCTCCTCTTGTAGGCTTATCTACATATTGTGTCAAGAAACCTTCCTGAATACACCTAACAAACTCCACCCCATCTAAACCTCTTGCTCTAAGGAGATGCCAATTGATACTTGGGAAATTAAAATCTCCCACCATGACAACTCTGTTATTATTACACCTTTCCAGTATCCGTTTCCTTCTCTGCTCCTCGATATTCCTGTTACTATTGGGCGGCCTATAAAAATCACCCGGTAGAGTTATTGACCCCTTCTTGTTTCTAACCTCCACCCACAGAGACTCCGTAGACAATCCCTCCATGGCATCCACCTTTTCTGCAGCCGTGACACTATCTCTGATCAACAGTGCCACACCCCCACCTCTTTTGCCTCCCTCCCTGTCCTTTCTGAAACATCTAAAACCCGGCACTTGAAGTAACCATTCCTGTTCCTGAGCCATCCAAGTTTCTGTAATGGCCACCACATCATATCTCCAAGTACTGATCCTCATTCTAAGCTCATCCAACACACACAAAATGCTGGTGGAATGCAGCGGGCCAGACAGCATCCATAGGAAGAAGCACAGTCAACGTTTCAGGCCGAGACCCTTCGTCAGGACGAACTGAAAGAAAGTTAGTCCTGACAAAGGGTCTTGGCCCGAAACGTCGACTGTGCTTCTTCCTATGGATGCTGTCTTGCCTGCTGCGTTCCACTAGCATTTTTTGTGTGTTGCTCGAATTTCCAGCACTTGCAGATTTCCTTGTGTCTAAGCTCATCCGCTTTGTTCACAATACTCCTTGCGTTAAAATAGACACATCTCAAACCGTTGGTCTGAGTGTGTCCGTTCACTATCCTACCTCACACACTGTCTCCAAGCTTTCTCTATTTGTGAGCCAACCTCCTCTTCCTTAGTCTCTTCAGTTCAGTTCCCACCCCCCAACAATTCTAGTTTAAACTCTCCCCAGTAGACTTAGCAGACCTCCCCGCCAGGATATTGGTCCCCCTGGGATTCAAGTGGAACCCGTCCTTTTTGTACAGGTCACACCTGCCCCAAAAGAGGTCCCAATGATCCAGAAATCCGAATCCTTGCCCCCTGCTCCAAACCCTCAGCCACGCATTTATCCTCCACCTCACTCTATTCCTATACTTACTGTCGCGTGGCACAGACAGTAATCCCGAGATGACTATCTTTGAGGTCCTGCTTCTCAACTTCCTTCCTAACTCCCTCTAGTCTGCTTTCATGACCTCCTTCCTTTTCCTGCCTATGTCGTTGGTACCAATATGTACCACGACCTCTGGCTGTTCACCTTCCCACTTCAGGATATCATGGACACGATCAGAAACATTCCGGACCCTGACACCTGGGAGGCAAGCTACCATCTGAGTTTCTTTCCTGCGTCCACAGAATCGCCTGTCTGACCCCCCAACTACAGAGTCCCCTATCACTGCTGCCATCCTCTTCCCTTCCCTTCCCTACCCTTCTGAGACACAGGAACAAACTCTGTGCCAGAGGCGTAGCCACTGTTGCTTCCACTTGATACGCTGTCCCCCCCAACAGCACTCAAACAGGAGTACTTCTTGCTCAGGGGGGACAGCCACAGGTGTACTCTCTAGTACCTGACACTTCCTCTTCCCTCTCCTGTCTGTCTCCCGCGGCTTCAGTGTGACCACCTGCCTATAACTTCTATCACCTCCTTGCTTTCCCTGACCAGACAAGGTCATCGAGCTGCATCTCCAGTTCCCTAACGCGGTCCCTTAGGAGCTGCAGCTCGACACGCCGGGTACAGATGTGGCCGTCCGGGAGGCTGGGAGACTCCAGGACTTCCCACATCTGACTCCGAGCACAGAACACCAGACAACACAACACAGTCTGAGATTTACTGACAACACAACACAGTCTGATATTTACTGACAAAACAACACAGTCTGAGATTTACTGACAAAACAACACAGTCTGAGATTTACTGACAAAACAATGCAGTCTGATACTTACTGACGACACAACACAGTCTGATGTTTACTGACGACACAACGCAGTCTGATATTTACTGACAACACAGTCTGAGATTTACTGACAACACAGTCTGAGATATACTGATGACAGTCTGAGATTTACTGACGACACAACACAGTCTGAAATTTACTGACGACACAACACAGTCTGAGATTTACTGACGACACAACACAGTCTGAGATTTACTGACGACACAACACAGTCTGATATTTACTGACGACACAACACAGTCTGATATTTACTGACAACACAGTCTGAAATTTACTGATGACACAACACAGTCTGAGATATACTGATGACAGTCTGATATTTACTGATGACACAACACAGTCTGATATTTACTGACAACATAGTCTGAGATTTACTGACAAAACACAGTCTGATATTTACTGACTACACAACACAGTCTGAGATATACTGATGACAGTCTGATATTTACTGACGACACAACACAGTCTGATATTTACTGACAACACAACACAGTCTGATATTTACTGACAACATAGTCTGAGATTTACTGACAAAACACAGTCTGAGATTTACTGACAAAACACAGTCTGATATTTACTGACTACACAACACAGTCTGATATTTACTGACTACACAACACAGTCTGAGATTTACTGAAGACACAACACAGTCTGAGATTTACTGACCACACAACACAGTCTGATATTTACTGATGACACAACACAGTCTGAGATATACTGATAACAGTCTGAGATTTACTGACGACACAACACAGTCTGAGATTTACTGACAACACAACACAGTCTGAGATTTACTGACGACACAACACAGTCTGAGATTTACTGACGACACAACACAGTCTGAGATTTACTGACAACACAACACAGTCTGAAATTTACTGATGATACAACAGTCTGAGATATACTGATGACAGTCTGAGATTTACTGATGACACAACACAGTCTGAGATTTACTGACGACACAACACAGTCTGAGATTTACTGACAACACAGTTTGAGATTTGCTGACAACACAACACAGTCTGAGATTTACTGAAGACACAACACAGTCTGAGATTTACTCTTGACACAACACAGTCTGAGATATACTGATGACAGAACACAGTCTGAGATTTACTGACGACACAACATAGTCTGATATTTACTGACAACACAGTCTGAAATTTACTGATGACACAATGCAGTCTGAGATATACTGATGACAGTCTGAGACTTACTGATGACACAACACAGTCTGATATTTACTGACAACACAACACAGTCTGAGATTTACTGACAACACAGTCTGAGATTTACTGACAACACAACGCAGTCTGATATTTACTGACAACACAACACAGTCTGAGATTTACTGACGACACAACAGAGTCTGAAGTTTACTGACGACACAGTCTGAAATTTACTGACAACACAACACAGTCTGAAATTTACTGATGATACAACAGTCTGAGATATACTGATGACACAACACAGTCTGAAATTTACTGACGACACAACACAGTCTGAGATTTACTGATGACACAACACAGTCTGATATTTACTGACAACACAGTCTGAAATTTACTGATGACACAACACAGTCTGAGATTTACTGACAGCACAGTCTGAGATTTACTGACGACACAACATAGTCTGAGATTTACTGATGACAGAACACAGTCTGAGATTTACTGACAACACAACACAGTCTGAGATTTACTGACGACACAGTCTGAGATTTACTGACAACACAACGCAGTCTGATATTTACTGACAACATAACACAGTCTGAGATTTACTGACGACACAACACAGTCTGAGATTTACTGACGACACAACAGTCTGAAATTTACTGACAACACAACACAGTCTGAGATTTACTGACCACACAACACAGTCTGATATTTACTGATGACACAACACAGTCTGAGATATACTGATAACAGTCTGAGATTTACTGACGACACAACACAGTCTGAGATTTACTGACAACACAACACAGTCTGAGATTTACTGACGACACAACACAGTCTGAGATTTACTGACGACACAACACAGTCTGAGATTTACTGACAACACAACACAGTCTGAAATTTACTGATGATACAACAGTCTGAGATATACTGATGACAGTCTGAGATTTACTGATGACACAACACAGTCTGAGATTTACTGACGACACAACACAGTCTGAGATTTACTGACAACACAGTTTGAGATTTGCTGACAACACAACACAGTCTGAGATTTACTGAAGACACAACACAGTCTGAGATTTACTCTTGACACAACACAGTCTGAGATATACTGATGACAGAACACAGTCTGAGATTTACTGACGACACAACATAGTCTGATATTTACTGACAACACAGTCTGAAATTTACTGATGACACAATGCAGTCTGAGATATACTGATGACAGTCTGAGACTTACTGATGACACAACACAGTCTGATATTTACTGACAACACAACACAGTCTGAGATTTACTGACAACACAGTCTGAGATTTACTGACAACACAACGCAGTCTGATATTTACTGACAACACAACACAGTCTGAGATTTACTGACGACACAACAGAGTCTGAAGTTTACTGACGACACAGTCTGAAATTTACTGACAACACAACACAGTCTGAAATTTACTGATGATACAACAGTCTGAGATATACTGATGACACAACACAGTCTGAAATTTACTGACGACACAACACAGTCTGAGATTTACTGATGACACAACACAGTCTGATATTTACTGACAACACAGTCTGAAATTTACTGATGACACAACACAGTCTGAGATTTACTGACAGCACAGTCTGAGATTTACTGACGACACAACATAGTCTGAGATTTACTGATGACAGAACACAGTCTGAGATTTACTGACAACACAACACAGTCTGAGATTTACTGACGACACAGTCTGAGATTTACTGACAACACAACGCAGTCTGATATTTACTGACAACATAACACAGTCTGAGATTTACTGACGACACAACACAGTCTGAGATTTACTGACGACACAACAGTCTGAAATTTACTGACAACACAACACAGTCTGAGATTTACTGACAACATAATGTTGATTGGCACCTGATTAGTTCCAAGGGTTTAGATGGGGCAGAATTTGTTAAGTGTCCAGGATGGATTCCTGTCACAGTATGTGGACAGGCCGACCGGGGGAATGCCATACTAGATCTAGTACTAGGTAATGAACCGGGTCAGGTCACAGATCTCTCAGTGGGTGAGCATCTGGGGGACAGTGACCACCGCTCCCTGGGCTTTAAAATTATCATGGAAAAGGATAGAATCAAAGAGGACAGGAAAATTTTTAATTGGGGAAAGGCAAATTATGAGGCTGTAAGGCTAGAACTTGCGGGTGTGAATTGGGATGATGTTTTTGCAGGGAAATGTACTATGGACATGTGGTCGATGTTTAGAGATCTCTTGCAGGATGTAAGGGATAAATTTGTCCCAGTGAGGAAGATAAAGAATGGTAGGGTGAAGGAACCATGGGTGACAAGTGAGGTGGAAAATCTAGTCAGGTGGAAGAAGGCAGCATACATGAGGTTTAGGAAGCAAGGATCAGATGGGTCTATTGAGGAATATAGGGAAGCAAGAAAGGAGCTTAAGAAGGGGCTGAGAAGAGCAAGAAGGGGCATGAGATGCCTTGGCGAGTAGGGTAAATGAAAACCCCAAGGCATTCTTCAATTATGTGAAGAAAAAAAAGGATGACAGGAGTGAAGGTAGGACCGATTAGAGATAAAGATGGGAAGATGTTCCTGGAGGCTGTGGAAGTGAGCGAGGTCCTCAATGAATACTTCTCTTCGGTATTCACCAATGAGAGGGAACTTGATGATGGTGAGGACAATATGAGTGAGGTTGATGTTCTGGAGCATGTTGATATTAAGGGAGAGGAGATGTTGGAGTTGTTAAAATACATTAGGACAGATAAGTCCACGGGGCCTGACGGAATATTCCCCAGGCTGCTCCACGAGGCAAGAGAAGAGATTGCTGAGCCTCTGGCTAGGATCTTTATGTCCTCGTTGTCCACGGGAATGGTACCGGAGGATTGGAGGGAGGCGGATGTTGGTCCCTTGTTCAAAAAAGGTAGTAGGGATAGTCCGGGTAATTATAGACCAGTGAGCCTTACGTCTGTGGTGGGAAAGCTGTGATTTTTATTAACGACCTGGATGTGGGGGTAGAAGGGGGGGGTTGACAAGTTTGCAGACGACTCAAAGGTTGGTGGTGTTGTAGATAGTGTAGAGGATTGTCGAAGATGGCAGAGAGACATTGATAGGATGCAGAAGTGGGCTGAGAAGTGGCAGATGGAGTTCAACCCGGAGAAGTGTGAGGTGGTACACTTTGGAAGGACAAACTTCAAGGCAGAGTACAAAGTAAATGGCAGGATACTTGGTAGTGTGGAGGAGCAGAGAGATCTGGGGGTACATGTCCACAGATCCCTGAAAGTTGCCTCACAGGTGGATAGGGTAGTTAAGAAAGCTGATGGGTTGTTAGCTTTCATAAGTCGAGGGATAGAGCTTAAGAGTCGCGATGTAATGATGCAGCTCTATAAAACTCTGGTTAGGCCACACTTGGAGTACTGTGTCCAGTTCTGGTCACCTCAGTATAGGAAGGATGTGGAAGCATTGGAAAGGGTACAGAGGAGATTTACCAGGATGCTGCCTGGTTTAGAAAGTATGCATTATGATCAGAGATTAAGGGAGCTAGGGCTTTACTCTTTGGCGAGAAGGAGGATGAGAGGAGACATGATAGAGGTGTACAAGATAATAAGAGGAATAGATAGAGTGGATAGCCAGCGCCTCTTCCCCAGGGCACCGCTGCTCAATACAAGAGGACATGGCTTTAAGGTAAGGGGTGGGAAGTTCAAGGGGGATATTAGAGGAAGATTTTTTACTCAGAGAGTGGTTGGTGCGTGGAATGCACTGCCTGAGTCAGTGGTGGAGGCAGATACACTAGTGAAGTTTAAGAGACTACTAGACAGGTATATGGAGGAATCTAAGGTGGGGGCTTATATGGGAGGCAGGGTTTGAGGGTCGGCACAACATTGTGGGCCGAAGGGCCTGTACTGTGCTGTACTATTCTATGTTCTATAACACAGTCTGAGATTTACTGATGACACAAAACAGCCTGAGATTTACTGACGACGCAACACAGTCTGAGGTTTACTGATGACACAACACAGTCTGAGAGTTCCTGACGACTGTAAGTGCAGAATTTTGCCATTTACTGAAAATAATTGGATTTGTTGAGAACACAATAAATCCGAGATTTACTGACTCTGATCACAGTCCGAGATTTACTGACTACACTGCCTGAGATTTAGTGACAACATACCACATTCTGAGATTTACTGACAACACAACACAGTCTGAGATTTACTGACGACACAACATCAACATGGCTGTTCCTATGCTATAAGACCGTAACACATACTGTAAGTGCAGAATTTGGCCATTTATTGAAAATAATTGGATTTATTGAAAACACAACACAGTCTGAGATTTACTGACAATGCAACACAGTCTGAGATTCACTGATGACACAGTGTGAGATTTACTAATGATATAGTCTGAGATTTAGTGATGACGCAGTCTGAGATTTACTGATGACAAAGTCTGAGATTCACTGACAAATCAACACAGTCTGAGATTCATTGACTAAACTGTCTGTGATTTAATGACAACTCAACACAGTCTGTGATTTACTGATGACACAGTCAGAGATATACTGACAAGACAACGCGGTCTTGGATTTATTGACAATACAACACAGTCTGAGATTTATTGACGAGGTAACACAGTTTGATATTTACTGACTACAATACCTGAGATTTAGTGATAACATAACGCAGTCTGAGATTTACTCACAACGCAACACAGTCTAAGATTTACTGATGAGACAACACAGTCTGAGATTCACTGATGACACAACATAGTCTGAGATTCTCTGACGACACAGTGTGAGATTTACTGATGACACAACACAGTCTGAGATTTACTGATGACAAAGTCTGAGATTTACTGACAAATCAACACAGTCTGAGATTTACTGACAACACAACACAGTCTGAGATTTACTGATGATACAACATAGTCTGTGATTTACTGACGATAAAGTTTGAGATTTACTGATGACACAACATAGTCTGAGATTTACTGATGAGACAACACAATCTGAGATTTACTGACTACACTGCCTGAGATTTTGTGACAACATAACACAGTCTGTGATTTACTGACAATACAACATAGTTTTAGATATACTGACGACAAAGTTTGAGATTTACTGACGACACAACACAGTTTTAGATATACTGACAACACAACAGTCTGAGATTTGCTGACAAGAGCATATCTGCACCAGGTGTGTCGAGCTGCAGCTCCTAAGGGACTGCGTTAGGGAACTGGAGTTGCAGCTCAATAACCTTCACTTGGTCAGGGAGAGCGAAGAGGTGATAGAAAGGAGTTAAAGGCAGGTGGTCACACCGGGTCACGAGAGACAGACAAGTGGGTTACAGTCAGGAGTGGGAAGGGGGAGAGTCAGGTACTAGAGAGTACCCCTGTGGCTGTAACCCTTGACAATAAGTACTCCTGTTTGAGTACTGTTGGGGCAAGCAGCCTACCTGGGGGGGAATAACAGTGGCCGTGCCTCTGGCACAGAGTCTGGCCTTGTAGCTCAGAGGGGCAGGGAAGGGAAGAGAATGGCAGCAGTGATAGGGGACTCTATAGTTAGGGGGTGAGACAGACGATTCTCTGGATGCAGGAATGAAACTCGGATGGTAGTTTGCCTCCCAGGTGCCAAGGTCCGGGATGTTTCGGATCGCGTCCAAGATATAGAACCATAGAACCATAGAAACTACAGCACAGAAACAGGCCTTTTGGCCCTTCTTGGCTGTGCCGAACCATTTTCTGCCTAGTCCCTCTGACCTGCACACGGACCATATCCCTCCATACACCTCCCATCCATGTATCTGTCCAATTTATTCTTAAGTGTTAAAAAAGAACCCGCATTTACCACCTCGTCTGGCAGCTCATTCCATACTCCCACCACTCTCTGTGTGAAGAAGCCCCCCGTAATGTTCCCTTTAACTTTTCCCCCCTCACCCTTAACCCATGTCCTCTGGTTTTTTTCTCCCCTTGCCTCAGTGGAAAAATCCTGCTTGCATTCACTCTATCTATACCCATCATAATTTTATATACCTCTATCAAATCTCCCCTCATTCTTCTACGCTCCAGGGAATAAAGTCCTAGCCTATTCAACCTTTCTCTGTAACTGAGTTTCTCAAGTCCCGGCAACAACCTTGTAAACCTCTTTCAACCTTATTTATATCCTTCCTGTAATTTGGTGACCAAAACTGAATCCTGCAGCAGGAGGGAGAACAGCCAGAGGTTGTGGTACATATTGGTACCAATGACATAGGTAGGAAAAGGGAAGAGGCCCTGAAAAAAAGACTACAGGGAGTTAGGAATTAAGTTGAGAAACAGGACCGTAAAGGTAGTAATCTTGGGATGACTGCCTGTGTCACACGACAGTGAGAATAGGAATAGAATGAGGTGGAGGATAAATGCGTGGCTGAGGGATCGAAGCGGAGAGCAAGGATTCAGATTTCTGGATCATTGGGATGGCTTTTGGGGCAGGTGTGACCTGTACAAAAAGGACAGGCTGCACATGAACCCCAGGGGACCAATATCCTGGCGGGGAGGTTTGCTAAGGCTACTAGGGAGAGTTTAAACTAGAATTGTTGGGGGGGTGGGAACTGAAAAGAGACTGGGGAAGAAGAGGTTGGCTCACAAATAGAGAAAGTTTGTAGACAGTGCGAGAGGGAGGATAGGCAGGTGATAAAGAAGGGACGCGCTCATTCCGAAGGTTTGAGATGTGTCTATTTTAACGTAAGGAGTGTTGTGAACAAAGCAGATGAGCTTAGAGCATAGATCAGTACTTGGAGCTATGGTGTGGTGGCCATTACAGAGACTTGGATGGCTCAGGGACAGGAATGGTTACTTCAAGTGCCGGGTTTTAGATGTTTCAGAAAGGACAGGGAGGGAGGCAAAAGAGGTGGGGGCATGGCACTGTTGATCAGAGATAGTGTCATGGCTGCAGAAAAGGTGGACGTCATGGAGGGATTGTCTACGGAGTCTCTGTGGGTGGAAGTTAGGAACAAGAAGGGGTCAATAACTCTACTGGGTGTTTTTTATAGGCCGCCCAATAATAACAGGAATATCGAGGAGCAGATAGTGAAACAGATCCTGAAAGGTATAATAATAGCAGAGTTGCTATGATGGGAGAGTTTAATTTCCCAGATATTGATTGACATCTCCTTAGAGCAAGGTGTTTAGATGGGGTGGAGTTTGTTGGGTGTGTTCAGGAAAGTTTCTTGACACAATATGTAGATAAGCCTACAAGAGGAGAGGCTGTACTTGATTTGGTATTGGGAAATGAACCTGGTCAGGTATCAGACCTCTCAGTGGGAGAGCATTTTGGAGATAGCATTGGAGAGAGATAGGATCAGACAAGTTAGAGAAGCGTTTAATTGGAGTAAGGGGAATTATAAGGCTATCAGGCAGGAAATTGGAGGCTTAAATTGGAAACAAATATTCTCAGGGAAAAATACAGAAGAAATGTGGCAAATATTCAGGGGATATTTGTGTGGAGTCCTGCATAGGTACATTTCAATGAGACAGGGAAGTTATGGTTGGGTACAGGAACCGTGGTGTACAAAGTATGTTGTAAATCCAGTCAAGAAGAAAAGAAAAGCTTGCAAAAGGTTCAGAGAGCTAGGTAATGTTAGAGATCTAGAAGATTATAGGATAATAGGAAGGAGCTTAAGAAGGAAATTAGGAGGGCCAGAAGGGGCCATGAGAAGGCCTTGGCGGGCAAGGTAAAGGAAAACCCCAAGGCATTCTACAAGTATGTGAAGAGCAAGAGGATAAGGTGTGAAAGAAAGTATCAAGTGTGACAGTGGGAAAGTATGTATGGAACCGGAGGAAACAGCAGAAGTACTTAATGAATACTTTACTTCCGTATTCACTATGGAAAAGAATCTTGGTGATTGTAGTGATGACTTGCAGCAGACTGAAAAGCTTGAGCATATAGATATTAAGAGAGAGGATATGCTGGATCTTTTGGAATGCATAAAGTTGGATAAGTCACCGGGACCAGGTGAGATGTACCCCAGGCTACTGTGGGAGGCGAGAGAGGAGATTGCTGAGAGCGCAGGAAATTATAGACCAGTGAGTCTTACATCAGTGGTTGGTTAATTGTTGGAAAAGATCCTGAGAGGCAGGATTTATGAACATTTGGAGAGGTATAATGTGATTAGGAGTAGTCAGTCAGTCAGTCAGTCAAGGGCAGGTCATGTCTTATGCGCCTGATTGAATTTTTTGAGGATGTGACTAAACACATTAATGAAGGAAGAGCAGTAGGTGTATATGGATTTCAGCAAGGCATTTGATAAGTTACCCCATGCAAGGCTTATTGAGAAAGTAAGGAGGCATGGGATCCAAGGGGACATTGCTTTGTGGATCCAGGACCGGCTTGCCCACAAAAGGCAAAGAGTGGCTGTAGACGGGTCATATTCTGCATGGAGGCCGGTGACCAGTGGTGTGCCTCAGGAATCTGTTCTGGGACCCTTACTCTTTGTGATTTTTATAAATGACATGGATGAGGAAGTGGAGGGATGGGTTAGTAAGTTTGCTGATGACACAAAGGTTGGAGGTGTTGTGGATAGTGTGGAGGGCTGTCATAAGTTACAGCAAGACTGAGAAAATTGGCAGATGGAGTTCAACCCAGATAAGTGTGAAGTGGTTCATTTTCGTAGGTCAAATATGATGGTAGAATGTAGTATTAATAGTAAGACTCTTGGCAGTGTGCAGGATCAGAGGGATCTTGGGGTCCAAGTCCATAGGACACTCAAAACAGCTGCGCAGGTTGACTCTGTGGTTAAGGCGGCATACGGTGCATTGGCCTTCATCAATCGTGTAATTGAATTTAGGAGCCGAGAGGTAATGTTGCGGCTATATAGGACCCTGGTCAGACCACACTTGGAGTTCTGTGCTCAGTTCTGGTCGCCTCACTACAGGAAGGATGTGGAAACCACAGAAAGGGTGCAGAGGAGATTTACAAGGATGTTGCCTGCATTGGGGAGTATGCCTGATGAGAATAGTTTCAGTGAACTCGGCCTTTTCTCCTTGGAGTGACGGAGGATGAGAGGTGACCTGATAGAGGTGTATCAGATAATGAGAGGCACTGATCACATGAATAGTCAGAGGCTTTTTCCCAGGGCTGACATGGTTGCCACAAGAGGACACAGGTTTAAAGTGCTGGGGAGCATGTGCAGAGGAGATGTCAGGAGCAAGTTTTTTACACAGACAGTGGTGAGTGCTTGTAATGGGCTGCCAGTAACGGTGGTGGAGGCGGATATAATAGGGTCTTTTAAGAGACTTTTAGATAGGTAAATGGAGCTTAGTAAACTAGAGGGCTATAGGTAAGCCTAGTAATTTCTAAGGTAGGGACACGTTCGGTACATCTCTGTGGGCCATATGGCTTGTATTGTGCAGTAGGTTTTCTATGTTTCTATGACAACACTGTCTGAGATTCACTGACGATGAAGTCTAAGGTTCGCTGACAACACATTCTGTGATTTACTGACGACACAGTCTCTGATTTACTGACGACACAGTCTGCGAATTACTGACAAGACAATGCAGTCTTGGATTTATTGACAAAACAACACAGTCTGAGATTCACTGACAACACAACACAGACTGAGATTTACTGACGACACAGTCTGAGATTCACTGATGACACAGTCTGAGATTTACTGACGACACAACACAGTCTGAGATTTACAGACAACACAACACAGTCTGAGATTCACTGACGACACAACACAGTCTGAGATTTACGGAGGAGACAACACAGTCTGAGATTTATTGATGACACAACACAGTCTGACATTCACTGACAACACACAGTCTGAGATTTACTGATGACACAACACAGTCTGACATTCACTGACAACACAACACAGTCTGAGATTTACTGATGACACAAAACAGTCTGAGATTCACTGACGACACAACACAGTCTGAGATTCACTGACGACACAACACAGTCTGAGATTCACTGACGACACAACACAGTCTGAGATTTACTGATGACACAACACAGTCTGAGATTTACTGATGACACAACACAGTCTGAGATTCACTGACAACACAACAAAGTCTGAGATTTACTGACGACACAAAACAGTCTGAGATTGACTGACAACACAACACAGTCTGAGATTTACTGATGGCACAGTCTGAGATTTGCTGATGACACAGTCTGAGATTTACTGACGACACGGTCTGAGATTTACTGACGACACAAAAGTCTGAGATTCACTGACAACACAACACAGTCTGAGATTTACTGACGACACATTCTGAGATTTACTGATGACACAAAACAGTCTGAGATTCACTGACAACACAACACAGTCTGAGATTTACTGATGACAGTCTAAGATTTACTGACGACACAGTCTGAGATTCACTGATGACAAAACACAGTCTGCGATTTACTGACGACACAACACAGTCTGCGATTTACTGACCACACAACACAGTCTGAGAGTTACTGATGACACAGTCTGAGATTTACTGACGACACAAAACAGTCTGAGATTCACTGACAACACAACACAGTCTGAGATTTAATGATGACAGTCTGAGATTTACTGACGACACAGTCTGAGATTTACTGATGACACAACACAGTCTGAGATTCACTAACGACACAACACAGTCTGAGATTCACTAACGACACAACACAGTCTGAGATTCACAGATGACATAATAGAGTCTGAGATTTACTAACGACACAGTCTGAGATTCAATAACGACACAACACAGTCTGAGATTCATAGGTGACATAATAGAGTCTGAGATTTACTAAAAACACAACACAGTCTGAGATTGACTGACGACACAACACAGTCTGAGATTCACTAACCACACAATCTGAGATTTACTGATGACACAACACAGTCTGAGGTTCAATGAGGACACAGTGTAAGATTTACTGACGACATAACACAGTCTGAGTTTTACTGATGACACAGTCTGAGAGTTACTGATGACACAATCTGAGATTCACTGATGACACAACACAGTCTGCGATTTACTGACGACACAACACAGTCTGAGATTTACTGACCACACAACACAGTCTGAGAGTTACTGATGACACAGTCTGAGATTCACTGACAACACAACACAGTCTGAGATTTACTGATGACAGTCTGAGATTTACTGACAACACAACACAGTCTGAGATTCACTAACGACACAACACAGTCTGAGATTCACAGATGACACAACACAGTCTGAGATTGACTGACGACACAACAGAGTCTAAGATTTACTAACGACACAGCATAGTCTGAGATTTACTGATGACACAACACAGTCTGAGATTCACTAACGACACAGTCTGAGTTTTACTGATGACACACAGTCTGAGAGTTACTGATGACACAGTCTGAGATTTACTGACGACACAAAACAGTCTGAGATTCACTAACGACACAGTCTGAGTTTTACTGATGACACACAGTTTGAGAGTTACTAATGACACAGTCTGAGATTTACTGACAACACAACAGTCTGAGATTTACTGATGACACAACACAGTCTGTGATTTACTGACCACACAACACAGTCTGAGAGTTACTGATGACACAGTCTGAGATTTACTGATGACACAACGCAGTCTGAGATATACTGATGACAGTCTGAGATTTACTGACCACACAACACAGTCTGAGAGTTACTGATGACACAGTCTGAGATTTACTGATGACACAACGCAGTCTGAGATATACTGATGACAGTCTGAGATTTGCTGACGACACAGTCTGAGATTTACTGACGACACAACACAGTCTGAGATTCACTGATGACACAACAGAGTCTGAGATTTACTAACAACACAACATAGTCTGAGATTCAATGATGACACAGTCTGAGATTTGCTGACGACCCAGTCTGAGATTTACTGATGACACAACACAGTCTGAGAGTTACTGATGACACAGTCTGAGATTTACTGATGACACAACACAGTCTGAGTTTTACTGACGACACAGTCTGAGATTTACTGACGACACAGTCTGAGATTTACTGACGACACAGTCTGATATTTACTGATGACACAACACAGTCTGCAATTTACTGATGACACAAAACAGTTTGAGATTTACTGACCACACACAGTCTGAGATTCACTGATGACACAGTCTGATATTTACTGATGACAAAATACAGTCTGAGATTTATTGACGACAGAGTCTGAGATTTACTGACAACACAACACAGTCTGAGAGTTACTGATGACACAACATCAGCATAGCTGTTCCTGTGCTCTAAGACCATAAAACAAATTGTAAGAGCAGAATTTGGGCATTCAGCCATTGCTTCTGCACCACCAATCCATTTTGTCTGATTTATTATCCCTCTCAATCCAATTCTTCTGCCTTTGCCCTCTAAACTTTGATGCCCTTACTAATCAAGAAGTCATGAAACTTTCTTCACATATACTGTTCTCGGTTCTGTTCGTTGTTCTGTGAATCATCATTTTTATTAATCCTTTGACAAGGTCTCAAATTGGAAATGGCTCCCATGTTGGACATCATGGAATCTGTGCATTAAATGGATTCAGTGATAGAAACTCACTTGTCACTTGGTTGTTAATACCTAGTTTCAATTACCTGAAAATTCTGTATTCTGGGTGTGTGCAGATCTGCCTTGGTGAAAAATCTAGAACGGCTGTGAATAGAAATGAAGAAATATTAAATATTAGCAGGAGTTTGATAAATATGGAATAAACAGCTAGAACCTATCCTCCAGTGTGCACTGAGGAAGACTCTGCCTAATCAATTAAATCCCTGGCCAAGTGCATCCTGAATTTCTTCCAAAGTTCCAGGTGTCAAAAAATATGATGACTAATTCCAACTCATTCCAATTTGCAATGGAACTGGTCAGACTGAACCAATGCAGCTATATAGGACCCTGGTCAGACCCCACTTGGAATACTGTGCTCAGTTCTGGTCACCTTACTATAGGAAGGATGTGGAAAGCATAGAAAGGGTGCAGAGGAGATTTACAAGGATGTTGCCTGGATTGGGGAGCATGCCTTATGAGAATAGGTTGAGTGAACTCAGCCTTTTTTCCTTGGAGTGACGGAGGACGAGAGGTGACCTGATATAGGTATATAAGATGATGAGAGGCATTGATCGTGTGGATAGTCAGAGGCTTTTTCCCAGGGCTGAAATGGCTAGCACGAGAGGGCACAGTTTTAAGGTGCTTGGAAGTAGGTACAGAGGAGATGTCAGGGGTAAGTTTTTTTACGCAGAGATTGGTGAGTGCGTGGAATGGGCTGCTGGTGATGGTGGTGGAGATGGTTACGGTAGGGTCTTCTAAGAGACTCCTGGACAGGTACTGTATATGGCGTTTAGAAAAATAGAGAGCTATGGGTAACCCTAGGTAATTTCTGAGGTAAGGACATGTTCGGCAGAGCTTTGTGGACTGAAAGGCCTGTATTGTGCTGTAGGTTTTCTATGTTCTATGAACCAATGCAACTCAATAAAGTTTCATTAAACAGAGATGTAAATAATGCCATCCATAACACCATGAAATCAGATCAGATTATTGTTTTTATCCCCATAAATTACAGAGATTCCAGAGGTGATGCCATCCTGCTCCATAAATATGTGATCCTTATATTGCTGTCCAATCAGAGATCCTGCCATAACATCACGCTCCATAAAAGAGATCACAAACAATGCTCATCAATCTGTCATTTGGGACAGTAGTGCAAGAGGCTTCATTCTTTGTCTATCAGTATCCGTGCATTATAGAACATTATATGCAAAAGTGGCTTCTGTCATTGCCTCAATGAATTGTAGCTTGACTGCAAGAGTAAAATAAAGGCATGGTTTTTGTTTTGTCAATCACCTTTTCTGTGGTGTAAAAGATATGGAACTGATATCAATTTCAGAAATATCAACATCGTCTTCATCTTCATCATCATTATCATTCGCTAGCTGTCGCCCAAGAGATCTCGTCTTTCTGTCCAGCTCTTCAGCTTTTTCCAGATCAGTGCTGCTGTAACAGATTGAGAAACAACAAACAATTTCTGATGAAATTTACAATTTTCATTCAAAGGTGTGGCCTAGGAGTAGAGACCTGAGTCAAACTGGAAATCCACAGGTTGGTGTCACTGAAAATATGATTTCATTCACTGTCCAGCATCTGCAGAATCTCTTCTGTTCATAATTCAGAAACATTAAAATCATACACTGATTAAAAATAAAACATGGAGAAATTAAATTTCAACAAAATGTTTGAGACTACCCAAACAGTAACAAACTTAGTATTACCAGTGAGCTGGAAGGAAATCGACACAGAATAAATAGTCTCACAGGTGCACAGATCTGAGATCAATCCCATTCTCAATGTCTATGTGCAGCTTGCATGTTTCCCTCACCATGTACGTACAGTAACCCTTGATGTCTCAAATTCCTCTCACAATCCAAAAATGTGAAGGTCCCTTGGTGAATTGTAAATTGCCCCTAGAATGTAGGTGGAAGAACCTGCAAGGAATTGATAGGAATGTGAGGAAAATAAATTGGGATCATCGAGCATAAGAAATGGGTACTTGATATCTCTGTAGACTCAGTGTCTGCTCCCTGTGGCAAAATGTTACATGTCTAATTGTGTGGTAAAGAATTGCCCTTTAAGGCTGAACAGCCTGCTCCCTGCTATATCGCTAACCATGTGGTGAAGAATTGCTCTTTAACCACCTCACCTACTTGTATAGAGGCATCTTGTATAGAGGATCTGTCATTTGGCAACTGTGCTCCTGTCAGGCAATAAATCATAAACAGCATGCTATGACTTTTTAAATATTTAACAGATAGCAAACAAAAATTAGAACATTCTCATCAATTATGAAGGGGCTGAAACATTAAAGAATATTTATAAATCAATGAGATTTTGAATATTTATTCTAAGGAAATATCATCATGCCAGATCCCCACTGTCCTCAATTCTCCAGTCTTTCAAATCTTTTATTTACTTCCTAGTTAAATTCCACCAATGAGCCAGCCTACACAATCTGATGGCGTAGATTCACCACCCGCCATGTTCCTTTGCATTTCAGTTTTAAACACCCATCTTAATCTTGTAACCACATCCCCCATTTGAGATTCACCTCAACTCTGTGATGCCTAAAACGTCATAGTTGCCAATCTCTAACCAGGCTACATTATCAACCATATTGCATACCCCGCATGCATTCAAAATATAACACCATCAGTCCTACATTCACCACCCTTTTCAATTTGTCCTCCTGTTACTCTGCAACTCATCCCACTGACTGCAATTCTGCCTGATCATCTGCTTGTCCTTCCTGACAGTCTCATGACAAACTGCATTGACCCGTATACCAACTGCCCCATACTCAGCCTATCACTCAGTTACAAACCGAAAATCTGCAAATGCTGGAAATCCGAGCGACATACACAAAATGCTGGAGGAACCCAGCATTTTATGTGTGTTGCCACTATCAATCAGTTTCCTATTCCCCCGCCAAATCAGTTTAACCCCTCCCCAGCAGCTGTGGCAAACCTGCTGCAAATTGATATCCATGAACTCGTCAATTGATATGCATGAATTCCCCCTTCATTTCCCCTTGGGTTTATGTAGTACTTAGCCTTTCCAGACACACCCTATTAATGTTGTCACTCAACATCCCTGACAACTTTTTTAAACTTTTGGTGGCAATTGTAGGAAAGGCAGATGAGATCAGGGCACACATCAACACCTAGAATTATGACATTATAACGGACAGCACTGGCAGAACAATATTCCAGGGTTCCGTTGTTTTAGACATGACAGAGCAGAAGGGATCAAAGAAGGAGGGGTGGCATTACTCGTCAAGGAAAATGTCACGGCAGTGCTCAGGCAGGACAGACTCGAGAACTTGTCTGGTGGGGCGTTACAGGTGGAACTGAGGAATAAGAAACCACAGTAATGGGACTATATTACAGACCTCCCAACACTCATAGGGATATAGAGGAACAATTTGTAGAGAGCTCACAGAAAAATAAGGTTGTTATAGAAGGTGATTTTAACTTTCCACATTTGGCTGGGACTACCATACTGTAAAAAAAGCTTGATGAGATAGAGTTTCTAAAATGTGTTCAGGAAAGTTTCCTTCATCAATACGTAGAAGTCCCAATGAGTGTGCAATACTAGATCTGCTATTAGAGAATGAGACAGGGCAGGTGACAGAAGTTCGTGAAGAGAACTCTTTGCATCTAGTGATCACAATTCCATTAGTTTCAATGTAAATATGCAAATCGAAAGGTCTGGTCTGCAAGTTGAGGTTCTTAATTGGAGAAAGGTCAATTTTGATGGTATCAGAAATGATCTGGCAAGTATGGATTGGGACAGGTTGTTTTCAGCCAAAGGTGTATTTGGTAAGTGGGAGGCCTTCAAAAGTTAAATTTGGAGAGTACAAGGCTTGTACATGCCTGTCAAAATAGAAGGTAAAGATAACAAGTGTAGGGAACCTTGGTCTTGAAGAGATATTGAGGCCCTGGTTAAGAAAAAAAAAAGGAGGTTCAAAGCAGGTATACACAGGTAGGAACAAATGAGTTGCTTATAGAGTATAAGAAATGCTAGAGAGAACATTTGAGAGAAAAATCAGGAGGGCTAAACGAAGGCATAAAGTTGCCCTGGCAGACAAGGTGAAGGAGAATCCTAAGATATTCTACGTATATAAATCTGAATTGTAATCTATGTGCAGAGCTAAAGGAGATGGGGAAGATCTTAAATATATTTTTTACATCTGTATTTACTCAGGAGACAGACAGAGTCTATAGAAGAGGCATCAACTTCATGGACCCTGTACAGATGTACAGATGTTTGCTGTGCTGAGGCAAATCAGGGTGGATAAATCCTCAGGGCCTGACAAAGTGTTCCTTCAGACCTTGTGGGAGGCAAGTGCAGAAATTGCCGGGAGGCTAGAATAGATATTTAAATCATCCTTACAACAGGTCAGGTACCAGAGAAATGGCAGATAGCCAATGTTGTTCCGCTGTTTAAATGAGGCTCCAAACATGAACATAAATCATAGGCTGACAAGTCTGACATCAGTTGTGAAGAAATCATTGGAAGGTATTCTGAGGTATTCCAGATATATAAGTTTTTCCATAGACATGGACTGATTAAGGATAGTCAGCGTGGCTTTGTGCGTCCTAGGATAACCAATCTTATCGAGTTTTTTGAGGAGGTTTTCAGGAAAGTGAATGATTAGATGTGGTCTACATGGACTTCAGCAAGGCTTTTCACAAGGTCCTGCGTGGGAGGCTGCTCAAGAAGGTTAGTTCACTTGGCATTAAAGATCAGGTAGTAAATTAGAGTAGACATTGGCTTCATGGGAGAAGCCAGAGAGCTTTTGTAGATGGTTGCCCCTCTAACTGGAAGCCTGTGACTAGTGCTGCGCTGCAGGGTTCAGTGCTGGGTCCATTGTTGTTTGTCATCTATATCAGTGATCTAAATGTTAATGTGAATAACTGGGTTAGCAGATTTGCAGATGACTCCAATATTGGGGTTGTCATGGACAGCAAGGAAGGCTATCATGACTTGCAGAGGGATCTGGATCAGCTGAAAAAATGGGCTGCAAAATCCTTTCCCCTTCCTAACTGTCACACAGTCTCCGGTGTCCTCCACCTTTGCTGTAACTACCTCTCTGTATGTCTTATCTATCAACCCTTCAACCTTCCAAATGATCTGGAGTTCATGCAGTTGCAGCTCCAACTCCTTAACATGGTTAGTTAGAAGCTGCAGCCGGATGCACTTCTTGTAGTTGTAGTCGTCAGGGACACTGGAGGTCTCCCTGCCTTCCCACATCCCGCAAGAGGAGCATTCTGCTATCCTGCCTGCTATTCTGTACTGTCCTAGCTGAGCCGATATAAAGAAGGCAATTTAAAAAAGTCTTTAAGAAGGTAAAAATGGAATACAAAAGTAAGCTAGCCAATAATATTAAAGAGGATAACAAGAGTTTCTTCAGTTACAGAAAGGGTAAAAGAGAGGCTAGAGTGGACTAGACCACTGGAAAACAACGCTTGACGCATTGTGAGCAGGTTTGGGACAAGGAAATGGCAGACAAACTGAATAAGTATTTTGCATCAGTCTTCACTGTGGAAGACAGATAAGTCACCTGGACCAGATGGTATACACCCCAGAGTTCTGAAAGAGGTGGCTGAAGAGATTATGGAGACATTAGTAATGATCTTTCAAGAATCACTAGAATCTGGAATGGTTCTGGAAGAATGGAAAATTGCAAATGTCACTCCACTCTTTAAGAAGGGGGAAAGGCAGAAGAAAGAAAACTAGGGGCCATTTAGTCTGATCTCAGTGGTTGGGAAGATGTTGGAATCAATTATTAAGGATGAGGTCTCAGAGTTCTTGGAGCCACATGATAAAATAAGCTGTAGTCAGCATGGTTTCCACAAGGGAAGGTCTTGCCTGATAAATCAGTTGGCATTCTTTGAAGAAATAACAAGCAAGATAGACAAAGGAGAACCAGTTGATGTTGTGTACTTGGATTTTCAGAAGGCCTTTGACAAGGTGCCACACATGAGGCTGCTTAACAAGCCCATGTTATTACAGGAAAGATTCTAGCTTGGATAAAGCAGTAGCTGACTGGCAGGTGGCAAAGAGTGGGAGCCTTTTCTGACTGACTGCCAGTGACTAGTGGTGTTCCACAGGGGTCTGTGTTGGGAACGATTCTTCTTACATTATATGTCAATGATTTGGATGATGAAAATAAGAGCTTTGTTGCAAAGTTTGCGGACAATATGAAATTGGGTGGAGGGGCAGGCAGTTTTGAGGAAGTAGAGAAGCTACAGAAGGACAGACAGATTAGGAGAATGGGCAAAGAAATGGTGGATGGAATACAATGTTGGGAAGTGTATGGTCGAGCATTTTGGTAGAAGAAATGAAAGGATTGACTATTTTCTAAATGGAGACAAAATACAAAAATCTGAGGTGCAAAAGGATTTGGGAATCCTTGTGTAGGATTCCCTAAAGGTTAATTTGCATGTTGAATCCATGGTGAGGAAAGCAAATGTGATGTTCACATTCACTTCAAGAAAACTAGAATATGAAAGCAATGACGTAATGTTCAGACTGGTGAAGCCTCACTTGGAGCATCGTGGGCAGGTTTGGGCCCCTTATCTTAGAAAGGGTGCGGTGAAACTGGAGAGGATTCAAAGGAGCTTCACAAAAGTGATTCCAGAATTGAATGGCTTGTCATATGAAGAGTGTTTGAAGGCTTTGGGCCTGTATTCACTAGAATTCAGAAAAATGAGGGGTGAAAGGCCTTAAGAGAGGATATAGAGAGGATGTTTCTTATGGTGGGAGAGTCTAACACCAGAGAACACAGCCTCACGATAGATGGGTGTCCTTTCAGAACAAAGAGGAGGAGGAATTTGTTTAGCCAAAGAGTGGTGAATCTGTGAAATTCTTTGTCACAGGCAGCTGTGGAGGCCAAGTCTTTATGTATATTTGAGGCAGAGATTAATAGATTCTTAATTGGTCGGGGCATGAAGGGATACAGGGAGAAGGCAGGAGATTGGAGCTGAGAGGAAAATTGGATCAGCCATGATGAAATGGCAGATCAGACTCGATGGGTCAAATTGCCTATTTCTGCTTCTATAGCTTAGGGTCTTCTGATGCTGGGCCTGGAGGACCTGAGGCATAAGGAAAGATTGAATAAGTTAGGACTTTATTCCTTAGAACATAGAAGATTGAGAGGAGATATAATTATGAGGGGTATATATAGGGTAAATGCAAAGAGGTTTTTTTTCCACTGAGGTTGGGTGGAACTACAACTAGAGGTCATGGGTTAAAGGTAAAAGGTGAAAAGTTTAAGGGGATCATGAAGGGAGACTTTTTCAGTCAATGGGTCATGAGAGAGTCGAATGAGCTGCCAGTGGTGCATGCGAGCTCGATTTCAATGTTTAAGACAAGTTTGGATAGGTACATGGATAGTGGGGATATGGGGGGCTATGGTCCAGGTGCAGGTTGATGGGAGTAAGCAGTTTAAATGGTTCCTGCATGGACTAGATGGGCCGAATGTCCTGTTCCTGATGCACTTCTCTATGACTCTGATTCTGATGATGATTTGCTAGTCATCCTTGCTGTCAGTATAAAATATGTATTTCCAATTTGTTCTTATATTTCAGAATGTACAAACTGATAAACTTGAGATACAGGGAGCTCAAAAGGCATCTAATTGATTCAATGCATCTACTCAGGTGTGGCATTAACATGCACACATACATGAAGACATAGGCAATGATACCACTCATATTTCTTTACACTGCAAGCACATGGAAAATTACTTTTTCCAGTTCTTGACAGTTTACTGAGGAGAAATCCAAAAGGTCGCTTACATTCTTGTGACTCAGTTAAAATCTCGAGGATCTTTACAAATGTATTGTCAGATTAAAACACTGGTACTGAGAGAGACCAGGAAATATTAGGGTACAAAACCCAAACTTTGGTCAAAGAGTTAGCTTTAAGTAGTGCTGGAAAAGACTAGAGGGATAGTGAGATAGAGTCCAATTGACCCCTGCTGTTATAATAGTACTCTACTCTAATACAGAATGGAAAACTAATAAAGGGATTATTGGAAAAAAATGCACCAGAAGTAAGAACTCCTTACCGTTCTTCAACATAATTATTTTTGATCGTCAAGGCACTGTGAAGAAACATGAGAAAACACATATTAATAAAACTATAATCATCGAGCAGTCAATAAATTAAACTCGTAAAGAAACTAGGTGAAGAGTTGTATTTAGTTAAACTGAAAATGTCACCTAGAGGGCCTTGAGGAGATCAATGAACAAATTAGCCAGAGCAAGAAAGTGGCTCTAATTGGAGATTGAAGCCAACACAGTCACTGTGAGCCAATTGCCTTAGTTCTGTAGATACATAGTTATACAGTTGAAACAAGTCCTTTGGCAACTAGTGCATAGCAACAAAGTTGTCTAACAGAACTAGTCCCGTATGTCTGTGTTTGATTCATTTCCCTTGAAACTTTCCTATCCATGTACCTATTCAAATGTCCTTTAAATGTAACTGACCCCTCTTCCCTCAATTCTTTTGGTAACTTGTTCCACCTACCCACCACCCTCAGTGTGAAAATCTTACCCCCAGATCCCCTTTAAATCTTTCCCCTCTCACTTTCAACCTTTGCCCGTTCATCTTAGATTCCCTACCCTGGAAAAAAGGCAGTGACTATCTGTCTACTTTATCTATTCCTCATGATATTGTACGCATCTAAAATATCACCCCTCAGCCTCCTTTACTTCAAGAAAAGCAGTACCAGTCTTTCCAGATTCCCTGAATGCAGTCCATGAATCTTTCCTGCACCATCTCCAGCTTCATCACATCCAACCAGAACAGCACACAGTACTCAAGTGTAGCCCAACTATTGTTTTGTATAACATTATGTTCCAATTCCTCTAATCTGTGCCTTGACAGATGAAGGCAAGCATACCAGATGAGTTCTTCACCACCTTATCTACCTGTATTGCCACTTTCAGGAATCTATTTACTTGTACTCAAGGTCTTGCTGACCTCTCCAGGGTCCTGCCATTTTATTGAAGAGGATTTTTATGGATATGATTTATGATCATTTAGAAAAGCATGGTCTCATCAGCAACAGTCAGCATGGCTTTATGTGAAGCAAATCATGTTTTACTTACAAGTGAGATTTTATGGAGGTAATACAGGAGACAGTTGAGGGGAGGACTATGGATTTTAGTAAGGTGCTTGAAAGGTCCTTCATGGTGGGCTCATCCAGAAGATTAAGGTGCATGGGATCCATGGTGAGTTGGGGGTTTTGATTCTGGAGGTCCAAGACTAAAAGTGTTCCATAGGGACATCTGCTGCTTGTGATCTATATGGATGTACAATGTGTGACTTGGATGTAAATATAGATGGGTGGATTAGTAAGTTTGCTGATGACTCAAATGATGGTGGGGCTGTGGATAGCATAGAAGGTTGCCAAAGATACAGCAGGATGTAGATTAGCTGCAGATCTGGGCAGAGGAATGCTAGCAGAAATTTAATCCAGGCAAGTATGAGGTGTTACACTTGGCAGATCAAATGTAAAGAAGAGGTACACAGTCAATGGCAGGACCCTTAACAGTATTAATGTACAGAGGGAACTTGGGGTGCAAGTCCATAATGCCGTGAAAGTGGCCATACAAGTCTGGTAGAGAAAGTGAATGGCATGCTTGCCTTTATTAGACAAGACATAGAGTTCAAGACTCAGGGAGTAATGTTGTAGCTTTCTAAAGCTCTGTTGACACCAATGTGGAATACTGTATTCAGTTCTGGTCACCCATTATAGGAAGGTTGTGGAAGACTGCAGAAGGGGTTTATTAGGATGCTCTCTGATTTGGAACTATAAGGAGAGTGAGAGGAAACTAGGGCTGAGGGGAGACCTGATAAAGTTTATACAATTCTGAGAGGCATAGATAAGGTAGGCAACGTGTACTTTTTTCCCAGATTTGAAATATCTAATACCAGAAGCTATACACTTAAGGTCCAAGACTAGAAGTGTTCCACAGGGTCAGTCTTCTTGTTTTAAAATAACATCAGTTTAGCCTTTCAGACCTTCCACATTCTCTGGCCTGCACTGCCTGGCCTACCTAATGGATTTGCTTGCTTTAACTGCAATATTTGCCTCATTACTACTTTGGGTGGCATGCACCTGCCAGACTAACTTAAACCATCCTGAGTAGCTCTGTCTAGACTGGGGCCTCCGATTGCTCTAGTAACTGAAACATTTTTGAAGTTAAAGCAGAGGCAAATAGATGTGATTAGAAACATAGAAAAATAGAAAACCTACAGCACAATATCGGCCCTTCAGCCCACAAAGTTGTGCCAAACACATCTCTACTTTAGAAATTACTAGGAGGTCATACTGGCTGTTGATGGAGTAGCAGCGCTTTTATAGGTGCTCCTACTCTTTTTAATTCACTGCTTCCAACTTGTTTTGAAAACTTACCTTTAAAAACAATATTGCTTTATGATGAGTATTGCTAAAGCTTCTAAAAAAGAAGAGGACCCTCCGGTAACTTTGGAATCGATTATGGTGACACTTCGGAAACATAAAAATGAACTTTCAGAGGAGTTACAGCAACTCAGCGCTGAATTTAAATGGGTGGATGGAAAATTGGATTCTATTCAAAAAACTTTAAGTGAACACAATAAATGGATAAAAGAGAACGTAGACATTTTAACAACATTCGACGTGAAGATTGACAACCTGGAACAGATCTGTGACAAACAGTTAAAGATTAAAGAAACTTTAAGACAGAAGATTATTGACTTAGAAAATAGAAACAGAAGAAATAATCAACGTATTCTGGGTTTTAAAGAGTCATTGGAAGGCAATCAGCCTTCGGAATTTTTTGCAAACCTTTTATAACCATACAACCATATAATAATTACAGCACAGAAACAGGCCATCTCGGCCCTTCAAGTCCATGCCAAAATTTTACTCTCATCTAGTCCCACCGACCTGCACTCAGCCCATAACCCGCCATTCCTTACCTGTCCATATATCTATCCAATTTAACTTTAAACGACAACAGCGAACCTGCCTCAACAACTTCTGCTGGAAGCTCGTTCTACACAGCTACCACTCTCTGAGTAAAGAAGTTCCCCCTCATGTTACCCCTAAACTTTTGCCCTTTAACTCTCAACTCATGTCCTCTTGTTTGAATCTCCCCCACTCTCAATGGAGAAGGCCTATCCACGTCAACTCTATCTATCCCCTCATAATTTTAAACACCTCTATCGAGTCCCCCCTCAACCTTCTACGCTCCAAAGAATAAGACCCAACTTGTTCAAACTTTCTCTGTAACTTAGGAGATGAAACCCAGGCAACATTTTAGTAAATCTCCTCTTTTGACTAATTTATTTCCGAATATTTTTAAATCTCTACCTAAAGTAGACCAAGCTCACAGATTGCCTGTATCAAGATCTCCTCCGGGAGGACGATCCCGCTCAGTGATAATTTGTCTTCACGACTTGCAAACAAAGGAACCCTTAATTCGTGAATCTCGTGAGAAAGGTAGGGATTGTGGAAGATTTTTCACCCAAGGTGTTGAATGAACTCTTCAAGTTTAAAAAAGTCATGTCTAAGCCCTCTCTTCATTACCCCACTCGTCTAAGAATCATTTTGAAAAATGGCTCCCAGAGATGGTTTTGTTCGACCGAAGATGTGCAGGATTTCTTGAGTGCTGAATCAATTTCAGAAGTTTAACTGTTCAATAACTCATTACACAAATTTATGTTGTGTCTGCCTGATGAATCCTTTTTTTAGAATCAGCAGTCTAACTGTTCATTACTTTCTTCTATGAACAATTGTTTTCTCTTACTTTTGGTATACGTTCGTATCTAATTTTTTTTCTACTTTTCGTTCCTTGTTTAGAAAATTAAGGATTTAATAGCCATATAACCATATAACAATTACAGCACGGAAACAGGCCATCTCGGCCCTTCTAGTCCATGCCAAATGCTTACTCTCACCTAGTCCCACCGACCTGCACTCAGCCCATAACCCTCCATTCCTTTCCTGTCCATATAGTTATCCAATTTTACTTTAAATGACAATATCGAACCTGCCTCTACCACTTCTGCTGGAAGCTCATTCCACACAGCTACCACTCTCTGAGTAAAGAAGTTCCCCCTCATGTTACCCCTAAACTTTTGTCCTTTAACTCTCAACTCATGACCTCTTGTTTGAATCTCCCTTACGCTCAATGGAAAAAGCCTATCCACGTCAACTCTATCTATCCCCCTCATAATTTCAAATACCTCTATTAAGTCCCCCCCTCAACCTTCTACGCTCCAAAGAATAAAGACGCAACTTGTTCAATCTTTCTCTGTAACTTAGGTGCTGAAATCCAGGTAACATTCTAGTAAATCTTCTCTGTACTCTCTCTATTTTGTTGACATCTTTCCTATAATTCAGTGACCAGAACTCTATTAATATTAGTAAGTTTTCTTCAAGTTAATACTTTCTAAGTTAATATTTTTTGAAATTTCATATTTCTTTCTAATATTTTTATAAGAAACCATAGAAAAACTACAGCACAGAAACAGGCCTTTTGGCCCTTCTTGGCTGTGCCAAACCATTTTCTGCCTAGTCCCACTGACCTGCACACAGACCATATCCCTCCACACACCTCCCATCCATGTATCTGTCCAATTTATTCGTAAATGTTAAAAAAGAACCCCCATTTACCACCTCATCTGGCAGCTCATTCCACACTCCCACCACTCTGTGTGTGAAGAAGCTCCCCCTAATGTTCCCTCTAAACTTTTCCCCCTTCACCCTTAACCCATGTCTTCTGGTTTTTTTCTCCCCTTGCCTCAGTGGAAAAAGCTTGCTTGCATTCACTCTATCCATACCCATCATAATTTTATATACCTCTATCAAATCTCCCCTCATTCTTCTGCGCTCCAGGGAATAAAGTCCTAACCTATTCAACCTTTCTCTGTAACTGAGTTTCTCAAGTCCCGGCAACATCCTTGTAAACCTCTGCACTCTTTCAACCTTATTAATATCCTTCCTGTAATTTGGTAACCAAAACTGAACACAATACTCCAGATTCGGCCTCACCAATGCCTTATACAACCTCATCATAACATTTCAGCTCTTATACTCAATACTTTGATTAATAAAGGCCAATGTACCAAAAGCTCTCTTTATGACCCTACCTACCTGTGATGCCACTCTTAGGGAATTTTGTATCTGTATTCCCAGATCCTTCTGTTCTACTGCACTCCTCAGTGCCTTACCATTAACCCTGTATGTTCTACCTTGGTTTGTCCTTCCAAAGTGCAATACCTCACACTTATCTGTATTAAACTCCATCTGCCATTTTTCAGCCCATTTTTCCAGCTGTTCCAAATCTCTCTGCAAACCTTGAAAATCTTCTTCACTGTCCACTACACCTCCAATCTTTGTATCATCAGCAAATTTGCTGATCCAATTTACCACATTATCATCCAGATCATTGCTATAGATGACAAATAACAATGGACCCAGCACTGATCCCTGTGACACACCACTAGTCACAGGCCTCCACTCGGAGAAGCAATTCTCTACTACCACTCCTTGGCTTCTTCCATTGAGCCAATGTCTAATCCAATTTACCACCTCTCCATGTATACCTAGCGACTGAATTTTCCTAACTAACCTTCCATGCGGGACCTTGTCAAAGGCCTTACTGAAGTCCATGTAGACAACATCCACTGCCTTCCCTTCATCCACTTTCCTGGTAACCTCCTCGAAAAACTCCAATAGATTGGTCAAACATGACCTACCACGCACAAAGCCATGTTGACTCTCCCTAACAAGTCCCTGTCTATCCAAATGCTTGTAGATACTCCCTCTATTAACTTACCCACTACCGACGTCAAACGTAGTGGCCTATAATTTCCCGGATTAATTTTCGATCCTTTTTTAAACAACGGAACAACATGAGCCATTCTCCAATCCTCTGGCACCTCACCCGTAGACACTGACATTTTAAATATATCTGCCAGGGCCCCTGCGATTTCAACACTAGTCTCCTTCAAGGTCTGAGGGAATACCCTGTCAGGTCCCGGGGATTTATCCACTTTAATTTTCCTCAAGACAGCAAGCACTTCCTCCTTTTCAATCTGTAGTTTCCATGATCTCACTGCTTGTGTCCCTTAATTCCATAGACTTCATGCCAGTTTCCCTAGTAAATACAGATGCAAAAATCCCATTTAAGATCTCCCCCATTTCTTTTGGTTTCGCACATAGCCGACCACTCTGATCTTCAAGAAGACCAATTTTATCCCTTACAATCCTATTACTCTGAATGTACCTGTAAAAGCTTTTTGGATTATCCTTCATTTTGACTGCCAAGGCAACCTCATGTCTTCTTTTAGCCCTCCTGATTTCCTTCTTAAGTATTTTCTTGCACTTTTTATACTCCTCAAGCACCTTATTTACTCCCTGTTTCCTATACATGTCATATAACTCTCTCTTCTTCTTTATCAGAGTTGCAATATCCCTTGAGAACCAAGGTTCCTTATTCCTATTCACTTTGCTTTTAATCCTGACAGGAACATACAAACTCTGCACTCGCAAAATTTCTCCTTTGAAGGTTTCCCACTTACCGATCACATCCTTGCCAGAGAACAACCTGTCCCAATCCATGCTTTTTAGATCCTTTCTCATTTCTTCAAATTTGGCCTTCTTCCAGTTTAGAACCTCAACCCTAGGACCAGATCTATCTTTATCCATGATCAAGTTGAAACTAATGGTGTAAACATGAGGAATTCTGCAGATGCTGGAAATTAAGCAACACACATCCAAGTTGCTGGTGAACGCCGACTGTACCTCTTCCTAGAGATGCTGCCTGGCCTGCTACGTTCACCAGCAACTTTGATGTTTGAAACTAATGGTGTCATGATCACTGGAACCAAAGTGCTCCCCTACACACACTTCCGTCACTTGTCCTAACTCCTTTTGTAATAGGAAATCTAATATTGCATCCCCTCCAGTTGGTACTTCTATATATTGATTTAGAAAACTTTCCTGAACACATTTTACAAACTCTAACCCTTCTAGACCCCTAACAGTATGGGACTCCCAATCAATATATGGAAAATTAAAATCCCCTACCACCACAACTTTACGTTTCCTGCAGTTGCCTGCTATCTCTCTGCAGATTTGCTCCTCCAATTCTCGCTGACTATTGGGTGGTCTATAATACAACCCCACTAATGTGGCCATACCTTTCCTGTTTCTCAGCTCCACCCATAAGGACTCAGTAGACAAGCCCTCTAATCTGTCCTGCCTGAGCACTGCTGTAACATTTTCCCTGGCAAGCAATGCTACCCCCCCCCCCCCCACCTTTCATTCCTCTGACTCTATCACATCTGAAACATCGGAACCCTGGAATATTAAGATGCCAGTCCTGCCCCTCCTGTAGCCAAGTTTCACTAATTGCTCTAACGTCATAATTCCACGTGTCAATCCATGCCCTCAACTCGTCTGCCTTCCCAGTAAAATATACTATAATTTTTTATGAGGTTTTTTAAAATATGTTTAATTTTGCTCTGTTTTTTGTTGTGCCTTATTGGAACGCAGTTTTGCTTTGAAATTTTTGTTTTGGAGCTCAGCCAGTAGATTGTTTTGGGAGGGAATGGTAGGTTAGCTGTCAATTGCCCTTTGGTTGATTTTCTTTCTTTGGGCGGGGGGTGGGAGTGGTTTTCTTTTTTTCTATCAGCTGTTTGGCTCCCTTAGCCTCATTTGTTGCTTGGTTATTTTTTCTTAAAGCTCATTGTTTGGATTTAATATATATTCCAGCAGTTTTTATTCAAACATCTCCTTTAAGCAATATTTAAAATGGACCATATTTTTAATTTACTTAGTTTTAATGTGAAAGGATTTAACCATCCTGTGAAACATAATATTTAATTATATTAAGAAATTGAATGTGTCAATTATTTTTTTACAAGAAACACATGTTAGTAAATGTGATAATTTACGTTGGAAGGATTTATCTTTCCATTCATCCTTTCAGGCTAAGGCAAGAGGAGTTTTGATTCTTATAGACAATTCAGTTTCTTTCATTCAACATAATGTAGTGTCTGAGACCAATGGGCGTTTTGTTATACTCTCAGGGAAATTAGATAACTCAAGGTGAGGCCTCACCAGTGCCTTATAAAGCCTCAGCATCACATCCTTGCTCTTGTATTCTAGACCTCTTGAAATGAATGCTAACATGGTATTTGCCTTCCTCACCATTGACTCAACCTGCAAGTTAACCTTTAGGGTTTTCTACACAAGCACTCCCAAGTCTCTCTGCATCAAAGATTCCTGGATTTTCTCCACATTTAGAAAATAGTCCACACATTTATTTCTACTACCAATAAGTGCATGACTATGCATTTTCCAACATTGTATTTCATTTGCCACTTTCCTGCCCATTCTCCTAATCTGTCTAAGTCCTTCTGCATCCTAACTGTTTCCTCAACACTACCTGCTTCTCCACCACTCTTCGTATCATCAGCAAAGTTGGCAACAAAGCCGTCTGTTCCATCATCTATATCATTTTTATATAGCATAAAAAGAAATGGTCCCAACATCGACCCCTGCGGAACACCACTAGTCACTGGCAACCAACCAGTAAAGGATCCTTTTATTCCCACTCGCTGCCTCCTACCAATCAGCCAATGCTCTAACCATGTTAGTAACTTTCCTGTAATACCATGGCCTCTTAACTTGGTAATCAGCCTCATGTGTGGCACCTTATCAAAGGCCTTCTGAAAGTACAAATACATAACATCCACTGCATCCCCTTTATCTATCTGACTTGTAATCGCTTCGAAGAATTCCAACAGGTTCATCAGGCAGGATTTTTCCTGAAGGAAACAATGCTGACTTTGTCCTATCTTGTAATCCATAACCTCATCCTTAACAATTGACTCTAACATCATCCCAACCTCTTAGGTCAGGCTAACTGGTCGATAATTTCCTTTCTGCTGCCTTCCTCCTTTCTTATAGAGTGGAGTGACATTTGCAATTTTCCAGTCCTGTGGCACCATACCAGAGTCCAATAATTTTTGATAGATCATTTCTACTGCCACCACAAGCTCCAACGCTACCTGTTTTAGCACCCTAGGATGCAGTTCATCTGGTTCGGGTGGCTGATGTACCTTTGCTATAGCTAATATGAAGCTGTCAAAGTGGTTTACTGTTTCCATCTTCAAACTTTCCCATAAAACCAGAAAGGGGAAAGTAACAAATCTGGAATGGACATGAATGAGCTTTCTAGAGATGTGTTGCAGTTACTGATAAATATTCAGCATTTTCCAGCTGCTTACATCACTGACCCTTCATACATATCAATCGCGTAGTCATCTTCTGTCCATGTTCCCACAGCTCCTTCAACCGGCTGGTATCGAATCTCCAGATCTACCAATATCTGAAAGCAGACAATACTTCATTCAGTTGTGCCACACTCAGCCTGGTATACTTCTAATGCAGCATGGGACGAGTCAGAGAGTAACAGAGATGTACAGCACAGAAACAGACCATCACATCCATGTCAAATTTCAATCCCATTGCCCACCAGTTCCATACTATTCTGTGCCTTGTCTCTTTAAGTGTCTGTCTAAATACCTGTTAAAATCGTGATTGTATCTGACTTTACAACCACTTCTGGTGACATCGCAAATGCCACCCATTCTGTATGAAAGTCTTTCCCGTCAAATACAATACGGAATTCCATCCTCCCACCTTAACCAATCCCCCTGCCATGGGAGAACTATCAGCCTCTGACAAGGTCGAGTACGGTAGGCTAGTTGAACCAGGGTGAATGAGGTAGAGGCTGTCAACGGAAGGATGGATTTTTTTTAGATTGGAGGCCTGTGATAAGTGATGTGCTGCTGGGGTTAGTGTTGGGACCTTTATTACTTGTCATATATGTTTATGATTTGGACAAGAATGTAGGAGGCATGAAAAGTTAGCTTGCAAATGTTACCAGGTGAAATAGCGGAGAATAAAGACCGTAACCCTAATACTCATCTATGGTTATAACAGGATGTAGATCAACCAAGAAAGTGGTAAAGTAATAGCCAATGGAATTTAATTCAGTTAAGTGCAGGCAAATGGGACTAGCTAAGGAAAGCACCTTGGTCACCTTGGTAAGACTGATGGGTCTGTTTCCATGCAAAATAACCTTACAGCAGTACGACTACATGTGTAGTGATGCACTTCAGGGAGCAAAACCAGGCCAGGACATACATAGTGAATGGCACTAAAGAGAGAGACCCTGGAATACCAGGGAATTCTTCCTTGAAAATGGAAACCTACAAATGAAGTGGCATAACAAAATAGGACTATAGACGATGAAGGCATGCTTGAACATTGGCCAGGCCACATTTGGGAAAAGGTCACTACACTATAGGAAGAAAGGGTGCAGAAAGACTTACAAGAGTGTTACCTGCACTGGAGGGCTTGAATTATCAGAAGAGATTGAATAAGCTAATTATGAGGAAAATTATGAGAAATATGATTCAGGTAGATATAGAATCTGCTTCTCAGGGTACTCTTGCTTAAGACTAGAGGTCAAAGGTTAAAGATGAAAAAGAAGAAGTGTAAAGGCCATCTGAGAGGCAAATTATTCAAACAAGGAGTAGTTGGAATCTGTAATAAGCTGCAAGAGGAAGTGGCATGGATAGGAAAAGTAAAAATATTTAAGAGGCATCTGAACAGGAAGTGAATGAGCACAGCACAGAGGGATATAGAGGCAATGTAGGCATGTGGGGTTAGGCACAGTTAGGCACAATGGTCAGCATTAGCAGATGGGCTGAAGGGCTTGTCTCTGTTCTGTAAAACTCCATGACTATGATTCTGACTATATACTCTTTCATTTCCATTTTTATGAGGATTTTATCAGGTCATTATTTAGCCTCCTTAGCTCCAGAGAAAATAAACCTAGTCTATCCAATCTCTATCGATAACTATAGTTCTCCAGTCCAAGCTACATCCTGGTGAATCTCCTCCTTACTCTCTTCAGCGCAACGATGTCCTTTCTACTGTTTTGTGCACACAATACTCCACATGCGGTCTAACCAGTGTTTAGTAAAGATGCAACATGATGGCCTAACTTTCATGCTGTATGCCAGCCCTATGAAGAGAAGAATATCATTTGCCACTTAAAGGGAATTAAAGACACGTCCTTCCCAAAATGTATCTCTTTGCACTTCTCAAGATATGCTAATGTCTTTTCATCTGATCTACATATAGAAACATAGAAAACATACAGCACAATACAGGCCCTTCAACCCACAAAGCTGTGCCGAACATGTCCCTACCTTAGAACTACCTAGGCTTTACCCATAGCCCTCTATTTTTCTAAACTCCATGTAACCATCCAGGAGTCTCTTAAAAGACCTGATCGTTTCCACCTCCACCACCGCCGCCGGCAGCCCATTCCACGCACTCACCACTCTGCATAAAAACTTACCCTTGACATCTCCTCTGTACCTACTTCCAAGCACTTCAAAACTATGCCCTCTTGTGCTAGCCATTTCAGCCCCGGGGAAAAGCCTCTGACTATCCACACGAGCAATGCCTCTCATTATCTTGTACACCTCTATCAGGTCACCTCTCATCCTCCGTCGCTCCAAGGAGAAAAGGCCAAGTTCACTCAACCTATTCTGATACATCTTGCTGTACATAAACTGGCACAGCTCCTGGGAATCCCAGAAGATGTTGAGATTGATATTTCTATCAGGTAAAGCAGATTTTACAGCTATTTAAATGGCAGTGGGATTCCTTGTCAATATTCCTTCAAATGAATCATTTAGATTTTACCAGAGTGAGCTCAAGGACTAAATGCCATTGGAGAGGAAAGTAATTTCTATCAACATTAAGGCATCTTGCAAGGAACCACCCCCCCCCCCACCAGTGTTGTGTACCCACAAGTACTGGAAAAGAACACTCCAGTGGTGAAGTTTTTCCTGAGAGAAAGCAGGACACTTACGATGACTGAAGAGTAATATTTGGATCAATAGACATGAGAATCTTAATGCAATTACTGAATCACAAGTGAAGGATTTGGAGGAATCTATTCCTACATGGTGTAACAGACTACTACAGCAAGTAGAACAGCTGGGTTCAGTGCTGATCTCCAGTGATATCTGTGTAGCGTTTACATTTTCCCTTTGGTGGCATAGCTTTCCCGTGCTGCTCTGGTTTCACATAGCAGGCAAACAGGCCATTTGACCCATCAAGTCTGCACTGAGCATCAGCTATCCAACTACTTAAGGTGGGGGGTTATATAGGAGGCAGGGTTTAAGAGTCAGCACGACATTGTGGGCTGAAGGGCCTGTACTGTGCTGTACTGTTCTATGTTTTATGTTCTTAACTAATCCTACATTAGTGCCATTTTTAAATTTCTGACATTCTCTATAGCTCCCATCATGCCATCTCCCATCACCACCAAAATTCTAACACAGCTGCGCGGCAACAAAGGCTATGTGTGTGGGAGCATTTCAGTTACAGTGCGGCCACAATTTAATGGGAACAGTGTCCACAACTCTCTGCAGTTACATGGTGGCTGAACTGCTTGCTCCATGTTTCATGTTAAATTCTAGCATTCTCCATTTATGAGAAACTATCTCAATTAACTGACTTGAACCAGCCCCAATGGTAGGATGTGTAATATGAAACACCTGCCAAAAATTCTTAAAATAGTAATACTTGGAAAACCAATTGCCTCGGCGGCAACAGCATGTATTAGCCTAACGTCGGTGGTGGGGAAACTGCTGGAGTCAGTTATCAAGGATGTGATAACAGCACATTTGGAAAGTGGTGAAATGATCGGACAAAGTCAGCATGGATTTGTGAAAGGAAAATCATGTCTGACGAATCTCATAGAATTTTTTGAGGATGTAACTAGTAGAGTGGATAGGGGAGAACCAGTGGATGTGGTATATTTGGATTTTCAGAAGGCTTTTGACAAGGTCCCACACAGGAGATTAGTGTGCAAACTTAAAGCACACGGTATTGGGGGTAAGGTATTGGTGTGGGTGGAGAGTTGGTTAGCAGACAGGAAGCAAAGAGTGGGAATAAACGAGACCTTTTCAGAATGGCAGGCGGTGACTAGTGGGGTACCGCAAGGCTCAGTGCTGGGACCCCAGTTGTTTACAATATATATTAATGACTTGGATGAGGGAATTAAATGCAGCATCTCCAAGTTTGCGGATGACATGAAGCTGGGTGGCAGTGTTAGCTGTGAGGAGGATGCTAAGAGGATGCAGGGTGACTTGGATAGGTTGGGTGAGTAGGCAAATTCATGGCAGATGCAATTTAATGTGGATAAATGTGAAGTTATCCACTTTGGTGGCAAAAATAGGAAAACAGATTATTATCTGAATGGTGGCTGATTAGGAAAAGGGGAGGTGCAACGTGACCTGGGTGTCATTATACACCAGTCATTGAAAGTGGGCATGCAGGTACAGCAGGCGGTGAAAAAGGCGAATGGTATGCTGGCATTTATAGCGAGAGGATTTGAGTACAGGAGCAGGGAGGTACTACTGCAGTTGTACAAGGCCTTGGTGAGACCGCACCTGGAGTATTGTGTGCAGTTTTGGTCCCCTAATCTGAGGAAAGACATCCTTGCCATAGAGGGAGTACAGAGAGGTCACCAGATTGATTCCTGGGATGGCAGGACTTTCATATGAAGAAAGAATGGATGAACTGGGCTTGTACTCGTTGGAATTTAGAAGATTGAGGGGGGATCTGATTGAAACGTATAAGATCCTAAAGGGATTGGACAGGCTAGATGCAGGAAGATTGTTCCCGATGTTGGGGAAGTCCAGAACGAGGGGTCACAGTTTGAGGATAGAGGGGAAGCCTTTTAGGACCGAGATTAGGAAAAACTTCTTCACACAGAGAGTGGTGAATCTGTGGAATTCTCTGCCACAGGAAACAGTTGAGGCCAGTTCATTGGCTATATTTAAGAGGGAGTTAGATATGGCCCTTGTGGCTACGGGGGTCAGGGGGTATGGAGGGAAGGCTGGGGCGGTGTTCTGAGTTGGATGATCAGCCATGATCATAATAAATGGCGGTGCAGGCTCGAAGGGCTGAATGGCCTACTCCTGCACCTATTTTCTATGTTTCTATGTTCCTATGTATGGCCCAACACCCATAAGTCTCTGCTGCATTTTTAAAGTCTTTTTTGCACATCTCTAAAATGTGCCAATACTGAAAGAATGTAGGAGTGAGCAATCAAAAGCCTAGTGAGAGCAGAGCTTAATTAATCCTTGAGCTGTATTTTGAAATAATGTCATAGCAACAAGCCCATCTAGGGAATGTACATACTTATTATTGGCTGATCTTTTTAACTTACAAGTTGAGCAGGTTTAGTGGCATGTGGATGGGGGTTGATATCTTTATCTATGCTGAGTTCATGCTTGGGGCCGAACAGAATGGGGCACTTCATTCAAGCCTGCCTTCCTTTGAAGACTTAATTAGGGAATGTGGCTGGTCAGGGTACTATAGTCAGTACTATAAACCAAAGCTCACATGAACCTGTGGTAGAAAAAGGCAGAAACTCTCTGTTTCACTGGAACAATGTTTATATGAACTGGATAAAAAAATGCTTTCTTTTGACAAGCAGGTAACAAGGAGTTGGCAGTGAAGATAAAAATAAAAGCTAGAAGAAAGAAAAATGGAAAAGATAAAAAAATCAGGCAGAAACTATCAACAAGCAAATATTGGATTAGTTGTAGAAATGAAAGTGAAAAATTAAAAATGTACCAGGCAAGTAATTTCCATTCAACAGTCAGGCACTAAGCAAAGCAGAGCCACCACAGCAGGCAGCTACCTGGCTGCTGAGTTCCTCCCGCAGTTTGTGTACTGACTTGTGAAAAATTACAGATCAGGTGGTGAAATGGAAAACTGGACACTGTAGATGCTGGAACATAGAGTAAAAAAAAACAAACTTTAAATACAATCAGAACTAATGAAGGGTCTTGGCCCAAAATGTTAACTGTTTGTTTCTCTCCATAGATGCTGCCTGACTTGTTAAATTCCTCCAGCATTGTGTGTGTGTACTGAGCAAAAAAACAAACTGCTGGTGAACTCAGCAGGTCAGACAACATTGTGGATGGTAATGGACAGTCAGCATTTTTGGTGAAGAAGTGAGTTTGTTTCAGGAGTTCAGTTGTTGTTTCAACATATTTATTTAGAAATGTTACTCTAAGGGTTTCAATAAGTGAATGCACATTCACACATGCAGATTAATGTCACCCTAAAATACCCAGGCTATGAAAGTCACCGCTGATACCATGCTATGGGCCACAAAGAGGAAAACTGGGAAGAACTCCTTGTCTATTCTGCACCAGTGTTCGTAAATTTTAGCAAGGGTTCAGCATCAGAGTATCTGCCTGGTCTCACTCTCAGAACGCCAGTAAATAAAGGACAGCACTAGTTTAACATGATTCTCAGCTATTCCCTTGTTCATTACCAATTATTCATCATTTCAGTTCGGAAGCAGATTGATACTCACATCTGTAAGAGAATTGTTCTTGTCAACTAGAGCTTCCCTGAGAATCAATCGACCAGTTTTAGTCATCTGTTGAAGACTGATCCGCATGTAACCCAGCAGCCTAAAATATAGGATTTGTGTGTTAGTGAATTTACCTTTCCACCTAGACTTTAATCTCTGGGCAGTACACACATCACACTCAGCTTTCACTTTGTCACTTTTTCAACAAATATTTTAAGGAACATTCAAATTCTCTCACCCTTCCTTCTTGGGACAAGTACATGCAGTTATTAGATTTACATTTGCCCAATTTGAATTATCTAATAATTTGAATATTTTCTGGTTACTGCTGCTGTTAACCTGATGCACAGTTCAACTTGTCAGATATCTCAAACAGTTTTCAAACAGATTTAAACAAAAGTTAATCAGTGGATTGTGAACAAATCAGCTGTAAATTGGTGAGTGTTGAAAATGCCACCAGCATTGACCACTTGAACTCGACTGTCAGTAAGCACCAAAATGACCTTCTCTGACTAACACCCATCTTGATGTGAAGTCCAAATCTCAAACCCCTTATGCACCACTCAGGGACAGAATCCTCTCCCCTGGCCAAACCAAACTCACCTCCACTGACCAGCACAAGTTATCCTACTCCAAGAACAAAGAATCCTGCAACACTGAACTTTTCTCAATCAGAATAAATGCGAACTCTTGCCCCAACCGTTGACCTCAGTATCTCCTCCCTCATATGCAATCATTCTTCACAAATCCCTTTCCCTGTCCAATTAAAACAAAGCCCCATACCCAAAATAAACCCCTCTCTTGCCACCACCCAGAACACCCCTGCCTGGAGTCACTTATCTGAAATCTCAGATCAGACCACTATCCACCAGCCAGCCAGCCAGACCACCTGTACCTACCTGTTCCAATGATCACACTAAACTCCAAGAGTGCCCGGGAAAAATGAGAACGAGAGCTCAGGTACACACCTATTACTGAAGATCTTGCTGTGGTTGTACACTTTGATCTCCAGCATCTCTTCCGTAATGTCTTTTCCATAATGAGGCCAGGTGAACTCCTGCAATGTAAAAGTATTCCTGTTTATTACAAACAATATGAAATTCTGCATAACAAACTATACAAGTTAAATAAAACACATTACCGATTTGGAGATGTTATTAAAGTACAGCTGATCTAGTATAAAAGAAAGGCAGAGCCCCCCCACCAGGTTTTTCGTATCTTCTCTTGCCTTAGTCTAAGATAATGTGCATAATCTACTTCAGCTCTAGGTACTAATTCATCATTTGCATTTTGCTAGGGTTTCAGTTTCGAAGGTGTTCTGGTTATTGTGCTCAATTCCACAAGTTCATAAAATCAATCTGTATATAAGCTATCTTATAGAAACATAGAAAACCTACAACACAATACAGGCCCTTCAGCCACAATGCTGTGCCGAACATGTACTTACTTAGAAATTACCTAAGGTTACCCATAGACCTCTATTTCTATAAATTTGTATTCATTGTGATTTTTTTATTATTTTATTCTTTATCTTAATGTGTTTTTTTTTGCTGCACCAGATCAGCAGTAACAATTATTTTACTTTCCTTCACACTTGTGGACTGGAAATGACATGAAACAATCTTGAATCTAAGTAGGAAACATGAAGCGTATGGGCCTAATGTGGGGAAATGGGATTTGTGTAGATGGGCATAGTGGCTGGAATGGATAAGCTAGACTCTTAGGGCCCATTTTCTGTGCTGTACGATGCTGGTGTTATGAATTAAGACCTTGCGAAGCACTGACGTGGCCAAATGTGGACAGATGAAAACAGATTCAGATTCAAAAACCTTGTTCAGTTTTTACAGACTGCACTGCACAAACTGAATGTAATTCATTCGGTTACAAAGAAGACACAACAGCAGATATTTGATGTCTGAGGAAAATTGGTAGGTCACCAAAGACTCTCACAAGTTTCTACAGATACACTGTGTAGAGGATTCTAAATGGCTGCATCACCGTTTGGTGTGGAGGGGAGAGGCCGCTGCAGAAAGTTGGAAACTCAGTCAGGTCCATCAGGGGCACGAGACTCTCCAGCACCGAGGACGCCTCCAAAAGGCAGCATCCATCACAAAGGACCCCATCACCTAAAACATGCCCTCTTTTCATTGTTACTATCAAGGAGCAGGTACGGGAGCCTGAAGACCCACAATCTATGTTTCAGGAACAGCTTTTTCCCCTCTGCCATCAGATGTCTCAATGGACAATGAACTCATAAACTATTTCTTCCTCTCTTTTAACATTACTTATTTAAGACCGTAAGACGATAAGATATAGGAGAAGTGGGCCATTCAGCCCATCGAGTCTCCTGTGCCATACAATCATGCCTGATCCAATTCTTCCAGTCATCCCCACTCCCCTGCCTTCTCCCCATACCCTTTGATGCCCTGGCTAATTAAGAACCTATCTATCTCTACCTTAAGTGCACCCAATGACTTGGCCTCCACAGCCGCACATGGCAACAAATTCCACAGATTTACCACACTCTGATGAAAGTAATTTCTCCACATCTCTGTTCTAAATGGACGGCCTTCAATCCTGAAGTCATTCCCTCTTGTCCTAGAATCCCCTATCATAGGAAATAACTTTGCCATATCTAATCTGTTCAGACCTTTTAACATTCGGAATGTTTCTATGAGATCCCCAGAGAATACAGCCCAAGAACTGCCAGACGTTCCTCATACTGTAACACTTTTATTCCTGGAATCATTCTTGTGAATCTTCTCTGAACCCTCTCCAATGTTCGTACATCCTTTCTAAAATAAGGAGCCCAAAACTTCACACAATACTCCGTGTAGTCTCACGAGTGCCTTATAGAGCCTCCACATTACATCTCTGCTCTTATATTCTATACCTCTAGAAATGAATGCCAACATTGCATTTGCCTTCTTCACCACCGACTCAACCTGGAGATTAATCTTTAGGTTATCCTGCACAAAGACTCCCAAGTCCCTTTGCATCTCTGCATTTTGAATTCTCCACATCTAAATAATAGTCTGCCCATTTATTTCTTCCACCAATGTTCATGACCATACAATTTCCAACATTGTATTTCATTTGCCACTTCTTTGCCCATTCCTAAACTATTTAAGTCTCTCTGCAGGCTCTCTATTTCTTCAACACTACCCGCTCCTCTACCTACCTTTGTATCATCGGCAAATTTAGCCACAAATCCATTAATCCTGTAGTCCACATCATTGACATACACCGTAAAAAGAAGCGGTCCCAGCACCAACCCCTGTGGAACTCCACTGGTAACTGGCAGCCAGACAGAATAGGATCCCTTTATTCCCACTCTCCGTTTTCTGCCGATCAGCCAATGCTCCACCCATGCCAGTAACTTCCCTGTAATTCCATTAGCTCTTATCTTGCTCAGCAGCCTCATGTGCAGCACCTTGTCAGAGGCCTTCTGAAAATCCAAGTACACCACACCAACTGCATCTCCTTTGTCTACCCTGCTTGTCATTTCCTCAAAAAATTGTAGTGGGTTAGTTAGGCAGAATTTTCCTTTCAGGAAACTATGCTGGCTTTGGTCTGTACTCCATAATCTCATCCCTAACTATCGATTCCAACAACTTCCCACCACTGATGTCAGGCTAACAGGTCTATAGTTTCCTTTCTGCTGCCTTCTACCCTTCTTAAATAGCGGAGTAACATTTGCAATTTTTCAGTCATCCGGTACAGTGCCAGAAACTATTGATTATTGAAAAATCATTGTTAATGCCTCCTCAATCTCTCCAGTTACTTCCTTCAAAACCTGAAGGTGCATTCCATCAGGTCCAGGAGATTTATCCACCCTCAGACCATTAAGCTTCCTGAGCACCTTCTCAGTCGTAATTTTTACGGCACGTACTTCACTTTCCTGACACTCTTGAGTGTCCGGTATACTACAGATGTCTTCCACTGTGAAGACTGATGCAAAATACGCATTCAGTTCCTCTGCCATCTCTGTGTCTCTCATTACAATATCTCCAGCGTCATTTTCTATTGGTCCTACATCTACCCTCAACTCTTTTTTATCCTTTATATACTTAAAAAAAGCTTTTATTATCTTCTTTGATATTAGTCCGCAGCTTCCTAACATAATTCATCTTTTCCTTCCTAATGACCTTTTTAGTTTCCATCTGCAAGTTTTAAAAGCTTCCCAATCCTCTATCTTCCCACTAGCTTTGGCTTGTATGCCCTCTCTTTTGCTTTTACTTTGGCTCTGACTTCACTTGTCAGACATGGTAGTGCCCTTCTTCCATTCAAAAATTTCTTCTCATTTGGAATATATCTGTCTTGCGCTTCTCTCATTTTTTGCAGAAACCCCAGCCATTGCCGCTGTGCTGTCCTTCCTGCTAGTGTCCCTTTCCAGTCAATTTTGAGCAGTTCCCCTCTCATGCCAATTTAGTTTCTCCTCACATTTCAAATTTAATGTAATTACATTACATATTTTATTTAATTTTACATATTAAATTTCATATAAATTATAAATTACTATATATTTTATTGTAATTTATCATTTTTATTAAGAATCCCTTAAGGTTAATTTGCAGGTTGAGTTGGTGGTGAGCAAGGCAAATGCAATGTTAGCATTCATTTCATGAAAACTAGAATATAAAAGCAAGGATGGAATGTTGAGACTTTATAAAACACTGGTGAGGCCTCACTTGGAGTATTGTGAGCAGTTTTGGGCTCCTTATCTAAGAAAAGATGTGCTGAAACTGGAGAAGTTTCAAAGGAGGTTCACAAAAATGAATCCAGGCTTCAACAGCTTATCATCTGAGGAGAATTTGACAGCTCTGGGCCAGTTCTCACTGGAATTCAGAAGAATGAGGGATGACTAATTGAAACCTGAATGGTGAAAGGCTTCAGTACAGTGTATGTGGAAATGATGTTTTCTGTGGTGGCGGAGTCCAGAACCAAAGGGTACAGCCTCAAAACAGAGGAATATCCATTTATAATGGAAATGATGAGGAATTTTTTTAGCCAGAGTGGTGAATCTGTGGAATGCGTTACCACAGGCAACTTTGGAGGCCTGGTCACTGTGTATATTTAAGGCAGAGGTTGATAGATTCTTGGTTAGTCAGGGCATGAAGAGATATGGTGAGAAGGCAGGAGATTGGGGCTGAGAGGGAAAATGGTTCAGCCATGATGAAATGGCAGAGCAGACTCAGCTCCTGTATCTAATGGTTTTATGTATTGCAATGTACTGCTGCCACAAAACAACAAATTTCGTGACTTATGCCAGTGATATTAAACCTGAGTCGGACCAAGTCTAAGCCCAGTCCAGGGATAGACAGTGTGGTGGGAGGTGGCTGAGGCCCCAGTCTCAGGAAGAAAGAGGGCACTTGGGCTGCAGACCTGGTGTTTTAGTCATCTTTAAAGACGCACGTAAAACTTCCAAACTTTAGCTGACTGCAAAAGATGATTGGCACTCAACTTGACTCAACCATCTTGTCAACCCAGTCCCCTGGCCAACTCCCCCTCCTGAATAAACAACCCCCCCCAAACCTATTTCATGACCTGACTGACCTAATATAGTCTTCAGAACAGAAAGCACTGCAACCCTATCATGGAACTATCACACTTATCGAGTACAGCTCTATTCTGTAGTATTTATTCCAATCTCAGCTTATCCCTAAAGTGTTTTACATATAATGAATTACCTTTTGAATTATAACCTAGAGAAAAGTACAACTAATTTATATGTGCAAGATCACACAAATGGCAAGTAAGATACTGATCAGTAAATTTTGTTGTTTACAGGATAAATAGGCGTTTGATCAGCAGACACTGCCTCCATTTGACTTCCCATATAAGACTTATTTTCAGCAGAAACAGCAAATTTTTAAAAACGTTTCAGTCACAGACTAAAACTTCTCACCGGTTTTGAAAACTTTAGACATGGTTCTTGGATAATAATAGATTCTGTGATCTCCACCTAATTTTACTGAAGGTGAGTCAACCTCTACTATGTAAACAATTGTGTTAGGAGTTTCCACCCTCTTGAGCAGGTGGTTCAGTGATAATGCACAAAAGAATCTTGCAGCATTTCCTGATTTATGACTCACTTTTGCTGAACCCTTTCTGCTGCGCCTATTTTAACTCCTATCTTCTCCTTCAGGAAGGATTAAATATTGATGTATGAAACTTTCTATGAACCAAAATGTCAAAAAAGTTCTTCCAATCTTTAACTGAGATAGAACATAGAATATAGAAATTTACAGCACAGTACAGGTCCTTCAGCCCTCAGTGTTGTGCCAACCCTTAAACCCTGCCTCCCATATAACCCGCCACCTTAAATTCCTCCATATACCTGTCTAGTTGTCTCTTAAACTTCACTAGTGTATCTGCCTCCACCACTGACTCAGATAGTGCATTCCACGCACCAACCACTCTCTGAGTATAAAACCTTCCTTTAATATCCCCCTTGAACTTCCCACCCCTTACCTTAAAGCCATGTCCTCTTGTATTGAGCAGTGGTGCCCTGGGGAAGAGGCGCTGACTATCCACTCTATCTATTCCTCTTATTATCTTGTATACCTCTATCATGTCTCCTCTCATCCTCCTTCTCTCCAAAGAGTAAAGCCCTAGCTCCCTTAATCTCTGATCATAATGCACACTCTCTAAACCAGGCAGCATCCTGGTAAATCTCCTCTGTACCCTTTCCAATGCTTCCACATCCTTCCTATGGTGAGGTGACCAGAACCGGACACAGTACTCCAAGTGCGGCCTAACCAGAGTTTTATAGAGCTGCCTCATTACCTCGCGACTCTTAAACTCTGTCCCTTGACTTATGAAGGCTAACACCCCATAAGCTTTCTTAACTACCCTATCTACCTGTAAGGCAACTTTCAGGGATCTGTGGACATGTACCCCAGATCTCTCTGCTCCTCCACACTATCAAGTATCCTGCCATTTACTTTGTACTCTGCCTTGAAGTTTGTCCTTCCAAAGTGTACCACCTCATACTTCTCCAGGTTGAACTCCATCTGCCACTTCTCAGCCCACTTCTGCATCCTATCAATGTCTCTCTGAAATCTTCGACAATCCTCTACACTATCCACAACACCACCAACCTTTGTGTCATCTGCAAACTTGCCAACCCACGCTTCAATCCCCACATCCAGGTCATTAATAAAATCCATGTAGATCACATCCACTGCATTACCCTCATCAATATGCCTGGTCACCTCCTCAAAGAACACTATCAGGCTTGTTAGACACGATCTACCCTTCACAAAGCCATGCTGACTGTCCCTGATCAGACCATGATTCTCTAAATGCCCATAGATCCTATCTCTACGAATCTTTTGCAATAACTTTCCCACCACAGATGGAAGGCTCACTGGTTTATAATTACCCGGACTATCCGTACTACCTTTTTTGAACAAGGGGACAACATTCGCCTCCCTCCAATCCTCCGGTACCATTCCTGTGGACAACAAGGTCATAAAGATCCTAGCCAGAGACTCAGCAATCTCTTCCCTCAGTTTGTGGAGCAGCCTGGGGAATATTCCATCAGGCCCAGGGGACTTATCCGTCCTAATGTATTTTAACAACTCCAACACCTCCTCTCCCTTAATATCAACATGCTCCAGAACATCAACCTCACTCATATTGTCCTCACCGTCATCAAGTTCCCTCTCATTGGTGAATACCGAAGAGAAGTATTCATTGAGGACCTCGCTCACTTCCACAGCCTCCAGACACATCTTCCCACCTTTATCTCTAATCGGTCCTACCTTTACTCATGTCATCCTTTTGTTCTTCACATAATTGAAGAATACCTTGAAGTTTTCCTTTACCCTACTCACCAAGGCCTTCTCATGCCCCCTTCTTGCTCTCCTCAGCCCTTTGTTAAGCTCCTTTCTTGCTACCCTATATTCCTCAATAGACCCATCTGATCCTTGCTTCCTAAACCTCATGTATGCTGCCTCCTTCCACCTGACTAGATTTTCTACCTCACTTGTCACCCATTGTTCCTTCACACTACCATTCTTTGTCTTCCTCACCAGGACAAATTTATCCCTAATATCCTGCAAGAAATCCCTAAACATTGACCAAATGTCCATAGTACATTTCCCTGCAAAAACATCATCCCAATTCACACCCACAAGTTCTAGCCTTAAAGCCTCATAATTTGCCCTTACCCAATTTAAAATTTTCCTGTCCTCTCTGATTGTATCCTTTTCCATGATAATGGTAAAGGCCAGGGAGCGGTGGTCACTGTCCCCCAGATGCTCACCCACTGAGAGATCTGTGACCTGACCCGGTTCGTTACCTAATACTAGATCTAGTATGGCATTCCCCCTAGTCGGCCTGTCAACATACTGTGACAGGAATCCGTCCTGGATGCACTTAACAAACTCTGCCCCGTCTAAACCATTAGAACTGATCAGGTGCCAATCAATATTAGGGAAGTTAAAGTCACCCATGATAACAACCCTGTCATCTTTGCACCTGCCCAAAATCGCCTCCCAATCTGCTCCTCAGTATCTCTGCTGCTACCAGGGGGCCTATAGTATACTCCCAATAGAGTAACTGCTCCCTTCCTTTTCCTGACTTCCACCCATACTGACTCAAAAGAGGATCCTGCTACATTACTCACCTTTTCTGTAGCTGTAATAGTATCTCTGACCAGTAATGCCACTCCTCCTCCCCTGCCCCCCCATCCCTTTTTGAACGCTGAAATCCAGGAATATTGAGAATCCATTCCTACCCTGGTGCCAGCCGAGTCTCTGTAATGGCCGCTACATCATAATTCTATGTATACATCCAAACTCTCAGTTCATCACCTTTGTTTCTGATGCTTCTTGCATTGAAGTAGATGCACTTTAGCCTTCTACCTTCCTACCTTTACACTCTTTATTCTGCTTCTCTTTCCTCAAAGCCTCTTTATATGTTAGATCTCCATGCACTTATGACACTGCTCTATTGCTCCGGGTCCCACCCACTTTGAATTAGTTTAAACCCTCCCGGACCATGCTTTGTACACCATGGTTCTTTAACCCTACCATCCTTTCCCTGCCTCAATGGAACATACCCATGCAGAATGCCACGCAAATGTTCCCTGAACATTTGCCACATTTCTGCCGTGCATTTCCCTGAAAACATCTGAAAACAGCTCAAAACACATCACCAAGTTCGCCGAGGTCACAACCGTGGTGGGTCTCATCAGCAAGAACGATGAGTCAGCATACAGAGAGGAGGTGCAGCGGCTAATGGACTGGTGCAGAGCCAACAACCTGTCTCTGAGTGTGAACAAAACAAAAGAGATGGTTGTTGACTTCAGGAGGACATGGAGCAACCACTTTCCGCTGAACATCAACGACTCCTCCGTAGAGATCGTTAAGAACACCAAATTTCTTGGTCTTCACCTGGCAGAGAATCTTACCTGGTCCCTCAACACCACCTCCATAGCAAAGAAAGCCCAGCAAAGTCTCTACTTTCAGCGAAGGCTGAGAAAAGTCCATCTCCCACCCCCCATCCTCACCACATTCTGCAGAGGTTGTATTGAGAGCATCCTGGGCAGCTGCATCATGGCCTGGTTCAGAAATTGCACCATCTCGGATCGCAAGACCCTGCAGCGGATAATGACGTCAGCTGAGAAGATCATTGGGGTCTCTCTTCCCACCATTACAGACATTTACACCACACGTTGCATCCGCAAACCAAATAGCATTATGAAGGACCCCACGCACCTGTCATACAAACTCTTCTCCCTCCTGCCATCTGGCAAAAGGCACTGAATCATTCAAGCTCTCATGACCAGACTATGTAACAGTTTCGTCCCCCAAGCCATCAGACTCCTCAATACCCAGAGCCTGGACTGACACCAACCTACTGACCTCTACTGTGCCTATTGTCTTGTTAATTATTTATTGTAATGCCTGCACTGTTTTGTGTACTTTATGCGGTCCTGGGGAGGTCTGTAGTCTAGTGTAGTTTTTGTGCTGTTTTACGTAGTTCAGTGTAGTTTTTGTATTGTTTCATGTTGCACCATGGTCCTGAAAAACATTGTTTCGTTTTTACTGTGTACTGTACCAGCAGTTATGGTCAAAATGACAATAAAAAGTGACTTGACTCAACTTGACTCCCAATTTATGCTCCCAAGTTCCTGCCTAATAGCATCATACTTCCCCCTACCCCAATTAAATGTTTTCCCAAATTGTCTGCTCCTGTCCCTCTCCAGCACTCCAGCACTATGACTTATCTCCAAAATGCTCTCCCACCGAGAGATCTGACATCTGACCAAGTTGATTTCCCAATATCAGATCAAGTAAAGCCTCTACATATTGTGTCAGGAAACCTTTCTAAGCACACCTAACAAACTCCACCCCATCTAAACCCCTTGCGCTAAGGAGATGCCAATCAATATTAGGAAAGTTAAAATCTCCCATCACAACAAGCCTATTATTATTGCACCATTCCAGAATCTGCCTCCCTATCTGCTCCTTGATATTCCTGTTACTAGTGGGGGGGGGTCTATAAAAACACTCAGTAGAATTATTGCCCCTTTCCTTTTTCTGCCTTCCACCCACTGACTGAGTGGACCATCCCTCCATGACTTCCTCCTTTTCTGCAGCCGTGATACTATCCCTAATTAGCAATGACACTTCCCCGCCTCTTTTGCCTCCCCCTCTGTTCTTTTTGAAGCACACTCAGCAACCATTCCTGCTCCTGAGACATCCAACTCTCTGTAATGGCCACAATATCACAGTTCCATGTATTGATCCACGCTCTAAGCTCATCCGCCTTGTTTATAATACTCCTTGCATTAAAATAGACACATCTCAAACTATCAGGCTGAGTGCATCTTTGCTCTAACATCTGCCTATCCTTCCTCACAAACTCTCTACAAGCTGTCTCTACTTGTGCTCCAACCTCCCCATCCTCTGTCTCTTCACTTCATTCCCACTCCCCCTGCAAATCTAGTTTAAACCCTCCCCAGCAGCATTAGCAAACCTCCCTGCCTTGATATTGGTCCCCCCCAGACCTGCCCAGAAGAGGTCCTAATGATCCACAAATTTGAATCCCTGACTCCTGATCCAATCCCTCAGCCACGCATTTATCCTCCACCACATTCTATTCCTATACTCACTGTCACGTGGCATAGGCAGCAATCCTGAGATTACTACCTTTGAGGTCCTGCTTCTCAACTTCCTTCCTGTATTCTGTTTTCAGGACCTCCTCCCTTTTCCTACCTATGTTGCTGGAATCAATATGTACCATGACCTCTGGCTGCTTGCACTCCTATTTCAGGATATCGTGGATGCGATCAGAAACATCATGAACCCTGGCACCTGGGAGGCAAACTACCATCCGTGCATACACAGAATCACCTATCTGTTCCCCTAACTATCACCATCAGGTGCCGTGGCCAGTTTGACCTTTGACTGCCATGGCCCACACACTCCTTTTTCGGGTCAAGTGGATCAATTCATTGTCATTCATTTCCAGTTCTCTGGCTGCTGTCGCCATCATCATTTGTCTTTGTTTTCCTCTTGCTTTCTTCCTTTCAATCTTTCCCATAATTACCATGCATTCTAACTCCCCTTTCCTAATCACATGTCCAATGAAGTTACGTTGCCTTTTCATGATCTCATACATTATTTCTCTTTTTGTGTTTGCTCTGTTCATGACATCCTCGTTAGATATTCGTTTCGTCCATGATATTCTTTGCATCCTCCTCAAAAACCACATCCCTGCTGCTACTATTCATTTCCTCATGTTTCTAGATATTGTCCAACATTCTGAGCCATATAACATAACTGGATAAACGTAACATTTCAGTACTCTGAGGCGGGTTGTCATGCCTAGTTTAGTATTTGTCAGTATACTCTTCATTCTCGTAAAGGTGTCCTTTGCCATCCTTATTCTTTTTTTGATGTCCATGTTGCACCTGCCATCTGATGTCACACAGCTTTCTAAGTAGCAAAAGTTCTGTACTTGTTTTATGTCTTCCCCGTTTATTCTCAGCCTGCAGATAGGATTCTCCTTCTTTTGGGATATCACCATACATTCTGTCTTTTTGCAATAGACAGATAGACCCATTTTTGCACTTTCTTCAACAATTATATCAATTAAGTTTTGTGGTTCTTCCTCCGTACTTGCAATTAACACAGTGTCATCTGCATATCTGAAATTATTGATGTTTCCACCGCCAACTTTGATTCCCAAGATGTCTCTTATTTTTTGTAATATTGCTTCACTGTACACATTAAATAAATCAGAGGAGAAAACACACCCCTGTCTAACGTCTCTCTTGATTTTCGTAAACTGACTCACTTCTCCATCTATTCTTACAGCGGCAGTTTGTTCCCAACACAGATTTCTGATAAGGCGGAGGTCTTTCGAATCTAGATCTAGAGTTTACAATTGAAGTAAGGAATAGATTTCAAAGTCTAGAAATAGAATCTGTTGAAGATGATAGCAATCATGTAGAAATGAAATTTAACTCTCTAAAGGATGCCTTGGTAGAATCAGCAAAGTCAGTGATTCCTAAAAAAGAAAAAAGCACAAAGAATAAATGGATGACAGATGAAATCAAAAATCTAATGGAAGAAAGGAGACAGAAGAAAGCAAATCCTGTAGAATATAAGTCCTTAGATAAAAAAGTTAAAAATTTATGTCAAAAAGCCAAAAAAGAATGGTTAAACCAGGAATGTGAGCAAATAGAAAGAATCCATATTACTGATCCAAAAAGGTTACATCAACAGATGAAGAATATCACTGCTAAAAAGCTCTTCTGTTCTTCAGGTGGATGTTTGAAAGCAAAGGACGGTACCATTATCATGGAAAAAGATGAGATTATGAACAGATGGACTGAGTATATTCAGGAATTGTTTGAAGATGATCGAGGCGAAAAACGAGAAATTAAGAAAAACATTGAAGGTCCAAGTATCTTAAAAGTTGAAGTTCGTAATGCAATAAATAAGATGAAGAAAGGAAGGGCAGCAGGTCCTGATGAATTAGTAATAGACCAAATTATCACCCTTGAAGATTATGGAATTGAAAAACTTACTGATTTAATCAATGACATTTATGAGACTGGAATAATACCAGAAGAGATGAAAAAATCAGTATTATCACTCTTCCTAAGAAACCTGGAGCAATAGAATGTGAATTACATAGGACCATAAGTTTAATGAGTCATATCACCAAGATACTTCTAAGAATTTTGATGACAAGAGCTAAAAGTAAGATACAAGCTGAAATAGGTAAAGAACAATGTGGTTTTATGAAAGACAAAGGTACAAGAAACGCAATATTGATGTTAAGGATACCATCAGAATGAGCTATTCGAGTGCAAAAGGAATTGTTTGTTTTATCAACTACACAAAGCATTTGATAAAGTAAAGCACAATAAGTTATTTGAAATATTACAAAAAACTCTAGATCTAACCATAGAATCCCCTGTTACTGTTGCCATCTTCTTCCTTTCCCCACCCTTCTGAGCCACAGAGCCAGACTGACTGCCAGAGGCACAGCCACCGTTGCTTCCCCCAGGTAGGTCGTCCCCCCTAACAGCACTCAAACAGGAGTACTGATTGTTAAGGGGAACAGCCACAGGGGTACTTTCCACTACCTGACACCCTCCTTTCCCTCTCCTGACAGTCACCCACTTATCTGTCTCCTGTGGCCCCAGGGTGACTACCCGCATGTGCTCCTGTCATCTCCTCACTCTCCCTAACTTGGTCCCTAAGGAGCTGCAGCTCAAAGCACCTGGCGCAGATGTGGCCATCAGGGAGGCTGAAAGTCTCCCGGACATCCCACATCTGACACGCAGAACAGAAAACTGGCCTCGCAGTCATACCCACTATTCTAATGAGCCAAGCCCTGCGAAATGCTCCTTTATTAAACTCTGCTCCCCGACCAGCTCTCTCTCCCTCTCTTCAAATTGATTAGTCAGCCGCTAATGCTAAATATTAAGATGCTGTTGTTGAATGTAAATTTCAGAGATTCTTTGAGTATTCCCAGAATTGGCTTAGCTTGGCAGAGGCAAAGGGGACTGAGATGATTGGTCAGTGAAGTCAATGAAGAGATGAATTTGTTCTACAGTACATTACCATTGTATAAGATGTTTTGAGTGACTCATCCAACACTGACAATAATGCACCCAATATACAAGCTCACAAATGCTTCATGTAAAACTGTATTGAGAGGCTGCACTGTAGAAGACTATGATTCTATGAGAAGGTTCTCCACAGACACACCCAACTTCACTAATGCAGGGTGGTGGTCAGTAAATTCCTACCTGTTTACCTCTAACAAAATGAAAGTAGCACCAACAGAACTGATGAGCCACATTCCTCCCTTTGCTGTACAATCACTTTTCCAACACCATCTCAAGGCAATGACTCATTGGGTAAAGAGAGGGAACAAAAACTATAAAGTTTTTGATTGTTACATGATTCAATGTAATATTCATTAGTCCTGATGAAGGGTCTTAGCATGAACTGTTCATTTTCCTTCAAGAAAGCGGCCCAACACTTTGTGTGTACTGTTTAAACTGCTCTTTTTTAGGGAAAAGAATCTGTACAGGAAACAGGTGATAGAGATGTATTATTATTATATTGGTGAAAGATTGGTCAGGATGGATAGCTTCCTCAGCACATGGTGCTTATTTCTGTTTTAAGTGAGTGCAAGTGCACTAAAAAAGTGGCTCAGATCTTAATTACTTTTCCTGATGTGTCAGTGAAATATGAATGGAATCAGCTGTGATCCCTGGCATGTACAAACTGACTGCTCCTAAAGTACTTCCTCTGTCTCCTATGCATTGTACTGCTTCCACAATACAACTAATTTCACACCATATACATCTGTGATAACCTGATTCTGATTCTGATGGTGACCAGAGTCCTGATTCTTGTCTAGGGAGTCTAGTTGGAGAATGGATTTGGGGGAATATGGACTCTAAATTATGATGCCTTCCTTGGTGAAATTCCCTTTTGATATTCAAAATCCTAAGTATGTATATATTATCAGATTCTACTTGAGATTCACTTTCTTCCAGGCATTTACATGAAAAAAAGAAATACAACAGAATTCATGAAAAACTATACCTAAACAAAGACTGACAGGCAACAACTGTACTGTACAAATACTGTAAATAAGTAGCTTGATAGATAAATAAATAGAATCATATTGGGAAAATGTTGAAAGTGGATCTGTGGTTGTAGAATCAGTTCAGAGAAGTGGTGCTTGAGGTTGTGCTCATCGGTTCAAGAGCTTGATGGTTGTTGGGTAATGACTGGCAGTATGAGATTCCATTGGAAAAAAGTCAGCGAAGATCTAAGAAATCTGCTGATGCTGGATATCTAAAACAAAAGTAGAAAGTGCTGGAAGTTCTCAGCAGGTCAGCCTGCAACCATGGGCATTGAAACAGAGTCAGTGTTTGAGGGCAGAGATCCTTTGACAAGTCAATGAGATTCAATCTCGAGAAATACACAACAACTTATCACGTTATTGAACTTCTCTCCCAACTCCCACAAAACTGATATTATGTCACATGTTGTTGTTTTGTCATTGTCTTACATTCCACAGAGCAAAACAGTAAGGGAATGTGCAATTACCGAGGGCAAGGAAATATTTGGTTACTGATGACATGGAAATTTTATTTTCTAAAATCTGTGTTTTCAATGAAATGACATTAACCCAAATGTTAAATCTTACCTCATTGATAATAGCCTCGTATTCACATTGTGGTCTTCGGGCAGAGTATGTGTAACCTAAGAACAGATTAAGGAAAACATTCTTAATTATTCAACATCATTAATGATATTGCTAATCCAGTCCATGTCATTGTTATTCTGAGAATATCTATCTACATTTTTTTTAAATGTAGGAACATCAATTATTAAAGGACGACAAAGTACATGTCAGAGGAAATTTTGCAACTGTGCATTCAGAATGTCACAGTGTTACTTAGAGAGGACATCTTGGAGGGCTCATCTGGCAAGGCCACATGAGTACAGCTCAGTAATATGAAATATACAGCAGACTGAAAAGCTTGAGCATGCAGATATTAAGGAAGAAGATGTGCAGGACCTTTTGGAAAGTATCAAGTTGGATAACTCACTGGGACCAGACAAAATGTACCCCAGGCTACTGTGGGAGGTGAGGGAGCAGATTGGTGAGCCTCAGGCGATGATATTTGCATCATTAATGGGGACGGAAGAGGTTCCGGAGGATTGGAGGGTTGCTCCCTTATTCAAGAAGGGGAGTAGAAATAGTTCAGGAAATTATAGACCAGTGAGTCTTACTTCAGTAGTTGGGAAATTGATGGAGAAGATCCTGAGATCCAGGATTTATGAACATTGGAGAGGTATAATATGATTAGGAATAGTCAGCATGGCTTTGTCAAAGGCAGGTTGTGCCTTACGAGCCTGATTGAATTTTTTGAGGATGTGACTGAACACATTGATGAAGGTAGAGCAGAGGATGTAGTGCATATGAATTTCAGCAAGGCATTTGATAAGGTACTCCATACAAGGCTTATTGAGAAAGTAGGGAGGCATGGGATCTAAGGAGACTTTGCTTTGTGGATTCAGAACTGGCTTGCCCACAGAAGGCAAAGAGTGGTTGTAGACGGGTCATATTCTGCATGGAGGTCGGTGACCAGTGATGTGCCTCAGGGATCTGTTGTGGGACCCTTATTCTTTGTGAGTTTTATAAATGACCTGGATGAGGAAGTGGAGGGATGGGTTAGTAAATTTGCTGATGACACGAAGGTTGGGGGTGTTATGGATAGTGTGGAGGGCTGTCAGAGGTTACAGCGGGACATTGCTAGGATGCAAAACTGGGCTAAAAAGTGGCAGATGGAGTTCAACCCAGATAAGTGTGAGGTGGTTCATTTTGGTAGGTCAAATATGATGGCAGGATATAGTATTAATGGTAAGACTCTTGGCAGTGTGGAGGATCAGAGGGATCTTGAAGTCGGAGTCCATAGGACACTCAAATCTGCTATGCAGGTTGACTCTGTAGTTAAGGTGGCATACGGTGCATTGGCCTTCATCAATCGTGGGACTGAGTTTAAGAGCCGAGAGGTAATGTTACAGCTATATAGGACCCTGGTTAGACACCACTTGGAGTACTGTGCTCAGTTCTGGTCACCTCACTACAGGAAGAAAGTGGAAACTATAGAAAGGGTGCAGAGGAGACTTGCAAGGATGTTGCCTGGATTGTGGTGCATGCCTTTTGAGAATAGGTTGAGTGAACTCGGCCTTTTCTCCTTGAAGTGGCAAAGGACTAGAGGAGTATAAGATGATGAAATGCATTGATTGTGTGGATAGTTGGAGGCTTTTTCCCAGGGCTGAAATGGCTAGTACGAGAGGGCACAGTTTTAAGGTACTTGGAAGTAGGTACAGAGGAGATATCGGGTAAGTTTTTTCCACAGAGATTGATGAGTGCGTGGAATGGGCTGCCAGCAACAGTGGTGGAGGCGGATATGATAGGGTCTTTTAAGAGACTCCTGGATAGGTACATGGAGCTTAGAAAAATAGAGGGCTATGGGTAATCCAAGGTAATTTCTAAGGTAAGGACATGTTTGGCACAGCTTTGTGGGCCGAAGGCCCTATGTTGTGCTGTAGGTTTTCTATGTTTCTATGTTTCTACAACACAATGGTTTGATTATAAGCCTTATAATAGCCAGCAGGAGCTTCATGAACAAATATGTAGGCAGATGATGGAAAAATGTATAAAAAAGATCAAAGTTAATGCAGTGGGTGGCTTTAACTTCTGCAGTGTTGACTGGGACCTCCTTAGTATCAGGGACTTCAATAGCTAGAATATGTTGGATGTATAGAAGCAGATCCTGTGGTCCAATGTGGACCATGGTGGTTGAGATGCCCACAGAAGCTACTCCCATTGTTTCCAGGAGGGTTTCTTGAAACAATTTGTAGATAATCCAACTAAGTCTGGAATCTTGAACTGGGAAAGAGCTAGCCAGATGATCAAAGTTCAAGGAGAACATGCAAACTCTGTAAAGACAGAACTGAAGAACTTCCATACTTGTGGGTATGGAAGTATGGCAAAGTTTGGGAACCTTGGAATTATGAAGCTAAAATCAGACAACACCATTGAAGAAAATAAAGGAAACAGGAAAGAAATTAAACAAGGAATTAGGAGGGCTAATTCCTTGGTCTCTGCAAATGAAGGAGATACAAATCAAGGTTGAGCAAGAATGCAGATAAAGTAAGAGAGATGTTGGCAGGTTAAAAAGGTTTCAGGAGACTTGAAGGATACAAGGGATAATGAAGGAATGAATGGCTTAGGGCAGGGGCTCCCAATCTTTTTATGTTATGAACATGGGCCCCTACCATTAACTAAGGGGTCCATGGACCCCAGAGTGGGAGCCCCTCGTGTAGGGCAACACAGTGACACATCCGGCAGAGCTGTTGCCTCACTACTAAAAACACAGGTTTTATCTTGATTTCTAATGCTGTCTGGGGGAACTCAGTAGATTCAGCAGCATTTTGGGCCATGACCCTGCATAAGGACTGAATTAACTCAGTCAAGGCCTGGAATGAACTGCCCAAGATGGAGTTGGAAACAGGTACTCTCATAACAAGGAAGGTAAATACAGGTAAATACTTCAAGAACAATTGGATCTCTAGAGATAGTAAGGCCTATTAGGGACCAGAAAGGTTTGAATGTGGAATGCATGAGTTTGTTTCTTGATGAATACCTTGCGGTTATTTTCAGAAGAGTGTAGAATTAAAGTAAAAGTACAGGCCCAACCCACCCCACCCCAAATATTCTCTCTGATATCCTCTCCAATTGGGCAGAAGGTACAAAAGCCTTAAAGCATGTTTCACCAAGTTCAAGGACAAATTCTACCCTGCTGTTATAAGATTATTGAATGGTTCCAGGTGCAGTAAGATCCTTAACCTCACAACCTAGATTGTTATGTTACATAAGAACCTAAGAAATAGGAGCAGGAGTAGGTCATCTGGCCCTTCGAACCTGCTCTACTGTTTAATAAGACTATGGCTGATCTGGCCGTGAACTCAGCTCTACCTACCTGCCTTTTCCTTGTAACCCTTAATTCCCCTGCCACAAAAAAATCTATCAAACTGTGTCATCTTCAAGGAGCATTGTCTCAGAAAGGCAGCATCCATTATTAAGGACCTCCAGCACCCAAGGCATGCCCTTTTCTTACTGTTACCATCAGGTAGGAGGTACAGAAGCCTGAAGGCACACACTCAGCGATTCAGGAACAGCTTCTTCCCCTCTGCCATCCGATTCCTAAATGGACATTGAACCCTTGGACACTACCTCACTGTTCTTTTTTAAACATACTGTGTAGTATTTCTGTTTTTAGCACAATTTTTTAATTTATTCAATATATGTATACTGTATAAAGTATACTGAATAAGATTTATTTATTTATTATTATTTTATTTTTCTCTTCTATGTTATGTATGCATTGATCTGCTGCTACTAAGTTAACAAATTTCATGTCACATGCTGGTAATAATAAACCTGACTCTGATTCGTAAATATGCAGTATTTAGTAAGGAAGCCTCTACTGCTTCCCTGAGCAGAGAATTCCACAGACTCACTACTCTCTGGGAAAAGCAGTTCTTTCTTATTTCTGTCCTAAATCTATTCCCCTGGACCTTGAGGCTATTTTCCCTAGTTCTAGTCTCAGTCACCAGTGGAAACAACTTTCCTGCCTCTATCTTATCTATGCCTTTCATAATTTTATAAGATCCCCTCTCATTCTTCTAAACTCCAGCGACTCAATCTCTCCTCATAGGCTAACTTCCTCATCTCCGGAATCAACCTGGTGAACCTTTTCCCCATCGCCTCCAAAGTCAACAAGGAGACCAGAACTACACACAGTACTCCAGGTATGCAAATACCCTTCATCAGAACTGAAGAAAAATCTTTCTTCTCCCTTCTTTATTCTCCAATCCTGATGGAGGTTCTCAGCCTGACTGTTTACTGTTTTCCATAGCTGCTACCTGACCAGCTGAGTTCCTCCAGCATCTTGTGTATGTTGCTTGGATTTTCAGCATTTACAGATGAAGCTTTGTCTGGAAAAGAGCAAGGTGTTGCATTTGGGAAAACAAATATGAAGGAAGCCCACAGAAAATGGCAGAACCTTTCGGAGCATTGATGTACAGAGGCATCTTGAGATTTGAGTTCCTAGCTCCCTGAAGTGGAAACACAAGTAGAGAAGGTGATAAAGAAGGTGTGCATCATGATTGCCTTGATCGGTCTGGATAATGACTATAAACGTTGGAAGATCATGTTGCAGCTGTATGAAACCTTGGTTAGATCACATACAGAATATCATGTGTAGTTATGGCCAGCTTATTTCAAAATGGATCTGCAGACTTTTGAGTGGATCCAGGAGGGCTTCACCAAAATGCTGTCTGGATTGTAGATTTCTTTGGTTTGAGGAGAACTTGTGTTGTTTTATCTGGACATGAGAAAATCTGCAGAAGCTGGAAATCCAAAGCAACACTCACAAAATGCTGGAGGAACTCAACAGGTCAGGTAGCATCCTGAAAGGAATAAACAGTCAGCATTTTGGGCCAAGACCTTAAGATCCTGAAGAAGGGCCTCAGGCCAAAATGTCAACTGTGGATCTTTTCCATAGATTCTGCCTGACCTGCTGAGTTGCTCCAGCATTTTGTGCGTGTTGCTTTGTTTTATCTGCAGCCTTGGAATTTGAGACATAGATCGGGTATGACGTCAGAGTGTTTTCTCCAGGGTGGACATGTAAAATACTAGAACAAATGGTTGTAAGGTGAGAGGAGAAAAGTTGAAAGGAGATTTATGAAGGAGTATTTTTTAAACAGAGTAGTTGGCTGGAACATACTGCCAGGAGAGTTAATAGAAGCAGGTATACTATCAGAGTTTAAGAACATTTAAGCAGACAGACACATGGAAAAAACTCCATCATGGATGGTCCCAAGCCCAGCTGTGAAAGGAGGAAGATTGGGCATGGGGCCAGCAACCCCACCCTGTAAAAACCCAGAGCTACAGAAACACCAACAGAAGCTCCAAAGACCTCATCCTTAGGAGAGGAAGGATCTTTGCCTGGAAAATCTATGAAGGTGTGTGATAAGAGCAGACTGAGGACTCTGGTGAGCTGTTGTTGGCAGTCTATGTTCCAGTAAAGGTGATGAGCTTAAGAAGAAGGTGAAGAATTAACAGGCAGGGTATAGAGGGATATGGACCTCTATCAAAGGATATGGCAAGAAGGTAGGTGTATGGTGTTGAGTGGGATCTGGGATCAGCCATGATGGAATGACGGAGCAGACTTGATGGGTTGAATACCCTAATTCTGCTCCTATGTCTTATGGTCTTTTGGACCATGTGGAAGCAGATGAGATTTATTTAGACTGGCAACATGGTCAGTTCAGATATGGTGGGCAGAAGGACCTGTTACTTTCTAAGCTCCAACTACTTTGCAATAAAGGCCAATGTACCATTTGTCTTCACATATATCCCTCAAAATCTTTCTTATCCTTGTACAGTACTGTGCAAAAGTCTTAGGCACATATATATAACTAGGGTGCCTCAGACTTTTGCACAGTACTGTGGTAATTTTAAGTATTGCACTGTACTGCTGCCACAAAAAATAATTTAACATATGTGAGTGATGATAAACCAGATTCTGATATGGGTCTCTATCGTGGACTGAGAGTGGGAAGAGGGTAAGGAGAAGGGTATCATGGTTGGGAAGAAGGGAGGGAGTGGGAAGCACGAGGGAGACATTCTGTAGTGATCAATAAACCAATTGATTGGAATCCAATAACCTTGCCTGGTGTCTCAGAACTGGATATGTCTGCACCCGTGCCAATCCCCACCCCAGCACATCTTCTCTGTCAAATGTCCCACACTTCTCCATCAGCACTTCAACCTCGCCATTTCCAACATACTTTGATGCCACCAGATTACAACCTCGCTTACCGCTTCATGTTGACAAATACAGTACTGTGCAAAGGTCTTAGGCGTCCTATCTATATATGTGCCTGACTTTTGCACAGTACTGTACCCTTCCAAATTTATTTTAAATATTGTCTCAACCACTTCCTGTGGTAGTTCATTCCCACACACATACCACTCTGTCATCCCTCAGGTTCCCTCATCAACCTTTCTACTTTCAAGGAACTATGGACTTAAGACCATAAGATGCTAAGACATAGGAGCAGAATTAGGCCATTCAGCCCATCGAGTCTGCTCTGCCATTCCGTCATAGCTGCTCCCAGATCCCACTCAACCCCACACACCTGCCTTCCCGTCACATCCTTTGATGCCCTGATTGATCAGGAAATTATCAAATTCTGCATTAAATATACTCACAGACTTGGCCTCCACCACAGTCTGTGGCAGAGCATTCCACAGATTAACTACTCTCTAGCTTAAAAAACTCTTCCTTACCTCTGCACTAAAAGGTCAGCCCCCAATTTTGAGGCTGTGCCCTCTAGTTCTGGATACCCCCACCATAGGAAGCATCCTCTCCTATGTAGTCTTTTCAACATTTGGTAAATATCAATGAGACCCCCCCCCACCCCACATTCTTCTAAATTCTGTTGAGTACAGGCCCAAACCTGCCAAACGCTCCTCACTGTTAACCCCTTCATTCCTGGAATCATCCTTGTGAACCTTCGCTGGACTCCCTCCAATGACAACACATCCTTTCTGAGATATGATGTCCAAAACTGTTGACAATACTCCAAGTAAGACCTTATCAAATGCCTTCTGAAAATCCAAGTTTATCCACCCTGCTTGTTATTCCCTCAAAGAACTCCAACAGATTTATCAGGTGAGATTTCCCTTTACAGAAACCATGCTGACTTTGACTTATTTTATCATTAATCTCTAAGTAATTTGAAACCTCATCCTGAAAAATAGACTCCAACACTTTCCCAACCACTAAAGGTTTGGCTAACTGGCCTATAATTTCCTTTGTTTTGCTTTCCTCCCTTCTTAAAGATATTGTGGATACAATAGGATCGTTTAAGAGTCTCTTAGATAGGTACATGGAGCTTAGAAAAATAGGGGGCTATGTGCTAGGAAAATTCTAGGCAGTCTCTAGGATAGGTTACAGGGTTGGCACAACATTGTGGGCAGAAGGGCCTGTAATGTGCTGTAAATTTCTATGTTCTATGTCCTATATTAAAGAGTGGAGTGACATTTACAATCTTCCATTCCTCTGGGACCATACCAGAATCAAGTGATTCTTGAAAGATCATGACCATTGTCTCTTCTGCAACCTCTCCAAGAATTCTGGGATGTAGTCCATCTGGTCCAGGTGACTTATCCACCTTAGGACCTTTGAGTTTGCCTCCAAAATCTAAAAGGACTTACACTCCAAAATCCCTCTGTATATTTTTGTGTTACTGTACACTTTCCTCTTACATTTGACACCCCAATGTACAAACCCTCACACTTGCCATATTAAACTCCATCTGCCATTTCTCTACCCAAATTTTCCTGCCAAATCCTTTACTGTCCACAATTCTGCCAAATTTTGGGTTGTTTGAAAACTATGAATCAGCCCACTTACATTTTTATCCAAATAATTTATATACATCATAAACAATAGAGTACACAGCATTGATACTTGCAGAAAACTCTCGGTCACAGACCCCACTCAAAATTACACCCTTTCCACCTCTATCCTTTGTTTTCTACAGCCAAGCCAATCTTGAATTTAATCTGCTAAATCTGCATAGGTCCCATATGCATTAATCTTCAGGATCAGTTTACAATAAGATACTTCGCCGAAAGTTTTACTTAAGTCTACGTAGACAACATCCACTGCCCTCCCCTTGTCAATCACCTTCATAAGACCACATGACCATATGACATAGGAGTAGAAATAGGCCATTCAGCCCATCTCAGCTGACCCTGAAGACTGACTGATACCTCATCATGCTCTTCAAGAGCCATTATACCTCCCCTTTTTGATATCAGCATGCCCTGGAACATCAGCAAGCCTCTCCCAGATTTTGCTATTCTCCATGTCCTTCTCCTTGGTGAATGAGTTACTTATTTAGTACCTTACCCACCTCCTCTGTCTTTAGGCATCAAATTTCCTCCTTTGCCGTTGAGTGGTCCATCCCATCCCCTTTAGTGTTAAATGCTTTGGGATTCTCTTTAATCCTCCTCACCCAAGGACATTCCGTAGCCACTTTTAGCCCTCCTGATTCCAGGTTTAAGTTTTATTCCCGAAAAAGACACGTGCTCCGTCACGAGGCTGATCATTACAGAAACCGGGACGGCTGCATGAAGTCTGTGTGAAGCTGCCCATCTACAGGAGGGGTTTCTGTATCAGGACGAACATACCCCTCCCCTTCACACAAAACAATCCTGGACGTCTGCTATGATCTGTGAGCATCTACAAGTCTGGCAGATGTGGTTAAAACGAATATCGCCAGGCGCTGGCGTCTATCGCGTCCCCCCCAACCGTAAACTCACAATCTCTCCTATGGCGGGACTGCCACAAGATGTGGCAGGTCGGGAGAGTCAGGCAGATCCTTACCTCTGAACGTGATCGAAACGAGTCTGTCATATTTGCCACCCAGGTTAGAAATCCTTTTCAGAAGCAGTGTAAGCGACATGGTGAGACCCCAGTATTCGCCGCCAGAGTTTTAAAGCTGTTAGTCAAAGTTCAGGTCCTACACCTGTTGGCATCCTCCATGACTCCGAGAGGAGTCTCGGCTGCTACTCTGGGCTGGGCGACAGCTTGCTCAATCAGATTCCTTTTGAGTCAAAGAACCCACGCCCAATACAGCAAGTTCACAAAACCTGTGGTGTTTCCGCCTTCCATCCCGGATAAATATTAACAAGGGAAATTATTTAAATATACACCTCCTCAAGCGTTCATTCCTTCTCACACAACTACCTTTCACTCCCTGTTGCGAACACACCTATGGTATTAGCACTTTGAGCAGGAAATCACATTCCTCATCCCCGAAGCATCCCGCGAACGTGGCCCAGCCCAGCACAGTCAGCTGCCATTCGCTAAACAACCTGTCGGTTTACCACGAAATGCTCACCGTACTGCGGGCGTACCTGAAGTAATGATAATATAAGTGGCGCATTCCATCGTCCCCGCGGCATCTGTAGGCAATCACATTAAGAAGTCGGTACGAAGCAGGATTTTGTTGACAACGTTCAGCTCCCAGGTAAACAATATCTACTGACCCTCCTTGGTCTATCCTGCCTATTATTTCCTCAAAGAATTCCAGCAGATCTGTCAGGCAAGATTTCCCCTGAATTTAACCATGATGACTTTGGCCTATTTTATCATGTGCCTTCAAGTACCCCAAAACCACATCCTAAATAGTGGACCCCAACATCTTCCCAACTACTGAAATCAGGCTAACTGGCCAATAATTTCTGTTTTTCTGCCTCTCTCCCTTCTTGAAGAGTGGTGTGACATTTGCAAGTTCCAGACCTCCAGAAACATTCCTGAAAACAGTGATTCTTGAAAGATCATTACTAATGCCTCCACAATATCTTCAGCCACCTCTTTCAGAAGCCTGTGGTGTATTCCTCCTGGTCACGGTAACTTATCTAACTTCATACTTTTCAACTTCACAAGCACCCTCACCTTGGTAACAGCAACTACACTCACTTCTGACCTCTGACACTTACAGATTTCTGGCACGTTGCTAGTTTCTTCCACATTGAGGACTGGTGCAAAATTCAAAGGTTTCAAAGGTACATTTAATGTCAGAGAAATGTATATGATATACATCCTGAAATGTTTTTTCTTTGCAGCCATCCATGAAAACAGAGGAGTGCCCCCAAAGAATGAATGACAGTTAGATCTTAGAACCCTAAAGTCCCCCTCAGCTCCCCTCCCTCCTGTGCATAAGCAGCAGCAAGTGACGATACCGCCCCCCCCTTCTCCCACCAGCAAAAAATAGCATCAGCACCCACCACCGAGCACGCAAGTGTGAGCAAAGCAGCAGCAAATACACAGACTTGCAGTACTCCATAGACTACTCGTTCACCCGGTAATTCGACATACCACAGGCTTTCTCTCTCTCTCCAATAAGGGAGAAAGAAATGTCTCAGTTTCACAGCAAGAGGGGAGACATAACAAACAACTTGCTGGTTTATGACGTTAAAAGTCCATTGTGTCACTTTTTCCAAGCTCTGTATCCAAAGATCTCCAGCTTTAGATCTTCCATCTCCCACGACACACCAATCTGTCCGGACACTGACCTTCGATCTGCCCATCTCCAGAGCCACGAGATCTCAGCCCTCCGAAGGCGAGCTGAGCACTTAGGCTGACCCTTGGCATGCCGAATAATGGCCATTCGTAAAACCCCAAGAGCAGGTCCCATTCCCACAAAGAACCGTATTCAGCATGTAACTCCAGGTCAGGGTCTTCAAAAGAATCCTGAAAGGGAAAAATAGAGATATTAAAGATGGAAATAGAGATGTTTCGGAAAACAAAGGAATCACCATTAGGCGCCATTAATCCTCCTAAGCTCTTATTAAGTTCTTCTGCCATTTCTTTGTCACCTTTACTACTTCTCCAATATTATTTACCAGCATTTCAATATCCACTCTTGCCTCTCTGTTACTCTTTATATATCAGAAAAATCGTTTGGAATCCTCTTTGATATTATTGGCTGCTTCCCTTCATATTTCATCTTTTCTCTCCTTGCAGCTTTTTTAGTTACCTTCTGTTGGATTTTAAAAGCTTTCCAATATTCTAACTTCCCACTAAGTTTCACTATATTATATGCCCTTTCTTTTGCTTCCATGCTGTCTTTGATTGCCCTTGTAGCCACAGTTGCCCCATCCCCTCTTTAGAATATGGTGGATTCTGGTTAAGACCATAAGATATAGAAGCAGAATTAGTCCATTTGACCTTTTGAGTTTGCTCACCATTTCAACATGGTTGATCCATTTTTCCTCTCAGCCCCAATTTCCTGCCTTCCGCCTATATCGCTTCATGCCCTGCCCAATCAAGAATCTAACACCTCTGCCTTAAATATACATAAAGTCTTGGCCTCCACAGCTGCCTGAGGCAATGAATTCCACAGATTCACCCCTCTCTGGCAAAAGAAATTCCTCCTCATCTCCATTCTAAAAGGACACCCCTCTATTCTGAGGCTAAGAAGAATAGGAAGAATTTCCTCCATAGGAAAAATCCCCTCCACATCCACTCTATCGAGGCCTTTCACCATTTGATAGGTTTCAATGAGGTCCCCCCAATTCTTCTGAATTCCAGTCAATACAGGCCCAGGGCCATTAAATATTCTTCATATGACAAACTTTTTAAACATGGAATCATTTTTATGAACCTCCTTTGAACCCTCTTCAGTTTCAGCACAACCTTTCTAAGGGGCCCAAAACTGCTCACAATACTCCAAGTAAGGCCTCGCCAGTGCTTTATAAAGTCTCAACATTACAATCTTGTTTTTATATTCTAGTCCTCTTGAAATGAATGCTAACGTCCTTACCACAGAATTAACCTGCAAGTTAATCTTCAAGGGCTCCCAAGTCCCTTTGCACCTTAGTTTTTAGTATTTTCTCTCTATTTAGAAAATAGTCAACCCTTTCATTTCTTCTACCAAAGAGCACGACCATACACTTCCTGACTCTGTATTCCATCTGCCACCTCTTTGCCCATTCTCCTAATCTGTCTGAGTCCTTAGACCATAAGACCATAAGACATAGAACCAGAACTAGGCCATTCAGCCCATCGAGTCCTCTCCACCATTTCACCATGACTGATCCCGGATCCTATTCAACCCCAAACACCTGCCATCTCACCATATCCCTTGATACCTTGACCAATCAGGAATCTATCAACTTCCGCTTTGAATATACGGACTTGGCCACCACCACAGTCTGTGCCAGAATATTCCACAGATTCAATACTCTTTGGCTAAAAAAATTCCTTCTATTCCAAATGGGTCACCCCTCAATTTTGAGGCTGTGTCCTCTAGTTCTGGATACACCCACCACAGAAAGCATCCTCTCTACATCCATCTTATCTAGTCCTTTCAACATTCAGTAGGTTTCAATGATATCCCCTTGCATTCTTCTAAATTCCAGTGAGTGCAGGCTCAAAGCTGCTAAACGCTACTCATATGCTAACCCCTTCATTCCCACAATCATCCTTGTGAACCTCCTCTGGACTCTCTCCAGTGACAACACATCCTTTCTGAGATAAGAACCCAAAACAGATGACAATACTCCAAGTGTGGCCTGACTAGTATCTTATAAAGCTTCAGCATTGTCTCCTTGTTATTAGACTCTAGTCCCCTTGAAATAAATGCCAACATTGCATCTGCCTTCTTTATCACAGACTCAACCTGTAAATTAACCTTCTGGGAGTTCTGTATGAGGATTCCTAAGTTCCTTTGCACCTCTGATGTTTGAATTTTCTTCCCATTTAGATAGTAGTCCGCACTATTGTTCCTTTTACCAAAATGCATTATCGTCCATTTCCCAACACTATATTCCATCTGCCACTTATTTTCCCATTCTTCCAATTTGTCTGCAATCACATTGCTTCCTCAACACCATCTATCCCTCCACCTGTCTTCATATCATCCACAAACTTTGCCACACAGCCATCAATTCCATTATCTAAATCATTGACAAACAATGTGAAAAGTTATGGTCCCTATACTGACCCCTGAGGAACACCACTAGTCACTGGAGGCCAACCAGAAAATACCCCTTTATTCCCATTCGCTTATTCCTGACTGTCAGCCAATTCTCTATCCCTGCCAGTATATTTCCTGTAACACCAGAAGATTTTATTTTGTTAAGCAGCTTCATGTGAGGCAATTTATCAAATGGCTTCTAAAAATCCAAGTCAATGACATCCTTTGCCTCTCCTTTGTCCACCATGTTTGTTAATTCCTCGAAGAATTCTGACAGATTTTTCAGGCAATATATCCCTTTACAAAAACCATGCTGATTTGACTTACTTTATCATTAGTCTCCAAGTACGTTGAAACCTCATATTTAATAATAGACTCCAACACTTTCCCAACCACTGAGGTTACGCTAACTGGCCGATAATTTCCTTTCTTTTACCTTCCTCCCTTCTTAAAGTTTGGAGTGACATTTGCAATCTTCTAGCCCTCAGGGACCGTGCTAGAATCAGGTGATTAGAAACATAGAAAACCTACAGCACAATACAGGCCCTTCAACTCACAATGCTGTGCCGAACATGCCCTGACCTTAGAACTACCTAGGCTTTAACCATAGCCCTCTATTTTTCTAAGCTCCATGTGGCCATCCAGGAGTCTCTTAAAAAACCCTATCGCTTCCACCTCCACCAACACCGCCGGCAGCCCATTCCACCACTCACCACTCTCTGCATAAAAAACTTACCCCTGACATCTCCTCTGTACCTGATTCCAAGCGCCTTAAAACTATGCCCTCTCGTGCTGGCCATTTCAGCCCCGGGGAAAAACCTCTGATGATCGACACGATCAATGCCTCTCATTATCTTGTACACCTCTATCAGGTCATCTCTCATCCTCCATCTCTCCAAGGAGGAAAGGTCGAGTTCACTCAACCACTTCTCATAGGGCATGCTCCCCAATCCAGGCAACATCCTTCTAAATCTCCTCTGCACCCTTTCTATGGTTCCCACGACCTTCCTGTAGTGAGGCGACCAGAATTGAGCACAATACTCCAAGTGGGATCCGACAAGGGTCCTACTTCGCTGCAACATTACCTCTCGGCTCTTAAACTCAATCTGATGATTAATGAAGGTTAATGAACCATATGCCTTCGTAACCACAGAGTCAACCCGTGTGGTAGCTTTGAGTGTCCTATGGACTCAGACCCCAAGATCTGTCTGATCCTCCACACTGCCAAGTGTCTTACCATTAATGCTATACTCTGCCATCATATTTGCCCAACCAAAATGAACCACCTCACACATCTGGGTTGAACGCCATCTGCCACTTCTCAGCCCAGTTTTGCATCCTATCAATGTCCCACTGTAACCTCTGACAGCCCTGCACACTATCAACAACACCCCCAACCTTTGTGTCATCAGCAAAATTTACTAACACATCCCTCCACTTCCTCATCCATGTCATTAATAAAAATCACAAAGAGTAGGAGTCCCAGAACAGATCCCTGAGGCACACCACTGGTCACTGGCCCCCATGAGGAATATGACCCGTCTACAACCGCTCTTTGCCTTCTGTGGGCAAGCCCATTCTGGATCCACAAAGCAATGTCCCCATGCCTCTTAACTTTCTCAATAAGTCTTGCATGGGGTACCTTGTCAAATGCCTTGCTGAAATCCATATACACTACATCTACTGCTCTTCCTTCATCAATGTGTTCAGTCACATCCTCAAAAAATTCAATCAGCCTCGTAAGGCATGAGCTGCCTTTGACAAAGCCATGCTGACTATTCCTAATCACATTATGCCTCTCCAAATATTCATAAATCCTGCCTCTCAGGATCTTCTCCATCAATTTACCAACCACTGAAGTAAGACTCACTGGTCTATAATGTCCTGGGCTATCCCTACTCCCTTTCTTGAATAAGGGAACAACATCCACAACCCTCCAATCCTCTGAAACCTCTTCCATCCTCATTGATGATGCAAAGATCATTGCCAGAGGCTCAGCAATCTCCTCCCTCGCCTCCTACGGTAGCCTGGGGTACATCTCGTCTGGTCCTGGTGTCTTATCTAATTTGATGCTTTCCAAAAGCTCCAGCACATCCTCTTTCTTAATATCTACATGCTCAAGCTTTTCAGTCCATTGCAAGTCATCCCTACAGTCGCCAAGATCCTTTTCCATAGTGAATACTGAAGCAAAGTATTCATTAAGTACTTCCGCTATCTCCTCTGGTTCCAAATACAGTTTTCCACTGTCACACTTGATTGGTCCTATTCTCTCACGTCTTATCCTCTTGCTCTTCACATACATGTAGAATGCCTTGGGGTTTTCCTTAATCCTGTCCGCCAATGCCTTCTCATGGGCCTTTCTGGCTCTCCTAACTTCCTTCTTAAGCTTCTTCCTGCTAGCCCTATAATCTTCTAGATTCCTATCATTACCTAGTTTTTTGAACCTTTTGTAAGCTCTTCTTTTCTTCTTGACTAGATTTACAACAGCCTATGTACACCATGGATCTTGTACCCTACCATCCCTTCCATGTCTCATTGGAATGTACCTACTCAGAACCCCACGCAAATATCCCCAGAACATTTGCCACATTTCTTCCATACATTTCCCTGAGAACATCCGTTTCCAATTTATGCTTCCAAGTTTCTGCCCGATAGCCTCATATTTCCCCTTACTCCAAATAAACGTTTCCCTAACTTGTCTGTTCCTATCCCTCTCCAATGCTATGGTAAAGGAGATAGAATTGTGATCACTATCTCCAAAATGCTCTCCCACGGAGAGACCTGTCTCCTGACTGGGTTCATTTCTCAATACCAGATCAAGTACAGCCTCTCCTCTTGTAGGCTTATCTACATATTGTGTCAAGAAACCTTCCTGAACACACCTAACAAACTCTACCCCATCTAAACCCCTCACTCTTGGAAGATACCAATCAATATTTGGGAAATTAAAATCTCCCACCACAACAACCCTGTTATTATTTCTTCTTTCCAGAATCTGTCTTCCCATCTGCTCCTCAAGGTGGTCTATAAAAAACACCCAGTAGAGTTATTGACCCCTTCCTATTCCTTACTTCCACCCACAGAGACTCCGTCGACAACCCCTCCATTTCCTCCTTTTCTGCAGCCTCCCTCCCTATCCTTTCTAAAACATCTAAAGCCTGGCACTTGAAGTAGCCATTCCTGCCCCTGCACCATCAAAGTCTCTGTAATGGCCACAACGTCATAGCTCCAAGTGCTGATCCATGCTCTAAGCTCATCTGCTTTATTCATAATACTCCTCGCATTAAAATAGTTACATCTCAAACCATTGGTATGAGCGCGTCCCTTCTCTATCACCTGCCTATCCTCCCTTTCGCACTGTCTCCAAGCTTTCTCTATTTGTGAGCCAACCTCCCTTTCCTCCGTCACTTCAGTTCAGTTCCCACCCCCCAGCAATTCTAGTTTAAACTCTCCCCAATAACCTTAGCAAACCTTCCCGCCAGGATATTTGTCCCCCTCTGATTCAAATGCAACCTGTCCTTTTTTTACAGGTCACACCTTCCCCAGAAGAGGTCCCAATGATCCAGAAATCTGAATACCTGACCCTTGCACTAATCCCTCAGCCACGCATTTATCCTCCACCTCATTCTATTCCTATACTCACTGTCACGTGGCACAGGCAGTAATCCCAAGATTACTACCTTTGGGGTCCTGCTTCTCAACTTCTTCCCTAACTCCCTGCAGTCTGTTTTCATAACCTCCTCCCTTTTCCTACCTATGTTGTTGGTTCCAATATGTACCACGACCTCTGGCTGTTCTCCTTCCCACTTCAGGGTATTGTGGACACGATCAGAATCATCCCGGACCCAGGCTCCTGTGAGGCAAACTACCATCCGTTTCTCTTTCCTGCGTCTACAGAGTCGCCTATCTGACCCTCTAACTATAGAGTGCCCTATCACTGCTGTCATCCTCTTCTTTTCCCTACCCTTCTTAGCTACAAGGCCAGACTCTGTGCTAGAGGCATGGCCACTGTTACTACCCCTAGGTAGGCCATCCCCCCCAACAGTACTCAAGCAGGAGTACTTATTCTAAAGGGGAAAAGTCACTGGGGTACTCTCTAGCACCTGTTTTTTGCCCTTCCCTCTCCTGACTGTTACCCACTTCCCTGTCTCCTGTGGTCCCGGGGTGATTACCTGCCTATAGCTCCTCTCTAACATCTCCTCACTTTCCCTGACCAGACAAAGGTCATCGAGCTGTAGCTCCAGTTCCCTAACGCGGTCTCTAAGGAGCTGCAGCTTGACATACCTGGTGCAGATGTGGTCGTTTGGGAGGCTGGAAGTCTCTGGGACCTCCCACATCTGGCACCGAGCATGGAAAACCGGCCTCACAGACATACTTTCTGTCTTTATTTTAAACAGATACCCTACCTGACCTCGACCCCTTATCTCCTAAGCCCCGGTGAGCCAAAGCCTTCCTACTCTGTCACCCACTACTCTGTTGCCCACTCCTCCGATGCCCGCTCTGTAAATCTGTCTTCTTTTTAAACTCTTCCCGCTGTTCTCACTGACCGACCTCCACGTGCTTACAGAAGAACATAAGAAATAGGAGCAGGAGTAGGCCATCCGACCCATCAAGCCTGCCCCACCATTCAATAAGATCATGGCTGATCTGTCCATAAACTCAGCTCCACCTACCTGCCTTTTCCTCATAACCCTTAATTCCGTTACTATGTAAAAACCTATCTAACTGTTTCTGATATATACTTAGTGAGGAAGCCTCAGCTGCCTCCCTGGGCAGAGAATTCCACAGATTCACCACTCTCTGGGAAAAACAGTTTCTTCTCATCTCCATCCTAAATCTTCTCCCCTGAATCTTGAGGCAATATCCCCTAGTTCTAGTCCCACCTACCAATGGAAACAACTTTCCTACTTCTATCTTATCTATCGCTTTCAACATTTTGTATGTTTCTATAAGATCTCCTCTCATTCTTCTGAATTCCAGAGAGTATAGTCCTAGGCAACTCAATCGCTCCTCATAGGTTAACCCCTTCATCCCTGGAATCAACCTGGTGAACTTCCTCTGCACTGCCTCCAAATCCAGTATATCCTTCCTCAAGTATGGAGACCAGAACTGCACACAGTACTCCAGGTGCAGCTTCACCAGTACCCTGTATAGTTGCAGCATGTTCTCCCTGCTCTTGAATTCAATCCCTCTAGCAATGAAGGCCAACATTCCGTTTGCCTTCTTAATAATCTGTTGTACCTGCAAGCCAACTTTTTGTGATTCATGAGCAAGCACTCCCAAGTCCCTCTGCACAACAGCATGCTGCAATCTTTCACCATTTAAATAATAACCTGCTCTTCTATTATTCCTTCTATTATTCAAGTGGATGATCTTGCATTTACCAACATTGTATTCCATCTGCCAGACCTTGACCCACTCACTTAACCTATCTATATCCCTCTGCGGACTCTCCACATCCTCTGTACAACTTGCTTTTCCACTCAGTTTAGTGGGATAGTGCTCAGCAAGGCAAAGTGATAAGATTATGTAAAATAAATGGTAAAGAAGTACAATGCTCAATACCCAACAATAGAAAGTGGACTAGAGGAGTTATTTTGGGGATACCAACAAAAGTTACTATGGATGAGATTAAACAGAACATAAAAGGAGCAAAAATTATTGAGGCCAAATGTTTGTAAGTTACAAGAAATGGGAAAAAGAGTGATAGCTTATTGGTAATGATTAACTTTGATGAAGGGAGACTGCCGACTAATGTTTAGTTAGGGTATATGTGTTATGCGGTTAGAATATATATACCACCGCCTTTAAGATGCTATAAATGTCAGAAATTTGGGCACATTGTGGCGGTCTGCAGAGGGAAACAAAATGTGGGAGATGCGCTGGAAAACATGAATATGGGAAATGTGAAGCGGGCGCTAGGCTGAAATGCTGCAATTGTGGCGAGGAACACAGCGCAGCTTATCGAGGGTGCATTTATAGCAAGAAGGCGGCTGAGATACAATATGTAAAAGTAACTCAAGGAATCAGTTATGCAGAGGCAGTGAATGAATTTGATGAAAATATGGCTGTCAAGCAAACAAATACGAGGAATAATAAACTGGTGATTGAGAGCTGTAATATGAAAAATAAGGATACACTATTAATAAGTAGAAAGGATTTTGTGCTTTTTATGGTGGATGCAATTAATTGTTCAGCGCAAACAAGCAAAAGAACTGAGAAAATTAAAATTATCGTCAGGTCTGCAGAAAAGTATCTTGGTATTAAAGGGATTAGGTGGGAAGAAGACAAAGAGATGCTGAATGGAGGATCCAACAGTTCACAGGCAGGGGAGATGGAATCTTAATGGCAGTATATTTATTGCAAATGGTCAAGAATTTAAGAGATGTTTCAGAACTTAAGGAAAATCCTCAGATTTTATGGTTGAAGCCCAGGGTAAATGTGCAGAACTCCAACAACAAATAGAAGTAGCCAACAAGAACAACGGTGAGTTGGAAAGAGATTGGAAAATGGAGGAAATGATTACAAGGATACAAAAGGAAAAGGAATTTGTTGCAAAGTGAATTATCTACATTCAGATTATAAAATGAAAACATGGAAGCAAATGAAGAAGAACTCCGAGGTCTCAGTAAACAACTGCAGGCTACGCTCCAAGAAAAGGAAAACCCGAAGAAGCAGAGAGACTTGGAAAAACTGCAATTTTAAAAGTATAATGTGCAATAATTACTATTCTTTAACAAGATGATTTTAGTCTTATACTGATTTCATCTACATCACTTGTAATTGAGGTAATGCAACTACACAAAAATTAAGGAAGAATAGCAGTTTGTGGCATTATCTAATGAGTGCATTAAGCATTCAGAAGGAATTGCAACTACACAGTGATGCCAATAGAGAACTGCAGGCTGAACTAGATTGTCTAAAGTAGAGAACTCCAGGACATATTTAGTTGGAACACAAGAAGTCTAGCATGTGGCAGTTGCCAACTGCCATAAAACAAAAAAGAAGCTTCATTTGTTGGACTGTTCCCTTCCTTCTGAAGTCTTGCCTGTGTCCTTGCCTATATTGCTGTCAAGTTCTACTGCTGGAGCAAGACTGGAGCCTTGCTGTGTCTAGATAAGGAACTCTCTTTCATTGTTTGGGACTGTCTCTTTGTGTCCTCACCTTCGCTAGGTAGGTCCGGCTGTTTGCCTCTACCTTGCGTTGGGAACTGTCACTATGTCCACGCCTTCACTAGGTAGGTCTGGCCATTTGCTGCTATCTTGAGTTGGGAACTGTCTCTGTGTTCACGCCTTTGCTAGATAGGTCCGGCTGTTTGCTGTTACCTTGAGTTGGGAACTGTCTTTGTGTCCATGCCTTTGCTGGGTAGGTCTGGCCACTTGCAACTACCTTGAGTGGAGGTCTGTGTCTGTGTTCTGTGTATGAGTCCCGGCCCTACGTCCTGCTCCCTAGGAGGGGTCCTGACTCCATGTTCCTGCTCTGCCAAGACCAAGGCTTTGTGTTTCTGCTCTGCCAAGACCAAGGCTCTGTGTTCCTGTTCTTCCAGTCAAGCATAGACTCAGCGACACAGACACTGTCGTGTTACTCCCACCATCCTGGGTTCTCTCCTGTTGAATGCCCCCCTACACGCCCTTGTTGTCCTTAGTCTGGGGAAGCCTTTTGGGTCACCAAGAGGTTCCCATAGAGGGGTGGGGGGGGGGGGGTACTGTCATGGTCCAGTCTGTGAAGTCCGCATTCCGGTTCATGGTCCAGTTCATTGTTCCTTATTCCAGGTTTTCCGGTTTTCCCTTGTTCTGTTGGGTGATTGAAGCTCTGTGTTCCCGTTCTGTCAAGACCAAGGCTCAGCTTTGGTTCTCAGCAACACTCACAACACGCTGGAGGAACTCAGCAGGTTGGGCAGCATCTGTAGAAAAGATCAGTCGACGTTTCCGGCCGGAACCTTTCATCAAGACTGTAGAGGGAAGGGGCAGAGGCCCTATAAAGAAGATGGGGGGAGGGTGGGAAGGAGAAGGCTGGTAGATTCCAGGTGAAAAACCAGTAAGGGGAAAGATAAAGGGGTGGGGGAGGGGAGGCAGGGAGGTGATAGGCAGGAAAGGTGAAGAAAGAATAGGGGAAAACACAATGGGTAGTAGAAGGAGGCGGAACCGTAGGGGAGGTGATAGGCAGCTGGGGGGGGGGCAGAGTGACATAGGGATAGGGGAAGGGAGGGGGAGGGAAATACCGGAAGTTGGAGAATTCTATGTTCATACCAAGGGGCTGGAGACTACCTAGATGGTATATGAGGTGTTGCTCCTCCAACCTGAGTTTAGCCTCATCATGGCAGTAGAGGAGGCCATGTATGGACATATCTGAATGGGAGTGGGAAGCAGAGTTGAAGTGGGTGGCTACCGGGAGATCCTGTCTGTTTTGGCGGATGGAGCAGAGGTGCTCGACGGAGTGGTCCCCCAATCTGCGTCGGGTTTCACCGATGTAGAGGAGGCTGCACCGGGAGCACCGGATGCAATAGATGACCCCAACAGACTCACAAGTGAAGTGTTGCCTCACTTGGAAGGACTGTTTGGGACTCTGAATGGTGGCAAGAGAGGAGGTGTGGGGACAGGTGTAGCACTTACGCTTACAGGGATAAGTGCTAAGTGGGAGATCTGTTGGGAGGGACCGATCCCTGCGGAAGGCGGAGAGGGGTGGAGAGGGTCCAGCGTGTTGTGAGTGTTGTTTTGATCCCAGAATCTGCAGTTTATTTTGTGCTTTGGGTTCTCGTCCTGTCCATGTACCTCGTCCTGTACAGGAGTTCCTCGGCCGGTCCTGTAGCCACGTCCAGTCCTGTAGCCACGTTTTGTCCTAGCCTAGATCCAGGGTTCGAGCCAGAGTCAAGACCCAGGTTCTGGGTCCCTGTCCAGTCTCTGGCTCGGAGTCCTAGCCCAGGCTCCTAGTTCCTAGTTCCTTGTCCTGGTTCCGCTTTCCTTGTCAAGTCCTAGCCCAGGCCCTGTATCCTAGTCTTGTCTGTCATTTCTGCCCCACTTTCCCTTGCTCTCTTGACTAACCTAGTCCTGTTCCTAATACTTCAGTGTCTGTGCCAAGCATTTGGGTCTGCTCCCAGCACCCCCCATTATGACAAGCACTTTTTCCTTTGTAATAGCAATGGCACCCTGACACTCTGGCACACTGCTAGTGTCTTCCACAGTGAAGCCCTAGAGTGCCCATTAAGTTCATCTGCCATTTCATTGTCCCGCATTATTACCTCACTAGCATCATTTTCCAGTGGCCCAATATCAGCTCTGACGTCCCTTTTGCTCTTTATGTAACTGGGGAGAAAAAGACTTTCAGAATCCTGCTTTATACTATTGGCTACTTCGTCCTCATATTTCATCTTTTTCCCTCATAGCATTTTAGTTGCCTGTTGTTGGATTTTAAACGCTTCCCAATCATCCAACCTCCCACTCACTTTTGCTACCTTGTATGCCCTTCCTTGGCTTTTATGCAGACCTTAACTTCCCTTCTGTTAACTTCCCTTAACTTCCATGGTTGCCTAGCCCAGCCATTTGAGAACTACTTCCTCTGTGGGACATTTCTATCTTGTGCCTTCTGGAACCTCCCTACTTCTTCAGAACTACCTGCCTCTCCTCCTATCTTTGTATCATTTACAAACTTGGTAACAAAGCAAGGATGTAATGTTGAAATTTTATAAAACACTGGTGAGGCCTCACTTGTAGTATTGTGAGCAGGTCTGGGCTCCTTATCTGAGAAAGGATGTGCTGAAACTGAGAGGGTTCAAAGGAGGTTCATGAAAATGATTCCAGAATTGAAAGGCCTGTCATATGAAGAGCATTGGATGATTCTGGTCCTGTATTCACTGGAATTCGGAAGAATAAGGTGTGATCTAATTGAAACCTATAGAATGGTGAAAGGCTTTGACAGAGTGGATGTGGATAGGACGTTTTCAATGGAGAAGAAAATCGGATCAATCATGATGAAATGATGGAGCAGATTCGATGGGCTAAATGGCCTAATCATGCTCCTATATCTTATGGTCTTAAAGCCAACAATTCCATCGTCTAATCCATTGACATATAAAGTAAAAAGAATCGGTCCCAATACAGACCCCTGTGGAACACCACTACTCACCAGCAGCCAGTGAGCAAAAGCCCCCTTTATTCCTATTCTTTGCCTCCTGCCAATTGGCCACTGCTAGAATCTTTCCTATAATGCCAAGGGCTCATAGCTTGTTAAGCAGCCTCATGTGTGGCACCTTGTTAAAAGCCTTCTGAAAATCCAAGTACACATCAACTGATTTTCCTTTATCTACCCTGCTTGTTGCTTCTTCAAAGAATTCCAACAGGTTTGTCAGGCAAGATTTTCCCTTGAGGAAACCATGCTGATATCAGCCTATCTTATCATGTGCCTTCAAGTAGCCTGAAACCACATCCTTAACAATTGACTTACAACAACAATAATAATAATAGTACTTTATTGATCCAGACTGGGAAATTCTTTACCAATCTTTAACAACCTAATCATAATAGGACACATTAGCACCAGTTCATTTTGGCCCTATTTAGTGGCTGCCCAATTAGTTGAAGTTTCATGGAAATTGTTAGGAGGTATAAGAAAGACAAGGTAACATTTAACTGAGTAATGATTTATGCATTAAAATGAAATACGGAACAAATTAGAACACTACAAATACCTCTACAGTACTATAAAACTGTATTAGTTCCGAATTGTTATCAATGACAGCAAATAAACTAAGTCAGCCTGGACTCCTACTCAGTTAATATACTGCTTTCATACAATGCTTCAGACAATTGCATCCTCTAATTTCTCAATTTTCATTGCGATATCTGAGGTGATTAAGTTGTTGAAGTAATGCAATTGTTTTGAGCTGAAACATTGACAACTCTCCCGACTCACCCCACTGAGTTTCTCCAGCAAATTGTTGCTCAAGATTTCAGCAACTGCAATCTTTTGTGTTTCCTTAACCTGTCTATATCTGCTTAAATCCTTTCTGCAACATTTCACAAATGTGTTGTGGTTGTCATTGTTCATCACATTCTGAGTAAGACCAAGACATCTAATCTATAGTGTTGAGATATATGTACAGTATAGAGGTGGCTCATTAGACGTGATCTCAAAAGTTTCTTTCACAGATCAGACAGAGGCATAGCTATGCAATACCATCAATGGTTCTTAATTTCCAAGATTTTCTCTTTGTCTTTGCTTCCTCCATTCTAGCTCCTCTATCTGTTTTATTTATTCATTTTTATGTATTCATTTATGGGATGTGGGTGCCACCAGTTAAGCTAGCATTTATTGCCCATCCCTAGTTGCCCTTGAGAAGGTGGTGATGAGTTGCCTTCTTGAGCCACAGCAGTCCTTGAGGTGTAAGTACACCCACAGTGCTGTTAGGGAGGGAATTCCATGATATTGACCCATTGACAATAAGGAACAGTGATATGTTTCCAAGTCAGGATGGTAAGTGACTTCGAGGGGGATTTCCAAGCGGTGGTGTTCCCAGGTATCTGCTGTTCTCATCCTTCCAGATGGTAGTGGTCGTGGGTCTGGAAGGTGCTGCCTTAGGAACTTTGGTGTGTTGTTGCAATGCACCTTGTAGATAGTACACACTGCTGTAATGGTTCATCGATGGTGGAGGGATTGGATGCTTGTGGAAGAGGTGCCAAATCAAGTGGGCACCTTGTACTGGATGGTGTCAAGCTTCTTGAATATTGATGGAGCTGGTCTCATCCAGGCGAGTGGTGAGTATTCCATTACACTCCTGACTTGAGCCTTGTAGATGGCAGCAGGCTTTGGGGATTCACGCCACAGGATTCTTAGCCTTTGACCTGCTCTGGTAGCCACGGTGTTCGCTATCTGAGGGGTCACAAATGGTGCAGAACATTGTGAAGTCATCTGCGAACATCTTTTGGCGATGATCTTTGCATCATCAATGGGTACGGGAGGTTCTGGAGGATTGAAGAGCTGCGGATGTTGTTCCCTTATTCAAGAAAAGGAGTAGTGATAGCCCAGGAAATTATAGACCAGTGAGTCTTACTTCAGTGGTTGGTAAGATGATGGAGATGATCCTGAAAGGCAAGACTCATGAACATTTGGAGACGTATAATATGATTAGCAAGAGTCAGCATGGCTTTGTCAAGGGCGGGTTGTGCCTTATGAGCCTGATTGAATTTTTTGAGGATGTGACTAAACACATTGATGAAGGAAGAGCAGTAGATGTAGTGTATATGGATTTCAGCAAGGCATTTGATAAGGTACCCCATACAAGGTTTATTGAGAAAGTAAGGAGGTATGGGATCCAAGGAGACATTGCTTTGTGGATCTAGAACTGGCTTGCCCACAGAAGGCAAAGAGTGGTTGTAGACAGGTCATATTCTGCATGGAGGTCTGTGACCAGTGGTGTACCTCAGGGATCTGTTCTGGGACCCTTACTCTTCGTGATGTTTATAAATGACCTGGATGAGGAAGTGGAGGGATGAATTAGTAAGTTTGCTGATGACACCAATGTTGGAGGTGTTGTGGATAGTGTGGAGGGCTGTCAGAGGTTACAGCGGGATAGGATGCAAAACTGGGCTGAGAAGTGGCAGATTGAGTTCAACCCAGATAAGTGTGAAGTGGTTCATTTTGGTAGGTCAAATATGATGGCAGGATATAGTATTGATGGTAAGACTCTTTGCAGTGTGGAGGATCAGAGGGGTCTCGGGGTCCGAGTCCATAGGACACTCAAAGCTGCTGCGCAGGTTGATTCTGTGGTTAAGAAGGCACACGGTGTATTGGCCTTCATCAATCGTGGGATATAGGACACTATATAGGACACTGGTCAGACCCCACTTGGAGTACTGTACTCAGTTCTGGTCGCCTCACTATAGGATGGATGTAGAAACCATAGAAAGGGTGCAGAGGAGATTTACAAGGATGTTGCCTGGATTGGGGAGCATGCCTTATAAAAACAGGTTGAGTGAACGTGGCCTTTTCTCCTTGGAGTGACGGAGGATGAGAGGTGACCTGAGAGGTGTATGAGATGATGAGAGGCATTGATTGTGTGGATAGCCAGAGCTTTTTCTCAGGGCTGAAATGGTTGCCACAAGAGGACACAGGTTTAAGGTGCTGGGGAGTAGGTACAGAGGAGATGTCAGGGGTAAGTTTTTTACACAGAGAGTGGTGAGTGCATGGAATGGACTGCTGGCAACAGTGGTGGAGGCGGATACAATAGGGTCTCTTCAGAGACTTTTGGATAGGTACATGGAGCTTAGAAAAATAGAGGACTATGGGTAAGCCTAGTAACTTTTAAGGTAGGGACATGTTTGGCACAACTTTGTGGGCCGAATGGCCTGTATTGTGCAGTAGGTTTTCTATGTTTCTATCCCTGCTTCTGACTTTATGATAGAAGGAAGGTCATTGATGGAGCAGCTGAAGATGGTTGGTCCTAGGACACTTCCCTGAGGAACTCCTGCAGTGATATCCTAAGGATGAGATGATTGACCTCCAACCACAACCATCTTCCTTTGTGTCAGGTCTGATCCCAACCAGCAGGTGGTTTTCCCCCTAATTCCCATTGATTCCATTTTACCTAGGGTACCTTGAAGCCATACTCGGTCAAATGCTTCCTTGATGTCGAGGACTATGACTCTCACTTCACTCTGATATTTAGCTCTTTAGTCCATGTTAGGACCAAAGAGGTGATAGGGTCAGGAGCTGAGTGGCCTTGACGGAACCCAAACTGAGCATCCTTAAGCAGGTTGTTGCTGCATGATAGCACTGTTGATGACCCCTTCTATTACTTGGCTGATGATTGAGAATAGGCTGATAAGAGGTTAACTGGCTGGGTTAGACTTGTCCTGTTTCTTATGTACAGGAGATACTGTACTGGAACAGCTTGGCTAGTGGTGCGCCAGGTTCTGAAGCACTAGCCTTCAGGACTATTGCCAGGATTTTTTCTGGGCCCATAGCCTTCACCGTATCCAATGCTTTCAGCCGTTTCTTGCTATCACATGGAGTGAATCAGATTGGCAGCATATTGACATCTGGGATGCTGGGAACTTCTCGAGAAGGCCAAGCTGGATCATCTTCTCTGCACTTCTGGCTGAAGATTGTTGCAAATGCCTTAGCCTTTGCACATCTGTGCTGGGCTCCTCTAACATTGAGGATGGGGATATTTGTGGAGCCTCCTCCTCCAGTGACTTGTTTGATTGTCCACCATCATCCACAGCTCGATGTGGCAGTACTACAGAACTTAGATCTGATCCAATGGTTGTGGGACTACTTAGCTCTGTCTATTACTTGCTGCTTATGGTGCTTGGCATGCAAGTAGTCCTGTATTGTGGCTTCACCAGGATGATGCCTCATTAAGGTATGCCTGGTGTTGTTCTCAGCATGCCTTCCTGCACTCTTCATTGAACCAGGGTTGATCCCCTGGCCTAGTGGTAATGTTAGATTGGGGGAGATGTCGGGCTATGAGGTTACAGATTGTAGTTGAGTACAATTCTGCTAGTGCTGATGGCCCACAGCACCTTGTAGATGCCCAGTCTTGGGCTGCTACATCTGTTCAAAGTCTATCCAATTTAGCACAGTAGTAGTGCCACACAACATGGTGGAGGGTTTCTTCAATGTGCAGATGGGATTTAGTTTCCACAAATACTGTGCAGTGGTCACTTCTACCAATGCTGTCATGGAGAGATGCTCGTATGGCAGGCAGGTTGGTGAGAATGAGGTCAAGTGTGTTTTTCCCTCACCATCTGCGTAGTCCCAGTCTAGTAGCTATGTCCAGTAGGACTAGATCAGCTCAGTCTGTGGTGGTACTACCAAGCCACTCTTGATGATGGACAATGAAGTCCCTTACCCAGAGTACATTTTGTGCATATACAGAATGGTACAATCCAGCGCTTGTTGTTTCCAGTAGTGTATGTTAATGTCAAAGCTCTTCTGGGAATTTCCAAGAGCACCACATTACTTTTTGCCATCTGTCAGCTCTCCATAAAGTAGCTGTTGTGTATTTTGTCTTTTTGTCGTTCTTCTCACAAGTCATGTCCACCTGATTTGTGATTAATTCAACAGAGTGTAAATGCTGGGCAGATTTGTTTGGCACAGAACCAAATATTTGCTATCAAATGTTCTGCACAGACAGAGCACGTGGAAGTGGTTAAACATCTGTCATGTCTGCAATACACCATGTTTTGCAAGCATAAAGTAAGTATGACCACAACACAATTTCTCAAAAGATTAAAATATTAAAAACTGCTCAGGCAGGTACATGGATAAAAAAATGGTTTTGAGGTATATGGGCCAAATGCAGGCAAATAGGATGAACTTAGATAAGAATAATCATATATTTAAGGTGGAAGTTGATCAGTCAGGGTATAAAAGGATATGTTGAGAAGGCAGGTGTATGGAATTGAGTGGGATCCAGGGTCAGCCCGTGGAGCAGACTCAATGGGCTAAATGGCCTGATTCTGCTCCTATATCTTATGGTGTTAATAAGCATGGATCAGTTGGGCTGAAGTGCCTGCTTCCATGCTGTATGACTCTGACTCTATTCACTGTTGTAAACTATCCAGGTGAAATATGAGATGTTTCTCTAGGGCAGGAGTTCCCAATCCTTTTAATACCATAGATCCCTACTATTAACCAAGGGTTCTGTTGACCTCAGGTTGGAAAATCTTGCTCTAGGGAATTGAGAGATAGAGCAGAGCTATTGATACGCAATGAAGGGTGGTCCACCTGTGCTTTCCTGAAGACTACAATATTCTCTTTTGTCTAGTCTATGTTGAAACTCAGGTTGTTTTTCTCATACTATTTGAAAGCCTCTTAACCTCCTCTCTGCACACCGACTCACCACTATTGCTGATGAGGCCACCCGCTGTACTAACATCAGCAAACTTGATGCAGTTTGAGCTGAATCTGGCAGTGCAGTCGTGAGTCTTCAGTGTCAACAGCAATGGACTGAGCACAAAACCCGAGGGGTACCAGTGCTCAGTGTGATGGAGCCTGAGATGTTACTGCCGACTCGGACTGACAGGGTCTTTCTGTGAAGAAGTCCAAGATCAGTTACAGAGAGGGGTGTTAATTCCCAATGAGGACAATTTACCTTCTGGCCCGAGGGATGATCCTGTTAAATGCTGAGCTGAAGTCAACGAACAACATCCTGGCCTTTGAGGCATCGGTTTCTAGGTGGGAAAGGATGGAGGGGAGGGCAGAGACTATGGCATCAACTTTGGACTGGCTTGAGTGGTAGGCAAACTGGAAAATGTGACTAGAAGGTGGAATTTTATACAATCCATCACTAGCCACTCAAAACACTTCATGATTGTTGAACTCAGTGCCACTGGGAGGTAATTGTTTAAGACAGTTACCGTTGCTCTCTTCTGCATTGGAATGATAGTGGCTGCCTTGAAGCCAGCAGGGGCAGTGGGCCATTTCAAGGATGCCAGTAGTCTCTATTTGGCAGCGTATGGAGTAAGACACTTTTTTGTCATAGCTCCGTCTTTCACAACTTACTTTCCACTGCTAGATCCATTTCAAGTTTGAAGATTTATTATATTTGCTGCAGGATTTACAATTTAATTATGATGGCTGGAACCGAATTAAGGAGTGGCAAAACTCTTCCTGAGCCGCAACAAACAGAGAAGTTAGAATAAGTTTCTACTTCAGAAAGAATGCTCTCTTTAATATAAGCTATTAATGTGAAGATTGGTACAGTGGTTACCAAAATTGATAAATTTACGAAAGCTAATGAATTGTTTGAAAAAACCATCTTCACTATTCAGGAATCTTTGAGGAATTTGGAAGATCGATATCAGACGCTTGAGCAGAGTACTCACAGAATTGAAAGGGAATTTGAATTAATGAATCAATCTATTAAAGAACAGGATTTGAAGATGTCTCTTATGGAAAAGAAAATTAATGAGAGTACTTCGGAATTATCAAGAATTAAGAAGAAAACAGTTGACTTGGAAAGCAGAAATCGCAGGATGAATTTTCATATACTGGGTTTGCCTGAAAATACCGAAACCGGTAAGCCACTGAAGCTTTTTTCGAACATGTTATATTCACTTTTTAGTGACATTCTCGAAGCCTGTCCGATATTGGACAGAGCCTGCCGAATTCGGCGTCTTAAACCATCAGCCGAAATTAAACCACGTCCTGTAAGTCTCTGTTTGTCATAGTATAGTCATAGTCATAGTCATGCTTTATTAATCCCGGGGGAAATTGGTTTTCGTTACAGTTGCTCCACAAATAATAAATAGTAATAGAACCATAAATAGTTAAATAGTAATATGTAAATTATGCCAGTAAATTATGAAATAAATCCAGGACCAGCCTATTGGCTCAGGGTGTCTGACCCTCCAAGGGAGGAGTTGTAAAGTTTGATGGCCACAGGCAGGAATGACTTCCTATGACACTCTGTGCTGCATCTCGGTGGAATGAGTCTCTGGCTGAATGTACCCCTGTGCCCACCCAGTACATTATGAAGTGGATGGGAAACATTGACCAAGATGGCATGCAACTTAGACAGTACCCTCTTCTCAGACACCACCGTGAGAGAGTCCAGTTCCGTCCCCACAACATCACTGGCCTTACGGATGAGTTTGTTGATTCTGTTGGTGTCTGCTACCCTCAGCCTGCTGCTCCAGCACACAATAGCAAACATGATAGCACTGGCCACCACAGACTCGTAGAACATCCTCAGCATCGTCCGGCAGATGTTAAAGGACCTCAGTCTCCTCAGGAAATAGAGACGGCTCTGACCCTTCTTGTAGAAAGCCTCAGTGTTCTTTGACCAGTCCAGTTTATTGTCAATTCGTATCCCCAGGTATTTGTAGTCCTCCACCATGTCCACACTGACCCCCTGGATGGAAACAGGGGTCACCGGTACCTCAGCTCTCCTCAGGTCTACCACCAGCTCCATAGTCTTTCTCACATTAAGCTGCAGATAATTCTGCTCACACCATGTGACAAAGTTTCCTACCGTAGCCCTGTACTCAGCCTCATCTCCGTTGCTGATGCATCCAACTATGGCAGAGTCACCCGAAAACTTCTGAAGATGACAAGACTCTGTGCAGTAGTTGAAGTCCGAGGTGTAAATGGTGAAGAGAAAGGGAGACAAGACAGTCCCCTGTGGAGCCCCAGTGCTGCTGATCACTCTGTTGGACACACAGTGTTGCAAGCACATGTACTGTGGTCTGCCAGTCAGGTAATCAAGAATCCATGATACCAGGGAAGCATCCACCTGCATCGCTGTCAGCTTCTCCCCCAGCACAGCAGGGCAGATGGTATTGAACGCATTGGAGAAGTCAAAAAACATGACCCTCACAGTGCTCTCTGGCTTGTCCAGGTGGGTGTAGACACGGTTCAGCAGGTAGACAATGGCATCCTCAACTCCTAGTCGGGGCTGGTTGGCGAACTGGAGGGCATCTAAGTGTGGCCTGACCATAGGCCGGAGCAGCTCCAGAACAAGACTCTCCAGGGTCTTCATGATGTGGGAGGTCAATGCCACCGGTCTGTAGTCATTGAGGCCGCTGGGGCGCGGCGTCTTCAGCACAGGGACGAGGAAGGACATCTTCCACAATACAGGAACCCTCCGGAGCCTCAGGCTCAGGTTGAATACATGGTGAAGTACTCCACATAGCTGAGGGGCACAGGCTTTGAGCACCCTGGTACTGACACCATCCGGTCCTGCAGCCTTGCTTGGTTTGAGACGTTTCAGCTGTCTTCTCACCTGTAGAGCTGTGAAGCCCTCCGTTTACATTATTTTACAACCAAAGAAGCTATTCTTCAGAATGCATGAAAAGGGATAGGCTAATTTATAATGAAGTTAAGATTCGTATAGTTGAAGATTTTACCCCAGAGGTTTATGCTGAAAGAACTAAATATCGGGAAGTGATGACGGAATTTTTAAAAATTAACTGTCGCCCGTCGCTGCGTTACCCGGCTCGTCTGATGATTACTCCACCCAATGCTTCTCCAAAATGGATTGACTCTCCAGAAGATGGTTGGAAGTTTATAAAAGAGTTTAAGTCCACTTCGTAAGCAATTTGAAAAGTTGATCCTTGGCTGGGAGTGGTTTGTAAAGCCGTTGATGAAAGTCCACTCTTCGTTTTATCAATGTTCAGACAAAGACTTGGTTAACTCACTTAGATCTGTTGTTTGCTTGAACAATTAATGTAGTTCTGAATTTAACACATATATATTTACTTATTTTTTCTTTGATTTGTAAGTCTTTAATATTAGTTGTAGTATACATTAGCTGATTGGATTTATCCTTATTTTGAATACATAGCTGCATATATTAAATGGATTTAAGATGGCCATCGTTAATTCGCCCTTATTTCATTCTTTATCAGTAAATAAAATGAGGGGTATCTATCTTTTATTAATTCTAAAATCACTTTTGTTCATTTTAATACTGTTACTGATTTAATTGGAAGATATTTAATTGTCACTGGTTTGTTGTGTGGTCAAAAGGTGGCTTTGGTGTGTGTGTATGCACTTAATATAGATAGCCCTGAATTTTTTAAGAAACTATTTTCTGTATTGCCAAATTTAAATGAATATAAGTTGATTATGGGCGGTGACTTTAACTGTTCTCTTAACCCATCGATTGACAGATTGTCCACCAATCCGTCACTTCCTAATAAAGCTGCGACTTGTATTAACTCTTTTTTATTAGAATACGGTCTGGTTGACATTTGGAGATTCAAATTTCCTAAAGAGAAAGATTTTTCTTTTTTTTCACATGTATACCATAAATATTCAAGAATTGATGTAACGGGGTCCTGAATTACCCCTATGAACTGTGCTTTTGAAGAGAGAGACAGAGAGGTGCCCAACACAAACACCTTGTTAAAAAGAGAGAGAGGGGCGAAGATTGCTCACAGCATGTTTACACTTTCTACAAGGACACTAGCTGTTTCCAAGTTCTTACAGAGAGAGAAGGGAGGAGCTGTTTGATGGACAGCTAGTATTCAGCATGGGGAGATAAATAGAAGGTCAGATGATAGACTTGGAGACACATGGTTTTGGACACTGAATGAGCTTTGTTGTGCCCACAGAAAAAGTGGGTTTTGGAGGATCGATTAGGTGGATCGATCAGTGGCTCTCGCAGTGTGAAAAGGGCGTGACCGGTGGGGAGTTATTTGTGTGTCCAACCCGCATCTGGGTTGATAATTCCACCACAGAAGAATGGTCCCCTTTGTTGTGGTCACAGTCGGTGACTTCTAAAGGATTTCGGAGGACAACAGGATGATCGACGGCGTCAGCTCACCTGAAGAATCAAATCTCTCCCTCTCTCTCTCCATCTCTACTCAACTCAATACCACGAACTGAACTGAACTTTACTCATCATCATAAGACTGTCTATTTACCCCTAGACTTGAAGAAGCTGGGTTTTCATATATTTCCACACTTACTTATATATAATCATTGCTAACCTGTTTGATTTATCTGCATTTATATTACTGTATTGCATAGTTACTGATAAATACCATTAGTTAATAGCAATACTGGACTCCAAATTGTTTTCCATTTCTGCTGGTTCTTTAACCTGTCATAGGGTACGTGACAAAATTGGGGCCTGCGTCCGGGGTGTGAACAAATTGTGTGGCAGGCTTGTTTGAATTGATTGGGAAAAATCCCTTTTGATTTGGTTGTGTGGTAAAACAGCAGAAAAGGATGTTAGGAAATTTCTGGCATCGCCAAACCCTGTGGTCTTGAGGAAAGCTAGAAAGTATGAGTTGCGGGACATTGTTAAGGAATTACAGCTTACGACGGTAAAGAAGGGTATGACTAAGGTAGAAATTCAAAGAAAAATAGTTGATTATTATATTTCAACAAAGCAGTTTACTGAGGATGTGTTGAAAATGTTTGCTGAAGGTAAAGTACTTACTGAGGCTGAGCTGCAGCTTTAGTTGGAAAAATTAAGAATGGAGCATGAGTTGCAACTGAAAAAGCTCAAAGCTAGAGAGGCAGACAAATGGAGAGAAGAGGCAGAATGACAGAGACAGTTTGAGAGGGAGATGTGGCAGCTGAGAGGTTTAGTGTCGGACCCTGATGATTTTTACAGCTCGGAAGAGCTTGTTTTGTTTGATAAATTTAAAAGTTGTGTCCCCTTTGATGTGAGGGCATACCTAGATGAAGAGGATGTTGCCACCCTGTGGGGGTCTGCTAAGAAAGCAGATGAAGTTGTTTTAATCCACGAGGTTGAGTTTACTCCATATGAGAGTTTGCCAAAGAGTAGCTGGGAGGTTTGGGGTGACCTTGAATTTGAAACTGGGACAAGTGATGAAAGCTCAGAAGAGGCAGCTGTCCCGATTGCCTGTGTTCAGGTTGATGAAGTACCTGTGGGTTCACAGGGTACTGAACCTTGTGTTGAAGCTCAGTTAAGTTCTGAGGTGTCTGACTTGGTTGGAAAGGAATGCAGTTCTTTTGTGTCAGATGGTTTTGGTTCAGTGAATAAGGGGTTAACCTTGGTACCAGTGGAAATTGAGAATTCTCAGTCACTTGTATTAGACAGTGTTCTAAAAGTTAGTGATGAGATAAAAATTGGTGACGTAAGTGTTAATGAAAATATTGAGAAAAGGGTTGTTTCTGGACTTTTGAATAAAGTACTTGTGAAGGTTGGATTGGTTTCGTGACCATTTAAAAGGCTGTCCAAGGCCAGTCCTGGACTGTTCCAGGTCCACAAGCGTCTTGGATGGTTTTTAAAGTAGGTATTCATAATGACCTGATTATTCATCTTGCACCATTCTACCCATTTCTCACCTCTTTCATTTCTTTCCCCTAGTCCAAATTTTCCTATGGTATTTCCATCAGCACCTTGTCCTACTTTAGCATTTAGATCTCCCATGACAATAACAATATCTTGAGATTTGCATCCATTCTTTGCTTGTTCAAGCTCTTCATATAATTTATCTATATCTTCATTTGTTCCATCTGTTGTTCGTGCATATAGCTGTATAATTGCTAAAACAAATGGTTGTCCTCTGAATCTAACAAGGAGCACTCTTTCTGATATTGCCCAATGTCCTAAAACACTTTTTGCCATGTTTTCATCCATAAGAATTCCTACTCCATTAGTATGGGATGTTCCACAAGAATAAATTTGTGTTTTATTTCTAATCTGACATGTTCCAGCACCTATCCAATGAAATTCGCTAATTCCCATGATGTTAAGTCAATAAAAAGATTATTAAAGAAAGAAAGAAAAGGATGCCAGATAAGATCTCTGTTAGGTGGGCTGCACAGTCCCTCTGCACCTGACTAGGTATGTTGTCCAGCCCCGCAGCTTTGTGTGGGTTTACCCTGCCTATGATCCTCCTCATCTCAGCTGCTGAAAATAGGGTGCCTGTTCCTCAGGGGGAAAGGAGGCTTTCCTCAATATCACGAGATTCAATGCATCAAATTGTGCATAGAAGGCATTCAGACTACCAGGAAGGGGGTCGTCACTGTCACTGACATGCATGATGGACTTGTCATTGGTTAAGGTTTGTATACCTTGCCACATGTACCACCTGTCGTAGGTGTCACAAAAATCTCTGTAGATTTTCTGTGCGTACTCACACTTTGCCTTCCTGATGGCGCAGGTTTTGCTCACCTTAGAATCATCCTGTCCCCTGTTCTGAAAGCAGTGTCCTGATTGCTAAGCAATGCATGAACCTCTGCAATCAGCCATAGTATCTGGTTTGCCCTGGGAGTGTAGTCTAGGTTATTATCTGGGTGTGGGTAGTTGGGACTAGGCAGAAAATCAGGTTGGCAAGGACTAGATAGGCCGAAGGATGTGTTTCTATGTCATAGTATTTTATGACTAAACAGAGAAGGCAGTGTTTTGTTTCCCAACCACACCTGAAACCTCAGGACATACAAAGCCTGCTGAGTGACATAGCAGGAACAAGTTGTACAAAAAGCAAAGTACTAAAAGCAAAACAATCTGTTATTTTCTGTATGATCTGAGAGATAAACAAAGGCTAGGGCAGAGACTGTCTACTGAAGCAACATGGGATTGCTTTCATCCTATCTTAATGGAAATGGACCTCAGACAAACATCATCTCCAAAAGATGGCATAGATGGCATGTGTAATACCACAGCACTATTGTGGCAATGCCTCCTCACCCCCAACAGTGCACATTCCCTCACTCTGCATTGTACCTCCCACAGTGTGACACTCCCTCAGTACTGCCCCACCCCCACACTGTAGCACTCTCTCAGCTCCAAAGATAACTTTCTTATTTATCTATGCCTAACCTAACTTTGAAACTTCTATCAAGCAAACCCTCCATCCCTTGCTCCAAACAAATCTGGCCAATCTAAATTTGCCATTGACATGACAATAGGTGGAAGGGCTTGTTGTGAAAAGTACACTTGGAATCTGCAACATGATATAGACAGGCTGAGTAAGTGGGTGAAAACTTAGTAAATGGAGTTTAATGTGGAATTGTGTGAGGTCATACACTTCAGCAAGACAACTGCGAAGGTAGAACTCAACAGGTCAGGCAGCATCTATGGAGAGGAATAAACAGTCAATGTTTCGGGTTGAAACTCTTTAGCAGGCCTCAGCCCAAAATGTGAACCATTTATTCCTCTCCACAGATGCTGCCTGACCTGCAGAGTTCCTCCAAAATTTTGTGTGTGTGACTTTGGATTTCCAGCAGCTGCAGAATCTCTTGTATTTGTGTTTGCAAAGGTAGAAGATTGCAGTTGAGAGAAATACATAAGTGTTCATGCCTTTTGTGCAGAAATAACAATAAAGCTGCAGATGCAATGCTTGTTTAGGAGGGTAAATAGTCATTTAATGATCATTTAACCGTACATAAATACACATGAATACAGCCAAACAAAACATCGTTCCTCCGGGGCCAAGGTGTCAACAGTCATACAAAGCACAAGGTGCACACAAAATACCAAGTAAGCATACAATCACACAAAAAATATATAGCCCAAGTCCCTGAGTAACATGTCCTGTAAATTGATGGTGCATAGGTGTCATCGGTAAGACCAAGCAGTTCTGAACAATCTGCAAATGAATGTACGCACACATGAACACATGCAATCCAGTTTGTCATTCCACCGATGGAACACTGGACGGCAGTACAAAGGGAAAGGACCAGCCCCTAACCCAGTATGGTCGCTGCTCTGTTGCAATAGTGTTGGAGTTTATAAAAGGGAATTGTAATTACAATTGTACATGGCCACACCTGGTGTACAAAGGCACCCTTATTTACGGATATACTCGCTATAGAGGTAGTCCAAAAGAGATTTACCAGACTAATTCCAGGAGGGGAAGGTTACAGACTCATAGAGCCATAAAACATAGAAACTGGCTCTTTGTCCCAGCATATTGATGCAAAATATTCCAAAATCATATTGAATGGCAGGGCAGATTTGAGGCTCAAACAGTTTATGATGGCACTGGTGATGCCCAGTGACAACATAAGGAACTAAGGAAACTACTAAACACCCTATTAATAACACTTTATGGTTAGCAATCACCAGTAACAATGGAGAGAACAGTAGCAGTGGTGGAGGCGGAGGGGCAGGCGAGAAACGGTCAAGGAAAGCAGAGATGAAGGCGATGGAAGGCATGGTCGAGGCAAGCAAAGACGGAGGCAGGGTTGATGCAGAGTCGTGGGGTCCTCAAGAGCGAGGAATGTCCTGATGTCTAATCCACTTAAGCACTGGGCCAAATTGGAAAGGTTGCGTATGGGTCAAATTGTGGTGGGTGAGGTTCAGGCCCCAGAGCAGTTGGAGAGTTTTAAGCACCAGGCCAGATTGAAAAGGTCAGTGTGTGTCGGGACTGAAGGGCCGGTTCTGCCCAGTTATGCTCTCTGCTCCATGACATTTACTCAGCTCCGCGCTGAACTGAGGCTGTGGCCTGCTCCAGCTGCAGTCATGCCTGGTTGTGTCTTTCAGAAAACTTCAGTTCCTAAGGTAGTTTTATTGCTTGCAGAGTTTGTTTTTTTTTTCCCTTTCTCTGTGCTTTGGCTGTTTGGCAGTCTTTTTATAAATAAAATAGGTTATTTTGAGGTTTCGATGAATCTCAAGGTTGTATAATGGAGAATGGGAGAGGGTGAGAGGGAGAAGAGTAGGAGGAGGGCAGGGGTTGGAGGGGGAGGAGGGTTGTCATGGCCAGACCGTTGCTTCAGCCAGCGTGGTAATTCACGTTCCTGGCCGCTTAGAATGGTGCATTCTAAGTTTTACTTCAGTACCGAGGTTTATCTATGTAACTCTGTCTCTCCATGTCAAGATAAGTGTTGCCTGCCATTTGCCTTTCCATTTAATGCTCCGTGTCAAGATAAGTGTTGCCTGCTGCCTGTCCATTTGCCGTTCAGCTCCAGCAATGCCCTGCATCAAGAAAAGTATTGTCTGCCATTTGCCTTTCCATTTAACACTCCATGTCAAGTTAAGTGTTGCCTGCCGCCTGTCTTCTGTTTAGCTCCAGCAACGCGCTGTGTCAAGAAAAGTTTTGCCTCCTGCTCTTCCGTTCATCTGCGCTGTTTGCTCTGTCTCTCGGCTGCTTAGAATTGTGTATACCAAGTTCTGTTTCTGCACTGTTGTTTCCCTGTGTTAACTCTGTCTCTTCATGTTAACAGGAGCATGGCATGCCGCCTGCCGTTCTTTCCCAGCCACGCTCATCCCCTTGTCCCTGCCCTGCCTCGTCCAGCCGTCTGTCTACACTCTCCGCTGGCTCAGTGGTTAAACACCGCATTCTCACTGTAGCGACTCGGGTTTAATCCCCAGTCCAGCCTCGCTCACTCCCCGGCTTTCCTCTGCCTAATCCTCGCTCCCCGGCCTTCCCTGCAACCATTAATAAACACTCTTCTGATTATGCTACCTCCGTGTCAGTGCCTGCGTTTCGGTTCACCCGTTCTTCTCGTTGCAACAGTGGGTTTCTGGTCTCCGCTCAGCCACCTCTTTCTCCCACTCGCTGGCGAGAGAGAGCCTGTCCGAGATACCCAAGGGTTAGTTTCTGAACTAGTTTGATGGATTCTGGATCAAGGGCTTCTGCTGCCGCTGACATAGTGCTGTGGTGGGGTCAATGTTTCTGCTGGCACAGGTGGGGTGGGGGGGGGGTCAATTCTTTTGCTGCTGCTTGTGTGAAGGGAAGGGGGGGCTTTGATGTTTCAGTCGTTCTAAGGGGATGTGTCAGGTTGTTTGTGGACGTATGTCAGGTTGTATACTGTATACATAGTCTGATATTAAATATTCTTTTATCTTTGAAACCCATGTTCTTTCTTCATGACTGAAGCATTGCATCCCAAGCAACATCCTGTACCCTTCCCAGTGCAACTGTTCCATCTTATACTGTGGCAATACTAAATCACTATGCTCTTACATATCCTACACTCTCAGGTGGACAGGAAAACAAATTTATTTATTTGGAAAATCTAGACTAGTGGTATAGTAAAATGCAAATGCATGCATTGTATTTTCTATGTATTACAGTATTTACTCAACAGTATTTACTCAAATGCACACATTGTATTTTCTATATTTACCATGTAACCACTGCTAGCTCAATAGAAGGTATTCACTATGTAGCCATGACTTTTGACCTGTTCACTATTAATTCACGAAGAGAACTAGACTGAAACCAAGTAGAAAGATAACTGTGGCGAGTAAGGTGATGAAATATGTGGCAGTATGTCAACGCACGACTAATTAAGAAATAACTGTGGTTAGGGATGAGAGGACATATGGTCTAAAATGTAAACTAGGACATAATTAAGTTGGGGAATAAAACAATAGTGGAAAGTCGAGAACGGATATTTTGATGATATGTAATCACAGGCCAACTGGATACGATAATGTAGCTAAGATAGGAAAATTGCTATAAAAAATGCTGTAGACAAGCCTCGACGGGCAGTCAGCTACTAGCTTTCTGATTGTCTCAGCTTTGATTTGCAAATTAAAGTTTAAAACATCTTGACGGGTTTTCTGCATCTTCTTGTCATTTGTGAGAAACGAGAAACCACAACAAAATTGGCGTCACGAACAGGATCGGATAGAGACCCGTGAGGAAGGGAACGGCAGATTGGGATGCTTCCCGGTCCCTCGGGGACCCTCACGGGGCTAACAGAATTAAGGGTGCGCCCAAAAAGAAAAAAGGTGATCGCTTTTTGCGATAATTCGGACTAAGTATTCTGTTGGTTTTGGGGGGTCTCGGGGACTCAGAAGTGTGAAGCAACTGCCGAAGGGTCTCTCCGATCCAAAGAATCTGGCAGAATTGGGGATAAAAGGAGGCTCAGAGGATTAATCAAGAGCACGGCAGTGGGAGTAAGTACGAATAAAGTAATAAGAAGTTAAGTAAGAAAATTCCACGTGGTGTTGGTAAGTCCCTGTGGATACCGCTTCGCACGAAACGAAGGGCTGAACGGGCAGGGAAAGAAAAGAAAAATTCTTGTGAATACTGCCTTAAGGAGTGTAAGGGTCTGCATAGGCGAGGTGTAAAAGGAAAAGTTCTGTGGATACTGCCCTAAGTAGGAGTCTGCACGGGCAGAACATAATAAGAGATAAAGATAGTTTAATAGATAATTCAGATGCTGGTGAGATAAACCATAAGGCTAGGCATAGAAATAGAGTTAGAGAAATAGTATTATTAAATAGACAAGTCATGAGATTCTAAAAATACCATAATAGAAAAAGGAAAAAGAAAACAACATGATAGAGAAAGGAACAGCAGTAGAAATATTGAGCAGAATATTCCCGGTGTGTCAAGGTAAGATCGCGGAAATTTCAGAAAAATGGGAAAAAAGAACTGAAAAACTGGTCACGAAATGGCCGAGAGAAGGAATGTTTGATGTAAGCTTATGTGAGGAAATGGAAGCGCTAATTAAAAATCACAAACCCAAAGATAAATCTAAGAGAGAAAAAAAGGGAACAAGAAATGGAAGTGTTAAAACTCTTTAGGATGGAGGGAGAAAGGTTAAGAAAGAGGGAAAGTATATTAATAGTAAGTAAAAAAGACACTGAGAAACAAAAGGAGCAATCTGATAAAGAAAAGGAAAAGCATAACAGGGATCCAGCTTCAGCTCTATACCCAGACCTGAAAGACGTAGAAAAACCTCCTCCCTATTATGAGAAAGAAACCCTTAAGCAGTGTCCGATGATAACAGGAAAAGTGGATTTAAATGGAGAAATTAAAGTCTGGGATACCGAGGAGGAAAGAAAGAATCACGAAAAGGAGCAGGAGGAACTACGGAAGGTAATAGAAGAAGACAGGGCAAAGATAGAACAGGAGAAAAGGGAAATAGAAGAAGAGATCAAAGGGTTATAGGAATTAAAAGCAAAAAGGGATGAAGAGAAATCTTTCTAATATGGGCACGGAACTGAACAGGCCAGAGCAGAAGGTAACTTGTCGGGAGAGCAAGAGTTAAGTAGGGAAAGAGAGGGTGCAGGAGAGTGTAGGCAGAGGATAGGAGATAGAAGCCTTGAAGGGGAAAAAGAGAGAGTGAAAAGGCAGATATTAGAAACAGAGGGAGAGATTATGAAATTACAGCGGAGACTGAATTTCCAATGGGAGTTTTTGAGGATTTCACATGGGCCCAAGCAAATGCTACCTCAAGGCAGAAAGGAAGAACTCCACGAGGAGGCCAAGGGAGAGAGGAAACCCCGGAAAGAATCATGTGACAGCCAGTAAAAACGTGCTCAGAAACAGATGGGGAGTCAGGCGAGGAGGAGAGTCGGGATATGTGGGAAAGGAAAGGAAGAATGATGCCATTGTTAGTAAAAGGATTGGGACAAGTACGGTATATTCCTTGGGCATCCCAGGACCTGGAAGGGCTGAAAAACACCCTGCCCAGCCTACATGAGGGTGCAGGGAAGTGGATTAGGGCCTTTGAGGAAGAAACCACGGGGCGAATGTTGGCTATGGGAGATTTGAAGGCGCTGCTGATAAGGCTGGTGGGAACCTCCAAACTACAAGAGCTGATGGAAGCGGCTGGCATACAGAATGCGGACAGCACATTGATTGACGGGGCCAGATTTGACACAGTAAGGCAGAGGGTATGGGGGGCCCTCAGGGAGCTCTATCCACCCAAAGTGGACCCCAAAGCCATGAAAGGGGATCCACTGGGAGACACTGAAAATCCAGCAGCCTACATAGAAAATCAGTTGAAAAGGTGGAGACTGGAAACTGAACAAGTGGAAGGCAACCCGTTTATGACCTGGATGTTCCGAAATACTGTTTTGGATGCAATGCCTCCCCAAGTTAAGTCTAAACTTGAGGAAGTGGTTGAACTGATGTCAATGACCCCACAGGAATTCAGGGACCACGTAGTCCATGCGGTCGAAGAATATCGAAAAGACAAACGAAAGTTGACTGAGCAGCAAGAAGAAGTGCAAAGAAAGCTGATATAAATGCAGCTTGAAAAACTTAAAAAGAAGGAAAAAGAAAAAGGCAAGAAGATGCTGCCAGCAATGACCGATTTGAGCACAGCCGTTGAAATGAATGAAATGCCATTATATGGAGGGACCGGTCGTGCCGTAAGACAGGGCCCAGAAAACCCCATACTAATAATAAACGTCTTTGGGGGAGCTTTTCCGCAAATGCCCTATCAGGGACAGGATAAATTTAAACAGCGGCACAGACAGGACTGGAAATCCCAAGGAGGGGGGCAGAGAGGTTATGAGCAGGAAGGACCAGTAAGGAAACAAGGGGAAAGAGAGATACAGAGACTGTGCTGGGGATGTAACCAGCCAGGACACATGAGAAGGGACTGCCCACTTAAGCCATGGGCCGTCACGTACCAGCAGGAACCAATGAGATGGGAACCACAGTCTAGCCAAGGACCAGTCCCCGCAGGCCCGAGTGCACCTGTGAACCCCTATGCAAAACATTAGGGGTGCCCAGAGAACCCAGGTGGGAAGGGACATTACCCAGTGATAACAAGGGAGGCAGAAGAGGAACCCATTGTTCAGGTTGTCTTAGAAGGGCAGCTGACACCAATGATGATAGATACTGGAGCCACGTATACTTGCGTACAGCCACAGTATGCCCTTCATCTTCCCATGTCAGGAAAATTTATTAAGACTGTGGGGTTCTCGGGGAAAACACAGTTGACACAATGTACAGCTCCAGTGAGATTAAGGATGGGCAGTAAAGGAATAGTTTTGCCGATATTAGTGTCCAGAGGAGCTCCGATGAATTTGCTAGGCAGAGATGCCCTATTAAAACTAGAATTAAAGTTAGAATGTACTAGAAGTGGGTTGAGTGTGGAAAGAGTAAATGCTCAATTACTAGTGCGGGAAGTCAAGAAAGCTAATGTCTTTTGGATAGGAGACATAGAAGATCAGATCTGGGAAACCTGGGAAAAATGGAAAAAGGGCGTGCAGGCTATATTGCCCCAGGCCGTAGCGCCCAAATCTGAGTTATATTGCACAGTGATTTTTGACGAAACTCAGAACGAAGAGCTAAAGGAGAGATGGCACAAGGAGGCAGGTAACCGGCAGCACCTAAGAGGAGAAGCTATAATAATTGGGAGACAAGGGGTAGCCCTGCAAGTCAGGTGGAATACCTTCTTGGAGAAATGGTACAGGATACTGGAAGCTGAGCCCCACATAACGCTGCTGGTAAATGAGGGACATCAGTCTAAAGACCTGGGACCCTTAGTAAAGCACGCTGGAACTGTAGTGGTGTGGAGGAAAATTATGCCACAGGTGTGGGTATCGGGAGACAACAACTATTTTAGAATAGAGGTAGATATAGATATAGTAGGAACAACAAAGGAGGTCAAAGTAACTCCCCAACCACACCTGACGTTATTGGGTAAGGAGGAAGGTCAGCAGAGAGATAACAAGCTGGATAGGTTACCATCTATTCTGTAGTCACAACATGACACGGATGTAGGGAGAATAAGAACAGCCAGTCCGGTAGAAATAAAGCTGCAAAAGGGAGCAGTTCCACCCAGGAGACCACAATATCCCTTGAAACCAGAGGCAGAAGAGGGAATAGCGCCAACGATACAGGGGCTACTGGAGGCAGGAGTACTCAAAAGGAGAGACAGCCCATGTAATACCCCACTGTTACCTGTCCTTAAAGCGGATAAACCTAAATGGAGACTGGCGCATGACTTGCGAGCGGTGAATGAGGTAGTGGAGGACTGGCCAGCAGTAGTTCCCAACCCACACACGCTCTTGACTAATGTTCCACCAGAGGCAGACTATTTTTCAGTGATTGATTTGTGTTCGGCTTTTTTCAGCGTTCCCCTGGCAGATCAGTGTCAGTACCTATTTGCATTTACATACAGAGACAACCAGTATACCTACACTAGAATGCCGCAAGGATTTAAACATTCACCACACGTATTTAATCAAGTGTTAAAGGCGGACCTAGAGGGCATATCTTTGGAAAGTACATTGATACAGTATGTGGATGATTTGTTGATTTGCTCTGAAAGTGAGGGACAGTGTGAACAGGATACCATAACCCTTTTAGAGAGACTGGCGCACGGAGGGCATAAGGTATCCAGAAAGAAGCTGCAATTTTGCCAGCAACAGGTAGAATACCTAGGTAGAGTAATATCCAAGGGAGCGAAGGCGATAGCGCCGGATCAAATTGAGGCTATAACTAAAGCTCCCAAGCCCCAGACAGTGGGGCAGATGATGACGTTTCTGGGACTGACAGGATATAGTTCAAATTGGATAAGGGAATATGCTGAAATTGTAAAGCCACTAAGGAAAATAATGAAGGAAGCAGGACATACAAGCTTGTGGAGTAGTCTACAGTGGAATGAGGAGGCGGAAGTGGCTTTCAATACTATAAAGCAGGAATTGCAGTCAGCCCCAGCATTAGCTTTGCCTGACTACGAGAAGGCCTTTCATCTGTACGTATCCAACCAACAGGAAGGTTATGCCACGGCAGTTCTAATGCAGGAGACTGGCACAGGTAAAGCAAAGCAACTGATAGCATATTACAGTGCGAAACTGGATGAGGTGGCTCAGGGGTACGCACCTTGTTATCAGGGATTGGCGGCACTATACTATGCATATGAAAAGGCATCATCCGTCTTTAGATTCTGGACTAGTTCCTGAGGATTGGAGGGTGGCTAATGTAACCCTGCTTTTTAAGAAAGGAGGGAGAGAGAAACCGGGGAATTATAGACCGGTTAGTCTAACATCGGTGGTGGGGAAAATGCTAGAGTCAGTTATCAAAGATGTGATAACAGCACATTTGGAAAGCGGTGAAATCATTGGACAAAGTCAGCATGGATTTGTGAAAGGAAAATCATGTCTGACGAATCTCATAGAATTTTTTGAGGATGTAACTAGTAGAGTGGATAGGGGAGAACCAGTGGATGTGGTATATCTGGATTTTCAAAAGGCTTTTGACAAGGTCCCACACAGGAGATTAGTGTGCAAACTTAAAGCACACGGTATTGGGGGTAAGGTATTGATGTGGATAGCGAATTGATTGGCAGACAGGAAGCAAAGAGTGGGAATAAACGGGACCTTTTCAGAATGGCAGGCAGTGACTAGTGGGGTACCGCAAGGCTCAGTGCTGGGATCCCAGTTGTTTATAATATATATTAATGACTTAGATGAGGGAATTAAATGCAGCATCTCCAAGTTTGCGGATGACACGAAGCTGGGCGGCAGTGTTAGCTGTGAGGAGGATGCTAAGAGGATGCAGGGTGACTTGGATAGGTTAGGTGAGTGGGCAAATTCATGGTAGATGCAATTTAATGTGGATAAATGTGAGGTTATCCACTTTGGTGGCAAAAACAGGAAAACAGATTATTATCTGAATGGTGGACGATTAGGAAAAGGGGAGGTGCAACGAGACCTGGGTGTCATTATACGCCAGTCATTGAAAGTGGGCATGCAGGTACAGCAGGCGGTGAAAAAGGCGAATGGTATGCTGGCATTTATAACGAGAGGATTCGAGTACAGGAGCAGGGAGGTACTACTGCAGTTGTACAAGGCCTTGGTGAGACCACACCTGGAATATTGTGTGCACTTTTGGTCCCCTAATCTGAGGAAAGACATCCTTGCCATAGAGGGAGTACAAAGAAGGTTCACCAGATTGATTCCTGGGATGGCAGGACTTTCATATGATGAAAGACTGGATCGACTAGGCTTATACTCGTTGGAATTTAGAAGATTGAGGTGGGATCTTAGTGAAACGTATAAAATCCTAAAGGGATTGGACAGGCTAGATGCAGGAAGATTGTTCCCGATGTTGGGGAAGTCCAGAACGAGGGGTCACAGTTTGAGGATAAAGGGGAAGCCTTTTAGGACCGAGATTAGGAAAAACTTCTTCACACAGGGAGTGGTGAATCTGTGGAATTCTCTGCACAGGAAACAGTTGAGGCCAGTTCATTGGCTATATTTAAGAGGGAGTTAGATATGGCCCTTGTGGCTAAAGGGATCAGGGGGTATGGAGGGAAGGCTGGTACAGGGTTCTGAGTGGGATGATCAGCCATGATCATACTGAATGGTGGTGCAGGCTCAAAGGGCCGAATGGCCTACTCCTGCACCTATTTTCTATGTTTCTATGTAACCATGGGCTATCCTGTGATTCTTTACACACAGGTAGCAAAATTACTGGAAAGAGGGAAATTTGCCAGGATAGCAGCATATCAGATGCTACTGACATTTCCAGATATAACTATACAGAGATGCACCACCAGTAATATAGCTGATTATGTCCCTTTAGGGTATGAAGGAGAACCCCATGATTGTGTAGGGAAAACAATGACATTCGCTAAATTGAGAGCAGATTTACGATCAGGACCACTAGAGGACGAAGATAAAAAGGTCCTGTTTGTAGATCTCTTGTTACAGGGATCACGATGGGAATCACGCAGGTTCTCAGTAGTGTAACAGGATCAGGCAGTCTTCAAGGTCATCAGAATAGAGGCATGTCCACAACCGTGCTCCACCCAGCTAGCAGAAATCAGAGCTTTGACGGCAGCGTGTGAAATGATGGAAGGAGAGAAAGTAGATATCTATACAGATTTAGCATATGCTCTTGGAATGTGTCATTTGTTTGGGGCAGTGTGGAAACAGAGAGGTTTTAAAAAGAGCAATGGAGATCCCATACAGCACTGTCAGCAGATTTTAGATCTAATAAAAGCGCTGATGAAACCTAAAGCACTGGCTATAGTAAAATGCCAGGCACATAGAAAAGGAAACGATGCAGTAACAAAGGGAAATCAAGCTGCAGATGAAGCAGCCAGGAAAGCGTCTGGGTGTACATCCGCTGTTATTGCACCCCAGGTAAGCCTGGAGCCGGAACCTACGGTAGAGGATCTAATTGAAATACAGGGAAAGGCAACTTTGGCAGGGCAAACATTGTGGAGACGAAGGGAGGCCGATCAGAACCCAGAAGGCCTATGGACCGCAGAAGACAGCCTACTGGTAGCTCCCACCCCATTACTGACTATCCTGATTTCAGAAGCACATGGGATGGATCATTGTGCAAGGGGGGAAGTAATAAGGAAAATAAAAAAGGATGGATTTTGGTCGCCTAATTTACAGGCTTCAGTAGACCATGTATTGTCACAGTGCGAGGTATGTGTGCAGAATAATGTTCGGAAAGGAATTACAACCCCAATAGATCATATACCCGTACCTGAAGGGCCATTTAAACACCAAGTGATTGACTATGTAGACATGATAAAAACAGTAAGAGGGAAAAGATACATGTTGATGGTAATCGACAGATTCAGCAGATGGGTAGAGGCAATACCCTCGAAAGATCAAGGGGCAGGAACAGTGGTGAAATTCCTGACAAACAAAGTGCTCCCAAGGTTTGGGATACTGACAAGAATTAGCTCAGACAATGGTTCAGCTTTCATCCAAAAAGTGGTCAAGTTAATACTGCAAGCACTGAGAATAAAGCGAAGATTTGGATGTGTGTATCACCCTCAGTCGCAGGGTATGGTGGAAAGAATTAACGGGACCTTAAAAACCAAACTAAACAAAATCTGTGCAGATACTAAACTCAACTGGGTCGATGCACTACCGTTAGCATTAATGAGTTACCGCATACAGACTAATCGGATGACGTGTCTAACACTGCATGAAATGCTAACTGGACCCATGCCGGTACTCCAGTGGAGAGGACCATGTAAGGGGCCTAGTTTGGAACAATTGGAATTGGAATTAAAACAATACATGCGGCAATTAACTATGATACATAAGTCTATTTATGCACAGGAAAAACAGAAAGAGCCAGAGATCGATCAAGGGGAAGGACGAATCAAGCCAGGCGATCAGGTCTACGTGCGAGCGTTTTGAAGAAAGTGGAACGAACCCAGAAGGGAAGGGCCCTTTACAGTAACCAAAGCCTCACCCACTGCAGTTCCAGTGGAAGGACGCTCCACCTGGTATCATCTCAATCACTGCACTAGAGCAATTCCGCAGGTACAGTCAGGTGGGCCAGCCGAGGTAAGTGGTGAAGAGGAACAAACAGTAGGGGACAGGCAAGAGCAACAAGAAGCTGATACTGAACTGCAGGAACTTGACCAAGTAATAAGGGAAATTTTTGGTCCTGAGGACAGGCCCGAAGACCCTAAAGATGGGGTTATGGATGGTAGTACTCTTTCAGATAATGGGGATGACTCGGGGGCAACCAGTCCTGCCCCCCGGGATGATACACTCAGATACTCTTGTGCAGATTTGGAGACCAGTAATTAGACAGATGTGGCATGGGACTGTTAGGATCCCACAAAATCTAAGAAAGGAAGTTAAACAAAATGCAGGGTTTGGACACCAGTTCTTTGACTGGTTAAATAGCAAACTAGGAGGATGGGGAGCATGGCTGACCAAAATTGCAGTAACCATCAGTATTGTATTGCTAAGCTGTGCGGTCATTCTGTGCTGTTTTCTTCCAAGCCTCAAGTCACTTGTAGTGCGTGCTGCAATGAAGTGGTTTCCGATGCTCCTGGAAATTATTGGGTCGAGCCCTACGGAGAAAGAAGCACCGATGATGTATTCATACAGTCTACGAGACATGCAAGACGAACGAGAGAGATGAAATATGTGGGGATTAGACTGTGAAGGCTCCTGAGTCTTTTTCCCTGTCTCAGATACGAAGGGACGGGTTTTTGGCTCAACGACCTAGGGAGTTAGGGAGAGAACACTTTGAGTCCTAAGCACAGGAAACTATAGTTTAACCCAAATTTGGGAGTAAATGCGGGGCTTTATTTGAGCTTTTGTGCATAGACTCTCAGTCCTCTCTCTCTGTATCAGACCCTGTGGGTCTCAAAGGGAGGATTATATTGGAAAATGCAAATGCATGCATTGTATTTTCTATATTTACCATGTAACCACTGCTAGCTCAATAGAAGGTATTCACTATGTAGCCATGACTTTTGACCTGTTCACTATTAATTCACGAAGAGAACTAGAATGAAACCAAGTAGAAAGATAACGGTGGCGAGTAAGGTGATGAAATATGTGGCAGTATGTCAACACAAGACTAATTAAGAAATAACTGTGGTTAGGGATGAGAAGGCATATGGTCTAAAATGTAAGCTAGGACATAATTAAGTTGGGGAGTAAATCAATAGTGGAAAGTCGAGAGCGGATATTTGATGATATGTAATCACAGGCCGACTGAATATGATAATGTAGCTAAGATAGGAAAATTGCTATAAAAAATGCTGTATACAAGCCTCGATGGGCAGTCGGCTACTAGCTTTCTGATTGTCTCAGCTTTGATTTGCAAATTAAAGTTTAAAACGTCTTGACAGGTTTTCTGCGTCTCCTTGTCGTTTGTGAGAAATGAGAAACCACGACAGTGGCTACAGTTTGAAAACAAGGGGGCAGCTCTTCCATACAGTAATAGGGCAAATCTTCTTTACAGTTTTGAGTGTCTTTGGAATTCTTCTCCTTGAAGGCATGGAAGCAAAGTATTTGAAAACATTCAAAACTCCCCAAGACCATGCATCTCATCTACAGCTCACTGAGACTGAGCAGCCCGTCCTTGCTCACTAACAGACGACATCCTGTCAACCCGGGTAGGAACCTCACTGACTTTTTCCTGAACTATCAATATGAAGATCTCACTTTCTACAAGATGTCTTCACTGATACAAGCAACAGATATTTGCTCATTGGTTGTTAAAACTTTACTGGATATTTAGAAGAAGAAAACAGGAAAGACAATTGATACTGAAATATTTTGTATTATATTCTTCATATTATTAGGGCAAATCTTAAATACATCATAGAAAAATAGTTTAAAGTTTACAAAGATATTAATTGTTAATACCTGGAGTGATTAAGATTTGAGTGAAACTTGCAATATGCTGCTTAATCACTCAGAGCAGTAGTGGTAAACATCTCACATCACCATCATCTATCCAAGGCTAGAATAACTAGCGATGACCTGTTCCATAGTTGTAAAACTGTCTAGAAATTCCTCCTCTGAGATTCCATGTTTCACATACTGATGCACATAAGCCCTAAAAGATAAAGTCAAAAAAATTCTGAACAAAGATCTTTCACAATTTACAGGACATCCTAATCATTGCAGATACTAAAGTGTATTTACTGTTAAAATAAAGGAAAACATGGGAGCCTACAAAGACCAACATAATAAAAAATTAGAAAATATATTTTAGCAACATTTGTTGAGGGATAAATATTGATCGATGCTGGAGAGCCTTTCTGCTCTACAGATGGTACCGTGGAAAATAGAATTGACCTCAATTTAAGATCCACAGGAAAACAACTCTTGCAGGAGCACCCAGCATGAAATTTATGAAAACAAGAGAAAGTAAGGTTAAAACAAAGGAAATAAGAAAGCAAGGGACAATACATGGATGGGTTTGGTTTATAGCTTCAACAACAGCATCACACTGGAGAAAGAATTACTCAAGAAATAAGAAGGGTTTGTTGTTAAGCCAATGTATTGATGGGAAGAAAGGCGAAAAAAAATATTGAATGACCAGTTTGCAAAAGCATTTGCTAGAGTGAAACTTCATGGAACAAACTGAGGAGCAAATTATCTTGGATCTTATCTTTTTAATTAGTAATCTCCATCTTTTAAGGAATCCACTTGTCAGAAAGATCATAATAAGATAGAATTTAATGTAATATGTAGTCAAGTGGGAATGCAGTAATCAGCAACCAGAATGAAACATAAATATAGACTATCATGTAGGTCTAGAAGGTAATTGATCTGAGAAAAAAAGGAAAAGGAGTAATCTTTAAGATTCTGCCATTTAATTTAAAAAATTATTGACATGTTACTTAGATGAAGAAAATGAGGATAACTAAAGAAAAGATTAAGTCCAATAAAGGATAAAAGAGGGAATTTATGCTTGGAATCAGAGAAAGTGACTGAGGTATCAAATGAGCTCTTTGCGTCAGTATTTACTGAGAAGGTTTTAAGGCCATAAGACCCTAAGACATAGGAGAAGAATTAGGCTATGTAACCCATGAAGCTCAGTCATTGCATCACGGCTGATTTATTATCCATTTCAACCCCATTCTCCTGCCTTCTTCCCATAATCTTTGACGCCCTGACTAATCGGGAACTCATCAACCTCCACCTTAAGTATACTCAATATCCTGGCTTCCACAGCTACTCATGGCAATGAATTCCACAGATACCCTACTCAGGCTGAAAAAATTCCTCCTTATCTCTGTTCCAAATGAATGTCCCTCAGTCCAGGGGTTCCCAAACTTTAGCATCTATTGATGGGCTCATGGACCTCAGGTTGGGAACCCCCATGTCTCATCTGAGGCTAGACTTACTTACCATAGAAAACATCCTCCCCACATCCACTTTATCCAGACCTTTCAATATTTGATAGGTTTCAATAAGACACCGCCTCCAACCACAATTCTTCTAAGCTCTAGTGAGTACAGGCCCAAAGCCATCAAACACTCCTCATACTGTATGTTAATACTTTCATTCACAGGTCATTCTTCTGAACTTCTTCTGGGCCCACTCCAATGCCAGCAGGTTTCTCAGATATAGAAACATAGAAAACATACAGCACAATACAGGCCCGTCGGCCCACAAAGTTGTGCCGAACATGTCCTTACCTTAGAACTACCTAGGCTTTACCCATAACCCTCTATTCTTTGAAGCTCCATGTAGCCATCCAGGAGTCTCTTAAAAGACCCTATCGTTTCTGCCTCCACCACCGCCACCGGCAGCCCATTCCACACCCTCACCACTCTCTGTGTAAGAAACTTACCCCTGACATCTCTCCTGTACCTACTTCCAAGCACCTTAAAACTATGCCCTCTCGTGCTAACTATTTCAGCCCTGGGGAAAAGCCTCTGACTATCCACACAATCAATGCCTCTCATTATCTTGTACAACTCTATCGAGTCACCTCTCATCCTTCGTCGCTCCAAGGAGAAAAGGCCGAGTTCACTCAACCTGTTCTCATAAGGCATGCTCCCCAATCCAAGCAACATCCTTGTAAATCTCCCCTGCACCTTTTCTATGGTTTCCACGTCCTTCCTATAGTGAGACAACCAGAACTGAGCACAGTACTCCAAGTGGGGTCTGACCAGGGTCCTATACAGCTGCAACATTACCTCCCAGCTCTTAAACTCAATCCGATGACTGATGAAGGCCAATGCACCGTATGCCTTCTTAACCACAGAGTCAACCTGCGTAGCAGCTTTGAGTGTCCTATGGACTCAGACTCCAAGATCCCTCTGATCCTCCACACTGCCAAGAATCTTACCATTAATGCTATGTTCTGCCTTCATATTTGACCTACCAAAATGAATCACCTCACACTTACCTGGGTTGAACTCCATCTGCCACTTCTCGGCCCAGTTTTGCATTCTATCAATGTCCAGCTGTAACCTCTGACAGCCCTCCACACTATCCACAACACCCTCAACCTTTGTGTCATCAGCAAATTTACTAACCCACTTCCTCATCCAGGTCATTTATAAAAATCACAAAGAGTTGGGGTCCCAGAACAGATCCCTGAAGCACACCACTGGTCACCGGCCTCCATGCAGAATATCACCTGTCTACAACCACTCTTTGCCTTCTGTGGGCAAGCCAGTCCTGGATCCACAAAGCAATGCCCCCTTGGATCCCATGCCTACTTTCTCTATAAGCCTTGCATGGGGTACCTTATCAAATGCCTTGCTAAAATCCCAAAATGGGGCCCAAATCTGGCCAATGCCTTATAAAGCCTCTGCAATGGAGGGTGGTAAAGGTAGTGTAGGACATGCTAGTGTGCTGGGACATTTTGATTAAGGAGCAGATTGTGCAAGATCTCAAGATGGATAAGTCCCTATGACTTGATGGCGTATATTGCAGAATTTTGACAGAAGCAAGTGGGCAGATTGTTGGGGCTTTGACAAAGACCTTTTGTGTTCTCACTAGCAATAGGCAAAGTCACAGAGGACCAGAGCGTAGCAAATGTTGTGTCTTTTTCAAGAAAGGAAGTAGGGATAATTCTGGTAATTATAGACTAGTAGGGATAATCCAGGTAATTACAGACCAGTGAGACTCGCATCAGCAGTAGGGAAAATATTGAAGAGGATTCAGAGGGATAGGATTTATGTGCATTTGTAAGGCATGGCCTACTCAGGGACAGTCAGGATGGTTTTGTGCAACCCATTTTAATTCCACTTCCCACTCTCATTCTGATATGTCAATCCACGACCTCCTCTACTGTCGCAATCAGGCCACACTCAGTTTGGAGAAACACCTTATATTCTTTCTAGGTTAGCCTCCAACCTGATGGCATGAGCATCGATTTCTCGAAATTTTGGTAATGCCTCCTTAACCCCCCCACTCTCTCCTTCACCAGTCCCCATTGCCTTTTCCCTTTTTCACCTTATCTCCTTGCCTGCCCATTGCCTCCCTCTGGTGCTCTTCCCCTATTTTCTTTCTTCCATGGCCTTCTATCCCCACCTATCAGATTCCCCCTTCTCCAGCCCTGTACCACTTTCACCAATTAATTTCCCAGTTATCTAATTCATCCCTCCCCCTCCCGGTTTCACCTATCACCTTCTGTTCCTCTCTCCCCTCCCCCACCTTTTAAATCTACTCCTCAGCATTTTTTCTCCAGTCCTGCTGAAGGGTCTCAGCCTGAAACGTTGACTGCACTTTTTCCATTGACGCTGACTGACCTGCTGAGTTCCTCCAGCACTTTGTGTGTGTTCCTTGGATTTCCAGCATCTGCAGATTCTCTCTTGTTTATGGTTTTGTGTAAGGCAGGCCATGCCTTATAAACTTGACTGAGTTGTTTGAGGAGGTGATAAAGGAGCATGATGAGGATAAGGCAGTTGATAAGGTTCCCCATGCAAGGCTCATTCAGAAAGTAAGGAGGCATGGGATCCAAATAGACCTTGCTTTCAGGATCCAGAATTGGTTTGACCACAAAAATAAAAGAGTGGTTGTGGGTGGTGTGCATTCTGCATGGAGGACGGTGACCAGTTGTGTTCCGGAGGGATCTGTTCTGGGACCGCTCCTCTTTGTGATTTTTAAAAATGACCTGGCTAAGGAAGTAGAAGGGAGGGTTAGTAAGTTTGCTGATGATACAAAAGTTGGGGGTGTTGTGGATAGTTTCAAGTAGGGGTCCCCAACCTTTTGCGCACTGCGGACCAGTTTAATATTGACGATATTCTTGTGGACCGGTCGACCGGGGGGGGGGGGGGGTTCATTAGGCATGATTTTCCATTAAGGAAACTATGTTGACTTTGTCCTATCTTGTTTTGTGTCACCAAGATCAGCTCATCCTTAACAATTGACTCCAACATCTTCCCAACCACTGAGGTTGGGCACAGGTCTATAATTTCCTTTCTGCTGCCTTCCTTCTTTTTAAAGAATGGAGTGACATTTGCAATTTCCCAGTCCTCTGGCACCATGCCAGAGTTTAATGACTTTGGAAGATATTACAAATGCCTCCACAATCTTTACCACTACCTGTTTCAGTATCCTAGGGTGCAGTTCATGTGGTTCGGTGACTTATGTACCCTTAGGCCTTTCAGTATTTTGAGCACCTTCCCTCTTGTAATAGTAACTGCACCCACTTCTCTTCCTTAACACCCTTCAACATCTGGTACACTGCTATAGTCTTCCACAGTAAAGACTGATACAAAGTACTCATTTAGTTCATCTTCCACCTCCTTGTCCTCCGTTATTAGTTCTCCAGCCTCATTTTCTAGTGGTCCTACATCTACTCTCATCTCTCTTTTACTTTTTACATACTTGAAAAAGCTTTTACTATTCACTTTGATATCCACTAATTTTTGTTTTGTTGTATGCCCTCCCTTTTGCTTTTACATTAGCTTTGACTTCCCTTGTCAGGCACAGTTGTACTATTTTGAATCCTATTGTACTGTTCTATATTCTACTTAAAACAACATTACAAAACAAAATTCTCTGTGAATGCACATTCCTTTGAGAAGTAAAAAGTTCCATGGAAGTAAAACTAAAGATAACGTTGAATTAAAAAAGTTTATAAGGTTGCCAAAATCTAGAGCCTGTGAGTGAGTGGAAGTAGCAACAACTAACCTAAAAATTGATAAAGGGATGGAGAAAGACCAGGAAAATAAAGGAGGGTAGAGATTATATAGTTAGTAAAATAGAGAAAAATAACCATCCATTGGATACTAAGGCAGGAAAAACTATGTTGGAGAATAAACAAATACAAATAAATACTTTGTATTTGTTATCACAGCACATGGCACAGTATAGGCAGCAGAAATAGGGGAGGGAGGAAAGCAAAGGTTGATTGATGGCCAAAAAATGGCACAGATGGACTTTAAACCAGACAACTCTGCACTTTGAGAGGTCAGATGTAAAGGGAATTTATATAGTTAAAGAGCATTTCAGAGCATTGATATACAGACAGATCTTGGGGTCCAAGTCCATTGCTCCCTGAAAGTGGTAACAACAAAGTAGATAGAAAGGTAAAGGAGGCAATAATTGCCTTCATCAGTTTGGATGTTAAGTATAAAAATCAGGAAGTCATGTTGCAGCTGTATTAATCTTTGCTTAGGCTACAATTGGAATACCATGTGCTGAGAAACCACTTCCTGTCAGTGGGGAGATAGTAAAGGCAAATACGATTACAGTTAAAAGACAAGACACTTGAATAGGAAAGACATATAGAGATATGGACCTACTGCAGGCAAATGGAATTAGCATAGGCAAGCATCACAGTCAGCATGGATGAGATGCGCTGAAGGGCCCACTTCTGAGATTCTTGGATATAATGATTAGTAGTACAGTGATTTAATTTTTTAAATTTATTCATTTGGGTGTGGGTGTCGCCAGCTAAGCCAGCATTTATTGCCCATCCTTAGTTGCCTTTGAGAAGGTGGGGATGAGCTGCGTTCTTGAACCGCAGCAGCCCCTGAGGTGTAGGTTCACCTGCAGTGCTGTTAGTGAAGGAATTCCATGATTGTGGCTTTACCAGGGTGACACCTCATATGGAGGTATACCTGGTGTTGTTTTCGGCATGCCCTCCTATACCCTTCATTGAACCAGGGTTGATCCCCTGGCCTGGTGGTAATGTTAAGAGTTGGGGGAGATGTCGGGCCATGAGGTTACAGATTGTAGTTGAGTATAATTCTGCTGCTGCTGATGGCCCACAGCACCTCATAGATGCCCAGTCGTGGGCTGCTAGATCTGTTTGAAGTCTATCCAATTTAGCACGGTGGTAGTGCCACACAATGTGGTGGAGGGTTTCTTCAATGTGGAGATGGGATTTCGTCTCCACAAATACTGTGCGGTGGTCACCTCTACCAATGCTGTCATGGACAGATGCTTCTGCGGCAGGCAGGTTGGTGAGAATGAGGTCAAGTGTGTTTTTCCCTCTTGTTGGATCCCTCACCACCTGCTCTAGTGGTTATGTCCAGTAGGACCCGACCAGCTCGGTCTGTGGTGGTACTACTGAGCCAGTCTTGGTGATGGACATTGAAGCCCCCATCCAGAGTACACTCTGTGCCCTTGCCTCCCTCAGTGCCTCCTCCAAGTGCTTCTCAGCATGGAGACGTACTGATTCCTCAGCTGAGGGTATGTGGTAACCAGCAGGAGGTTTCCTTGCCCATGTTTAACATGGTGCTACAGTATGAGACTTCATGGGGTCCAGAGTCAATGTTGAGAGTTACCAGGGCAACTCCCTCTCTACTGTATACCACTGTGCCACCACCTCTGCTAGGTCTGTCCTGCCAGAGAGACAGTATAAACCCTGGAATGGTGATGGTGGAGTCTGGAATGTTAACTGTAAGATATGATTCTGTCTGTACAACTTGCCTAGTTTGTGAGACAGCCCTCCCAACTTTGGCACAAGTCCCCAGAGGTTAGTAAGGAGGACCTAGCAGGGTCAACCAGGCTGGTTTTGTCGTTGTCATTTCCAGTGCCTAGGTTGATGTCAGGTTATCCGACCGGGTTCGTTCCTTATTATTTTCTTTTTAGCAGTTGGATACAACTGACTGGCTTGCTAGATAATTTCAGAGGGCGTTAAAGAGTCAACCACATTACTGTAGGTCTGGAGTCACATACAAGCCAGACCAGGTTAAGGACAGCAATATTCCTCCTCTCAAGGACATTAGTGAACATTAGGTATGCAAGTAGAGCCTGCTAGGGTAGTCTTAAGGAGCACTAAACTCTATTCTTGCTTCTGTTTCTTTTCTTTATTTTAGAGAATAAATAATCTCAAGTCTAAATACTGGCACTAGACAGCACAGCATCACATGAGTAACATGGAATATGCAGACTCATGTATCTATCCAACGTGCATGCACACGAAAGTGGGAAGTTTCCAACACTGATGGCTTTAGCTATTGACAGCTAGTCTATGGTAGAAACAGATTCTGGTGTTACAGAATAGAACGGAGGGACAAAGGGATGACATCAAAGGGGCAATAAAATAAATAATATATGAAAGGGAATTATAGAGTAAATGAATGGCAGAATACTAGTTAGGAAACATGTCATTTGACTTGTCAAATTGGCACCAACCTGGAGGCAAACATGTCCCAAGCTTTATTGATTGCACAGTCCAGAGGTTTCAGGAGACACTGGCTATTGCTAACAAGAGTGGCTGATTTCTCATACTTATTGAAGGGTACAGAGGTTCTCCAGAGATTGAAGGCAGTATCCACAGGCATCCAGGAAGTGTACAGTGCCCGATCCTGAAAACTGCCTGAAAAAGCATATCATTAAACAAAGAACCTGTGGCTATTTTAGATAAGTCACATATAATCAATCAAGAACTCCAAAATGCAAAGACTCAAGTCAGTTATTGCACTGCATTTTAGTTACTCAAATCATAAAACATTTTAAAAAAGCCAAAATATGCTGCAGCTCATGGTAATCAATATGAGTAGGCTGTTTTCTCTATGTGAAAGGTGTACATGATCTTAACAATCCCAAATTTCCTGTATTGGATGTTGGTGATAGGCTTCTAACATTAAATTCAGATTTGATATGTACAGCTACAAAAGGTTTAAAACTCAGATTACTATTAGTATTAACAGAAATGTAGCTGTATGACTGAAGGAACTACTGAGATTACATCAGTTCATCAGACTGCTCTTCATCCTGAAGATAATTTAAATAACATGATACTCAGTAAATTACGTTTGATATACAGTCCTGCCACAGTTTTCACCTGCATCAGCTTCCTGAACACCCTTCCCTCGCAATATCAGTAGGTTGGCCAGAGACATATTGATCTGCAGCTCTTTATTTTGTGAAACTTTTGCAGCTGGCGGGAGACCTATCAGGGGAAGCTTCACTCGCCAATCAATACCTGAGAACAGAAATGGAACCTTAAAACGATGATAAAAAAATACACACATTTAACTTAATTCAAGTTTAATTGTCTTTCAATCATACGTGCCTGAATATAGCCAAGGTACAAAACATACTATCAACAATCACCCACAGTACAACACACACAAGATAGCAAGCAGAAATGGTATCACAATCAAGGAATAACAGTCCCAAAACTCACATTATCAATCGACAGTTGACCACAATACAACCCATCTCCAGCCAAGCAAACACTGGGTGGTGGGGGGAGTGGGGGGAAGTAACGACTCCATTCTGGAGTCACGCCACACATCCCCCAGTGGTACGCAACGGCCCTGACTAACCACACTGGCCCCCCCCACCCCCCCAGCCCTGGGGACACCCTGGCTTGAGGCCCAGCTCACACATACAAGACAACAAACCCGTATATATAATACGTATCAGTAAACTACGATGATACAGAATACGCAGAATGATGTAGAACCCCCCAGCCCATCAGGATCATTTGTCGACCACAGCAGAGTGCACCAGCTCCGATGCCCGCCAGGTGACACCGCAGCTTGAAGCCCAGTCTTCGCATATACAAGCACATATAGAATATTAGTAAAAACGTAACCTAACATAAATGTATACAGTCTAGACCCCTCAGTCCATCTGAAATCTTTAGTCGACTACAACTGTGCCACGCCGCCCCCAGTGGAGCACACCGGCTTGAACACCTTTCTCCCCACGGCTTGAGGCCCCTAGTCCATTGAGAACAGTCAAAAAATGTCCGCAGTCTGCCACAACAAAGCTCGTCTCCTACCAAGCAAAACCTGGGAGGGCAGCACTGACTCCGTTCTGGACACCACACCACACCGTCTCCCATGATACACAACAGCATTGTCTCCTCACTCCAGGTGACTGCAAACAGGTGATACCATGACTTGAGGCCCAGCCCTTACTACGAAGGCCAGGCAGCTCCCCCATGGCCCCTGCTCTCATCCAGTGAATCAGTTAATCGAACTTGCAGCATACCAATTAACAATGACCATAAGACCATAAAATATAGGAACAGAATTAGGCCATTCAGTTCATCACACTGCTCCACCATTCCATCATGGCTGATCCGGGATACCACTCAACTCCATACACCTGACTTCTTGCCATATCCTTTGATGTCCTGACTGATCAGGAAACTATCAACTTCCACCTTAAATATACCCACAGACTTGGCCTCCACTGCAGTATGTGGCAGAGCATTCCGGATTCACTACTCTTTGGCTATAAAAATTCCTCCTTACCTCTGTTCTAAAACGTTGCGTCTCAATTTTGAGCCTGCACCCTCAAGTTCTAAATACCCCACCACAGGAAACATCCTCTCCCCATCCATCCTATGTAGACCTTTCAACGTTGAGTTGGTTTCAGTAAGATCCCCCTGATTTCTACCAAATTCCAGTGCATATGGGCCCAAAGCTGTCAAACACTCCTCATATGTTAACCCCTTCATTCCTGGAATCATCCTTGTAAACTTCCTCTAGACTCTCTCCAATGCCAACACATCCTTTTTGAGATATGGGGCCCAAAACTGTTGATAATATTCCAAGTGCAGCCTGACTAATGTCTTATAAAGGCTCAGCATTAATTGAATTGAATTGAATTGACTTGAATTGACTTTATTATTTATATCCTTCATATACATGAGTAAAAATCTTTACATTACATCGTCTAAATATGCAATTATAATAAATATTATGTATAACAGGATAGTCAATATAATATAGAAACAGTTGCATCAGCATGAATTAATCAGTCTGATGGCCTGGTGGAAGAAGCTGTCCCGGAGCCTGTGGGTCCTGGCTTTTATGCTGCAGTACCATTTCCCAGATGGTAGCACCTGGAACAGTTTGTGGTAGGAGTGACTCACAGAAACATAGAAAAACATAGAAAATAGGTGCAGGAGTAGGCCATTCGGCCCTTCGAGCCTGCACCGCCATTTATTATGATCATGGCTGATCATCCAACTCAGAACCCCGCCCCAGCCTTCCCTCCATAGCCCCTGATCCCCGTAGCCACAAGGGCCATATCTAACTCCCTCTTAAATATAGCCAATGTACTGGCCTCAACTGCTTCCTGTGGCAGAGAATTCCACAGATTCACCACTCTCTGAGTGAAGAAGTTTTTCCTCATCTCGGTCCTAAAAGGCTTCCCCTTTATCCTCAAACTGTGACCCCTTGTTCTGGACTTCCCCAACATCGGGAACAATCTTCCTGCATCTAGCCTGTCCAATCCCTTTAGGATTTTATACATTTCAATCAGATCCCCCCTCAATCTTCTAAATTACAACGAGTACAAGCCCAGTTCATCCAGTCTTTCTTCATATGAAAGTCCTGCCATCCCAGGAATCAATCTGGTGAACCTTCTTTGTACTCCCTCTATGGCAAGGATGTCTTTCCTCAGATTAGGGGACCAAAACTGCACACAATACTCCAGGTGTGGTCTCACCAAGGCCTTGTACAACTGCAGTAGTACCTCCCTGCTCCTGTACTCAAATCCTCTCGCTATAAATGCCAGCATACCATTCGCCTTTTTCACCGCCTGCCGTACCTGCATGCCCACTTTCAATGACTGGTGTATAATGACACCCAGGTCTCGTTGCACCTCCCCTTTTCCTAATCCGCCACCATTCAGATAATAATCTGTTTTCCTATTTTTGCTACCAAAGTGGATAACTTCACATTTATCCACATTAAATTGCATCTGCCATGAATTTGCCCACTCACCCAACCTATCCAAGTCACCCTGCATCCTCTTAGCATCCTCCTCACAGCTAGCACTGCCGCCCAGCTTCGTGCCATCTGCAACTTGGAGATGCTGCATTTAATTCCCTCATCCAAGTCATTAATATATATTGTAAACAACTGGGGTCCCAGCACTGAGCCTTGCAGTACCCCACTAGTCACCGCCTGCCATTCTGAAAAGGTCCCGTTTATTCCCACTCTTTGCTTCCTGTCTGCTAACCAATTCTCCATCCACATCAATACCTTACCCCCAATACAATGTGCTTTAAGTTTGCACACTAACGTCCTGTGTGGGACCTTGTCAAAAGTCTTTTGAAAATCCAAATATACCACATCCACTGGTTCTCCCCTATCCATTCTACTAGTTACATCCTCAAAAAATTCAATGAGATTCATCAGACATGATTTTCCCTTCACAAATCCATGTTGACTTTGTCAGGTGTCCAATGATCCTTCAGGCTCTTTTTACACACCTGTCTTTGTAAACGTCCTGAATAGTGGGGAGTTCACATCTACAGATGTACTGGGCTGTCCGCACCACTCTCTGCGGAGTCCTGCGATTGAGGGAAGTACAGTTCCCATACCAGGCAAGGATTCAGCCAGTCAGGATGCTCTCAATCGTGCCCCCATAGAAAGTTCTTAGAATTTTGGGGCCCACACCAAACTTCTTCAACCATCTGAGTTGAAAGAGGCACTGCTGTGCCTTTTTCACCACACAGCTGGTTCGTACAGACCATGTGAGGTCCTCAGTGATGTTTATGCCAAGAAACTTAGAGCTGTTCACCCTCTCAACCCCAGATCCATTGATGTCTGTAGGGGTTAGCCTGTCTCCATTCCTCCTGTAGTCCACAACCAGTTCCTTTGTTTTTGCAATGTTGAGGGAGAGGTTGTTTTCTTGACACCACTGTGTCAGGGTGATGACTTCTTCTCTGTAGGCTGCCTCGTTATTATTTGAGATTAGGCCAATCAGTGTGGTGTCGTCAGCAAATTTAATCAGCAGATTGGAACTGTAGGTGGTGACACAGTCATGGGTATACAGAGAGTAAAGGAGGGGGCTTAGTACACAGCCCCGATGGGCACCTGTGTTGAGGCTCAGAGGGGTGGAGGTGAGGGAGCCCACTCTTACCACCTGCTGGCGATCTGACAGGAAGTCCAGGATCCAGCTATACAAAGCAGGGTGAAGGCCGAGGTCTCTGAGCTTCTTGTCGAGCCTGGAGGGAATTATTGTGTTGAATGCTGAACTGTAGTCCAAGAACAGCATTCTCACATAAGCATCCCTCACATTATCTACTTATCTTCTTGTTTTCTTTTCTTGTTCAATCTGTGAGTTTGACGTCGGTGGTGGGTAAATTGATGGAAAGTATTCTTAGGGATGGTATATATAATTATCTGGATAGACAGGGTCTGATTAGGAGCAGTCAACATGGATTTGTGCATGGAAGGTCATGTTTGACAAATCTTATTGAACTTTTTGAAGATGCTACTAGGAAAGTTGACGAGGGTAAAGCAGTGGATGTTGTCTATATGGACTTCAGTAAGGCCTTTGACAAGGTTCCACACGGAAGGTTAGTTAGGAAGGTTCAATCGTTCGGCATTAATATCGAAGTAGTAAAATGGATTCAGCAGTGGCTGGATGGGAGACACCAGAGAGTAGTGGTGGATAACTGTGTGTCAGATTGGAGGACGGTGTGTAGCGGTGTGCCTCAGGGATCTGTACTGGGTCCAATGTGATTTGTGTTTGTCATATACATTAATGATCTGGATGATGGGGTGGTAAATTGGATTAGTAAGTATGCAGATGATACTAAGATAGGTGGTGTTGTGGATAATGAAGTAGGTTTTCAAAGCTTGCAGCGAGATTTAGGCCAGTTAGAAGAGTGGGCTGAAAGATGGCAGATGGAGTTTAATGCTGAAAAATGTGAGGTGCTTACATTTTGGTAGGACTAATCAAAATAGGACATACATGGTAAATGGTAGGGCATTGAAGAATGCAGTAGAACAGGGGGATCTAGGAATAATGGTGTATAGTTCCCTGAAGGTGGAATCTCATGTGGATAGGGTGGTGAAGAAAGCTTTTGGTATGCTGGCCTTTATTAATCAGAGCATTGAGTATAGGAGTTGGGATGTAATGTTGAAATTGTATAAGGCACTGGTAAGGCCAAATTTGGAGTATTGTGTACAGTTCTGGTCACCGAATTATAGGAAAGATGTCAATAAAATTGAGAGAGTACAGAGGAGGTTTACTAAAATGTTGCCTGGGTTTCATCTCCTAAGTTACAGAGAAAGGTTGAACAAGTTGGGTCTTTATTCTTTGGAGTGTAGAACGTTGAGAGGGGACTTGATAGAGGTGTTTAAAATTATGAGGGGGATTGATAGAGTTGACGTGGATAGGCTTTTTCCATTGAGAGTGGGGGAGATTCAAACAAGAGGACATAAGTTGAGAGTTAAAGGGCAAAAGTTTAGGGGTAACATGAGGGGGAACTTCTTTACTCAGAGAGTTGTGGCTTCCAGAAGAAGTGGTTGAGGCAGGTTCGATGTCGTCGTTTAAAGTTAAATTGGATATATATATATGGACAGGAAAGGAATGGAGGATTATGGACCGAATGCAGGTCGGTGGGACTAGGTGAGAGTAGGAGTTCGGCACGGACTAGAAGGGCCAAGATGGTCTGTTCCCGTGCTGTAATTGTTATATGGTTATATATGGTTTTTATTAGTATCAAAATGTTAAACATAACAAAGCATGAATACAAAGCTATTGGGATTACATTAATAATTAACATATATAAATATAAACTCAGTTGGCACACGAATATTAAACCTCTCAAAATCGTACAAAATACCAATATAATATAGAAAAAACAGAAATAGCATGAAAAAAGGGAAAAAACACCCCCCCCCAAAAAAAATCTAAACAGTGCTAAACATGTAAACTAAAGAAAAGAAAAAGATATGGGCTGTTGTGTAACGTCAGAAAAAACCACTAGTGTCGTCGACTCCGCTCCTCTCTCCATATATTTAAAAGAAATAGAATAGGTTTGGAAAAGGTCAAATTACATCATAGAAAGTGTTGAATAAATGGCCTCCAAGTCTTTTTGAATTTAATAGAAGGATCATAAATGACACTTCTAATTTTTTCTAAATTTAAACACACCCATAGTTTGAGAGAACCAATGAAATGTGGTGGGAGAATTGATTTCTTTCCAATTCAGCAAAATGGATCTTCTAGCCATTAATGTAAGAAATGCAATCATTCAACGAGCTGAAGAGGTTAAGTGATTTGGTTCTTTCATTGGTAAATCAAAAATTGCAGTTTGGCGGGAGGAGAAGATGGCAGCGTGACGCAGCGCGTGCGGCTCTCCGGTGAAATAATATCGTATTTGATATCGTAAGTAGGATGCCGTGCACAATTCTGATTTGATGGAGACAAACGTGAGCAGCACAGAGGAACATCTGGAGAAATTTCTGAAATGCCCGGTTCACTGCCGCTACTACTGTGTGATCGAGAATCTCCAGAGGGAAGGCCCCAAAATCCCCGGCTTTGCCTGCTGCTGGCGACCGAGGCTGGGGTCAAAGCGTTCGGCAGAGATGGTGCTCGGTACTCGGTGTCGGAGGGCTGACTGGAGGCTCGAAGTTTTTGGATGACTCAGAGTCAGACTGTGGTCAGGCATAGCAGGGAGAGTTTTCTTCCTTCTCCTGTCTGCGTGAGATGTGGGACTTTCGAGAGACTTTGAACTTTTTTACTGTGCCAATGGCCTGTTCTTCATCAAGTTATGGTATTGTTGCTCTGTTGTAACTATATGTTATAATTATGTGGTTTTTGTCAGTTTTTCAGTCTTGGTCTGTCCTATGTTTCTGTGATATCACACCGGAGGAATATTGTATCATTTCTTAATGCATGCATTACTAAATGACAATAAAAGAGGCCTGCGTGTCCTCATAATCTAATCTAATAGGGTGAGGTTATAAATCAATACTCAGAACAGTTGAAATTATATCAAAGATATCTTTCCAGTATCTTTTCAAAAAAGGACATGACCAGAACACATGAGTTAATGAAGCTATCTCAGAGTGACATCTATCACATACAGGATTTATATGGGAGTAATAACAAGCTAATTTATCCTTAGACATATGTACTACCTTAAACTGTATGAACGCATGTTTAGCACGTATAGAAGATGAGTTAACTAATTGAAGAATTTTTTCCCATTTTTCAATAGGTAAAGTAAGCTTAAGTTCCCTTTCCCAACCAATCATTCTTATTTTTATTAGATACATCTGGACGTATTTTCATAATTATATTAAAATAGTTGCTATTACACCTTTCTGAAAAGGATTTAAATCTAAAATTTTTTCCAAAATATCCAATGGATATAGAGTCGGGAAGGTATGAAAAACAGTATTTAAAAAGTTTCTGATCTGTAAATATCTAAAGAAATGGGATCTAGGCAAATTATATTTATTAGATAATTATTCAAAGGAAATGAAACAATTATCCAAAAATAGATCACAAAATCATAATATACCTTTGGTTTTCCAAGCCAAATAGGCTTGATCCATAATAGAGGGTTGAAAACAAAAATTCAAATCAGGATTGTGCGTGGCACCCTACTTGACAAATAACAGACATCACCACCTGAGAGCTGCGTCGCGCCGCCATCTTCTCCTCTCCTCCAATTTCTTCCATAATATTAGTTGAAAAGAAGAAATCAATCTATTCCTTGATAAATTTAACAAAATCCAAGTCTTAAAGCAGATTGGAATTAAACCACCATTATCTAGTACTAGGAAATGTATCCATTAACTTGATAGAAAGTTTCATTGGAGCATGATCAGAAATGGCAATAATGTCATACTTACAGTCAATCACAGATGGAATTAAACGAGAGTCAATAAAAAAGCAGTCAATTCCATAATAAGAATGATAAACATGTGAGAAGAATGTGAAAACTCTATCCTTAGGGTGCAGAAATCTCCAAATTTCTGAAATTCCAGAATTGATCATAAAAGAATTGATAAGAGTAGCCAACTTATTCAGTAAAGCCTGACTAGATATGGATCTATCCATCAAGGGATTTAAACAACAATTAAAATCACCACCCATTATCAACATATACTCATTTAAATTGGGAAAATAAGTAAATAAATGCTTAAAAATTTGGGATCGTCCATGTTTGGAGCATAGACATTAACCATAACAACTTTTTTATTAAAAAGTAACCCAGTAATCAACAAAAATCTGCCTTTCCGATCTGAAACGATGTTATGATGGACAAATGTAATTGAGGAATCTATAAAAATTGAAACTCCTTTTACTTTGGCCTGAGAATTCAGATGATACTGTTATTCCTTCCAAAACCTAAAAAAACGTTGATTATCCTCTTTCCTCACGAGTTTCTTGTGCAAAAATAATATGAGCATTCAGTCTTTGGAATACTTTAAAAATCTTTTTCCATTTAATCAGATGGTTTAAACCGTTTGTATTCCAAGGCACAAAATTAATAATCTGAGCCATATTTTCCTTGAATCAACCCTTTGGTATATAAAGAGTTAACCATAATGTAAACTCATGAAATCAGAAGAGGAACAAAAATTCAGAAAGGAACCGGAAGTCACGACACTGCAGGCATTTTTGTAATTCTAAGTCAGCCCAATTGAAAAAACTAATAGCCACAATCCTCCCACCCTCCACCTACAAAGACCCAAAATTAAGCCAAAAAAAGGCCAGAGAATAAACTAACACTAAACTACTCCCATTTCTCCAGAAGGCAACTCCAAAGATATATGTTGAAAAGAGAACCACTCGAAATCCAAAAGAAAATTAAACACTGTACTATAACAAATAAAAAGAAAAACACAGAGATTGGACATATACAATAAAATAAGACGTCTTCATATTGTGGTTTCTAAAATGAGAGAAAAGAGTAAGTGCCAATTCATATTATTAGTCAATTGCAAACATAAGCAATTAAGAATGGCACTTCAAAAGAAAGCAAGGAATTATGGGAAGAGGAACATGAAAAAGTGGCGCAGTAAAAAAAGCAAAAGGTATTATGGGGAAAGGAAAACAAATCGCCATCTTAATTATACGAAGCAAAAAAAAAACACAAGATATTCCTCCAGTGTAATAGAAATTCAACATCAAACCATTAATAACAATTTCAAAAATCAAATAGTTTGAAATTAGCAAAATAAAAAAAAGAATTCATCAACAAAGAAAAACTTTAACTGAAATGTGAAAAAAACCTATACTACTAACCAAAAACGAAAATCTTGAACTTATAAAGGTCCATCTTCATAAGATAATTATAGGCTTTAAAAAGAAGCATGTAAAAACACAGCCAATACTGCGAGAGCCATACATTAATTAGAGCAAAGTATCCATAGCAGTTGGATAGTGCTCATCCAAGAAACTTTGAACAGCACTTGTGGAATAAAAGATACGGCGTGGTCTTTCCGGAGGAGTAATTCTTAAACGTGCAGGGTACAATAAAGCTGGTCTGAGACTTTTTTGGTAACATTCCGACATCAGAGATTTGAAAGCCAGCCGCTCCTTCATCACTTCTGGACAATGAGACGGAATTGATAATCTTAAAGTTTAATCATACCTTGCCGACAGGCAATTCGGATGAGATGCTCTTTAACGTGAACATAATGGAAACAGAAAACCACTGGTCTCGGTTTAGACCCCTGGTCTGGTTTTCGACGAAGTGTACGGTGAGCACGATCGAGCAACGGAGGGTCGTCCGGAAATTCAGAGGTAAACACAACCTTTGAAAGTTGAGAAAAGAATTTTAAAGGGTCCCTTTCCTCGACATCCTCGGGGAGACCAATTATACGTAAGTTCTGTCTTCTGGATCGGTTTTCAAGATCAATAATCTTGGATTTAAAACTCTCCAGCTGTTTAGACGTAAAAGACAATTTTTGTTCCATACTCTCAATTTTCAGATCTCTGTTCCGAGCTTCATCGTTCAATTCTGCAATTTTGCTTTGTTGCTGTTTAACTTCGTAACCAAGCGATTCCAAAGAATCCTTAATTGATTTTAAGTCTTCTTTAAAACTATGACATTGTTCCTCAGATTTTACACTTAAAAGATTCAACAGTGTATCATAAGTTAATTCAGTTTGCTTAGGTCCACCTTTTTTCCTCCCATTACCATCGGAATCTTTCCCATTTTTAGGATCTCGCTCTTTAGATCTTGTACTTATTTCTTTGCTCATTTCTTCAAATTTCACAGTCAAAGCTCAAGGATAATTCAGTCGTATAAAACTTTTAGTGTAGGTAAAAATAAATTAAGTAAGGGTGATCATAGGTTAAAAAAAATAACGGTAATGGAGCGAAGCCAAAATTAACCTCAGTCCATGAGCGCCTCCTGGAGAATCCTTCGCTTATTTTCTATTCCCCTTGAAATAAATGCCAACATTGCATTTGCCTTCTTTACCACAGCCTCAACCTGTAAATTAACCTTCTGGGAGTCTTGCACAAGGACTCCTAAGTCCCTCTGCAACTCTGATGTTTGAACCTTTTCCCTATTTAGGTAATAGTCCACACTATTGTTTCTCTTACCAAAATGCATTATCATATATTTCCCAACACTGTATTCCATCTTCTAGTTTTTTTGCCCATTCCTCCAATCTGTCTAAATCCTTCTGCAATCCCATTGCTTCCTCAGCACTGCCTACCCCTCCACCTACCTTCATATCATCCACAAACTTTGCCACAAAGCCATCAATTCCATTATCTAAATTACTGACAAACAATCTGAAAGGCAGCAGTCCCAATACTGACCCCTGAGGACCCCTGACACCAGCAGCCAACCAGAAAATGTCCCTTTTATTCCCACTTGCTGCCTTCTGCCTGTCAGCCATTCCTCTATCTATGCCAGTATCTTTCCTGTAACACCACAGGATTTTACCTTGTTAAGCAGCCTCATGAGTGGTATTTTATCAAATGCCTTCTGAAAATCTAAGTAAATGACATCCACTTTGTTCACCCCGTTACTTCTTCAAAGAACTCTAACAGATTTGTCAGGCAAGATTTCCCTTTACAGAAACCATACTGACTTTGACTTATTTTATCATTCGTCTCCAAGTATCTCGAAACCTCATCCTTAAAAGTAGACTCAACACTTTCCCAATCAATGAGGTTAGGCTAACTGGCCTATAATTTCCTTTTCTTTGCCTTCCTCCCTTCTCAAAGGGTAGGGCGTCCAAAGATGTCTTGCAATTACAAGAAAAAGTGACCAAGACGGCCACTTGCTATTTGACTGTAAGCCTCCATCGACCCAGGCAGCAGCAAGTTGCTCAACTCCTTTATTATCTCTGCCAGCAAGCAACTCACTGATGGTGCAGACCTGGAGAGTTCTTAATGTATAGCAGGAACTTGCAATCATTACAAGTATGTCTAAGTAGAACCGTAGCAACTATAGAAGCCGCTGCAACCAAGCGCTGCCATCTTGCTGGAACAGTACAAAGTCATACAGCAACATATCACAGATACAGGCCATTTTGTCTAACCAGTCTATGCTGATCCAGCTAGTTCCAAGTTTCTTTGTTCCGATCACATCTCTTCAGACTCCGTGCCCATCCCTCACTCCCACACACCTGTATGGAACAAACTTGAGGATGGAACAATTTTTCTTTCTTTTTTAAAACTAATCTGTTTGCTCATACTTTTTTGCTTGCATCGCTCAGAATCAAACTGCTCGAATATGGTCCCCTAAAGTGCCTTGACACAGTTTGCTTTGTGAAAGGCACTATATATAAATGAAAGTTGTGGTTGTAGGTATCGTTTTGAAATCAAGGAATTCTGAATGACATTAAGCTGTAAGAATGGAAGGAAAGAGAAGGGGACTGTTTCTCTTAATGTTTGACGTGCTTTTCTATTGTCAAAGTTAAACAAATGCAAGCATCTGTCAAAAGCAATATACCACTGTCAATGGACATTAAATCTGATACAGATAAATTGAATGTTTGGTGAAAACTTGGCAAATGGAGTCTGACTTGGGAAAGGGTGCACTTCAGTTATTTAATTGGAAAAAGACTACAAATAAGTGAAATACAGAGGGAATGAAGGGTTACTTCTTCAGCAGTTTGAACGGGGCATGACTGCGCAAGCGCGTGGAGGTCAGCCAGTGAGAACAGCGGGAAGAGTTTAAAAGCAAGCAGAGTTGAAAAGGTGAAGGTTATTTCTTCAGCGGTTTGAACCAGGCACGACTGTGCAAGCACGTAAATGTCGGACTATTAGAACAGAGGGAAGAGTTTAAAAGAGAGCTGAGTTGAAAAGGTGGCGGTTATTTCTTCAGCGGTTTGAACAGAGCATGATGGAGGTCAGCCAGTGAGAACAGCGGTAAAAGTTCAAAAAGAAGATAGATTTACAGAACGGGCGTCAGAGGAGCGGGCGACGGAGTAACGGGAGACAGAGTAGGAAGTCTTTGCCTCAACGGGGCTTCGGCAATAAAGGGTCAAGGCCAGGCAGGTTATCTGTTTAAGATAAAGACAGAAAGTATGTGTGTGAGGCCGGTTTTCTGTGCTTGGTGTCAGATGTGGGAGGTCCTGGAGACTCTCGGCCTCCTGGACGATGACATCTGCACCAGGTACATCGAGCTGCAGCTTGATGACCTTCGTGTGGTCAGGGAGAGTGAGGAGGTGATAGAGAAGAGCTATAGGCAGGTAGTCACACCGGGGCCTCGGGAGATAGAGAAGTGGGTAACAGTCAGGAGAGGGAAGGGCAAAAAGCAGGTACTAGGGAGTACCCCAGTGGCTGTCCCCCTTAACAATAAGTATTCCTGCTTGAGTACTGTTGGGGGGAGGGGGAACGGCCTACCTGGGGGAAGCAACAGCGGCTACGCCTCTGGCACAGAGTCTGGCCCTGTGGCTCAGAAGGGTAGGGAAAGGAAGACAATGGCAGCAGTGTTAGGGGACTCTATAGTTAGGGGGTCAGATAGGCGATTCTGTGGACGCAGGAAAGAAACGCAGATGGTAGTTTGCCTCCCAGGTGCCAGGGTCCGGGATGTTTCTGATCGCGTCCACGATATCCTGGAAGGGAAGGAGGTCCTGAAAACAGACTACAGGGAGTTAGGAAAGAAGTTGAGAAGCAGGACCTCAAAGGTAGTAATCTCAGGATTACTGCCTGTGCCACGTGACAGTGAGAATAGGAATAGAACGAGGTGGAGGATAAATGCGTGGCTGAGACATTGGAACAGGGGGCAGGGATTCAGATTTCTGGATCATTGGGACCTCTTCTGGGGCAGGTGTGACCTGTACAAAAAGGACAGGTAGCACTTGAATCCCAGGGGGACCAATATACTGGCGGGAAGGTTTGCTAAGGCTATTGGGGAGAGTTTAAACTAGAATTGCTGGGGCTGGGAACTGAACTGAAGTGAAGGAGGAAAGGGAAGTTGGCTCACAAATAGAGAAAGCTTGGAGATAGTGCGAAAGGGAGGATAGGCTGGTGATAGAGAAGGGACTTGCTCAGTCCGATAGCTTGAGATGTGTCTATTTTAATGCGAGGAGTATCATGAATAAGGCGAATGAGCTTAGAGTGTGGATCAGGACTTGGAGCTATGATGTTGTGGCCAGTACAGAGACTTGGATGGTGCAGGGGCAGGAATGGCTACGGGTAAACGCGTGAAGGCATGGTCTCAAGGACAGCTATTCTTTTGTTAAAAGACTATTTAACGGCTCCCTACTAAGAGAAAATAGACTCTTGCCCTCACCATTTACCTCATTATGACCTTGCACTTTATTGTTTGCCTGCACCATAATTTTTCCTGTCGCTATCACACTTTATCCTGTATTCTGTTATCCCTTTACCTTGTACTACCTTAACGTACTGTTGTAAGGAAATGATCAGTGTAGACGGCACGCAAAACAAAGTTTTTCTACAGTACTTTGGTACACGTGACAATAATAAACCAATTTACCAATTTATAGATAAAGCTAAAAGACACAAGCTTAGCTGAGGGGAAAAGGTTTAGCAAAGATATGAAGGAGCTTCTTCATCCAGAGCATGGTAAGTACTGTACTTAGAATGCATTGGGTGAAAGAGAGGTTGAAGTTTTGTTCCTAACAGCATTTTATTAAATGCCTGGACCAGCACTTGAATCACTGAGACATAGAAGGCCATGGGTCAAATGAACATGAGAACATAAGAAATAGGAGCAGGAGTTGGCCATCCGGCCCATCGAGCCACACCATTCAATAAGATCATGGCTGATTTGTCTGTAAACTCAGCTCCATCGACCTGCCTTTTCCCTACAACCCTCAATTCCCCTACTATGTAAAAATCTATCCAACAGTATCTTAAATATCTTTAGTGAAGAAGCCTCAACTGCTTCCCTGAGCAGAGAATTCCATATATTCACCACTCTCTGGGAAAAACAGTTTCTCCCCATCTCCAGCCTAAACCTGCTCCCCTGAATCTTGAGGCAATGTCCCCTAGTTCTAGTCTCACCTACCAATGGAAACAACTTTCCTACTTCTATCTTATCTACCCCTTTCAAAATTTTGTATGTTTCTATAAGATCCCCGCTCATTTTTCTGAATTCCAGAGAGTATAGTCCCAGGCAACTCAATCTCTCCTCATAGGTTAACCCCTTCCTCTCTGGAATCAACCTGGTTAACCTCCTCTGCACTGTTACCGAAGCCAGTATATCCTTCCTCAAGTACGGAGATCAGAACTGCACACAGTACTCCAGGTGCGGCCTCACCAGTACCCTGTATAGTTGCAGCATGACCTCCCTGCTCTTGAATTCAATCTCTCTAACAATGAAGGCCAACGTTCGTTTGCCTTCTTAATAACCTGTTGTACCTGCAAGCCAACTTCTTGCGATTCATGCACAAGCACTCCCAGGTCCCTCTGCACAACAGCATGCTGCAATCTTTCACCATTTAAATAATAACCTGCTCTTCTATTATTCCTTCCAAAGTGGATGATCTCGCATTTACTGACATTGTATTCTATCTGCCAGACCTTGGCCCACTCACTTAACCTATGTATGTCCCTCTGCAGACTCTCCACATCCTCTGAACAATTTACTTTTCCACTCAGTTTAGTGTCATCAGCAAATTTTGCTACGCTACACTCAGTACCCCCTTCCAAATCATCAATGTAAGTGGTAAACAGCTGCGGGCCCAGCACCGACCCCTGCGGCACCCCACTCATCACAGACTGCCAACCGGAGAAACACCCATTTATATCAACTCTCTGCCTTCTATTGGTTAACCAATCCACTATCCATGCCAATACACTTCCTCTGACTCCATGCACCCATATCTTATTTATAAGTCTCTTGTGCGGCACCTTATCGAACACCTTCTGGAAATCCAAGTATATGACATCCACCTGTTCCCCTTGTGACGAAAAACAAAGTTATCAGAAGATTGATGCTAATGAGAGAGATAAGTGAGACAATGGAGAAACATTCAAAGTATTAATGAGAGAGGAGAGAGAGATAACGGAAAGAGACACCAGTCCAAGTATTGACAGACCGGTTGCCTTGAACCTGAACTGTTTGAAGTTTGATGGACAGGCGATACCCCAGCAGGGGGATAAAAGGAATAGGTTCGCTAAGGCACGACACCACGAGATCACGAGATAATGAGACCCTGGAAAAGCGGTGTGCCCCCACAAGTTGGTGGGAGTTTGGAGGTCTGGTCGCGGGAACTGACCATAGACGCACAGGGGGAAAAGGGGACGATTGGTGGGAACCTGGTGTGTGTGTCCGCCCTTGCCTGGGTGCCGGGTTCACCACGGAAGAATGGTCGTATCCGGAATGGAGGGGTCACAGTCGGTGACCACGGAAGACATAAAAGGGTTCGCCCGAAAGCTAACTGCGAAGAACAAAGGTCTGTCTGAATCAGATTTGCATATTATCTCTCTCTCCCCCCAATGGCACAACAGCGATTACTGTGAACTGTACTAAGCTGAACTGAACTCCGCATCACTTGAGACTGATCATTTTACCCCTAGACTGCGATACAGCTTGTTTGATTCCTATTACCCTAGTTCTGTGTACATGTGTGTTTTATCATTGCTAACCTGTTGCATTTATATCCTTACGATTAGAGTACTGTGTTACTTATTTCTTTAATAAAACTCTCCTAGTTCCAGTAATCCAGACTCCAACTAGGTGGTCCATTTCTGCTGGTTTGGCAACCCAGTTACGGGGTATGTAACACCCTCTATCCACTGCAATCATTATGTCCTCAAAGAACTCCAGTAAGTTTGTCAAACAGAACCTGCCCTTTCTGAATCCATGCTGCATCTGTCTAATGGAACCACTCCTTTCGAAATGTTTCACTACTTCTTCCTTAATGACAGCTTCAGGCATTTTCCCGACTACAGATGTTAAGCTAACTGGCCTATAGTTGCCCATCTTTTGCCTACATCCTTTTTTAAAAAGTGGTGCGACATTTGCTGTCTTCCAATCCGCCGGGACCTACCCAGAGTCTAGGGAGTTGATAAATGATTACCAACACGTCTACTACAACCTCCGTCAATTCCTTCAGCACTCTGGGATGCATCCCATCAGGCTGGAAGATGTAATGAATACGGAGGGTGCCCAGCAAAGAACCTGTACAAGTTTGGTCAAACGGTCCATTTGCATGCTGTATGATTCTATGACTTCTAAAGTAAATGCTGTTTGTTGTGGAACAGACAATCACTGACCTGCTTCCATTTTTGTATTGGCCATCAGCATTTGTCGCAGGTGCTTCAGTAGTCCTGACCAGGTAAAGGTACTGAACTGCAAAGAAATGTCAGACATCTGTGGGATGTTCATCAAGCCGAGTAATTTATACTCTGGATGAGTTACCAAACTTTCCAGCAGATCACCTGCAGGCAGGAAATTGAAGAACGGTTGCTACCTTCAAGATAATAATTTATCAATAGTCACTACAGCAGGAGGACACCGAATCGATGCTGGCTGTCTGCTGATCGCTCTATTTCATAGTTCAAAGTAAATTTATTATCAAGTACTTTACAGATATGTTACCAAATATATTCCCAAGATTCATTTTCTTGCAGGCGTACTCAATAAATCTATAATAGAATAATAATCATAACAAAATCAATGAAAGATCACTTTGGCGTTTAACCAGTGTGCACAAGAAAACAAACTGTGGAAAAATAGAATGATAGAAAGAGAATATTGAGAACATGAGGTGAAGAATGCTTGAAAGTGAGTCCATAGTTGTGAGAACATTTTAACGATGGGGCAAGAAAAGATGAGTGAAGTTATCACCTTTGGTTTAAGAGCCTGATGGTTGAGGGGTAAAACTGTTCCTGAGCCATGTTTCAATCCATAGCCTCCTCTTCTGCCAAGATGAGGCCACTGTCAGGGTGGAGAAGCAACACCTTATATTCAATGGATACCCTCCTACCGATGGCATGAATATCGATTACTCCTTCTGGTGAACAAATGCCTCCTCCCCTTCCATTCCTCACTCTGACCGTTCATATCTTCTCAATTGCCTATTACTTCCTCCGGGTCCCCTCCTCCTTTCCCTTTCTTCTATTGTACACTCTCCTCTTCTATTAGATTCTTTTTTTGTCCAACCCTTGACCATTCCCACCCACCTGGCTTCACCTAGCACCTTCCAGGTAGCCTCTTGCCCCTCCCCCCACCTTTTCATTCAGGCATCTTTTCCCCTCCTCAGTCCTGAAGAAGGATCTCAGCCTGAAGCGTCACTGTTTACTCTTTTCCAGATGCTTCTTGCCCTGCTGACTTCCTCCAGCATTTTGTGTGTGTTCCTGAACCTGGTGGCGTGAGTCCATAAGACACAAGACCACAAGACAAAGGAGCAGAATTAGACCATTTAGCCCATTGAGTCTGCTCTGCCATTCTATCATGGCTGATCCCACATCCAACTCAACCCCATACACCTATCTTCTCGCCATAATCTTTGATGCCCTGACCAATCAGGAAACTATCAATTTTGGCTTTAAATATACTCATATTTTTGGCTCTACAGCTGTCTGTGGCAGAGCACTCCATAGATTCACTACTCTCTGGCTAAAAAAAAAAATCTCCTCCTTTCTTTGTTCTAAAGGGTCACCCCTCAATTTTGAGGTTGTGCTCTCCAGTTCTGGACACCCCCACCAAAAGAAACATCCTCTCCACATCCATCTTATCTAGTCCTTTCAACATCGGGCAGGTTTCAATAAGATCCCCCAAAATTCTTCTAAGCTCCAGTGAGTACAGGCACAAAGCTGCCAAATGCTCCTCATATATTAACCCCTTCATTCCCAGAGTCATCCTCGTGAACCTCCTTTCGGCTCTTTCCAATGACAACACATCCTGTCTGAGATATGGGACCCAAAACTGTTGACAATACTTGAAGTGTGGCCTGACTAGCCTCAGCATTAGCTCCTTGCTTTTTATAATCTATTTCCCCCGAAATGAGTGCCAATATTGCGTTTGCCTTCAGTAAGTGGCATCCATTGCCTCTCCTTTGACCACCTTGCTTTGTTACTTCCTTGAAGAACTCCAGCAGATTTGTCAGACAAGATTTCCCTTTATAGATTCACACTGATTATGACTTACTTTATCATTAATTCCAAGTACCCTGAAACTTCATCCTTAATAATGGACTCCCAACACTTTCTCAACCAATGAGGTTAGCCTAACCGGCCTATAATTTCCTTTCTTTTGCCCTCCTCCCCTCTTAAAGAGTGGTGTGACATTTGCAATTTTCCATTCCTCCGGAACCAGGCCAGAATCAGGTGATTCTCAACAGGTCATAACCAAAGCATCTGCTATCTCTTCAGTAACCTCTTTCAGAATTCTTGGATGTAGTCCATCTGGTCCAGGTGACTTATCGACCTTATAGTTTAGACCTAGCACTTTTTCGTTTGTAGTAACAATGGCACTCACTCACTCACGGACATCTGGGACACTGCTAGTGTCTTCAACAGTGAAGACTGATGCAAAGTTCATCTGTCATTTCTTTGACCCCATTACTCAACCTACAAATTAACCTTCTAGGTATCCTGAACAAATACTCCTAAGTCCCTTTTCACCTCTGATGTTTGAATTTTCTTCCCATTTACCTTTTACCAAAATGCATTATCATACGTTTCCCAACACTGTATTCCGTCTGCCACTTTTCCCCCCATTCTTGCATTTGTCTAAGTCCTTCTGCAATTGCATTGCTTCCTCAGCACCAACTTTGTATCATCTGCAAACTTTACCACAAAGCCAACAGTTCCATTATCTAAATCGTTAACAAACTGTCCCAAAACTGACCCCTGAGGAACACCACAAGTCACTGCCAGCCAACCAGAAAAGGCCCCCTTTATTTCCACTTGATGCCTACTGCCTGTCAGCCATTCCTCTATCCATGCCAGAATCTATCCTGTAATGCCTTGGGATTTTATTTTGTTAAACAGCCTCATGCATAGTACCTTATTAAATGCCTTCTGAAAATCCAAGTAAATTAAAACCACTGCCTCTCTTTTATCCTGCCTGCTTGTTACTTCTTCGAAGAATAGTCATAGTCATACTTTATTGATCCCGGGGGAAATTGGTTTTCATTACAGTTGCTCCATAAATAATAAATAGTAATAAAACCATAAATAGTTAAATAGTAATATGTAAATTATGCCAGGAAATAAGTCCAGGACCAGCCTATTGGCTCAGGGTGTCTGACCCTCCAAGGGAGGAGTTGTAAAATTTGATGGCCACAGGCAGGAATGACTTCTAACAGATTTGTCAGGCAAGATTTTCCTTTATAGAAACTATAAACTACTTTGACTTATTTTATCATTAGTCTCCTCATTCTGCTCCCTGACACTCACGGACCTTTGGTACTCAGCTAGTGTCTTCCAGAATGAAGACTGGTGCAAAGTACTAAAAACATAGAAACATAGAGAACCTACAGCACAATACAGGTCCTTTGGCCTGCAAAGCTGTGCTGAACATGTCCTTACCTTAGAAATTACCTAGGGTTACCCATAGCCCTCTATTTTTCTAAGCTCCATGTAGCCATCCAGGAGTCTCTTAAAAGACCCTATCGTTTCCACCTCCACCGCCGCCGCCGGCAGCCCATTCCACGCACTTACCACTCTCTGTGTTAAAAAACTTACCCCTGACATCTCCTCTATAGCTACTTCCAAGCACCTTAAAACTGTGTCCCCTCATGCTAGCCATCTCAGCTCTGGATAAAAGCCTCTGACTATCGACACGATCAATGCCTCTCATCATCTTGTACACCTCTATTAGGTCACCTCTCATCCTCCGTCGCTCCAAGGAGAAAAGGCTGAGTTCACTCAACCTATTCTCATAAGGCATGCTCCCCAATCCAGGCAACATCCTTGTAAATCTCCTTTACACCCTTTCTTTTCAAATCTTTTTATTATTATTATCCAAAATTAACAAGAGTATATCAAAGTAGGCAACACTTACAATGTCTCAAGAAAAAAAACATTGTTTTAAAGATTGAAAAAATCTCCTCTGCACCCTTTCTATGGTTTCCACATACTTCCTGTAGTGAGGCAAACAGAACTGAACGCAGTACTCCAAGTGGAGTCTGACCAGGGTTCTATATAGCTGCATCTCTTGACTCTTAAGCTCAATCCCATGACTGATGAAGGCCAATGCACCATATGCCTTCTTAACCACACAGTCAACCTGCGCAGCAGCTTTGAGTGTCCTACGGACTCAGACCCCGAAATCCCTCTGATCCTCCACACTGCCAAGAGCCTTACCATTAATACGATATTCTGCCATCATATTTGACCTACTAAAATGAACCATCTCACACTTCCCTGGGTTAAACTCCATCTGCCAATTCTCAGCCCAGTTTTGCATCCTATCAATGTCCAGCTGTAACCTTTGACAGCTCTCCACACTGTCCACAACACCCCCAACCTTTGTGTTATCAGTAAATTTACTAACCCATCCCTCCACTTTCTCATCCAGGTCACTTGCAAAAATCACAGAGCAGGGGTCCCAGAACAGATCCCTGAGGCACACCACTGGTCACCAGCCTGCATGCAGAGTATGACCCATCTACAACCACTCTTTGCCTTCTGTGTGCAAGCCAGTTTTGGATCCACAAAGCACGGTCGCCTTGGATCCCATGCCTCCTTACTTTCTCAATAAGCCTTACATGGGGTACCTTATCAAATGCCTTGCTAAAATCCATATACACTACATCTACTGCTCTACCTTCATCAATGTGTTTAGTCACATCCTCAAAAAATTCAATGAGGCTCGTAAGCCCTTGAGAAAGCTATGCTGACTACAGGTGTCCCCCGCTTTTTGAACACTCGCTTTACAAAACCTCACTGTTACGAGAGACCTACATTAGTCACCTGTTTTCGCTAACAGAAGGTGTTTTCACTGTTACGAAAGAAGGCAGCGTGCAAAAAAAAAGCAGCTGCTCTCCCCCGGATTCGGAACTGCATTCTCACCGGCATTGCTTAAACACGTGCCTGTGAGCAGCCATTTGCAAGATGAGTTCTAAGGTATTGGAAAAGCCTGAAAGAGCTTGTAAGGGTGTTACACTTAGCACAAAACTAGACATAATTAAGCGTTTTGATCGTGGTGAACGAAGTAAGGACAACGTGAGTTTGGCTTGTGGAAGTTGACGAAGATGATGTTGAAGAGGTTTTGGCATCCCATGACCGAAAACTGATAGATGAAGAGCTGATGCAGTTGGAAGAGGAAAGGATAACAATCGAAACCAAATGCAGTAGCAAACGGACCTAAAGTGAAGTCATCCAGTAACTGAACGTGAAGCAACTGCATGAGATTTTCTCTGCAATGATAAAGTACGACTTTAATTTTGAAAGGGTACGTCGGTTTAGGGCATATTTGCAGGATGGTTTGAGTGCCTACAAAGAACTGTATGATAGAAAAATGCGCGAGGCTAAGAAGTCAAGCAAGCCTTCCACATCAGCCACAGCAGACGATGAACCTTCACCTTTGACATCGAGGCAGGCAGACAAAGAAGATGACGACCTGCCTGCCCTGATGGAAACAGACGACACCTCAGTGTACCACCACCCCAATCCCCGGGCCGCGGACAGATACCGATCCGCGAAGAATGCAGCGGTGGCCGGAACGCACCCAGCACATCTTTAAGAAAAAAGCCGAAATAAACAAGCTAATTAATTAGGTGCCGCACGGCACGTAAATGTCGGCCAGATCAGAGGCGTTTGCCGATTGCGTCATAGCAGCACCTAATTAATTAGCTTATTTCGGCTTTTTTCTTAAAGATGTGTTGGGTGCGTCCCAGCTACCGCTGCATTCTCCGCGGCAATGTGTCGGTCCGCAGCCCGGGGGTTGGGGTGGTGGGACACTTGGGTGTCACCTCATTGATCAGAGAAGAGGATGACCTGCCTGCCATGTCTGCCTGCCTTGATGTCGAAGGTCGAGGTTCGTCATCTGTTGTGGAAGGTTTGAAAAATGACAGTGTGCTTGACTGCTTAGCCTCGTGCATTTTTCTATCATACAGTTCTTTGTAAGCACTCAAACCATCTTGCAAATTTGCCCTAAACCTACGTACCCTTTGAAAATTAGTCGTACTTTATCATTGCAGTGAAAAAGTACGAAGTTGCTTCACGTTCAGTTCGCTACTACATTCGGTTTCGATTGTTATCCTTTCCTCTTCCAATTGCATCAGCTCTTCATCTATCGGATGCCAAAACCTCTTCAACATCATCTTCGTCAACTTCCACAAGCCAAACTCACTTTGTCCTTACTTCATTCAACATGATTGAAACGTTTGATTATGTCTAGTTTTATGCTAAGTGTAACACCCTTACGAGCTCTTTTAGGCTTTTCTGATACTGTACCTTAGAACTCATCTTGCTAATGGCTGCTTACAGGCACGTGTTTAAGCAACGCCTGCCAGAATGCCGTTCCAGGGGAAGGAGCTTGGCTGCTCAGGGCGCGCGCTGCCTTTTTTTGTAACAGTGAAAACACCTTCTGTTAGCGAACAACAGGAATTCTGCAGATGCTGGAAATTCAAGCGACACACATCAAAGTTGCTGGTGAACGCAGCAGGTCAGGCAGCATCTGTAGGAAGAGGTGCAGTTGACGTTTCAGGCCGAGACCCTTCGTCAGGACTAACTGAAGGAACAGTGAGTAAGGGATTTGAAAGTGGGAGGGGGAGGGGGAGATCCAAAATGATAGAAGACAGGAGGGGGAGGGATGGAGCCAAGAGCTGGACAGGTGATTGGCAAAAGGGGATACGAGAGGATCATGGGACAGGAGGTCCGGGAAGAAAGACGGGGGGGGGGGGGGGAACCCAGAGGATGGGCAAGAGGTATATTCTGAGGGACAGAGGGAGAAAAAGGAGAGTGAGAGAAAGAATGGGTGCATAAAAGTAAGTAACAGATGGGGTACGAGGGGAAGGTGGGGCCTTAGCGGAAGTTAGAGAAGTCGATGTTCATGCCATCAGGTTGGAGGCTACCCAGACGGAATATAAGGTGTTGTTCCTCCAACCTGAGTGTGGCTTCATCTTTACAGTAGAGGAGGCCGTGGATAGACATGTCAGGATGGGAATGGGATGTAGAATTAAAATGTATGGCCACTGGGAGATCCTGCTTTCTCTGGCGGACAGAGCGTAGATGTTCAGCAAAGCGGTTTCCCAGTCTGCGTCGGGTCTCGCCAATATATAAAAGGCCACATTGGGAGCACCGGACGCAGTATATCACCCCAGTCGACTCACAGGTGAAGTGTCGCCTCACCTGGAAGGACTGTCTGGGGCCCTGAATGGTGGTAAGGGAGGAAGTGTAAGGGCATGTGTAGCACTTGTTCCGCTTACGCGGATAAGTGCCAGGAGGGAGATCAGTGGGGAGGGATGGGGGGGACGAATGGACAAGGGAGTCGCATAGGGAGCGATCCCTGCAGAAAGCGGGGGGGGGGGGGGGGGAGGGAAAGATGTGCTTAGTGGTGGGATCCCGTTGGAGGTGGCGGAAGTCACGGAGAATAATATGTTGGACCTGGAGGCTGGTGGGGTGGTAGGTGAGGACCAGGGGAACCCTATTCCTAGTTGGGTGGTGGGAGGATGGAGTGAGAGCAGGTGTACGTGAAATGGGGGAGATGCGTTTAAGAGCAGAGTTGATAGTGGAGGAAGGGAAGCCCCTTTCTTTAAAAAAGGAAGACATCTCCCTCGTCCTAGAATGAAAAGCCTCATCCTGAGAGCAGATGCGGCTGAGACGGAGGAATTGCGAGAAGGGGATGGCGTTTTTGCAAGAGACAGGGTGAGAAGAGGAATAGTCCAGATAGCTGTGAGAGTCAGTAGGCTTATAGTAAACATCAGTGGATAAGCTGTCTCCAGAGACAGAGACAGAAAGATCTAGAAAGGGGAGGGAGGTGTTAGAAATGGACCAGGTAAACTTGAGGGCAGGGTGAAAGTTGGAGGCAAAGTTAATAAAGTCAACGAGTTCTGCATGCGTGCAGGAAGCAGCGCCAATGCAGTCGTCGATGTAGCGAAGGAAAAGTGGGAGACAGATACCAGAATAGGCACGGAACATAGATTGTTCCACAAACCCAACAAAAAGGCAGGCATAGCTAGGACCCATACGGGTGCCCATAGCCACACCTTTAGTTTGGAGGAAGTGGGAGGAGCCAAAGGAGAAATTATTAAGAGTAAGGACTAATTCCGCTAGACGAAGCAGAGTGGTGGTAGGGGGGAACTGATTAGGTCTGGAATCCAAAAAGAAGCGTAGAGCTTTGAGACCTTCCTGATGGGGGATGGAAGTATATAGGGACTGGACATCCATGGTGAAAATAAAGCGGTGGGGGCCAGGGAACTTAAAATCATCCAAAAGTTTAAGAGCGAGAAAACAGGTAACTAATGTAGGTCTTTCGTAACAGTGAGGTTTCATAAAGCGAACGTTCGAAAAGCGGGGGACACCTGTATGCCTATTGTTTTTCTTTGAGCTTACCATTACATAATTTAGTGCATTTTACAAATCAGCAAAATTATGGTACGAACAATGCAATCTTACTTTAACTGCTGAATCAAGAGCTAGTTATCTGGACTTATAAAGCAATGTCAGATTTATTGGCTCTGATGTTTCTGGATATCTGAAATCAGCTTTTTTTGTAGGTGAACTGGGAAAAGCATATTCTGAAAAGTTTAAACAGTATGTGCACAGAGATAAGCATCCCTCTAGCAAAAAAGGTACAGCACAACTTATTACTTTACCCTTTGAAATATATTGCTGTAATTATTCAGCTGCTGAAACCTAAAGACTTAAGCAGACCTTCTTCTAAGCAGAGATCAGCAGATGAACAGAAAGAACCTTTGCACAAATGGAATGAGATAGGGACTGACGAGCCAGGTACATACATAAATTCAGGTGATCAAACCTGATTGGGAATAAGGACATGTGAGAAATGCATTGCCTTATGACCCTGGTCAAAGTTGTATACAGACCCCCAAACAGTAGTAAGGATGTGGCCTACAATTTACAATGGAAGATAGAAAATGCATGCCAGAAGAGCAATGTTACAACTGTCATGGTGGATTTCAATATATTGGGGAAAATCAGGTTGGTGCTGGATCCTAAGAGGGGGGACTTCTTGAGTGCCTACGAGATGGCTTTTTAGAGCCAAAATTCCGGGTTGATTGTTGTGCAAGGTAACGGGAATTCATTAGAGAGCTTAAGGTAAAAGAACACTTAGGGCTGGTGATCATAACATGATCAACTCACCCTGAAATTTGAGAAGGAGAAACTAAAGTCAGATGTATCAGCATTACAGTGGAGTAAAGGGAATTACGGAGGCATGAGATTGGAAAAGAATACTGGCAGGGATGACAGCAGAGCAGCAATGGCTGGGATTTCTGCGTGCATTCCAGAAGGCACAGAATTTATATACACGAGGGGTGATTGATAAGTTCGTGGCCTAAGGTGGAAAGAGTCAATTTTAGAAAACCTAGCACATTTATTTTTCAACATAGTCCCCTCCTACATTTATACACTTAGTCCAGCAGTTGTGGAGCATACGGAACCCTTCTTTGTAGAAGTGGTCCACAGCAGGGGTGATTATAAGTTCGTGGCCTAGAAGGAGGAGAAGGAGGTGAGTTATGTAGCTCTCGTTAAATGCATGTGCAGTGCAACTCTTTGAGTGAAAATGCAGAAAGTTTGAAGTTAATAACTCATCTCCTTCTGTCTTAGGCCACGAATTTATCAATCACCCATGCTGTGGACCAGTTCTGGAGGTCCAAGACACGGCTTCTACAAAGAAGGGATCCGTATGCTCCACGACCACTGGACTAAGTGTGTAAATGTAGGAAAAATGAATGTGCTAAGTTTTCTAAAATTACCTTAGGCCACAAACTTATCAATCACCCCTTGTACATTTCAAAGAGGAAAAAATATTCTAAGGGCAAGGTGACACAACCTTGGCTAACTAGAGCAAATAAAAGCCAAAGGGAGGGCATATACATAGGTATGCAAAAGTTTGGGCACCCCGGTCAAATTTTCTGTTACTGTGAATAGCAAAGTGAGTAAAAGATGAACCGATTTCCAAAAGGCATAAAGTTAAAGATCACACATTTCTTTAATATCTTAAGCAAGAAAACTTTATTTCCATCTTTTACATTTTCAAAATAACAAAAAAGGAAAAGGGCCCGAAGCAAATGTTTGGGCACCCTGCATGGTCAGGACTTAGTAATGCCACCTTTACCTTTGGCAAGTATCACAGCTTGTAAATGCTTTTTTATAGACAGCTAAGAGTCTTTCAGTTCTTGTTTGGGGAATTTTCGCCCATTCTTCCTTACAAAAGGCTTCTAGTTCTGTGAGATTCTTGGGCTGTCTTGCATGCACTGCTCTTTTGAGGTCGATCCACAGATTCTCGATGATGTTTAGGACAGGGGACTGTGAGGGCCATGGCAAAACCTCCAGTTTGCACCTCTTGAGGTAGTCCACTGTGGATTTTGAGGTGTGTTTAGGATCATTATCCTGTTGTAGAAGCCATCCACATTTCATCTTCGTCCTTTTTACAGATGGTGTGATGTTTGCTTCCAGAATTTGCTGGTATTTAATTGTCTTCATTCTTCCCTCTACCAGTAAATGTTCCCCGAGCCACTGGCTGCAACACAAGCCCAAACCATGATCGATCCACCCCCGTGCTTAACAGTTGGAGAGGGGTTCTTTTGCTGAAATTCTGCACCCTTTTTTTCTCCAAACATACCTTTCGTCATTGCAGACAAAATGTTCTATTTTAACTTCATCAGTCCACAGGACTTGTTTCCAAAATGCATGAGGCTTGTTTAGATGTTCCTTTGAACCTTTCGAATTGAAGTTTTTGGCCGCAATGAGCAAAGGTATGTTTGGAGAAAAAAGGGTGTAGAATTTCATGAAAATAACCCTCCTCCAACTGTTAAGCATGGGGTGGATTGATCATGCTTTGGGCTTGTGTTGCAGCCAGTGGCACAGGGAAGATTTACTGGTAGAGGGAAGAATGAATTCAATTAAATACCAGCAAATTCTGGAAGCAAACATCACACCATCTGTAAAAAAGACGAAGATGAAAAGAGGATGGCTTCTACAACAGGATAATGATCCTAAACACACCTCAAAATCCACAATGGACTACCTCAAGAGGCGCAAGCTGAAGGTTTAGCCATGGCCCTCACAGTCCCCTGACCTCAACAACATCGAAAATCTGTGAATAGAACATAAAACATAGAATAGTACAGCAGAGTACAAGCCCTTCAGCCCACAATGTTGTGCCGACCCTCAAACCCTGCCTCCCATATAAGCCTCCACCTTAAATTCCTCCATATACCTGTCCAGTAGTCTCTTAAATTTCACTACTGTATCTGCCTCCACCACTGACTCAGGCAGTACATTCCACGCACCAACCTCTCTCTGAGTAAAAAAACCTTCCTCTAATATCCCCCTTGAACTTCCCACCCCTTACCTTAAAGCCATGTCCTCTTGTATTGAGCAGTGGTGCCCTGGGGACAAGGCGCTGGCTGCCCACTCTATCTATTCCTCTTAATATCTTGTACACCTCTATCATATCTCCTCTCATCCTCCTCCTCTCCAGAGAGTAAAGCCCTAGTTCCCTTAATCTCTGATCATAATCCATACTCTCTAAATCAGGCAGCATCCTGGTAAATCTCCTCTGTACCCTTTCCAATGCTTCCACATCCTTCCTATAGTGAGGCGATCAGAACTGGACACAGAACTCCAAGTGTGGCCTAAACAGAGTTTTACAGAGCTGCATCATTACCTCGTGACTCCTAAACTCTATCCCTCGACTTATGGAAGCTAACACCCCATAAGCTTTCTTAACTACCCTATCTACCTGTGAGGCAACTTTCAGGGATCTGTAGACATGTACCCCCAGATCCCTCTGCTTCTCCACACTACCAAGTATCCTGCCATTTACTTCGTACTCTGCCTTGGAGTTTGTCCTTCCAAAGTGTACCACCTCACACTTCTCCAGGCTGAACTCCATCTGCCACTTCTCAGCCCACTTCTGCATCTCTCTGCAATCTTCGACAATCCTCTACACTATCTACAACACCACCAACCTTTGTGTCATCTGCAAATTTGCCAACCCACCTTTCTACCCCCACATCCAGGTCGTTAATAAAAATCACGAAAAGTAGAGGTCCCAGAACAGATCCTTGTGGGACACCACTAGTCACAACCCCACAATCCGAATGTACTCCCTCCATTATGACTCTCTGCCTGCTGCAGGCAAGCCAATTCTGAATCCACCTGGCCAAACTTCCCTGGATCCCATGCCTTCTGACTTTCTGAATAAGCTACCATGTGGAACCTTGTCAAATGCCTTACTAAAATCCATGTAGATCACATCCACTGCACTACCCTCAACTATATATGCCTGGTCACTTCCCCAAAGAACTCTATCAGGCTTGTTAGACACAATCTGCCCTTCACAAAGCCATGCTGACTGATCAGATCATGATTCTCTAAATGCCCAGAGATCCTATCTCTAAGAATCCTTTCCAACAGCTTTCCCACCACAGACGTAAGGCTCACTTGTCTATAATTACCCGGACTATCCCTGCTACCTTTTTTGAACAAGGGGACAACATTTGACTCCCTCCAATCCTCCGGTACCATTCCCGTGGACAACGAGGACATAAAGATCCTAGCCAGAAGCTCAGCAATCTCTTCCCTCGCCTCGTGGAGCAGCCTGGGGTATATTCCGTCAGGCCCAGGGGACTTATCCGTCCTAATGTATTTTAACAACTCCAACACCTCCTCTCCCTTAATATCAACATGCTCCAGAACATCAACCTCACTCATATTGTCCTCACCGGCATCACGTTCCCTCTCATTGGCAAATACCGAAGAGAAGTATTCATTGAGGACCTCGCTCACTTCCACAGCCTCCAGGCACATCTTCCCACCTTTATCTCTAATCGGTCCTACCTTCACTCCTGTCATCCTTTTTTTCTTCACATAATTGAAGAATGCCTTGGGGTTTTCCTTTACCCTACTCGCCAAGGCCTTCTCATGCCCCCTTCTTGCTCTCTTCAGCCCCTTCCTAAGCTCCTTTCTTGCTATCCTATATTCCTCAATAGACCCATCTGATCCTTGCTTCCTATACCTCATGTATGCTGCCTTCTTCCAACTGACTAGATTTTCCACCTCAGACCCGAGGAATTCTGCAGATGCTGGAAATTCAAGCAACACACATTAAAGTTGCTGGTGAACGCAGCAGGCCAGGCAGCATCTCTAGGAAGAGGTACAGTCGACGTTTCAGGCCGAAACGTCGACTGTACCTCTTCCTAGAGATGCTGCCTGGCCTGCTGCGTTCACCAGCAACTTTGATGTGTGTTGCTTAGATTTTCCACCTCATTTGTCACCCATGGTTCCTTCACCCTACCATTCTTTATCTTCCTCACCGGGACAAATTTATCCCTAACATCCTGCAAGAGATCCCTAAACATCGACCACATGTCCATAGTACATTTCCCTGCAAAAACATCATCCCAATTCACACCCACAAGTTCTAGCCTTAAAGCCTCATAATTTGCCCTTCCCCAATTTAAAATTTTCCTGTCCTCTCCGATTCTATCCTTTTCCATGATAATGCCAAAGGCCAGGGAGCGATGGTCACTGTTCCCCCAGATGCTCACCCACTGAGAGATCTGTGACCTGATCCGATTCGTTACCTAATATTAGATTTAGTATGGCATTCCCCGTAGTCGGCCTGTCAACATACTGCGACAGGAATCCATCCTAGACACACTTAACAAACTTTGCCCTGTCTAAGCTCTTGGAACTAATCAGGTGCCAATCAATATTAGGGAAGTTAAAGTCACCCATGATAACAACCCTGTTATTTTTGCACCTTTCCAAAATCTGCCTCCCAATCTGCTCCTCGGTATCTCTGCTGCTACCAGTGGGCCTACAGAATACTCCCAATAGAGTAACTGCTCCCTTCCTGTTCCTGACTTCCACCCATACTGACTCAAAAGAGGATCCTGCTACATTTCCACCCTTTCTGTAGCTGTAATAGTATCCCTGACCAGTAATGCCATCCCTCCTCCCCTTTTACCCCCTCTCTATCCCTTTTAAAGCACTGAAATCCAGGAATATTGAGAATTCATTCCTGCCCTGGTGCCAGCCAAGTCTCTGTAATGGCTACTACGTCATAATTCCATGTATGTATCCAAGCTTTCAGTTCATCACCTTTGTTCCTGATGCTTCTTGTATTGAAGTACACGCACTTTAGTCCCTCTACCTTACTACCTTTACACTTTTGAGGATAGACCTCAAAAGAGCAGTGCATGCAAGACGGCCCAAGAATCTCACAGAACTGGAAGCCTTTTGCAAGGGAGAATGGGCGAAACCGCCCCCCCCCCCAAACAGGAATTGAAAGACTCTTAGCTAGCTACAAAAAGCGTTTACAAGCTGTGATACTTGCCAAAGGGGGTGTTAGTAAGTACTGCCATGCAGGGTGCCCAAACTTTTGCTTCGAGCCCTTTTCCATTTTTGTTGTTTTGAAACTGTAAAAGATGGAAATAAAGTTTTTTTGCTTAAAATATTAAAGAAATGTGTCATCTTTAACTTTATGGCTTTTAGAAATCAGTTTACCTCTTATCTCTTAATCGCTTAGCTATTCACAGTAATAGAAATTTTGATCGGTGTGCCCAAACTTTTGCATGCCACTGTAATAGAGCAAAAATTAGTAAGAAGTTAGAGGATTGGAAAGCTTTGAGAAACCAACAGAAGGCAACTAAACAATTAATTAAGGAAACGATGGAATACAAAGGTAAGCTAGCCAGTAATATTAGAGGATACCAAAAGTTTCTTCAGATACATAAAGTGTAAAAGAGGGGCGAGAATGGATGTTGGACCACTGGAAAATGATGCTGGAGAGGTAGTAATGGGGAACAAGGAAATGGTGGACAATCTGAATAAGCATTCTGCGTCAGTCTTCACTGCGGAAGACAATAGCAATATGGTGGAAGTTCCAGAGTGCCAGGGGTCATAGGTGTGTGAAGTTGCCCTCACTAGGGAGAAGGTTCTTGGGAAACTTAAAGGTCTGAATGTAGATAATTCACCTGGACCACATGGTGTACACTCCAAGGTTCTGAAGGAGATGGCTGAAGAGATTGTGGAAGCATTAGTAATGATCTTTGAAGAATCCCTAGATTCTGGAATGGTTCCAGAAGACTGTAAAATTGCTAATGTCACTCCACTCTTCAAGAAGGGAGAGCAGCAGAAGAAAGGAAATTATAGGCCAATTAGTCTGACCACAGTGTTTAGAGATGTTGCAATCAATTGTTAAGGATATAGTTTTTGGGGTATTTGAAGGCACGTAATAAAATAGGCTGTAGTCAGCACGGTTTCCTCAAACGAAAATCTTGCTTGACGTATCTGTTGGAATTCTTTGAAGAAATAACAAACAGGATAGCTAGTTGATGTGCGTACTTGGATTTTCAGAAGGCCTTTGTCAAGGTGCCGCACATGAGGCTGCTCAACAAGTTCAGAGCACATGGTATTACAGGGAAGATTCTAGCATGGATAAACCAGTGGCTGATTGGCAGGAGGCAAACAGTGGGAATAAAGGGAGCCTTTTCTGGTTGGTTGCCAGTGACTAGTGGGTTTCCACAGGGGCATGTGTTGGGATCACTTCTTTTTACGTTATATGTCAATGACGTGGATATTGCAAAGTTTGTGGACAACATGAAGACAGGTGAAGGGGCAAGTAGTTTTGAGGGAGTAGAGAGCCTACAGAGGGACACAGACAGATTAGGAGAATGAGCAAAGAAGTGGCAGATGGAATACAGTGTTGGGAAGTGTATGGTCATGCACATTGGTAGAAGAAATGAAAGGGTGGAGTCTTTTCCAAATGGAAAGAAAATGTAAAAATCTGAGGTGCAAAGGGACCAGGGAGTCCTTGTGCAGGATTCCCTAAAGTTTAACTTGCAGGTTGAGTCAATAGTGAAGAGGGCAAATGCAATGCTGGCATTCATTTCAAGAGGACGAGAACATAAAAGCAAGGATGTAATTCCACTTCCCATTCCGATAGGTCCATCCATGGCCTCCTCCACTGTTGCAATGAGGCCACACTCAGGTTGGAGCAACAACATCTTATATTCCGTTTGAATAGCCTCCAAGCTGATGGCTTGAACATTGATTTCTCAAACTTCCGGTAATACCCCCAACCCCTCCTTTCTCTATATCCCATCCCCTTTTCCCCCTCTCATCTTATCACCTTGCCCACCCGTCACCTCCCTCTGGTGCTCCTCTCCCCTTTTTCTTTCTTCCATGGCTTTCTGTCTCTTTCACTAATCAACTTCCCAGCTCTTCACTGCTTCCCTCCCACTCCAGGTTTCACCCATCAACTGGTGGTTCTCTCTCCCCTCCCTCCCACCTTTTAAATCTACTCCTCAGCCTTTTTTCTCCATTCCTACCAGAGTTTTGGCCTGAAACGTCAACTGTACTCTCTGCCATAGCTGTTGCCTGGCATCCTGAGTCCCTCCAGCATTTGTAATGTTTTAGGCCCCTCGATAGTGGAGTCAAGGGATATGGGGAGAAGGCAGGAACGGGGGACTGATTGTGGATGATCACCCATGATCACACTGAATGGCAGTGCTGGCTCGAAGGGCTGAATGGCCTACTCCTGCACCTATTGTCTATTATCTTAGAAAGGATGTACTGAAACTGTACAGGCTTCAAAGAAGGTTCATGAAAATGATTCCAGGATTGAATAGTTCTTCATATGAAGAGCAGTTGGTGGCTCCGAGCCTGTATTCACTAGAATTCAGAAGAACGAGGGGCAACCTAAACGAAACCTATCGAATGGTGAAAGGGCTCAATAGAGTGGATGTGGAGAGAATGTTTCATATGGTGGGAGAGTCTAGGACCAGAAGACACAGCCTTAGAATAGAGGGGTGTCCTTTTAGAAAGAATATTTGGAGGAATTTCTTTGGCCAGAATGGTGAATCTATGGGATTCAAGCCACAGGCAGCCTTGGAGACCAAGTCTTTACGTATATTTATGGTAGAGGCTAACAGATTCTAGACTGGTCAGGGCATGAAGGGATATGGGGAGAAGGCAGTAGATGGGGGCTGAGAGGAAAAGTGGATCAGCCATGATGAAATTGGGGAGTAACTCAATGGGTCAAATGCCTAACTCTGCACCTACACCTTATAGTCTAAGTGACTTTGACCGTTGGTGCCAGATGGGGCGGCTTGAACATCTCAGAAACTGCTGATCTTCTGGGAGTTTCATGCATATCAGTCTCTAGAGTTTACAGAAAGGTGTGAAAAATATCATTCAGTGGCAGTTCTGTGGGTGAAAATACCTTGTTAATGAGAGAGGCCAAAGGACAATGGCCAGACTGGTTCAAGCCGACAGGAAGGCAACAGTTACTCAAATAACCACCTGTTACTACAGTGGTGTGCAGAGGAGCATCTTGAACAGACAACCCATTGAACCTTGAAGGGGATGGGCTACAAGAGTACTAGACTATGAACATGCACTCAGTGTACCTAATAATGAGGCCAGAGTGTATGTATAAAATGTCTTTGCATTTTCCCTAATCAACCCACCAAAGATATTTCATGGCCCATTTTGTTCCCCCGCCCTTTAAGTTTCTGCTGAAGTTCTTTCCTGTTTCATTTATATGTCTGATTTCAGCTTCGGAAATTTCATATTCATTTTTTTTTGACTAAATTTACAACATCGGAAGTTCATTATCTTCCCATTATAAAATTTGCAATCTTTAGTAAAAAAAAAATACTCATTGTCTGATTATAAAGGTACCACAAACAATGAAACTTGGGGAAAGGAACAAATGGAAAAGAACACAATTTAAAACTGGTAGATTTCTCTTACCAAGAGGATTTGAACTATATTCTGTTGCATGCAGTCTGGTGCATGCTGGTTGCAAGGCACTTCCAAGTTGATGAGCAATTACTTTGTTGATATCTGTGAAGGAGATCTGTTTTATATTCATTAACTGCGAACAAATCTTGTGAATGATGTCATTCTCATGAATGAGTAGTGCATCAGATGACTGATACAAGTGAGACAATGTCAGCACTGTGTTGTAATTCTGGACAATCACCTGAAAAAGAGAACTCTCCTTAAGCAATAGTGAAATGTAATAACACAAAATGCCTATGAGATCATTACTGGCTGTAATTAACCTTCCGTGTTATGTTACCCTAGTGGAACATCCCTTTGATTATCCCATTGTTGCACTTTAGCAGAACCAACTAGGGTAGGTCTTACACAGTGAACAGTAGGGCACTGAAGAGTGCTGTAGAACATGGGATCTGGGAATACAGGTCCATAATTCATTGAAAGTGACGTCACAGGTAGATAGGGTCGTAAAGAAAGCTCTTGGCATTTTGGCCTTCATAAATCAAGGTATTGTGGAGGTGGGATATTATGTTGAAGTTGTATAAGACATTGGTGAGGCCTAATTTTGAGTAATTGGTGTAGTTTTGGTCACCTACCTACAGGAAAGATATTAATAAGGTTGAAAGAGTACAGACAAAATTTCTGAGGATGTTGCCAGGACTGGAGGACCTGAGTTATAAGGAAAGATTGAATAGGTTAGGTCTTTATTTCTTGGAATGTAGAAGATTGAGGGGAGATTTGATAGCGGTATACAAAATTATGAGGGGTATAGATTAGGTAAATGTAAGCTGGCTTTTTCCACTGAGGTTGGGTGAGACTTACAACTAAAGGTCACGAATTAAAGGTGAAAGGTGAAAAGTTTAAGGGGAACATGAGGGGAAACGTCTTCACTCAGAGGGTGGTGAGAGTGTGGAATGAGCTGGCAGTGCAAGTGGTGCATGTGAACTTGATTTCAATGTTTAAGAGAACCTTGGATAGGTACACTGATAATAGGGTTACGAAGGGCTATAGTCCTAGTGCAGGTTGATGGGAGTAGGCAGTTTAAATGGTTCAGCATTAACTTTTTTATGACTCTGTTAGAAATATTCTCACATAATGTTGGACCATCCCATTTTCTGGTGCATTATCAAGTACCCTTGAATCAATCTTGCAAAATATTTCAGTGCCTAACTGATGCCCTTTGTTGTATTATCCTCTGGTGGCTGCAGTGAACTTCCTTTATTACTTCATGATGTGTCTTGCTGCCTTGTCCCACCTATAATTTAACTTATTTGACATACAGCACAGAACAGGCCATTGGACCCTATGATCCAATCTACCAATTTAACACTAACTTAATCACAGGACAATTTACAATGACCGATTAACCCATCAACCTGTCTGTCTTTGGGCTGTAGAAGAAAACCAGATCGCTGGAGGAAACCCACATGGTCACAGACAGAACATAAACACTCCTTACAGACAGTGCCAGAACTGAAGTTCAAGTTCCAAAGCCCCAACCTGCAATAACATCACACTAGTTACTACACAAGCCTAATTTTAGAGTTCCAGTTATAAGACCCACTAACATTTCTATTGTTTTAATATTGCTTCAAGCCTATCAAGAATATGGTATAATTTGATAAGTTCACCTCTCATTTTACTAAATTGAAAACAGTCTAAATCTTGTCTGCATAAATTCCTTTCTTACAACAAATCCGTCAGTCAGGGCAGTACCATCGTACTCCAGATGGTGTAGTTGGCTCACAGCGTCAACAGCACAGATTTGATCCTGACCTCTAGAACAGAGGTTCCCAACCTGGCATAAAAAAGGTTGGGAACCCCTGCCCTTAGAACAAACTGTGTGGAGCTTGCAAATTCTCTGTGATCATGTGAGTTTGCTCTGGGTGTTCCAGTCACTCTACATTCCAATGACATGCTGGCTGTTTGGTTAATTGGTAATATGAATCACCCCTATAGTCAATGGTTGGTGGGAGATCCAAGGGGTGGTAATGACAAAGTGCAACAGAATAGATTATTGTGAAGTAAGAGTATTGAGAGCATTGCCTTGAGGACCAGCAAACACTTCATGTGCTAAAGGCCTCATAATTGGAAGCCAGAACAATACAGCATATATTATAAGGCAAAATAGTTTAACACAGTTAAACAGTGATTAAACATCTCAAGTATTTTTACACTTCTGTGATTAGTTTCAAAATGTTTGTAATTCCATGCTTTTTTGTATTACAAAAACATTGCTATCAGTAACAAATGTGCTCAGCTCAGTGAAAACTATTAAATATTACCCATTACAGGAACACAAAGAAAATGAAAATATGACCTGGATTCCAAATAGATTAAGTTCACAAGATCACAAGACAAAGGAGCAGAAGTAGGCCATTCGGCCCATCGAGTCTGCTCCGCCACTCCACCATGAGCTAAACTATTCTCCCATCTAGTTCCAATTTCTGGCTTTTTCCCCATATCTCTTGACACCCTGACTAATTAGATATCTATCAATCTCCTCCTTCAACACCCTCGATGATCGGGCCTCCACAGCTGTATGTGGCAACGAATTCCATAAATCCACGACCCTCTGGCTAAAAAAATTTCTCCTCATCTCTGTTTTAAATGGGTACCCTCTAATTCTAAGCCTGTGGCCTCTTGTCCTGGACTCACCCACCAAGGGAAACAGCCTGTCCACATCTACTCTGTCCAACCCTTTCAACATTCGAAATGTTTCTATCAGATCCCCTTTCATTCTTCTATACTCCCATGAATACAGTCCAAGAGCCGACAAACGCTCCTCATATGTTAGCCCCTGCATTCCAGGAATCATCCTCGTAAATTTTCTCTGAACTCTCTCCAACATCAGAACATCCCTTCTAAGATAGGGGGCCCAAAACTGCACACAGTACTCCAAATGAGGTCTCACCAGTGCCCCATACAGCCTCATCAACACATTCTTACTCTTATACACTATTCCTCTTGAAATGAATGCCAACATAGTATTCACTTTCCTTACTGCCGATCCAACCTGGTAGTTAACTTTTAGGATATCCTGCACAAGGACCCCCAAGTCCCTTTGCACTTCTGATTTTTGAATTTTCTCCCCATCTAAATAATAATCTGCCCGACTATTTCTCCTTCCAAAATATACAACCGTACATTTCTCAACATTGTATCTCATCTGCCATTTCTTTGCCCACTCTCCTAAGCTGACCAAGTCTCTCTGCAACCTTTCCGTTTCTTCAATACTTCCTGCTCCTCCACCTATCTTGGTGTCATCTGCAAACTTAGCCACAAAACCATTTAATCTATAATCTAAATCAGCGATATACATTGTAAAAAGAAGCAGCCCCAACACCGACCCCTGCAGAACATCACTAGTAACCGGCAACCGATCAGAATAGGATCCCTTTATACCCACCCTTTGCTTTCTGCCTATCAGCCAATGCTCCATCCATTCTAATATCTTTCCTGTAATTCCATGGGCTCTCATCTTATTAAGCAGCCTCTTATGCGGCACCTTATCGAAGGCCTTTTGAAAATCCAAATACACAACATCCACAGCCTCTCCCTTATCAATCTTATTTGAGATTACCTTAAAAAATTCTAATAGGTTGGGGAGGCAGGATCTTCCCTTCATGAAACTATGCTGGCTTGAGTCTATCTTGTCATGCACCTCGAGGTATTTCATAACTTTATCCTTGAGGATCGACTCCAATAACTTTCCAACTACTGATGTCAGACCAATAGGTCTGTAATTTTCTTTTTGCTGCCTCCCTCCTTTCTTAAACAGGGGAACTACATCTGCGACCTTCCAGTCCTCCGGAACCATGCCAGTCTATTGATTCCTGGAAGATCATTTCCAATGCCTCACGATCTCCAAAGCCACCTCCTTCAGAACCCGTGGGTGCACCTCTTCCGGTCTGGGAGACTTATCTATTCTTAGTCCATTTAGCTTCCCAAGCACTTTTTCTCTGGTAATCTTGGCTGTACCTAATTCTATTCCCCGAGACCTCTGGCTATCAGGTATGTTGTTAATGTCTTCCACTGTGAAGCCTGATGCAAAATACTCATTTAGTTCCTCTGCCATCTCTTTGTTAGCCATTATAATTTCTCCAGCATCATTTCAATCAGTCCTATATCTACCCGTGTCTCTCTTTTACTCTTCATATATTTAAAAAAAACTCTTAGTATCCTTTTTAATGTTAATTGTCAAAACAAAGTTTTGAATAAGTACCAGATGGGTACAATTTATATGACTAATGCAATATGTTAGAATTGCAGATCTTCAACAGTCTTTTATTTACAGCTCCAAGGGATTGTAAATGAGTTACTTTCATTTGGGTTTTGTGGATATTGAGATACTGATGAATCCAATGTCAGATTAAAATATTAAATTCAACTCTGAACATGCAATTGTGAACAAGTTGAAGAATGGGTAATATAAATAGAAAGTGCTGGTAGTATTGAGTTCAAGCAGCATCTATGAACAGGGAAACAATTTCAATGTTTCAGATTGACGACCTTTCATCAGAACTTGTGATATTTTGCTTTTGATTTGTAGAATTCATAGCCAGGTGACTACAAACCAGAAATCAGTAAATGTGGGTTCCAGGTAGTAAATCAGATTGAAATATAGGAGGGAGTGGCAGTGGCATTCAACATGGACTACTTTTGCTGTTTATGCATATGGTTTACATAGAATATCATTTCAAAACTTACCCTGCAGCAGTCTGGGAGTATAAATCTGGAATAGGATTCTGACAAAGAACAAGGTGAACAAAGTAAAGTTACATTCAAAATGCTGGAGGAACTCAGGATGGCAGGATGAAAGTTTTCGGCCCGAAACATCCACTCTATTTTTTTCTGTAGATGCTGCCCAGCCTGCTAATTTCCTCCAGCATTTTGTGTGTGTTGCTTGGATTTCTAGCATCTATGGATTTTTTCTTGTTTGTAAAGTTACATTGTTGGGCAAACTTTAATATTGAACAGTGTGGGGTGAAACATTAAAGATACAAAGATATGTTTGAGGCAAAATTCAGAATGATTAATGGTAGATGCCAAAAGGTGCCAGGGAGAAACCTAAAGTTAATAAAAATGTAGAATGTTAGAAACATTCAACTGATCAGGAAGCCTATGAGGAAAGGGAAACAGAGTTAATGTCTCAAGTAAGCCTTCCAGCTTCTGCAGAATTCGTCATTTCTTAAGGAATCTGAATGCCATCTTCTCTAATCCAAATCTCTCGACAGATGTTCTTTCACGTGTCCCTCCACCTTACTCACAGCTAATGGCAGTGTTTCATCTGACACTAAAAATAGAACTCGCACAAAAACTTGCATGATACAGTACTTTAGCGTTTTATCAATGTTTCATAGAAAACAAAATACTTCTATTTGGTTAGTCTTCTTTCAACAGTGTCATGGAATCCTCTACTTCCACTAATGACATTAGCTTAGCAAGGCCACAGGGTAATGTTGCAGCTCTATAAAACCCTGGTTAGACCACACTTGGAGTATTGAGTTCAGTTTTGGTCGACTTATTATTGGAAGGATGAGTGTATGTGACATATGCGTACTTTGATAATAAATTTACTTTTGAACTTTGGAAGCTTTAGAGTTGGTTCAGAGGAGATTTACCAGAATATTCTCTGGATTAGAGAGCATCTCTTATAAATTCAGCAAGCTAGGGCTTTTCCCTTCAGAGTGAAGAAGGATGAGAGGTAATTTGACAGAAGTGTACAAGATGATAAGATGAAGGCATAGATTGAGTGGACAACCCAAGACTTTTTCTCAGGATGAAAATAGCTACTACAAGAGGGGATAATTTTAAGGATATTGATGGAAAGTATAGGGGGCATGTCAGAGGTAAGTTTTTATTTCCAACACAGAGTGTGGTGGTAGAAAGAGACACATTAGCAATATTTAAGCAACTTGGATGGGCACTTGGATGAAAGAAAAATAGACTACGTGGGAGGGAAGGGTTAGTTTGATCTCAGACTAGGTTAAATAGTTGGCACATCATCATGGGCCAAAAGGCCTATACTTTGCTCTACAATTCAATGTTCTAAAAGACAACATCTCTCCAATGGGACAGTACACCAACACGACTATCTGTCAGTGCTGAACTGAATCTCTTCTTCACTCTCCCCAGGACAATCTGGCCTAAGTGTTCTATCACATATTTTGAGGCTCCTCAGCTAGAGAAAAAGTCATCCCCATTGATTTTCCAATGAAACTTGTACATTTGAATTAGGCTTCATTTCATTTTTCTTGATTCTAAATAGAGATCTGGGCTACGAGAGCTCCTCTGATATGATGGACCCACAAAGCAAGAACCAGTGTAGTGGATCTTCATTATATCCTCTATATGGCAAGTATATTCTTTATTATTAAAAAAGGAGACCAAAATTGTACACATTATTCACATGTGATATCATAAAGACATCTTTACTTTTGTACCAAAATTCTCTACCATTAAAAATCAATATATTATTTGCCTTTCTACCTGTGGCTGCATCTGCATGTTAGTTCCTAAATGTACATGAACACCCTGTTCCCTGGAACATCACCTTCCCATCTCCTGACAAATGCTGAACCCAAGAGGTTAACCACATTGTATATCATCTGTCATGCTGGTACCTACTCATTCAGCTGCTCTACATCCTCTTGAAGACACTTTATGACCTTCCCAATTTGTCTTAACAACTTTAGACACAGCAGATCTGCTCCTTTTTGCAGTACAATTGATCCCACAGGTATAAAAGAGCATATTGCAGCTTTGTGGGTGCTGCTCCCCGGAATGCACCTATGTAGACAAAACCAAGTTTTCATTCTAGCGATTGTTGTTGACTATTGGGCCACGTAGAAAAAAATAAACACCACAGGCTCTATAAATACATTTCTACAAAGATTCCAGGTTAGCAGTCAATTTATATCCTGCTGACAATGTTGTTTAAGTTTTGTCACTCTGCACCTACTTCAGCGTAAGTGGGACACTACATCTGTACAAACTTTTCGATGGGGCAGAAATATAGCCTACCTCTCCAGTTCCATAAGGCCACGTGAGTTGATTTAGTATCAATGAGTGTGGGTATCTATCCCGCAAGCACTGAGTAACAAATGTACCCAACCCGGACCCAGTCCCTCCAGCCAGACTCATCATCGTCAAGAAACCACTGAGCCGCTCACATTTCTCAACCTCCCGTTGGACCAGGTCCATCACAGCTTCTTCGTGTCGGGGACCATGAACGCAAAACCTGAGCATTAAAACACAGAGAAAACAAAACTTCACTACCCTTGTAATGATCTTACACCTTATTATTTACTGGAGAGCTGTTACACTTTATTCTGCATTCTGTAATTGTTTTACCTTTTTCTACTTTAATGTATTGTGTAATGATTTGACCTGTATGAACAGTATACAAGAATAGTTTTTCACTATGTCGCAGTATGTGACAATAATACGCTAATACTCACACAATGCATTTTAAAGTCAATGGGGTATTTTACTGAAGTGGTCATAGCTTGACTGTATTAAATGAAGCTTCATTCTGAATACAAGATCCCAAAACAGGAATGCAATAGTGACTAGAATACGAGCCTATAATGTCTTACTTATTGAATTGTGTGAGATGGCGCTTGCATACAATGCTCCTTCAGTTGACATTTTCTGGATAGATCATTAAGCTATCTTTTTCACGTATTTTATGTGTTTTACATTTGTTTCTTGTGTTGACTGTGATTATGGAACTATTGGAGCCCGTGTTTTGCAGTTTGGAGATCGTTTGGGTGCTTCAGCGCTCTGCAGTTTCTGAGAGGATTCCGGGAGGCAAAGGCAGTGAACCTTGTAGTGAGAAGACTGCAGGATGGCATACGAGCTGATGTTTGACCTCATTTCACCAATTAAAATTTCCATTCTTTGACGAAGGCAATTGAACCATCAAGGTGGAAGTTTGGAGGTCATTTGGGTGTTCCGACACTCCAAGAAGATTCTGGGAGGTAGTGTGCATGAGCCTCATAGGGGTAGGTTGCAGGATGGGGCGCAAGCCAATATTTGGCTCCATTTCACCAAATAAAGCTTCCATCGTCCACCGACTAAAGTGACGAGGGAGATTGAAACATTGAAGTGAGAGCAGAGGGTGAGCGTCAACTGTCTGCCTTTTGATCAATTGCTCTGTACTGGTGAGGGGAGATCCTACCGCTGTTCCCAGGCCCAGAGAATATTTTCCAGGTTTTTTCTGCATTTTGGATATGGACTTTGGACTATAGACTCTAAATTTCAGTGTTATTATTTTTATATTCTGTGCTTCTTCACCCGATCTTCTCGGGTTTTTTTTTTGCATGGGGAGGGGGATTTGGGAGTTGACGTGTCTGACCCGCTTTGTTTGATTTTTGTGCGGGTGAAGGGGTTTGGGGCTTGATGTGCCTTCTCTTTTCTGTTTTTTTTTTTGCGGGAAGGTGGAATTTGTTGATGATCACGCTGCCTCTCTTCTTTTCATTCCTGGTTTCATGGCTAGCCAGAGGATTGGAGAATTTCAAAGTGAACACCCTGGAAAAGGTTTCAATGCTAACATAATGGTCTTTCTTTAGAAGCAGTGTTTGGGTTATGGTAAGAGATAATGGGTGCTTTGGAATGTGAACCGTCCAATAAAGGGAGTGTGTTTTTGTGTTGTGTGCCCGACACCGGAGTGATCTGGGTTTTTGTTCGGTGGGAGAAGACACCGGACAGAAGAGGTCATAGGACTCAACACAGAGCGGGGCCACGATTTGACGAAGCACAGGGAGATTGAAAGAGAATCGGTGAAGGGGAAACCATGAGCTCCAAATTGTGCACATTAGACTGCACATTAAAATGGTCCCTTTTCTCTTTTTTGCTTTTTCCTTACTAACTCATTAGCCAAATTAAGAATTATAAAACTAAATCATATAATTGTATGTGGTGTACTGTCTGTTATTTTGTGGTACTTATTTGTAACAGGGTAACAAATCACGCATCATCAACACAAACAGGGGCTTTCAGAGTGGGCTCAAACCTCAATCTCACATGTTTGGCAGGGCCGGAGATTGTCTGCCCTAGACTTACCCAGCCGACGGAAATGGAGAGTTTCAGTGTTGTATACTTTGAAAATAAATAAACCTTTGAACCATTGAGTGTGCTGTTAAAAATACAAGTATTTCAAATAGCTTAAATAATAATTTTGAGATTATGCACTTATCAGCTTAATTTGATTTAGTTCTCAGTTGATTTAAGCAGGGATTCCCAACCTTTTTTATGCCAATACCATAAAGCAAGGGGTTGGTGGACCCTAGGTTGGGAACCCATTTTAGAGGATTATAGATCTGAATATCTGAAAAACTCAATCAGAAGCAGAATCTTAACTAAAGAGACAGTGGGGGCAGGGGGGATTGCTGCCGCTTAGGAGCTGGGGGGGGACTTTGGGGTTCTGACATTTAACTGTCATTCATTCTTTGGGGCACTCCTCTGTTTTCGTGGATGGTTGCGAAGAAAAAGCAATTCAGGATGTATATTGTGTACGTTTCTCTGACATTAAATGTACCTTTGAAACCTTTGAGACTGGAATTAGCAAAGTGCTCTCAAATAATAAATGGCAGACAAATCAGTCAAAGCACATCACTTTCCCGATTGTGTTAATTTTCACAACACATCAGTAAATCTTAAAGCAACCTGCTTTTGCTTTCCATAAAGGTATTATACTTAAATGCACACAGCATAAGGAATAAGGTGGATGATCTTGTCGTACAGCTACAGATTGGCAGGTATAATATTGTGGCCATCACTGAGATGTGGCTAAAGGATGCATGTCTCTGGGAGCTGAACGTCCAAGGATACACGGTGTATCAGAAGGATAGGAAGGTAGGCAGAAGGGGAGGCGTGACTTTATTGGTAAGAAATGATACTGAATCATTAGAAAGAGGTGATATAGGATCAGAAGGGGCAGAATCTTTATGGGTTGAGCTAAGAAATTGCAAGGGTAAAAGGACCCTGATGGCAGTTATTTATAGGCCTCCAAACAACTGCAGGGATGTGGACTACAAATTACAACAGGAAATAGAAAAGGCTTGTCAGAAGGGCAGCGTTATGATAATTGTGGGGGATTTTAACACGCGAGTAGCTTGGGAAAATCAGGTCAGCACTGGATCTCAAGAGAGAGAATTTGTAGAATGTCTGCGAGATGGCTTTTTAGAACAGCTTGTTGTTGAGCCCACTAGGGGATCAGCTATACTGGATTAGGTATTGTGTACTGAACCGGAGGTGATTAGAGAGATTGAGGTGAAGGAACCCTTAGGAGGCAGTGATCATAACATGATTGAGTTCGCTGTGAAACTTGAAAAAGAGAAGCCGTAATCTGATGTGTTGGTATTTCAGTGGAGTAAAGGGTATTACAGTGGCATGAGAGAGGAACTGGCCAAAGTTGACAGGAAGGGACACTGGCGGGAAAGACGGCAGAGCAGCAGTGGCTGGAGTTTATGCGAGAAATGAGGAATGTGCAAGACAGGTATATTCCAGAAAAGAAGAAATTTTTGAATGGAAAAAGGATGCAACCATGGTTGACAGGAGAAGTCAAAGCCAAAGTTAAAGCAAAGGAGAGGGCATACAAGGAAGCAAAAATTAGTGGGAAGACAGAGGATTGGGAAGTTTTTAAAACCTTACAAAAGGAAACTAAGAAGGTCATTAAGAGGGAAAAGATTAACTATGAAAGGAAGCCAGCAAATAACATCAAAGAGGATACTAAAAGCTTTTTCAAGTATATAAAGAGTAAAAGACAGGTGAGAGTAACATAGAAACATAGAAAATAGGTGCAGGAGTAGGCCATTCGGCCCTTCGAGCCTGCACCGCCATTTATTATGATCATGGCTGATCATCCAACTCAGAACCCTGCACCAGCCTTCCCTCCATACCCCCTGATCCCCGTAGCCACAAGGGCCATATCTAACTCCCTCTTAAATATAGCCAATGAACTGGCCTCAACTGTTTCCTGTGGCAGAGAATTCCACAGATTCACCACTCTCTGTGTGAAGAAGTTTTTCCTAATCGCGGTCCTAAAAGGCTTCCCCTTTATCCTCAAACTGTGACCCCTCGTTCTGGACTTCCCCAACTTCGGGAACAATCTTCCTGCATCTAGCCTGTCCAATCCCTTTAGGATTTTATACATTTCAATCAGATCCCCCCTCAATCTTCTAAATTGAGTTCATTCAGTCTTTCTTCATATGAAAGTCCTGCCATCCCAGGAATCAATCTGGTGAACCTTCTCTGTACTCCCTCTATGGCAAGGATGTCTTTCCTCAGATTAGGGGACCAAAACTGCACACAATACTCCAGGTGTGGTCTCACCAAGGCCTTGTACAACTGCAGTACTACCTCCCTGCTCCTGTACTCGAATCCTCTCGCTATAAATGCCAGCATACCATTCGCCTTTTTCACCGCCTGCTGTACCTGCATGCCCACTTTCAATGACTGGTGTATAATGACACCCAGGTCTCGTTGCACCTCCCCTTTTCCTAATCGGCCACCATTCAGATAATAATCTGTTTTCCTATTTTTGCCACCAAAGTGGATAACTTCATATTTATCCACATTAAATTGCATCTGCCATGAATTTGCCCACTCACCCAACCTATCCAAGTCACCCTGCATCCTCTTAGCATCCTCCTTACAGCTAACACTGCCGCCCAGCTTCGGGTCATCCGCAAACTTGGAGATGCTGCATTTAATTCCCTCATCCAAGTCATTAATATATATTGTAAACAACTGGGGTCCCAGCACCGAGTCTTGCGGTACCCCACTAGTCACTGCCTGCCATTCTGAAAAGGTCCCGTTTATTCCCACTCTTTGCTTCCTGTCTGCTAACCAATTCTCTATCCACATCAATACCTTACCCCCAATACCGTGTGCTTTAAATTTGCACACTAATCTCCTGTGTGGGACCTTGTCAAAAGCCTTCTGAAAATCCAAATATACCACATCCACTGGTTCTCCCCTATCCACTCTACTAGTTACATCCTCAAAAAATTCTATGAGATTCGTCAGACATGATTTTCCTTTCACAAATCCTTAGATATAGGATCGATAGAAAATGATGCTGGAGAAATTGTAATGGGAGATAAGGAGATGGCAGAGGAACTGAACGAGTATTTTGCATCAGTCTTCACTGAGGAAGACACCAGCAGTATACCGGACACTCAAGGGTGGCAGGGAAGAGAAGTCACAATTACGACAGAGAAAGTACTCAGGAAGCTGAATAGTCTAAAGGTAGATAAATCACCCGGACCAGATGGAATGTACCCTCGTGTTCTGAAGGAAGTAGCTGTGGAGATTGCGGAGGCATTAGCGATGCTCTTTCAAAAGTCGATAGATTCTGGCATGGTTCCGGAGGACTGGAAGATTGCAAATATCACTCCGCTATTTAAGAACAGGGCAAGGAAGCAAAAAGGAAATTATAGAGCTGTTAGCTTGACATCGGTAGTTGGGAAGTTGTTTGAGTCGATTGTCGAGAATGAGGTTACAGAGCACCTGGAGGCATATGACAAGATAGGCAGAACTCAGCATGGATTCCTTAAAGGAAAATCCTGCCTGACAAACCTACTACAATTTTTTGAGGAAATTTAAGGTAGGCTAGACAAGGGAGATGCAGTGGATGTTGTATATTTGGATTTTCAGAAGGCCTTTGACAAGGTGCCACACATGAGGCTACTTAACAAGATAAGAGCCCATAGAATTATGGGAAAGTTACATACGTGAATAGAGCGTTGGCTGATTGGCAGGAAACAGAGAGTGGGAATAAAGGGATCCTATTCTGGTTGGCTGCTGGTTACCAGTGGTGTTCCTCAGGGGTCCGTGTTGGGGCCGCTTCTTTTTACATTGTACATCAACGATTTGGATTATGGAATAGATGGCTTTGTGGCTAAGTTTGCTGATGATACGAAGATAGGTGGAGGGGCCGGTAGTGCTGAGGAAACGGAGAGTCTGCAGAGAGACTTGGATAGATTGGAAGAATGGGCAAAGAAGTGGCAAATGAAGTACAATGTTGGAAAGTGTATAGTTATGCACTTTGGCAGAAGTAATAAATGGGCAGACTATTATTTAAATGGGGAACGAATTCAAAGTTCTGAGATGCAACGGGACTTGGGAGTCCTCGTACAGGATACCCTTAAGGTTAATCTCCAGGTTGAGTCGGTAGTGAAGAAGGCGAATGCAATGTTGGCATTCATTCCTAGAGGAATAGAGTATAGGAGCAGGGATGTGATGTTGAGGCTTTATAAGGCACTGGTGAGACCTCACTTGGAGTACTGTGGGCAGTTTTGGCCTCCTTATTTAAGAAAGGATGTGCTGACGTTGGAGAGGGTACAGAGAAGATTCACTAGAATGATTCCGGGAATGAGAGGGTTAACATATGAGGGACGTTTGTCCGCTCTTAGACTGTATTCCTTGGAGTTTCGAAGAATGAGGGGAGACCTTATAGAAACATTTGGAATGTTGAAAGGCATGGACAGAGTGGATGTGGCAAAGTTGTTTCCCATGACGGGGGAGACTTGTACGAGAGGGCATGACTTAAGGATTGAAGGGCGCCCATTCAGAACAGAAATGCAAAGAAATTTTTTTAGCCAGAGGGTGGTGAATCTATGGAATTTGTTGTCACGGGCAGCAGTGGAGGCCAAGTCATCGGGTGTATTTAAGGCAGAGATTGATAGGTATCTGAGTAGCCAGGGCATCAAAGGTTATGGTGAAAAGGTGGGGGAGTGGAACTAAATGGGAGAATGGATCAGCTCATGATAAAATGGCGGAGCAGACTCGATGGGCCGAATGGCCGACTTCTCCTCCTTTGTCTTATGGTCTAAAAAAAAAAGGAAATTACAGTAACAGAAAATGTTTTTGCAATTCTTCGATAGTTTCTTACCCACTTGCCCAATTATTTCCGGATCCTTGTTTCTGACAGAAGGATGATTGAGCTCCATATCTCCAGCTCCCTGAGTTTGCAGCTTTAGACATAGTGTGGCTGATGACTTTTGGCTCCATGTCAACAAGAACAGCCCGAGCTACTTGTACTCCTGCAAATCACACAACTGCCAGTCTGTTAACAACTGACCACAAAGCTCAGCAGAGATTTCACTTGACAGCTTGCTTTGAAATTATTTTATTTCAGCAACCCAAATGAAGAATTGTTGGCTCGGAATGAGGAAGAAGAGAATGCATAGGCTCTGCTTGTTTTACTTAGAATGAAGAAGGCTGAGGGGTGACCTGATAGAGGTATATAAAATTATGAGGGGGATGGAAATGGTAGGTAGTGAAAACTTTTCCCATTTGTTGGGGTGCTTACAACAAGAAACCACAGGTTTAAAGTGAGAGGAAGAAAGTTTAGAGGTAATACAAGAGAGTTCTTTTCACACAATGAGTGGCTGAAGTCTGGAATGTGCTGTCTGAAGAGGTGGTGGAGGCAAAAATTCTCATGACATTCAAGAATCATTTAAATCAGCAAGACATTAATGGCTAAGGCCCTAATGTGGATAAATGGAGTAGTGTAGATAGGAACAATAGGTCAAAGGACAAGTTTCTGTGCTGAAAGACGCTGACTCTACCTACAATGCTAGGGAATGGTATTCATGAAAAACTGTAAAAAATCATTTTAAACCAAAATCTAAATGAGCATCTGAATGAGCTACTTCTTAGTTTTTTTTATTTAATGTTAATAAATTAGCTCTGTCTTTTAGTAAGTCTAAGGGAAAAAAAAAGAGGCCTCACCGTCAGTGCTGCTGCTGAAGAATCGCTCTTGTGAAACGCTCGAGTAATACTTGCTCTCGTTGGAGCCTCTCCGCCCATCTGTGCTTACCACTTCAAACAGTTGCTTTCCAACCTGGTTCCCACACTGGCCAAGTTGAACAACCACCAGAGACATGACAGATGAACCCCCTGTTCATACAATTAGCATAGAATAAGCCCAATAACCTGCTGTCTACAACAAAACACACAGTTCTCACAGTGAGAAACCAAGATTGCTTCCCACAGCATCAGCGGCCTGACGGCAACCAGAACATCATACAATATTCCAGGTGTAGCCCAAGCAGCGTTTTATAAAATTCAGCCCTGATGCACTAGGGCATGACCAGTGAGGGCAAGGATCCTGATATCTTCATCTCTGTCCCTCTGCAATTGGATCCTCAACTTCCTAACTGGAAGACCACAGTCTGTGTGGATTGCTGATAACATCTCCTCACTGACGATCAACGCTGGTGCACCTTCAGGGGTGTGTGCTTAGTCCATTGCTCTACTCTCTCTATACTCATGACTGTGTGGGTAGGCATAGCTCAAATACCATCTATAAATTTGCTGATCATACAACCATTGTTCATAAAATCTCAAGACAGAGACAAGAGGGCATACAGGAGCGAGATATGCCAACTAGTGGAGTGATGTCGTAGCAACAACCTTGCACTCAATGTCAGTAAGACAAAAGAGCTGATGTGGACTTCAGGAAGGGTAAGACGAAGAAACACATATCAATCCTCATTGAGGGATCAGAAGTGGAGAGAGTGAGCAGTTTCAAGTTCCTGGGTGTCAAGATCTCTGAGGATCTAACCAGGACCCAATATATTGATGCAGTTATAAAGAAGGCAAGACAGCAACTATGCTTCATTAGATTTGGTATGTCAAGAAATACACTCAAAAACTTCTATAGCTGTACTGTGGAGAGCATTCTGACAGGCTGCAGCACTGTCTAATATGGGGTGGGGGGGGGGTGGTGGCTACTGCACAAGACCGAAAGAAGCTGCAGAGGTTGTAAATTTAGTCGGTTCCATCTTGGGTAATACCCTACAAAGTACCAAAGACACCTTCAAGGAGCAGCGTTTCAGAAAGGCAGCGTCCATTATTAAGGACCCCCAGCACCCAGGGCATGCCCTTTTCTCACTGCTACCATCAGACAGGAGGTACAGAAGCCTGAAGGCATACACTCAGCGATTCAGCAACAGCTTCTTCCCCTCAGCCATTCAATTTCTAAATGGACATTAAACCCGTGAACACTACCTCACTTTTTAACATATTATTTGTTTTTACACGATTTAAAATCTATTCAATATATACTGTAATTGATTTACTTATTTATTATTATTTTCTTCTTCTATATTATGTATTGCATTGAACTGCTGTTGCTAAGTTAATAAATTTCACGACATATGTCGGTGATAATAAACCTGATTCTGATTATCTACCTGTTCTGTCTCTTTCTATCGCTGTGGACCTGTATACTAAGATCCTTTCGCTCACCGATATTCCCTCTCCTGCTATCCCTCTTGACTAAGGAATCCTATACAGTATTTTCTACAGGGATACGATTCCTTCCTTCCTGGGACAAAACATCCAGGTAATTCCTCGCCCTCTCGGATGAGCCAGTACGCAGAGCTTCAACTCCGCACTAACACCCCTCCAGCGTACCACTTTCAGAACACCACACCCTACTACCCCTTCAAGGAACCCGCTCCCCAGGGGCGGAATCTGTTGTTCTGAGTTTGGAGATGAGACTGACCATTCACCAGATGCAAAACAATTCGTCCTGGATCACTGACAAGTGCAGCGGCTCCTCGCCTCCCCATAATCCTGCTCACCTTAGTCCCGCCGGCACTTATCTAGCTTCCCCTTGAGTGTGTGCCGCTGAGGCAATTCGATTAGACTGAACACGCTCGCCGTAACTACAAACCTGAGCGACGCAAACCGCTGGATCGCAGTCGAGAGATTCAGCTTCGGCCTTTCACCCCCGGCCGCCCAGACGAGGAGAGATCTCAACCAATGAGGGCGACGGATGGAAAGAAGGCAGTCTGATTTTTGGCCAATGGGGAGAGCGGATGGGCTGAGGCCTCAGTGTTCTGTCGTGAGGGAAATGGCGGCGGTTGGGCCTGCGGAGGCTCCGAGCGCCGTGTCGCGGCCTACGCGGACACACAACATCGTTCCTCGACTGCAGCATGGACGCTACACGGGCCATGGGCCCACCAGGGTATCACAGGTAGGTTAGGGGAAAAGAGACCTGGGCCTATTGGAAAGGCCCTGATAACCGGGGACTGAATTTAGCAGTGGCTGAAGTGTTCTGTGTGATTGAGTTGCGGGAGGGGGTGGATGTAGTTGCTACGGACCGGGGTTTGGTGAACGGAGGGTGGTGGTTGTGCTTTGTTTCGGGGCTTCTGGTCTGTTTTGCTGCGACACAGAGTCAGGGCCTCCGCCACCAAGAAATGCGGTACCAAGTTTTGGTGGGGGATACGTGGGGTAGAAGGGAGCGAGAGCTTCAGTAATACTGGGTTCGGTATAGTTGGCAAAGAAGGTTACGATATTGTGTGTTGGGGGAAGAGTTTGGATACAGGACGATTAATTTTAAATGATCACAAATGTTTGCGATAAAAGGGAGAAGAAAATGGGTGGTTTCGAAAAGGAAAATTCAGGCTAGATGCTCACCAGGAACAAATGTAAGGATAGAAATGGATATTTAACTCTTGTTACAGCGAGTTTGCTTGCAATCATCATGGCTTAGTGACTTCCCCATAGTAAATGTTTTTTTTTAAGTTTCTGGCTCTTAGGGTATAGGGTCACAGAGCACCAGGCACAAAAATAGGCCCCCTGGGCCATTTAGTCAATGCTAAACTTTTATTCTGCCCAGACCCATCGACCTGCAGCTGGACCATAATCTTCAATATCTCTCCAATCGATGTTCTTTTTCTAACCTCTCTTAAATGTTGCATTTGAAACCTCATCTTTCACTTATGCCGGTATTTCAGACATGTACTTGGGAGTGAAGTTCCCTTTAAGGTTTCTTTTAAATATTTCACCTTTCACCCTTGGCCTATGACCTCCAGTTCTAGTTTTACCCAGCATTTGAAAAAGCCTGCTTGATTTTACCTTCTCTATATCCCTCACAATTTTGTATGCCTCTGTAAAATCTCCCCTGATTCTCCAATGCACTGGAGAAAATGTCCTAACCTTTTCAACCTTTCCCTATAACATAGAAAATAGGTGCAGGAGTAGGCCATTTGGCCCTTCGAGCCTGCATCGCCATTTATTATGATCATGGCTGATCATCCAACTCAGAACCCTGCACCAGCCTTCCCTCCATACCCCCTGATCCCCGTAGCCACAAGGGCCATATCTAACTCCCTCTTAAATATAGCCAATGAACTGGTCTCAACTGTTTCCTGTGGCAGAGAATTCCACAGATTCACCACTCTCTGTGTGAAGAAGTTTTTCCTAATCGCGGTCCTAAAAGGCTTCCCCTTTATCCTCAAACTGTGACCCCTCGTTCTGGACTTCCCCAACTTCGGGAACAATCTTCCTGCATCTAGCCTGTCCAATCCCTTTAGGATTTTATACATTTCAATCAGATCCCCCCCTCAATCTTCTAAATTGAGTTCATTCAGTCTTTCTTCATATGAAAGTCCTGCCATCCCAGGAATCAATCTGGTGAACCTTCTTTGTACTCCCTCTATGGCAAGGATGTCTTTCCTCAGATTAGGGGACCAAAACTGCACACAATACTCCAGGTGTGGTCTCACCAAGGCCTTGTACAACTGCAGTAGTACCTCCCTGCTCCTGTACTCGAAACCTCTCGCTATAAATGCCTTTTTCACCGCCTGCTGTACCTGCATGCCCACTTTCAATGACTGGTGAATAATGACACTCAGATCTCGTTGCACCTCCCCTTTTCCTAATCGGCCAGCATTCAGATAATAATCTGTTTTCCTATTTTTGCCACCAAAGTGGATAACTTCACATTTATCCACATTAAATTGCATCTGCCATGAATTTGCCCACTCACCCAACCTATCTGAGTCACCCTGCATCCTCTTAGCATCCTCCTCACAGCTAACACTGCCGCCCAGCTTCGTGTCATCCGCAAACTTGGAGATGCTGCATTTAATTCCCTCATCCAAGTCATTAATATATATTGTAAACAACTGGGGTCCCAGCACTGAGCCTTGCGGTACCCCACTAGTCACTGCCTGCCATTCTGAAAAGGTCCCGTTTATTCCCACTCTTTGCTTCCTGTCTGCTAACCAATTCTCTATCCACATCAATACCTTACCCCCAATACCGTGTGCTTTAAGTTTGCACACTAATCTCCTGTGTGGGACCTTGTCAAAAGCCTTTTGAAAATCCAAATATACCACATCCACTGGTTCTCCCCTATCCATTCTACTAGTTACATCCTCAAAAAATTCTATGAGATTCATCAGACATGATTTTCCTTTCACAAATCCATGCTGACTTTGTCCGATGATTTCACCGCTTTCCAAATGTGCTGTTATCACATCTTTGATAACTGACTCCAGCAGTTTCCCCACCACCGACGTTAGGCTAACTGGTCTATAATTCCCCGGTTTCTCTCTCCCTCCTTTTTTAAAAAGTGGGGTTACATTAGCCACCCTCCAATCCTCAGGAACTAGTCCAGAATCTCTTCCTTAAGCACTCTGGAATGCAGACCATCTGCCCCTGGGGATTTATCTGCCTTCAATCCCTTCAATTTACCTAACACCACTTCCCTACTAACATGTATTTCCCTCAGTTCCTCCATCTCACTGGACCCTCTGTTCCCTACTATTTCTGGAAGATTATTTATGTCCTCCTTAGTGAAGACAGAACCAAAGTAATTATTCAATTGGTCTGCCATGTCCTTGCTCCCCATAATCAATTCACCTGTTTCTGTCTGTAGGGGACCTACATTTGTCTTTACCAGTCTTTTCCTTTTTACATATCTATAAAAGCTTTTACAGTCTGTTTTTACGTTCCCTGCCAGTTTTCTCTCATAATCTTTTTTCTCCTTCCTAATTAAGCCCTTTGCCCTCCTCTGCTGAACTCTGAATTTCTCCCAGCCCTCAGGTGAGCCACTTTTTCTGGCTAATTTGTATGCTTCTTCTTTGGAATTGATACGGAATTGATTCTTTGGAATTGATACTATCCCTAATTTCTCTTGTCAGCCACGGGTGCACTACCTTCTTTGATTTATTCTTTTGCCAAACTGGGATGAACAATAACTGAGGTCCTAAAGTCATACAGTCGTAGAAAATTGCAGCACAGAATCAGACCCTTCAGCCCATCTATTCTGTGCTGAACCATTTAAACTGCCTACTCTTCAACCTGCATCAGGACCATAGTCCTTCGTACCTCTACCATGCATTTACCGATCAAAACTTCTCTTAAACGTTGAAATTGAGCTTGCATGCAACGCTTGCATATTCCACACTCACAATGCTCTGACTAAAGATGTTTCTCCTCAAATTCCTCTTAAACTTGTCACCTTTCATCCTTTACCCATGACCTCTGGTTGTAGTTCCATCCAACCTCTGTGAAATATAAACCCTATCTATACCCTCATAATTTTGTACACCTCTATCAAATATCCTCTCAATCTTCTAGGGTCCGAGAAATAGTCCTAACCTATTCAATCTTTCCATATAACTCGGGTCCTCTACACCTGGCAACATCCTTGTAAATTTTCTCTGTACTCTTTCAACCTTATTTACATCTTTCTGATAGATAGGTGACCAAAACTGTGCACGGTACTGCAAATTAGTCTTCACCAACGTCTTATACAACTTCAACATAACATCCAATCTCCTTTGATTTATAGCACAATACTTTGATTTTTGAAAGTCAAACTGCCAGAAGCTTTCTTCATGACCACTTTAAATGAATTATGGACCTGTATTCCCAGATCCTTTCCTGCTACCACACTTCCTCAGTACCCTACCGTTCACTGTGTAAGACCTACCCTGGTCGGTCCTACTGAAGTGCAACAACTCCCACTTGTATGCATTCAATGTTCAGGGGATATTTGTGTGGTGTTCTACATTCCAACGAGACAGGGAAAGGATGGTAGGGTACAGGAACCGTGGTGTATGAAGGCTGTTGAAAATCTGGTCAAGAAGAAAAGAAAAGCTTATGAAAGGTTTAAAAAAACTAGGTAATGATAGAGATCTAGAAACTTATAAGGCTAGCAGGAAGAGCTTAAGAATGAAATTAGGAGAGCCAAAAGGGGCCATGTGAAGGCTGTGGCAAGCAGGATTAAAGAAAACACAAGGCATTCTACAAGTATGTGAAGAGCAAGAGGATAAGACGTGAGAAGATAGGACCAATCAAGTGTGACAGTGGAAAAGTGTGTATGAAACTGGAGGAGATAGCAGAGGTACTTAATGAATACTTTGCTTCAGTATTCACTATGGAAAAGGATCATGGCGATTGCAGGGATGACTTGCAGCAGATTGAAAAGCTTGCGCATATAGAGCTTGTTAGGGAAAATATTACAGCAGTGCTCAGGCAGGACAGATTAGAGGGCTTGTCTGCTGAGTCCTTATGGTTGGAGCTGAGAAACAGGAAAGGTATGGCCACATTAGTGGGATTGTATTGCAGACCACTCAATAGTCAACGAGAATTGGAAGAGCAAATCTGCAGGGAGATAGCAGGCGACTGCAGGAAACATAAAGTTGTGGTGGTAGGGGATTTTAATTTTCCATATATTGATTGGGACTCCCATACTGTTAGGGGTCTAGATGGTTTAGAGTTTGTAAAATGTGTTCAGGAAAGTTTTCTAAATCAATATATAGAGGTACCAACTAGAGGGGATGCAATATTGGATCTTCTGTTAGGAAACAAGTTAGGACAAGTGGCGGAAGTCCGTGTAGGGGAGCACTTTGGTTCTAGTGATCATAACAGTGAATAGTGATCATATCCAGTGATCCAGTTTCAACTTGATCATGGACAAGGATGGATCTGGTCCTAGGGTTGAGGTTCTGAACTGGAAGAAGGCCACATTTGAAGAAATGAGAAAGGATCTAAAAATCGTGGATTGGGACAGGTTGTTCTCTGGCAAAGATGTGATCGGTAGGTGGGAAGCCTTCAAAGGAGAAATTTTGAGAGTGCAGAGTTTGTATGTTCCTGTCAGGGTTAAAGGCAAAGTGAAGAGGAATAAGGAACCTTGGTTCTCAAGGGATATTGCAACTCTGATAAAGAAGAAGAGGGAGTTGTATGACATGTATAGGAACCGGAGTAAATAGGGTGCTTGAGGAGTATAAGAAGTGCAAGAAAATACTTAAGAAAGTAATCAGGAGGGCTAAAAAAAGACATGAGGTTGCCTTGGCAGTCAAAGTGGAGGATAATCCAAAGAGCTTTTACAGGTATAGGAAGAGCAAAAGAATTGTAAGGGATAAAAATTGGTCCTCTTGAAGATCAGAGTGGTCGGCTTTGTGCGGAACCAAAGGAAATGGGGGAGATCTTAAATAGGTTTTTTGCGTCTGCGTTTACTAAGGAAATTGGCATGAAGTCTGTGAAATTAAGGGAGACAAGTAGTGAGATCATGGAAACTACAGATTGAAAAGGAGGAGGTGCTTGCTGCCTTGAGGCAAATTAAAGTGGATAAATCCCCGGACCTGACAGGGTGTTCCCTCGGACCTTGAAGGAGACTGGTGTTGAAATTGCAGGGGCCCTGGCAGATATATTTAAAATGTCGCTGTCTACAGGTGAGGTGCCGGAGGATTGGAGAGTGGCTCATGTTGTTCCGTTGTTTAAAAAAGGATCGAAAAGTAATCTGGGAAATTATAGGCCGGTAAGTTTAATGTCGGTAGTAGGTAAGTTATTGGAGGGAGTACTAAGAGACAGAATCTACAAGCATTTGGATAGACAGGGACTTATTAGGGAGAGTCAACATGGCTTTGTGCGTGGTAGGTCATGTTTGACCAATCTATTGGAGTTTTTCGAGGAGGTTACCAGGAAAGTGGATGAAGGGAAGGCAGTGGATGTTGTCTACATGGACTTCAGTAAGGCCTTTGACAAGGTCCCGCATGGAAGGTTAGTTAGGAAAATTCAGTCGCTAGGTATACATGGAGAGGTGGTAAATTGGATTAGACATTGGCTCAATGGAAGAAGCCAAGGAGTGGTAGTAGTGAATTGCTTCTCCGAGTGGAGGCCTGTGACTAGTGGTGTGCCACAGGGATCAGTGCTGGGTCCATTGTTATTTGTCATCTATATCAATGATCTGGATGATAATGTGGTAAATTGGATCAGCAAATTTGCTGATGATACAAAGATTGGAGGTGTAGCAGACAGTGAGGAAGGTTTTCAGAGCCTGCAGAGGGACTTGGACCAGCTGGAAAAATGGGCTGAAAAATGGCAGATGGAGTTTAATACAGACAAGTGTGAGGAATTGCACGTTGGAAGGACAAACCAAGGTAGAACATACAGGGTTAATGGTAAGGCACTGAGGAGTGCAGTAGAACAGAGGGATCTGGGAATACAGATACAAAATTCCCTAAAAGTGGCGTCACAGGTAGATAGGGTCGTAAAGAGAGCTTTTGGTACATTGGCCTTTATTAATCAAAGTATTGAGTATAAGAGCTGGAATGTTATGATGAGGTTGTATAAGGCATTGGTGAGGCCGAATCTGGAGTATTGTATTCAGTTTTGGTCACCAAATTACGGGAAGGATATAAATAAGGTTGAAAGAGTACAGAGAAGGTTTACAAGGATGTTGCCGGGACTTGAGAAACTCAGTTACAGAGAAAGGTTGAATAGGTTAGGACTTTGTTCCCTGGAGCGTAGAAGAATGAGGGGAGATTTGATAGTGGTATATAAAATTATGATGGGTATAGATAGAGTGAATGCAAGCAGGCTTTTTCCACTGAGGCAAGGGGAGAAAAAAACCAGAGGACATGGGTTAAGGGTGAGGGAGGAAAAGTTTAAAGGGAACATTACGGGGGGCTTCTTCACACAGAGTGGTGGGAGTATGGAATGAGCTGCCAGATGAGGTGGTAAATGCAAGTTCTTTTTTAACATTTAAGAATAAATTGGACAGATACATGGATGGGAGGGTGTATGGAGGGATATGGTCCGTGTGCAGGTCAGTGGGACTAGGCAGAAAATGGTTTGGCACAGCCAAGAAGGGCCAAAAGGCCTGTTTCTGTGCTGTAGTTTTTCTATGGTTTCTGGATATTATGAAAGAGGATGTACTGGAGCTTTAGGAAAGCATCAAGTTAGATAAGTCTCCGGGACCAGATGAGATCTACCCCAGGCTATTGTGGGAGGTGAGGAAGGAGATTGCTGAGCCTCTGGCAATGATCTTTGCATTATCAATGACGAAGGGAGAGGTTCTGGAGGATTGGAGGGTTGCAGATGTTGTTCCCTTATTGAAGAAAGGGAGTAGAGATAGTCCAGGAAATTATAGTCTTACTTCAGTGGTTGGTATGTTGATGGAGAGGACCTGAAGAGACAGGATTTATGAACATTTGGAGAGGCGTAACATGACTAGGAATAGTCAGCATGGCCTTGTCAAGGGCAGGTTGTGCCTTACGAGCCTGATTGAATTTTTTGAGGACACGTTGAAGTTCGAGCAGTAGATGTAGTGCATATGGATTTCAGCAAGACATTTGATAAGGTACCCCATGTAAGGATCCAAGGGGACCTTGCTTTGTGGATCTATAATTGGTTTGCCCACAGAAGACAGAGTAGTTGTAGATGGGTCATTTTCTGCATGGCAGTCGGTGACCAGTAGTGTGCCTCAGGGATCTGTTCTGGGGGCCTTCTGTTCGTGATTTTTATAAATTACCTGGATCAGGAAGTGGAGGGATGGGTTAGTAAATTTGCCGATGACACAAAGGTTGGGGGTGTTGTGGATAGTGTGGAGGGCTGTTAGATGTTACTGTGGGACATTGATAGGATGCAAAACTGGGCTGAGAAGTGGCAGATGGCGTTCAACCCAGATAAGTGTGAGGTGATTCATTTTGGTAGGTCAAATATGATGGCAGAATATAGTATTAATGGTAGTGTGGAGGATCAGAGGGATCTTGGGGTCCGAGTCCATAGGACACTCAAAGCTGCTGTGCAGGTTAATCTGTGGTTAAGAAGGCATATGATGCATTGGCCTTCCTCAACCGTGGGATTGAGTTTAAGAGCTGAGAGGTCATGTTACAGCTATATAGGACCCTGTTCAGACCCCACCTGGAGTACTGTGCCCAGTTCTGGTCACCTCACTGCAGGAAGGATGTGGAAACCATAGAAAGGGTGCAGAGGAGATTTACAATGATGTTGCCTGGATTGGGGAGCATGCCTTATGAGAATAGGTTGAGTGAACTTGGCCCTTTCTCCCTGGAGCGATGGAGGCTGAGAGGTGACCTGATAGAGGTGTATAAGATGATGAGAGGCATTGATCGTGTGGATATTCAGAGGCTTTTTCCCAGGGCTGAAATGGCTAGCATGAGAGGGCACAGGTTTAAGGCGCTTGGAAGTAGGTACAGAGGCGATGCCAGGGGTAAGTTTTTTTTTGTGTGGATAGTGGTGAGTGTGTGGAATGGGCTGCCGGCAACGGTGGTGGAGACGGATATGATAGAGTCTTTTAACAGACTGCTGGATCGGTAGATGGAGCTTAGAAAAATAGAGGGCTATGGGTAACCCAAGGTAATTTCTAAAGTAAGTACATGTTCAACACAGCATTGTGGGCTGAAGGGCCTATATTGTGCTGTAGGTTTTCTGTTTCTATGTTTCTAAATTCCCTCTGGTGGAAAACCTGCTGCAAGCCATGATAGCCTTCCTTGCAATCCACTATATCCCCAATCTTGGTGTCACCTGCAAATCTGATTCAGTTAACCACATTATCATCCAGACTATTGATGTAGATGAGAAGCAATAATGAATCCAACACTGATCCCAGTGGTACTCTACAGGCCTGCAGTCTGAGAGGAAACCATTTACTACCACTCTCTGGCTTCTCCTGCAAATCCAGTGCCTAATCCAGTTTACCACCTCATGTTGAATGCTGAGCAACTGAACCTTCTTGACCCGCCTCCCATGAGGGACCTTGTCAAATTCCTTCTTAGGTCCATGTGGACAACATCCACTGCCTTGCCTTCATCAGCTTTCCTGGTAACTTCCTCAAGAAACTCTGAAATTGGTTAGACATGACTTACCATGCATGCAGTCATACTGACAATCCTTAATCAGTTCATGTCCATCCAAATACTCATATATCCCGTCCCTTAGAACGCCTTCCAATAACTTTCCCACTACTGATATCAGGCCAATAATTTTTAGAGCCTTTCTTGAACAGCAGAACATCATTGGCTATTCTCCAATCCCCTGATACTTCACCTGTTACAATGGGAGATTTTAATATCTCTACTATGCTGCTGGCAATTCCTGCATTTGCCTCCCACTGGGTCTAAGGGAACACCTTATCAGGCCCTGAGGATTTATCTACCCTAATTTTCCCCTCTTTTGTAATCTGTATAGGGTCCATGAAGTTGGTGCCACTTTGCCTCACTTCTATACTCTATGTGTCCATCTCCTGAATAAGTACAGACGCAAAATATTTAAGATCTCCCCATCTCTTTTGGCTCCACACATGGATCACCATTCTACATTTTGATCCAGAAGACCAATTTTGTCCCTTGCAATCCTTTTGCTTTTAACATAACTGTAGAATTCCTTGGGATTCTTCTTCACCTTGTCTGTTACGGCAACCTCATGCTTTTAGCCCTCCTGATTTCTTTTTTTAAGTGTTCTCTTGCACTTCTTGTACTCCATAAGCTCACCTTTACCTGCTGTGCACTTCTTTTTTTTCTTAACACGGACCTAAATATCTCTTAAAACCTGAGATTCCCCACTCCTGTTGTCTTTACCTTTTATTCTGAGAGGTACATACAAGTTCTGTGCTCTCAAAATTTCACTTTTGAAGGCCTCCCACTTACTAAGTACACTTTTGCCAGAAAACAGCCTGTCCTAATTCAAACTTGCCAGATTATTTCTGATACCATCAAAATTGGCCTTTCTCCAATTTAGAATATCAACCCACGGACCAGACGTTCTTTTTGCATAGTTACTTTGAAACCAATGGTATTGTGATCAGTAGATGCAAAGCATTTCCTTACATAAACTTCTGTCACCTGCCCTATCTCATTCCCTAATAGCAGTCCTGGCAACATCCTGTACTTTGTTTTTTGAAGAATACATCTCACGATGCTTTGAACACATTAACAGTGATGTAACTGCATATATTTCTGAACTGATATTTCAATACAAGAAGTATAGTGCTGAGGATGAAGTAGCTAGTTTGCAAGCAGAGGCGATGTGTAGTGAGGGGAGGCTGTTGACGGGGCAAAGTTGCAGTCAGCAGGATGAATTGCAGCTTGGAAAGTGGACAATTGGAAGGGGTGAACACAGGACTGAAGGTGTTGTATCTGGATGTGTGCAGTATACGGAATCAGGTCGATGAACTTGCAGCACAGTTACAGATTGGCATGCATGGTGTTGTAGGCATCACTGAATCATGGCTGAAAGAAAATTATAGCTGCGAGCTTAATGTCTAAGGATATACTTTGTACTGAAAGGGCAGGAAGGAAAGTGTTGTTCTGGTAAAAAATGAAATCAAATCGTTAGAGGAAGGTAACATAGGGTCAGAAGGCATTGAATCATTGTGGTTAGAGCTATGGAACTGCAAGGGTAAAAAGACCCCTTACAGTTTCATAGCTCTAGAGTTGTATACAGACCCCCCAAACAATAGTAAAGATGTGACCTACAAATTACAGCGGGAGGTAAAAAATGCATGCCAAAAGGGCAATGTTACAATAGTCCTGGGAGACATAAGTATGCGGGTTGATTGGGAACACCAGGTTGCTGTTGGATTCTGGGAGAGTGCTGGATTTTTAGAGCAGCTTGCGGTTGAGTCCACGAGAGGGTCAGCTGTTTTGGACTGGTTGGTGTGCAATGAACCAGATTTGATAAGAGACCTTAAGATTGTTGTTAACAGACTTATGGGCAAGTGATCATAATGTGATCGAATTCACCCTGAAGTTTGAGAAGGAGAAGCTAAGGTCAGATGTATCAGTGTTACAGAGGAGTAAAAATTACAGAGGCATGAGAAAGGAGTTGGTCAGAGTTAATTGGAAAAAGAGCACTACAGAGCAGCAATGGCGGGGATTCCTGGAAGCAATTCAGAAGGCACAGGACATATACATCCCAAAGAGGAAGAAGTATTCCAAAGGAAAGATGACACAACTGTGATGAACAAGGGAAGTCAAAGCCAACATAAAAGCCAAAGGGGGGGAATATAATAGAGCAAAACTTAGTGGGAAGCTTTTACAAACCAACAAAGGCAACTAAAAAAAGTCATTAAGGTGAAGTTGGAATAGCCAGTAATGTTAAAGAGGATACCAAAAGTTTCTTCAGATACATAAGGTATAAAAGAGAGGCAAGAGTGGATATCAGACTGCTGGAAAACAATGCTGGAGAGATAGTAATGGGGGACAAGGAACTGGATAAGTATTTTGCTTCAGTCTTCACTGTGAAGTTCCAGGTGTTAAGGGTCATGAAGTGTGAAGTTATCATAACTGGAGAGACGGTTCTTGGGAAACTGAAAGGTCTGAAGGTAGGTAGGTCACCTGGACCAGATGGTGTTCACCTAGAGTTCTGAAAGAGGGGGCTGAAGAGATTGTGGGGACATCAGTAATGATCTTTCAAGAATCACAAGATTCTGGAATGGTTCCAAAAGACTGGATAATTACAAATGTCACCCTACTCCAAGAAGGAAGAGAGGCAGAATAAAGGAAACTATAGGCCAGTTAGTCTGAACTCAGTTGGTTGGGTCTCTCTCCAATGATAACAGGTACTTTCTGAGATATGGGATGCAAAACTGTTGACAATGCTCCAAGTGCGGCTTGACTAGTGTCTTATAAAGCCTCAGCATTATCTCCTTGCTTTTATGTTCTATTCCCCTTGAAATAAATGCGAACATTGCATTTGCCTTGTTACCACAGACTCAACCTGTAAATTAATCTTCCTGGGAGTCTTGCACAAGGGATTCTAAGTCCCTTTGCGCCTCTGATGTTTGAACTTTCTCCCCATTTATATAATAGTCTGCACCATTGTTCCTTTTATCAAAATACATTATCATACATTTTCCAACACTGTATACTTTTTTGCCTATTCTTCCAATTCGTTTAAGTCCTACTGCAATTGCATAGCTTCCTCAGCAATACCTACCCCATCGCCTGTCTTGGTATCATCTGTAAATTTTGCCACAAAAGCATCAATTCCATTATCCAAATCATTGACAAACAATGTGAAAAGTAGTGGTCCCTGTACTGATTCCTGAAGAACACCATTAGTCACTGACGGCCAACCAGAAAAAGCCCTTTTATTCTCACTTGCTTCTCCCGGCTGTCAGCCATTCCTCTATCCATGCCAGTATTTCCTGTGTGCCATGGGATTTTTGCCTTCTGAAAATTCAAGTAATTGACATCCACTGTCTGTCCTATGTCCACCCTGCTTGATAATTCCTTGAAGAGCTCTAACAGATTTTTCAGGCAAGATTACAGAAACCATGCTGACTTTGACTCATTTTATTATTAGTCTCCCAGTACCCCAAAACCTCATTCTTGTAGATTCCAACACTTTTACAATCACTGAGGTTAGGCCAACTGGCCTATTTCACACACGTCTGCTCTTACCCCATCTTCCCGCCACCCTACCTAAGGTGGGGTTCCTCTTGTCCTCACCTGCCACTCCAGCAGCCTGCACGTCCAGCACATTATTCTCTGAAACTTCCACCATCTCAAACAGGATCACACCACCAAGCACATCTTTCCCTCCCCCGCCCCCCAACTTTCTGCTTTCCGCAGGGATCACTCCCTACACAACTCTCTTGTCTATTTGTCCCTCCCTACTGATCTCCCTCCTGGCACTTATCCTTGCAAGTGGAACAAGTGCTACACCTGCCTCCTATACCTCCTCCCTCAAGGCCCTAAACATTCCTACCAGGTGAGGCAACATTTCTCTAATGAGTCATTTACTGTTTTTGGTGCTCCTGATGTGGCCTCCGGTATATCGGTGAGACCTAACGTAGATTGGGAGACTGCTTTGCTGAGCATCTACGCTCACCACCAGAACAAGCGGGATCTCCCAATGGCCACCCATTTTACTTCCACTTTGCATTCCCATTCCGATACGCCCATCTATGGCCTCCTCCACTGTCGTGGTGAGGCCACACTGGGTTGGAGGAACAAAACCTTGTATTCCATTTGGGTAGCCTCCAGCCTGATGGCATGAACTTCAATTTTCAAATTTCCGGTTATGCTCTTTCCCCCCACTGCCCCGGCCATTTCTGCCCATCGGCTCCCTGTGGTGCTCCTCCTCCCTTTTTATTTCTACCATGGCCTTCTGTCTCTTTCACCAGCCAACTTCCCAGCTCTTTAATTCATCCCTCCCCATCCAGGTTTCACCTCCCTCCCCTCCCCTCACCTCTTAAATCCACTCCTCATCCTTTTTTTCTCCAGTCCTACTGAAGTGTTTTGGCACAAAACATCAACTGTACTTTTTTTCCGTAGACGCTGCCTGGCTTGCTGAGTTCCTCCAGCATCTTATGTGTGTTCAGATTTCCAGCATCTGCAGATTTTCTTTTGTTTGGCCTATAATTTCCCTTATTTTGCCTTCCTCCCTTCTTAAAGAGTGGAGTGACATTTGCAGTCTTCCAGCCCTTCGAGACCATATCAGAATCAAGTGATTTTTGAAAGATCATGACCAATGCATCCGTTATCTCTTTAGCGACCTCTCTCAAAACTCTGGGATGTCCATCTGGTCTGGGTGACTTAGCCACCTTAAGATCTTTCAGTTTGCTGAGCACATTTTCCTTTGTAATTGCAATGGTACTTACTCCTGCTCCCTGACACTCACGGACCTCTGGCACACTGATAGTGTCTTTCACAGAAAAGTACCCATTAAGTTCATCTGCCACTCTTTGTACCCCATTACTATCTCACCAACATCATTTTCCAGTGGTCAACTCTCAGCTCCCTTTTACTCTTTATAACTGGAAAAAAAAGTATTCTACTTTGTTATTGGCTAATTTGCCCTCAAATTTCATTTTTTCCCTTCTTATAACCTTTTTAGTTGCCTTTTTTTATTTCAAAAACTTCACAATCATCCAACTTCCCACTTACTTTTGCTAACTTGTATGCCCTTTCCTTTGCTTTTATGCAGTCCCAATTAAGAACAACTTCTTCTGTTCTTAACATACCTATCCTGCACCTTGTGAACTATTCCCAGAAATAATATTGATACATGTGACTTGTGGTTCTCCCTCTCAAATTGCATTATGATTTCAATCATGTAATGATCACAATACATTAAGCTCCCTAATAAGATCTGGGTTATTACAGAACACCTAGTCTAAAATAGCCTTTCCCCAAGTAGACTCCAGCACAAGCTACTCTAGAAAGCCATTTTGTAGGTATTCAACAAATTCCCTCTCTTGCGATCCTATACCAACCTGAATTTACCCCACATCTTAGCTACTAATAGGAGGACTATATATGATTCCCATAATGGTTTTATACCTTTGCAGTTTCTTAATTCCACCCACAAAGATTCAACATTCTCTGACCCAATGTCTCCTCTTTCTAAAGATGTAGTTTAATCTCTTATCAAGAGCCATACCTCAGCCTCTACACCTTCCTACCTGTCCTTTCAATACTAAAGTATATTCTGTAATATATGAGTCTTCACTGTGGAAGACACTAGCAGTTGCCATATGTTGAAGGTATGATGGAGGAGAAGTGAGTGCAGTTACTATGACAAGGGAGAAGGTGCTCAGATAGCTGAAGGACCTAAGGTTGCATAAGTCACCCAGACCAGATGAACTGTACCCCAGGGTTCTGAAAGAGAAAGCTGTAGAGATTGTGGAGGCATTGGTAGTTATCTTTAAAAAAATCATTGGACTCTGGTGTGGTGCCACAGGACTGGAAAATTGCAAATGTCACTTCACACTTTAAGAAAGGAGGAAGGCAGCAGAAAGGAAATTATAAACCAGTTAGCCTGACCTCAGTGTTAGAGCCAGTTGGGAGGGATGAAGTTATGGAGTACTTAGTGTCATAGGACAAAATCAGCACAGTTTTCAAAAGGGAACATCTTGCCTGACAAACCTGTTGGAATTCTTTGGGGAGATTATAAGTGGAATAGATAAAGGGAATGCAGTGGATGTTGTATATTTGGACTAACAGAAGGCTTTGACAAAGTGTCACACATGAAGCTGCTTACCAAGTTAAGAGCCCATGCTATTACAAGAAAGGTGCTGGCATGATTAGAGCATTGGCTGAATGGTAGGAGGCAGCGAGTGGGAATAAAAAGATCCTTTTCTGGTTGGCTGCCAGTGACTAGCGGTGTTCTGCGGGGGTCGTGTTGGGACCACTTCTTTTTATCCTTTGTATCAGCGGTCCCCAACCACCGGGCCGCGGACTGGTACTGGGCCGCAAGGCATGTGCTACCGGGCTGCAAGGAAACGATATGAGTCAGCTGCACCTTTTCCTCATTTCCTGTCACGCACTGTTGAACTTGAATATAGGGTTACCAACTGTCCCGTGTTTGCTGGGACATCCCGAATATTGGGCTAAATTGGTTTGTCCCATATTTCCCCCGCTAAGGTAGAGCGTTCCTGTGAAACCTTTCGTGCCGAAATGGCGTGAAGCGAAGAAACAATTACCATTAAGACCATAAGATTTAGGAGCAGAAGTAGGCCATTCAGCCCATCGAGTCTGCTCCGCCATTCAGTCATGGGCTGATCCACTTCATCCAGTCATCCCCACTCACCTGCTTTCACCCCATACCTTTTGATGCCCTGGCTAATCAAGAGCCTATCTATCTCTGCCTTAAAAACACCCAATGACTTGGCCTCCAGAGCCGCTCGTGGCAACAAATTCCGCAGATTTACCACCCTCTGACTAAAGTAATTTCTCCACATCTCATTTCTAAAAGGACGTCCTTCAATCCTGAAGTCATGCCCTCTTGTACTAGAATCCCCTACCATGGGAAATAACTTTGCCATATCTAATCTGTTCAGGCCCTTTAACATTCAGAATATTTCTATGAGATCCCCTCTCATTCTCCTGAACTCCAAGGAATACAGCCCAAGAGCTGCCAGGCGTTCCTCATAAGGTAACCCTCTCATTCCTTGAATCATTCTTGTGAATCTTCTCTGAACCAACTCCAATGTCAGTATATCCTTTCTAAAATAAGGAGCCCAACACTGCACACAATAATCCAAGTGTGGTCTCACAAGTGCCTTATTCTGGCTCTTGTATTCTATACCTCTAGAAATGAATGCCGACACTGCATTTGTCTTCTTCACAACCAACTCAACCTGCAGGTTAGCCTTTAGGGTATCTTGCACAAGGACTCCCAAGTCACTTTGCATCTCTGCATTTTGAATTCTCTCCCCATTTAAATAATAGTCTGCCCATTTATTTCTTCCACCAAAGTGCATGACTATACACTTTCCAACATTGTATTTCATTTGCCACTTTGCCCATTCCTCTAAACTATCTAAGTCTCTCTGCAGGCTCTTTGTTTCCTCAACAATTCCTGCTCCTCCACCTATCTTTATATCATCGGCAAATTTAGCCGCAAATCCCTTACCACCATAGGCCAAATCATTGACATACATCGTAAAAAGTAACGGTTCTAAAACTGACCCCTGTGAAGCTCCATTAGTAACCGGTAGCCAACCAGAATAGGGTCCCTTTATTCCCACTCTCTGTTTTCTGCCGACCACCCAATGCTAGTAACTTCCCTGTAATTCCATTGGCTCTTATCTTGCTAAGCAGTCTCATGTGTGGCACCTTGTCAAAGGCCTTCTGAAAATACAAGTACACCACATCTACTACATCTCCTTTGTCTACCCTGCTTGTAACTTCCTCAAAGAATTGCAGAAGGTTTGTCAAGCAGGATCTTCCTTTCAGGAAACCATGCTGGCTTTGGCCTATTTTGTCATGTACTTGCAGGTATACCATAATCTCATCCCTAACAATCGATTCCAGCAACTTCCCAACCACTGATGTCAGGCTAACAGGTCTAACAGGTCTTTCTGCTGCCTTCCACCCTTCTTAAATAGCAGAGTAACATTTGCAATTTTCCAGTCATCCGGTACAATGCCAGAATCTATCGATTCTTGAAAGATCATCGTTGACACCTCCGCAATCTCTCCAGCTACTTCCTTCAGAACCTGAGGGTGCATTCCATCAGTTCCTGGAGACTTATCCACCTTCAGGCCATTAAGCTTCCTGAGCACCTTCTCAGTAGTAATTTTCAATGCACAAACCTCACCTCCCTGACACTCTTGAATGTCTGGTATACTGCAGACATCTTCCACTGTGAAGACTGATGCAAAATATGCATTCAATTCCTCTGCCATCTCTGCACCTTTTTTTTTGGCGTGTGTCTGCGTGTGTGCAATTCTGTGCGTGTCCGTGTGTACGTCCTCACACTCCTCACACAGGCATTTTCGCAGTATTTTTTCCTTTTTTCTTTTACGAGGTTGAGTTACAATCTCAGTACTCAACCCGGCACGGATGGAAAGGGTACTCGGGAGTGGACCCGACTGGTTTCGAACTCGGGAACCTCCGCTCCCGGGCTTGGCGCCAATGTCGTTGCGCCACCAGCCGGCCCCCATCTCTGCATCTTTCATTACAATATCTCCAGCGCCATTTAGTATTGGTCCTATATCTACCCTTGACTCTCTTTTATCTTTTATATACTTAAAAAAGCTTTTTAATATCTTCTTCGATATTAGTCGCCAGCTTCCTCTCATAATTCATTTTTTTCCTTCTGAATGACCTTAGTTTCCTTCTGCAAGTTTTTAAACGCTCCCCAATCCCCTATCTTTCCACTACCTCTGGCTTCCTTGTATGCCTTCTCTTTTGCTTTTGCTCTGACTTCACTTGTCAGCAACAGTAGTGTCCTTCTTCCCTTTAAAAATTTCTCCTTATTTGGAATATATCTGTCTTGCACGTGCACTTCCCTCATTTTTCGCAAAAACTCCAGCCATTGCTGCTCTGCTGTCCCTCCTGCAAATGTCCCTTTCCAGTCAACTTCGGCCAGTTCCCCTCTCATGCCATTGTAATTTCCTTTATTCCACTGAAATGCTGACACGTTAGATTTTTCCCAAGATGATGGAATAGATGGCTTTATTTCTCAGTTTGCAGATGATACGAAGACTTGTAGCGGGGCAGGTAGTGTTGAAGAAACAGGTAGGATACAGAAGGATTTGGGGGAATGGACAAGAGAATGGCAAATTAAATGCAAAGTTGGAAAATGCACAGTCATCCACTTTGCTAGTAGAAATAAATATACACACAATTTTCTGATTAGGGAGAAAATCCAAAAATCTCAGATGCAAGGGTACTTGGGTGTCCTTGTGCAGAACACCCTAAAGGTTAACTTGCAGATCAAGTTGGTGGTGAGGAAGGCAAATGCAATGTTAGCATTCACTTCAAGAGGTCTAGAATATGGGAGCAGGGATGTGATACTGAGGCTTTATAAGGCATTGGTGAGACCTCACCTTGAGTATTGAGAACAGTTTTAGACTCCTCACCTAAGAGTATTCAGAGGAGATTCACGAGGATGATTCCAGGAATGAAAGGGTTATCATATGCGAATGTTTGTACACCCTATCCTCGTTATATGCGAGGGATGCGTTCCTCAAAGTTGACGCATAATGTGAATAATTATTTAAATGGAGAACATAGAATAATACAGCACATTGCAGGCCCTTCGGCCCACAATGTTGTGCCAACCCTGAAACCCTGCCTCCCATATAACCCCCGACCTTAAATTTCTCCATATACCTGTCTAGTAGTCTCTTAAAATTCACGAGTGTATCTGCCTCCACCACTGACTCAGGGAGTACGTTCCATGAACCAACCACTCTCTGAGTAAAAAACCTTCCTCTAATATCCCCCTTGAACTTCCCACCCCTCACCTTAAAACTATGTCCTCTTGTATTGAGCAGTGGTGCCCTGGGGAAGAGGCGCTGGCTATCCACTCTATCTATTCCTCTTATTATCTTGTACACCTCTATCATGTCTCCTCTCATTCTTCTTCTCTCCAAAGAGTAAAGCCCTAGCTCCCTTAATCTCTGATCATAATGCATATAGGGATAGGGATAGAAAATAGGGATGCATTCAAGAGGGCTTCCTAAATATGTTTTATCTGTAATTTATTCACATTTTTATGCCAATATGACACAAAAGCAGTACTACAAGACAACATTTGTATTATATTTAATCAATTTAAGGTAATATTCGAAGTAATAAAGTTAACATCCTCTGGTGTACAGTACTCACCAACAGTGGCAGGTGTGTTCGGTCTGGGAGATGAGTGGTTGTTGTGGTGTTGGGCAGCTTTACATAGATAAGGTGGATGGTTGTGGTCGTCAGGATAATATCAAGCACAGCAAGGGGTGAAGGAAGACTCACAGAACTCTTAGAACTGCTGGTAGCAGAAGATTACAGCGATTTGCATACAGTAGTGAGGGTTATTAGCTTGGCAGCATTTTGTTTCTCAACATAAATTTGCTTGTAGGGAAGAAGGGTTGACGGCAGGGAACGACTAAAATGCTGACACCGTTCTAAACTTGGGTCCATGTACATGTCCATCGCCATTTGTGCCAAGTGTTCCGACTTCCACCATTCCCTCACCATTGGTAAACTCCCGGGATTTTCAAAATCGTCTGTTGCTTGCAGCATCTGAGAGATAGTTCACCGTAAAAAAAAAAATACGCACGCCTTGCATGTGTATCACACCAGTCGAGTGGTTGAATCAGCGATGTTGTGTTAGTCAGCGGGAAATGCACTGTTTTGTTAGGATGAATGCTGTCCAAATGTTTAGGATGGGCTGGCGCATTGTCAAGCAACAAAAGAACTTTAAAGGCAAGATTCTGTTCCCGACAGTAGCGTCCCAGAGCTGTGTTACCTTCAGCTGATGACACGCTGTTTATAATTTCCAACTTTTATTCAAGTGTTAAAGTGGTTCTCTGCCACTCGGCTGACGGCCCAGGACATGACATCGGATGCTTAGGAGGCATAATTAAATATTTCAAGCATGAAATCACTGCACCGTAGGTAAAACCAACAAAAGTTTAAGATCACGCATCCACACCTTGCCAAAACCAGTGCGAGAGTGGCGGGAGTGATATTGTGAGGCACGCGCACCTGACTTGTATTGGCGGGAAAGCGATATGCTTCTCATCCTAACAGTGAGGCTGTGAAGCGTGTGCACATGACTCGTATTGGTGGGAAGGCAGTGCTGCTCGCATAACTGTGAGTTTTGGACGTATATAATGAGACGTTGGTAGAAATAGGTTCCTTGCGTAACTGTGAATCTGCATAGTCTGAAGACGCATATAACGAGGATAGGGTGAAGCTCTGAGTCTGTACTTGATGGGATTTAGAAGGATGAGGGGGGATCTGGAACTTAGAATAGTACAGCACAGAAACAGGCCCTTCCTCCCACAGTGTTGTGCTGAACCAATTAAATACCCAACTAATCTAATCCCTTCTGCTCATATCTTTCTATTCGTACGTGTTCATGTGCCTATTAAGAGCCTCTTGAAAACCTCTATTTTATTTGCCTCCATCACCACCCCAGGGAGTGCATTCCAGACATCCCCCATCTGAGGGGTAAGCTGTTCGCAGAGCTTGATGAGTATATTGTAACAGCTACCAGAGGTGGGTACAATTTCACCAATAAAAAAAACACATTTGGACAGTTACATGTATGGGAAAGGAACAGAAGGATATGGGCCAAATACAGGAAAATGGGATTGCCTTTGACAGGCATTTGGTTGGCATGGATGTTTGCAGCATTTTTTTGTTTTTACATTTGAAGTCAAATAACAAGAAAGTAAGGAAATCCCGATGAAACTGAAATGGGATCGTGACACAACAAGAGGCCACAATCCATTGAGCCTGAGCCAACTCTATAAAAATCCTCTTCAACTAATCCCAATCTCCTGCTTTATCCTTTCTGTTATTCTGCAGCTTACCTGTTTGAAAATTAGCACTGAAACTGCTGGGTCTGGGTTCTGCAATGCCTCTCGATTCTAGGAATGGGACAACAATGACAGGTTTGAGATTCTGGGATTGAGATGCATGACTCAATAATTCAGAGACTGGGGTTCTGGATTTGGGATTCTGGGCTCAGGTTTTATGGTTAGCCTATATGTGTTTGGGATACCAGAACTATGATTCAATGCTTGAGATTTTGAGACTGGAATTCTAGATTTGGGAGTAAGGTTCTGAGTGTAACAAGGGCATCTAGATCTCATTGAAACCTCTCGAATGTTGAAAGGCCTGGTCAGAGTAGATGTGAAGAGGATGTTTCCCATGGTGGGAGAGTCTCGGACGAGAAGGCACAGCCTCAGGATAGAGAGGCATCCATGTGAAATAGATGTGGAGAAATTCCTTTAGGCAGAGGATGGTGAATTTGTGGAATTTGTTACCCCAGGCAGCTGTGGCAGAGCATATGTTCTTGATTCAACACAGCAACAAAGTTACGGGGAAAATGCTGGGGAGTGAGGCTGAGAAGGAGGAAAAGAAAGATCAACCATGATTAAATGGCGGAGGCACTCGTTAGGCCAAATAGCCTAATTCTCCTCCTATGCCTAATGGCCTTATTGTCTATATAACAAGCAGGATAGAAAGGAGAATCGATTAATGTTGTGTACTTGGATTTTCAGAAGGCCTTTGACAAAGTGCCACACATGAGGCTGCTTAACAAGCTAGGAGTCCATGGTATTACAAGAAAGATTCTAGCATGGATAAAGCAGTGGCTGATTGGCAGGAGACGAAGAGTGGGAATGAAGGGAGTCTTTTTCTTGCTGGCTGCCGGTGACTAGTAGTGTTGCACAAGGGTCTGTATTGGGACCGATCCTTTTTGCGTTATGTCAATGATCTAGATGATGGAATCTGTAGCAAAGTTTGCAGACAATATGAAGATAGTTGGAGGGGCAGGTACTTTTGAGGAAGTAGAGAGGCTCAGAAGGAGAATGGGCAAAGAAGTGGCAGAAGGAATGCAGTGTCGGGAAGTGTATTGTCATGCACTTTGGAAATAAAAGAGATGACTGTTTTCTAAATGGAGAGAAAATATGAAAAAACTGAGGTGCAAAGGGACTTGGGAGTCCTTGTACAAGATTTCCTTAAGGTTAATCTGTAGGTTGTCTGGTGAGAAAGGAAAATGCGATGTTCGCATTCATTTCAAGTGGACTAGAATATAAAAACAAGGGTGTAATATCGAGATGTTTTATAAAGCAAAGGAGTTTCATGAAAATGATTCTAGGATTGAATGGCTTGTCATATGAAGAGCATTTGATGGCTTTGGCCCTGTATTTGCTGGAATTCAGAAGAATGAGAGGCGACCTAATTGAAACCTTTTGAATGATAAAAGTCCTTGATAATTTGGATGTGGAGAGGATGTTTCCTGTAGTGGGCGAGTCCAAGACCAGAGGACACAGCCTCAGATTAGAGGGACAGCTTTTTAGAACGGAGTTGAGAGGAATTTCTTTAGCCAGAGAGTGGTGAATCTGTGGAATTCTTTGTGACAGGTAGTAGTGGAGGCCAATTCATTGGGTATATTTAAGTTAGACGTTGATAGATTCTTGATTGGTCAGAGCATGGATGGGTACAGGGAGAAGGCAGGAGATACTTTATACTTTATTGTCGCCAAACAATTGATACTACAACGTACAATCATCACAACGATATTTGATTATGCGCTTCCCACTCCCTGGAGTACAAATCGATAGTAAATATTAAAATTTAAATTATAAATCATAAATAGAAAATGGAAAGTAAGGTAGTGCAAAAAAACTGAGAGGCAGGTCCGGATATTTGGAGGGTACGGCCCAGATTCGGGTCAGGATCCGTTCAGCAGTGTTATCATAGTTGGAAAGAAGCTGTTCCCAAATCTGGCCGTAGATTGGGGCTGGGAGGTAATTGGATCAGCCATGATGAAACGGCTTAGCAGACTCGATGGGGCAAATGGCCTAATTCTGCTGCTAACAACAGGAATTCTGCAGATGCTGGAAATTCAAGCAACACACATCGAAGTTGCGGGTGAACGCAGCAGGCCAGGCAGCATCTCTAGGAAGAGGTACAGTCGACGTTTCAGGCCGAGACCCTTCGTCAGGACTAACTGAAGGAAGAGTTAGTAAGAGATTTGAGAGGGGGAGGGGGAGATTCCCAAAAAAATAAATAAATTACTTTTTTTCCCGGATCTCCCCCTCCCCCTCCCACTTTCAAACCTCTTACTAACTCTTCCTTCAGTTAGGCCTGATGAAGGGTCTCGGCCTGAGACGTCGACTGTACCTCTTCCTAGAGATGCTGCCTGGCCTGCTCCGTTCACCAGCAACTTTAACTCTGCTGCTCTATCATATGGTCTTATAGTAACCTGGCATTATTGGGTGTTTTGGTTCTTTCAACATCAGACACCCTCGCCTAGTTGACCCAGCCATGGTTGATGAAGCCACTGCTTGTGTTGAGGTCGTACATATTGCAGATCCCCATGGACTTGCTGTCTTCATCCAGCTCCATCTTGAGGCTTTCTCTGCTGCCTCAGTAATGTTGGCGATGACTCTCTTCCTCCTTGTACCAACAATGCCCAATGCGCTGAGGACTTCGAAAAAACTGTTCAGTGTAGCCCCTGCAGCCTACTTCAATCGGCATGCACTTTGCCTTCCATCCCTGCTTCGCAGTTGCTGACCTGTTCTTTATATCTGGTAAGCTTCCTCTCATGGGCCTCCTCCAGATGCTTCTCCCAGAGCATTGTCAACTCCAACAGGATGATATGTTTTGCTGCCTCTGAGACCAGGAGGATGTCTGGTCTTAATGTGGTCTTGACGATGTGCCGTGGGAACTTCAGCTGTTTCTCCAGATTAGTCATGAGGTGCCAGTTGTGAGCTTATGCTGGAATCCCTGTGAATGGCTGTACTCTTGCTTCTGGTTGGTCTCCTGTTCTCACAAAGGTGATTGGTTCAATTGCAGGGTTGTGCTCGTTTGCTGTTACTGATACTTAAGAAGATTGGTTCCGCAAGGGTCTTCAATACTTTGTCATGTCTCCAGCGGTATTGGCCTTCTCCAAGTGCTTTTGGGCACCACATTAGGATGTGCTCCAAAGTTCTACTCCTAGAACACAATTGAGTCTGTCTTACCAACCTTCCCCCAGCTGCACAACTTGGATGGTCTGGGCAAGATGTCATACACAGCCTGGACAAGGAACTTGATTTGGTATGGCTGTGCTTGCCAGATATCAGTCCATGTCACTCTCCTTTCCATGGCCTGCTTCCAACTGGTCCAAGTTCCTTACTGCTTAGTCCCCACAGCTTTGGTGGATCTCTCTTCATCCATGGCTGCTCTCACTTCCTCCTGGATGAGCTTGTGCTTTTCCCTCCCCCAAGCTATGTCATACTTGGGGACAGGGAAGCTTCCCCGGCCAGCTCTTCCTCGGTCACTGCTCCCACCAGGACATCATGGCACAGCCAAGGTTGCATTTTCTCCCGGTCTTCACAATGATCCTTGCTTGGGCCATCTTTGGGTCTTTGGACTCCCTTTACTGCATCACCTGTCCAGCTCTTGTCACCTTGAACTCTTCCTCCAAGGATTTCAAGGGCAGCCACAGCTGGTGTTCTTTCCATAGAGGGCACTGCTGCTGAGAGCCCTGAGCAATGCCAGCTACTTCTGAAGAAAGCTATTGACCTTCCTCTCTTGGTTCTTGACAGTGGAAATTGGAACTTCATATACCAGCAATGGCCAAAGAATCCTCAGTGGGATGCCATGCTGGTATATCCACTCCTTGAACTTACCAGGTATTCCTGACCAATCAAGTTCTTTCAATCAGCCCTGCTCCTGACAGGTTGCCTGGATTGATAGTGTGTCTTTCAGGGTGCTGCCAAACACCTTGCCATGGCTCTTCACTGACTTTTCGGAGAAGCAAAAAGGAAATTATAGACCTGTTAGCTTGACATCGGTGGTTGGGAAGTTGTTTGAGTCGATTGTCGAGGATGAGGTTACAGAGCACCTGGAGGCATATGACAAGATAGGCAGAACTCAGCATGGATTCCTTAAAGGAAAATACTGCCTGACAAACCTACTACAATTTTTTGAGGAAATTTAAGGTAGGCTAGACAAGGGAGATGCAGTGGATGTTGTATATTTGGATTTTCAGAAGGCCTTTGACAAGGTGCCAGACATGAGGCTACTTAACAAGATAAGAGCCCACAGAATTACGGGAAAGTTACATACGTGGATGGAGCATTGACTGATTGGCACGAAACAGAGAGTGGGAATAAAGGGATCCTGTTCTGGTTGGCTGCCGGTTACCAGTGGTGTTCCACAGGGGTCCGTGTTGGGGCCACTTCTTTTTACATTGTACATCAACGATTTGGATTATGGAATAGATGGCTTTGTGGCTAAGTTTGCTGATGATATGAACATAGGTGGAGGGGGCCGGTACTGCTGAGGTGAGAGTCTGCAGAGAGACTTGGATAGATTGGAAGAATGGGCAGAGAAGTGGCAAATGAAATACAATGTTGGAAAGTGTATGGCTACGCACTTTGGCAGAAGAAATAAATGGGCAGACTATTATTTAAATGGGGAAAGAATTCAAAGTTCTGAGATACAATGGGACTTGGGAGTCCTTGTACAGGATACCCTTAAGGTTAACCTCCAGATTGAGTTGGTAGTGAAGAAGGCGAATGCAATGTTGGCATTCATTTCTGGAGGAATAAAGTATAGGAGCAGGGATGTGATGTTGAGGCTCTATAAGGCGCTGGTGAGACCTCACTTGGAGTACTGTGGGCAGTTTTGGTCTCCTTATTTAAGAAAGGATATGCTGACGTTGGAGAGGGTACAGAGAAGATTCACTAGCATGATTCCGGGAATGAGAGGGTTAACATATGAGGAACGTTTGTCCGCTGTTGGACTGTATTCCTTGGAGTTTAGAAGAATGAGGGGAGACCTCATAGAAACATTTTGAATGTTGAAAGGCATGGACAGAGTGGATGTGGCAAAGTTGTTTCCCATGATGGAGGAGTCTAGTACTAGAGGGCATGATTTAAGGATTGAAGGGCGTCCATTCAGAACAGAAATGCAAAGAAATTTTTTTTAGTCAGAGGGTGGTGAATCTATGGAATTTGTTGCCACGGGCAGCAGTGGAGGCCAAGTCATCGGGTGTATTTAAGGCAGAGATTGATAGGTATCTGAGTAGCCAGGGCATCAAAGGTTATGTTGAGAAGATGGGGGGTGGGACTGAATGGGAGAATGGATCAGCTCATGATAAAATGGTGGAGCAGACTCGATGGGCCGAATGGCCGACTTTGGCTCATTTGTCTTATGGTCTTCCTTACCACATCCTGCACTTCCCCACTGTTGAATTCATTGCTAGGTGGTGATGGATTTATCAAGATGCTACAGTAACCCAGATCTCTTCCTCTGCTGCGGTCAATGTAGGTGGTCTGGATATGCAGGGCAATATTCTCCCTGGAACATTCCAAGGTCCCATGTAGCTTCTGCCTCAGTTGTTTTGGTGACCCTAGACAGGTTGGCTATGAAGGCTGTTCGCCTCCTGGCTCTCTCCTTGCAGCGTCTTCTATGCCACTCAGCTCTGCACAAGGTCATAAGCCTCATCCTGAGGATTCTGCATAGCTCTGCCAGAGGTAATTGCTACCCCTCACTGGCCGCTTTGTATAGGCGTTCCAGGAACTTCAATTCCTAGCGGACTTTGTGGATCTTGCCCACTCTTTGGTTCGTAGTGTATTGTTTTTTTGGCTGGCTTCTGTTACACTGCACCAAACCTTTCCTCAGCAAACTTGACTATAATTTTTGTCATTGCCTGCAGTTGTCTCTGTACTTATTAACATATTTCCTATTGGTAAGTGAGAAGAACAGTTTGTTAACTGCATTTATCTGGTTTTCTGCATTAATTACACATAAAATGTGGTCTGATCTTCATCTAAAGGCTGATTTATACTTTTGCGTCGCCCTATGCCGTAGCGAGCATGCATAGTTGTGTCTGCGTTGCTCTGCAATTCATCGCCAAAACGCTAGTTGACAGTGGGGTTTGTATGCCACTGTGTTGAGCTTCTTCGTAAGAGACATGGACGAGGAAATGCATTTCAAATATTTTCAGATGTCGGCAGGTAGATTTGACGATTTGGTTCATTGTCTCCAGCCATTTATTTCGCATCAGTGTACAGACATGGCGGAGAAAAGCAACGAGAAATGCGTAGGAGGAAATGCGATGCTACCAAACAGACCAATCACAGTTGTTGCGGTCTGCGTCGCCATGACACGTGAGTTACTTTTTTGGGGAGGTGCATGTCACCGTACATTTGACACAGAAGTGTAAATTGGGCTTCAGTCACAATAATCGACAAATACAATCTGCCTAAACTAATAACACACAATTGTTGTGCTTCTCATCAATACTGAGTATATCATTTAAACAATCACAGTCTAGGTTCAAAAAAGTATGTGAACTTCTGGGGTAATGCCTTCTACAAAAGCTGTTTGGAGTCAGGTGTTTCAATCAATGAGATGAGATTGTAGGTGTAGAGGTGCCCTGACCTATTTAAAAAAAAAAATACACACTTTCAGAGGTCCTTAGAAGAAGAATTGTAGAGATGCATGAAGCTGGAAAAAGGTATTTCTAAAGACCTGAGAATTCATCAGTAAGAGAAGTTGGCTACAAATGGAGGAAATTCTCTCCCAAAGAGTGGGCCTTCTGCAAAGATCACACCAACAGCCCAATGTACAATGCAGAAGGAGGTGAAAAAGAACCCAAGGGTATCAGCCAAAGACCTGCAGAAATCTCTAGAACTTGCTAAAGTCTCTGTTCATGTGTCTGCTGTAAGAATAACATTGAATAAGAATGGTGTTCATGGAAGGACACCACAGAGGAGACTGCTAATCTCCAAAAAACATTGCTGCATGTCTCAAGTTTGCGAAAGCCCATGAAATGCTCTGGTTCCATCAGCTGCATAAGTCTAGGGAAGACAAACTCCGGCCCCACCAAAGGTGTGAGATTAAGGTGCAAGCCCACCCTGAAACTCCCTCTGAGTGTGGATGCCCCGTGATTTGTTACCCTATTACAAATAAGGCCATGAAATAACAGACAGAACACCGCGTACAATTAGACCATTTATCTTTATAATTCTTAATTCGACTAAATGGTTAGTAAAGAAAAAGCAAAAAAAAAAGAAAAGGGCCCATTTTAATGAAACAGTCTAATATGCACAAGTTGGAGCTCATGCTTTCCCATTCAATCTCACCAGACTTCGTCAAATTATGGCTCCGCTCCAGGTCAAGTCCTGCATCCTGTTCTCTCCGGTGTCTCCCTTCATCTCCCACTGAACCAAAAGACCCAGCTCACTCTGGTGTCAGGCACACAACGCAAAGACACACTGGATAGCTCACATTCCAAAGTACCCATTATCTCTAACCATAACCCAAACGCTGCTTCTACAGAAAGACTATTATATTAGCAGTGAAACTTTTCCCAGGGTGTTACAACTATCTGAGTGTTCCACAATGCTTCTGGGACAAGGTTCTGTGGACAGGTGAGGTAAAAGATAAAACTTCTATGTTTAGAGGGAATGGGGCACTGCACACCAACACCAAAGCGTCATCCCAACTGTGAAGCATGGTGGAAGGAGCGACATGATTTGGGGCTGCTTTGCTGTCTCAAGAGCCTGGACAACTTGCAATTTTTGAGGGAACAATGTTTTCAAAATTTTATCAAGATATCAGGGTAGTGGCCCATTAGCTGAAGCTCAATAGAAGCTAAGTGATGCAACAAGACAATGTTCCAAACCACAAGAGTAAATCAACAACAAAATAGTTTAAGAAGAAGAAAACTCGTGTTGTAGAATGGTCAAGTCAGAGTACAGACCTTAACCCAGTTAAAATGTTGTGACATGAACTGAAACAGTTTTGTATGGAGGAACGGTCTAAAGTTCCTCCTCACTGTTGTGCAACTCTGATCAATAGCTGCAGGAAACCTTTGTTGGAGGTTACTGCTACTAATGGAGGTTCTATCAGTTATTAAACACAGGGGTTTGCATACTTTTTCCAGACTGGACTGTGAATGATTAAACAATGTGTACAATAAAGACATGAAAAGTATAGTTGTTTGAGTGTTATTGAATGTTGAGCAACTCTCTGCTGCTTGCTTCAATCCTGTGCAGAAATGACCAACCCCCCCCCCCCCGCCCATACCAGACAGTGATACAGCCAATTTTCTTAATGCTCTCCATGATATATCAGTAGACTTTTTAGAATGTTTCAGGTGACATTCCAAATTTTCTCGAGGCCTAATGAAATATAGCTGCAGTCTTGCCTTCTTAATAGCTGTATCAATATGGTTGGGCCCCTGGAGATAGTAACACACATGCTCTTCCCACTTCTGCTCCCTCTAAAAGGATTGCTCTGCAAGCTTTGATAGTCTTCACTTTTCACTACACCTGCTAACACTTGAATGAGTAAACTACTCTATTCAGGGGCAGTTCAGAATGAACAGTGTATTTTGCACAAAATGCCAAAATCCCAAAAAATTAAGATTTAAAATTTTAGAAGTTTAGAGTTTTCCCAGATCAGTCTTTTTCTGGAATTTTCTTAAGGTGTATTTGCCTCTGTTAATTGAGGCTGTGTATATATCTGCTGCTCAGTAGAATACGCTTGCTTTGTCTCCCTTCCCAATAACATGGCCAGTCTAGATATTTTTATTTGTTTTACTTGTTAATTATTAACGAAATTTGGCCTTGAATTTTGTGTTAGTGTGCCATGGGAAGGTGGGGTGGAACGGTGTTGCAAAGAAATGCAGCAGATTGAAGCCAAAATTGATACTGTGAAAACTTCAAGAACAAAGTTTAGCCAAGTCATGAGGACGATATTAAATTGTTTGGGGTTTTTTTTTTGCATCTGTATTTACTCAGGAGACAGTCTTAGAGGTAATAGAATTGAGCCAAAAGAGCAGTGAGATCATAATCGTAACCCAGATTACGGAAGATGAGGTGCTGGCTGTTTTGTCGTGAATTAGGCTGTATAAATTACCGGAGCATGACAGTATATTCCCTTGGATCTTGCAGGAGTATAGTGCCAAACCTGTGTGGTCCTGGTAGAGATATTTAGTTCCTAGCCACAGTTGAACTGCTGCAGAACTGGAGGATAGCTATGTTATGCTCAAGAAAGGCTCTAAGAATGATACGCAAAATTATAGGCTGGTAAGCCTGACGAGTCATAAGTATATAATTGTAAGGTATTCTAAGTGCTGCTCCGAGGGATTTAAACTAGATTTGCAGGGGGAGGGGAACCAGAGTGTTAGAGCAGATAGTGAGGTGGAGGAGGATAAAGGTTATGCGAGAACTGCAAATATAGACAGAAATCAAAGGTTTGTACGAGATAGAAGTGTTCTCAGGTGCAACTATTTCAATGGAAGGAGTATTGTAGGTAAAGCAGATGAGCTCAGGGCATGGATTAGCATGTGGGATTACGACATTGTTGCTATTACTGAGGCTTGGTTGCAGGAAGGGCAGGACTGGCAGCTTAAATGTTCTGGGGTTCTGTTGTTTCAGACGTGACAGAGGGGGAGGGATGAAAGGGGGAGGAGTGGCATTACTAGTCAGGGAAAATATCACAGCTGTATGTGGACAGGACAGCCCGGAGGGCTCGTCTATAGAGGCCATATGGGTGGAGCTAAGGAACGGGAAAGGTGCGACCACACCTTTTATATAGACTATTATAGTTGTATTATAGACTGCCCAATAGTCAGAGAGAATTGGAGGAGCAAATCTGTAGAGAGATAGCAGACCAATGTAAGAAACAGAAAATTGTAATAGTAGGGGATTTTAACTTCCCACGTATTGACTGGGACTCCCAAACTGTGAAAGGGCTGGATGGCTTGGAGTTTGTCAAATGTGTTCAGGAAAGTTTTCTAAATCAATATATAGAGGTACCTACGAGAGAAGATGCAATACCAGATCTCCTATTAGGGAACCAGAAAGGTCAGGTGTCAGAAGTATGTGTAGGTGAACACTTTGGGTCCAGTGACCATAATGTCATTAGTTTCAAGTTAAGTATGGGTAAAAATAGATCTGGTCCTTGAGTTGAGGTTCAAATTGGAGAAAGGCCAATTTTGTGGAGATGAGAAAGGATCTAGGAAGAGTGGATTGGGATAAGTTGTTTTCTGGCAAGGATGTGTTCAGTAAGTGGAAGGCCTTCAAAGGCGAAATTTTGAGAGTGCAGAGTTTGCGTGTTCTTGCCAGGATTAAAGGCAAAGTTAACAGGCATAGGGAACCTTGGTTTTCAAGGGATATTGGTGATCTGCTTAAGAAAAAGAGAGAGGTGTATAGCAGGTATAGGCAACTAGGAACATATGAGGTACTTGAGGAGCATAGAAAATGTAAGAAAATAGTAAAGAAGGAAATCAGGAAGGCAAAAAGAAGACATGAGGTTGCTTTGATAGATAATGTGAAGGTAAATCCAGAGGGTTTCTACAAGTATATTAAGAGTAAAAGGATAGTAAGAGACAAAATTGGTCCCCGAGAAGATCAGAGTGGTCGTCTGTGTGTGGAGCCTTTTGAGATGGGGAGATCTTAAACAGTTTTTTTTCATCAGTATTTACTCAGGAAACTGGCAGAGTGTATATGGAAGGAAGGGAAACAAGCAGTAGTGTCATGGAACATATAGAGATTAAAGAGGAGGAGGTGCTTGCTGCCTTACAGCGAATAAAGGTAGATAAATCCCCCGGGCCTGACAGGATATTTCCTTGGACCTTGAAAGAGGCTAGTGTAGAAATTGCAGGGGCCCTGGCAGAAGTGTTTAAAATGTCCTTAGCCACTGGTGCAGTGCTGGAGGATTAGACGGTGGCTCATGTTGTTCCATTGTTTAAAAAAGGCTCTAAAAGTAAACCAGGCAATTACAGACCGGTGAGCCTGACATCAGTAGTAGGTAAATTATTGGAAGGTGTTCTGAGAGAGTGGATATACAAGTATTTGGACAGCCAAGGGCTGATTAAGGATAGTCAGCATGGCTTTGTGCGTGGTAGATCATGTTTAACGAATCTTGTAGAGTTTTTTTGAGGAGGTTACAAAGAAAGTAGATGAGGGAAAGGCTGTGGATGTTGTCTGCATGGACTTCAGTAAGACCTTTGGCAAGGTCCCACATGGGAGGTTAGTTCAGAAGGTTCAGACACTAGGTATCCATGGAGAGGTTGTAGATTGGATTCGAAATTGGCTGTGCGGGAGAAGACAGAGTGGTAGTGGGTAATTGCTTCTCAGACTGGAGGCCTGTGACTAGTGGTGTGCCTCAAGGATCTATGTTGGGACCATTGTTGTTTGTTGTCTATATCAATGATCTAGATGAAAATGTGGAAAATTGAATCAGCAAGTTTGCTGATGACACTAAGGTTGGAGGCGTTGTGGATGGCGAGGAAGGCTTTCGAAGCTTGCAGAGGGATCTGGACCAGCTGGAAAAATGGGCTAGAAAATGGCAGATGGAATTTAATGCAGACAAGTGTGAGGTGTTGCATTTTGGAAGGACAAATCAAGGTAAGACATACACAGTAAATGGTAGGGCACTGAGGAGTGCAGAGGAGCAAAGGGATCTGTGAGTTCAGATACATAATTCCCTGAAAGTGGTGTCACAGGTGGACAGGGTGGTAAAGAAGGCTTTTGGCATCCTGGCATTCATAAATCAAAGTATTGAGTATAGGAGTTGGGATGTAATGGGGAGGTTGTATAAGACATTGGTGAGGCCAAATTTGTAATGTGTGCAGTTCTGGTCACCTAACTAAGAAGGATATCAGTAAGATTGAAAGTGCGCAGAGAAGATTTACTAGGGTGTTGCCAGGTCTTCAGGAGTTGAGTTACAGGGAAAGACTGAACAGGTTAGGACTTTATTCCTTGAAGCGCTGAAAAATCGGGGGAGATTTAATAGAGGTTTACAAAATGATGAGGGGTATAGACAGAGTAAATGCAAATAGACACTTTTCACTTAGATTAGGAGAGATAACACGAGAGGACATGGCTTTAGGGTGAAAGGGGAAAGATTTAACCATATATAACCATATAACAATTACAGCACGGAAATCGGCCATTTCGGCCCTTCTAGTCCATGCCGAACTCTTACTCTCACCTAGTCCCACCGACCTGCACTCAGCCCATAACCCTCCATTCCTTTCCTGTCCATATGGCTGTCCAGTTTAACCTTAAATGACAACATCGAACCTGCCTCAACCACTTCTGCTGGAAGCTCGTTCCACACAGCCACCACTCTCTGAGTAAAGAAGTTCCCCCTCATGTTACCCCTAAACTTTTGCCCTTCTGTTTCTCAACTCATGTCCTCTTGTTTAAATCTCCCCCACTCTCAATGGAAAAAGCCTATCCACGTCAACTCTATCTATCCCCCTCATAATTTTAAATACCTCTGTCAAGTCCCCCCCTCAACCTTCTACATTCCAAAGAATAAAGACGCAACTTGTTCAACCTTTCTCTGTAACTTAGGTGATGAAACCCAGGAGTAACTGAGGGAAGAGTGAGTAAGGGATTTGCCCCACCTCCCCCTCGTACCCCATCTGTTACTTATTTTTATACACACATTCTTTCTCTCACTCTCCTTTTTCTCCCTCTGTCCCTCTGAATATACCCCTTGCCCATCCTCTGGGTCCCCCCCCCCCCCCCCGTCTTTCTTCCCGGACCTCCTGTCCCATGATCCTCTCGTATCCCTTTTGCCTATCACCTGTCCAGCTCTTGGCTCCATCCCTCCCCCTCCTGTCTTCTCCTATCATTTTGGATCTCCCCCTCCCCCTCCAACTTTCAAATCCCTTACCCACTCTTCCTTCAGTTAGTCCTGACAAAGGGTCTCGGCCTCAAACGTCGACTGCACCTCTTCCTCGAGATGCTGCCTGGCCTGCTGCGTTCACCAGCAACTTTTATGTGTGTTGCTTGATACCAAAAGCTTTCTTCACCACCTTATCCACATGAGATTCCACCTTCAGGGAACTATATACCATTATTCCTAGATCCCTCTGTTCTACTGCATTCTTCAATGCCCTACCATTTACCATGTATCTCCTATTTTGATTAGTCCTACCAAAGTGTAGCAGCTCATATTTATCAGCGTTAAACTCTATCTGCCATCGTTCAGCCCACTCTTCTAACTGGCCTAAATCTCTCTGCAAGCTTTGAAAACCTACTTCATTATCCACAACTCCACCTATCTTAGTATCATCTGCATACTTACCCATCCAATTTACCACCCCATCATCCAGATCATTAATGTATATGACAAATAACATTGGGCCCAGTACAGATGCCTGAGGTGCACCACTAGTCACCGGCCTCCAATCTGACAAACAGTTTTCCACCACCACTCTCTGGCGTCACCCATCCAGCCACTGCTGAATCCATTTTACTACTTCAGTATTAATACCAAACGATTGAACCTTCCTAACCAACCTTCAGTGTCGGACCTTGTCAAAAGCCTTACTGAAGTCCATATTGACAACATCCACCGCTTTACCTTCGTCAACATTCCTAGTAACCACTTCAAAAAAATTTAATAGGATTTGTCAGACATGACCTTCCATGCACAAATCCATGTTGGCTATTCCTAATCAGACCCTGTCTACCCAGACATTTGAAATATTTCTGTCAGAGCCCCTGCTATTTCCACACTAACTTCCCTCAATGTCCTAGGGAATATCCTGTCAGGACCTGGAGACTTATCCAATTTTATATTCCTTAAAAGCTCTAGTACTACTACTACTTTAATCATCATAGTTTCCTTAACTTCCCTACCCATTTCCCTTATCTTACACAATTCAATATCCTTCTCCTTAGTGAATACCAAAGAAAAGAAATTGTTAAGAATCTCCCCCATCTCTTTTGGCTCCACACATAACCGTCCACTCTGATTCTTTAAGGGACCAATTTTATCCAGTACTATCCTTTTGCTATTAATATAACTGTAGAAACCCTTGGGATTTATTTTCACCTTACTTGCCAAAGCAACCTCATATCTTCTTTTTGCTTTTCTAATTTCTTTCTTAAGATTCTTTTTACATGCTTTATATTCCTCGAGCACCTCATTTACTCCATGTTGTCTATATTTATTGTAGATCTCTTTTTTTTCCGAGCCAAGTTTCCAATATCGCTTGAAAACCATGGCTCTCTCAAACTTTTAACCTTTCCTTTCAACCTAACAGGAACATAAAGATTCTGTTGTCTCAAAATTTCATCTTTAAATGTCCTCCATTTCTCTATTACATCCTTCCCACAAAACAAATTGCCCCAATCCACTCCTTCTAAATCCTTTCGCATCTCCTCAGAGGAAGCCTTTTTCCAATCAAAAATCCCAACCTTGAGTCCAGATCTAGCCGCCTTCATATATTGAAACTAATAGCATTGCGATCACTGGACCCGAAGTGCTCCCCAACACAAACCTCCGTCACCTGACCTATCTCATTCCCTAACAGCAGATCCAACACCGCCCCTTCTCTCGTTGGTACCTCTATGTACTTCTGCAAAAAAACGATCTTGTACAGATTTTACAAACTCCAAACCATCCAGCCCTTTTACAGTATGGGCTTCCCAGTCTATGTGTGGAAAATTGAAATCTCCCACAATCACAACCTTGTGCCTACTACTGATATCTGCTATTTAGGGGGAACATTAGTGGGAACTTCTTCACTCAGAGAGTGGTGGGAGTGGAAGGAGCTGACGTGGTAAATGCTGGCTCACTCTTAAGTTTTAAGAACAAATTGGATAGATACATGGGTGGGAGAGGTCTGGAGGGTTATGGTGTGAACGTAAATTTGCTGGATCAAATAACGACAGCACAAAAAGATCGTTACTTATCTTTTCCGCCGTTTATTTCTTCAAGCTCAGCCGGTGAGTGAATTTGGACCTGACATCAGGGAGAGAAATGTTCTCATCTCCCCGGCGGTTCAACAAGTTCACTGCCTTAAGTCAGAATTGTTAGAAGTTATAAGGCTACCGATACAAAAGAACAATCAATTTGATAAGCATTCCAGCCAAGTCAATAGACTATTGATACAAAGAACAATCAGTTTAACAGACACTCCAGCCACCTGAATTAAAGAAAGGAATGTCCTACCTGGTTTGTTGGAGCCACAACTTAATTACAAAGATAAGAACATCTGTCTAATTTCCATCAGGTACTGCCTTTTGTCAAAATCAAATGGTGTGAAAAGCCAGAAGATATCTTATGTGGATCTGGGTGAACTTTAACCCTGATCTTGCTCCAAAGAAAGCAGCTGTGAGACATTATTTAAACACACTGCAGTCACAGACATAGTCAGTACTTAACCCCATTTTTTTTTACAGGAACCTGAGAATCCCCCATTCCCTTAAACTTTATCAATGGACTGGGTGTGGGTCAATGGGACTTGCGGAATAAAGTTTCGGCACAGACTAGAAGGGCCGAATGGCCTGTTTTCTGTGCCATAGTGTTCTGTGGTTTTATGGGAAGGATATAGAAGTGTCTGTATATTCAGAGCCTAATTAGGGATAGTCAGCATGGCTTTGTGCATGGTAGGTAATATCTAACAAATTTTGATGAGTTTTTCCAGGAGGTTACTAAGAAGATTGAGGAAGGAAAGGCAGTATTCGTAGTCTATACATGGACTTTAGCAATGCTTTTTACAAGCATCACATTAGAGGTTGGTAGAGCAGGTTAATTTGCTTGGCGTTCAGGATGTGGTAGTAATTTAGATTCAATGTTGGCTTAGTGGGTAGTAGATGATTGACTCTGACTGGAAGCCTGTCTGTGGTATGCCACAAGGATCAGTGTTGGGTTCAGTGTTATTTATCATCAATAGTAATGATTTAGCATTAAGAGCAAAAGTGAGGGCATATAATAGAATAAAAATTAGTAGGAAGTTAGAAGATTGGGAAGCTTTTAGAAACTAACAAGACAACTAAAAAAGCCATAAGGCACAAAAAGATTAAATAAACTTTTTACATTGTATGTCAGTGATTTGATTGATGGCTTTCTGGCCAAGTTTGTCGATGATACGAAGGTGGGTGGAGGGACAAGTAATATTGAGGAAGCAGGAAGGCTGCCCTGACTGGGAGCAAAGCAATAGCACAAAGAGAGGTGTTTTCAATGTGATTTCCTGCTACTGAGAACTGCTTCATGAAAGGAAACATAAGAAATGGCAGTGAAATCTCGACATCTGCTTGAAGAAGGCTAAAAGTTAGAGGACCCAGAGCCTGATCCTTCTAAGATATAACCACCACCCACTTCCCTCTGTTGCTGCTGCTCCACTGATGTACAGGTTAGGACTGTTTTGAGTGTTTGTTCTCTGCAAGTTGCTTGTATACATAAAATAATATCTCATGTATCTTGGGTTTGACTTTAAAATTAGGCACACATGTCCATTTACATAATGTTGTAATGACCCCACATAGCACTGATTTACATGGCGCTCCACCTCTGAGGGAAGCATCCTCAGCGTTAAGTGGGGTCCGAGTGTATGTATTTTGATGATAAAATTTAATTTGAACTTTGAACTTTAAATCTATACACTCTTATAATTTTTGATTCCATGCGTTTCAAATTAGGGTACAGGTGCAATCTGAGGGATTATTTCCCCCCATTTGGTGATCTGAATCTAGAAATTCAATGCCTAAGGAGGTAATTGAGCAGGTGCTCTCACAATATTGAATTTCCATTGCATCAAAGACAATGGTCCAGCTGCAGTTATATCAGATTAGTGCCGATGGTTTGCATGAATGTGGGCAAAAGAGCTTATATTTTGCTGTATTACTTTATCTGTATTGTGCTGTTGCCAAAATATCCTCAGAACAGCATGGAGTTCAGGCACATTATCAGCCATTCAGCCATGAGATCTGCTCTGCCATTCAATCATGACTGAATTTTGTTTAAATCCCATTCTCTCGACCTCTTCCTGTAACTCTTAAGCCACTCAAAAATCAAGAAACTATTAATTTCTGCTTTAAGTACACCGATGACTAGTCTTCCAAAGCCCTCTGTGGCAATTGGTTGCACAGATTCACCGCTCTGGTTGAAGAAATTCTTCAACACATCAGTTTTAAAGGGATATCCCTGTATTCTGAGGCTGTGCCCTGTGATCGTAGCCTCTTAGTAGTGGAAGCATTCCGTCCACATGCACCCTATCCAGGCTTTTCAGTATCTGATAACTTTCAGTGCGATCCACCCCCCCCCAGCCCCAACCAAGTATAGGTCCAGAGACTTCTCGTATATTAAGCATTTAATTCCTGGGAACTTTTTGTGAATCTCCTCTGGACCTGCTCCAGGCTGGCACGTCCTTCGTTGGATATTGGTCCATAATTGTTCACAATATTCCAAAAGCAGTTTGACCGAAGCCTTCAAGCCTCAGCAGTTTATCTTTTTTTTTATTTTCTAGTCCTCTCGACGTTCTTTAGTACTGCCTCAACCAGCAAGTTAACCTTTAGGGAATATTGAATTAGGACTCCTAGTCCCTTTGCACCTCTGATTTCTGGATTTTCTCCTGTTTAGAAAATAGTCTACACCTTCATTCTTTCTATCAAAGTGTATGACCATACACTTACCTATGCTGTATTCTATCTTCCATTAATTTGCCTACGATCCTAACCGTACAAGACCTCTATGCACTCCATGCCTCCACAACTGTGTTCCTCCACCTGTCACAGTATCATCTGCAAACTCTGCTTCAATGCCATCAATTCCTTCAGCTAAATCATTAATGTATAAAAGTGAAAAGTTGTGGTCTTAACAAGGGCTTCTTTGGAACTCCACTAATGCCCAGTAGCCATCCTCTATTTCTACTTTGACTTCTGCCAGTCAGCTAGTCTACAGCCTTGCCTCTAATGCCATGGGCTCTTGTTCAAAGGCCACCTCAAAATTCAAGTAAATAATGTCAGCAGATTCTCCTTTGTCTAATCTGCTTATTATCACCTCAAAAAATTCTAAAAGATTTGTCAGACGAGATCTCCCTTTAACAAAACTGTGCTCACTTTGCCCTATTATCCTTAATAATAAGCTCTAAAATCCTATTAACCACTAAGGTCATGCTAACTGACCTATAGTATTCAAAACCCGGACTCCAGCAACGACCATGGACACCTTCAAAGCGATTGCGCAACCACCAACTGCGACTCCAGCCTTGAACTCCAGGCCGGGTCTTTATGTGCTGCTGTTGTGACTCCCGTCTCCCCTTCCCCCACCAATACTCTGCAACTCCATCTCCCTCAGATCCCACCATCAGCTCCTTGACCCTCAGAGGCTCCATCTTCCTCTCACCCCAACCCTACCCTCTCCACTGACACCCCCAGCCTCCCCCCTCTGATCCTAGCTGTCATCCGTGCAGGGTCTTTACCATCCCCTCCGACCTTCAACTGTCGGAGGCAGAACGCTCTGTCCTCAGTAAGGGCCTCACCTTTGTCCCCCTTCGCCCACACCTCAGCGAGTTCTGTGTCCGCCATGATGCTGAACTCTTCTTCCGCCGTCTCTGAGCCTACTTCTTTGGCAAGGACTCTTCCACCCCCACCGATGACCCCTTCTCCCATCTTCAACCCTCCTCTTCTTCATGGACACCCCGACGGGAAATCAACCGTCTCGACTCCACTGCATCTTGTTCCCATTCCAACCTCTCTCCTTCGGAACGCTCTGCTCTCCACTCCCTCCGCACTAATCCTAACCTTACTATTAAACCCGCCGATAAGGGGGGGCGCTGTTGTAGTCTGGCATATTGACCTCTACCTTGCTGAGGCACGGTGACAATTCGCGGATACCTCCTCTTATTTACCCCTCGATCGTGACCCCACTAAGGAGCACCAGGCCATTGTCTCCCACACCATCACCGACTTTATCTGCTCAGAAGATCTCCCATCCACTGCTACCAACCTTATAGTTCCAACACCTCACGCTTCCCATTTCTACCTCCTACCCAAGATCCACAAACCTGCCTGCCCTGGCAGACCTATTGTCTCAGCTTGCTCCTGCCCCACCAAACTCGTTTCTGCATACCTCGACACGGTTTTATCCCCCCATTGTTCAATCCCTTCCTACCTATGTTCGTGACACTTCTCACGCTCTTAAACCTTTCGACGATTTTTTTTTAAGTTCCCTGGCTCCCACCGCTTTATTTTCACCATGGATGTCCAGTCCCTATATACTTCCATCCCCCATCAGCAAGGTCTCAAAGCTCTCCGCTTTTTGGATTCCAGACCTAAGCAGTTCCCCTCTACCACCACTCTGCTCCATCTAGTGGAATTAGTCCTTACTCTTAATAATTTCTCCTTTGGCTCCTCCCACTTCCTCCAAACTAAAGATGTAGCTATGGGCACCCGTATGGGTCCTAGCTATGCCTGCCTTTTTGTTGGCTTTGTGGAACAATCTATGTTCCGTACCTATTCTGATATCTGTCCCCCACTTTTCCTTCGCTTCATCGATGACTGCATTGGCGCTGCTTCCTGCACGCATGCTGAGCTCGTTGACTTCTATGCCTCTTCTCACCCTGTCTCATGCAAAAATGCCGTCTCCTTCTCGCAATTCCTGCGTCTCCGCCGCATCTGCTCTCAGGATGAGGCTTTTCATTCCAGGATGAAGGAGATGTCCTCCTTTTTTAAAGAAAGGGGCTTCCCTTCCTCCACCATCAACTCTGCTCTCAAATGCATCTCCCCCATTTCACGCACATCTGCTCTCGCTCCATCCTCCCGCCACCCCACTAAGAATAGGGTTCCCCTGGTCCTCACCTACCACCCCACCAAGCCTCCGGGACCAACATATTATTCTCCGTAACTTCCGCCACCTCCAACGGGATCTCACCACTAAGCACATCTTTCCCTCTCTCCCCCCCCCCCGCCCCCGCTTTCTGCAGGGATCTCTCCCTATGCGACTCCCTTGTCCATTCGTCCCTGTCCCCCCCATCCCTCCCCACTGATCTCCCTCCTGGCACTTATCCTTGTAAGCGGAACAAGTGCTGCACATGCCCTTACACTTCCTCCCTTACCACCATTCAGGGCCCCAGACAGTCCTTCCAGGTGAGGCGACACTTCATCTGTGAGTCGGCTGGGGTGATATACTGTGTCCGGTGCTCCTGATATGACCTTCTATATATTGGCGAGACCCGACGCAGACTGGGAAACTGCTTTGCTGAACACCTACGCTCTGTCCGCCAGAGAAAGCAGGATCTCCCAGTGGCCACACATTTTAATTCCACATCCCATTCCCATTCTGACATGTCCATCCACGGTCTCCTCTACTGTAAAGATGAAGCCACACTCAGGTTGGAGGAACAACACCTTATATTCCGTCTGGGTAGCCTCCAACCTGATGGCATGAACATTGACTTCTCTAACTTCCTCTAATGCCCCACCTCCCCCTCGTACCCCATCCGTTATTTATTTTTATACACACATTCTTTCTCTCACTCTCCTTTTTCTCCCTCTGTCCCTCTGTCTCCCCCCCCCCCCCCCCCCATCTTTCTCCCTGGGCCTCCTGTCCCATGATCCTTTCATATCCCCTTTGCCAATCACTTGTCCAGCTCTTGGCTCCATCCCTCCCCCTCCTGTCTTCTCCTATCATTTTGGATCTCCCCCTCCCCCTCCCACTTTCAGATCTCTTACTAACTCTTCCTTCAGTTAGTCCTGATGAAGGGTCTTGGCCTGAAACATCGACTGTACCTCTTCCTAGAGATGCTGCCTGGCCTGCTGCGTTCACCAGTAACTTTGATGTGTGTTGCTTGAATTTCCAGCATCTGCAGAATTCCTGTTGTTACAATTTTACCTTCCTCGCTTCTTACACATGGTGTCACATTTGCGATTTTCCAGCCCTTTTGGTCCCTCTCTCTTTCCATAGATTATAGAAAGATCACTGCTACTGCCTCCAGAATCTCTTAACTAGCTCTTTCACAACTTTGGGGTGCAGTACATCTGATCTAAGTGATTTATCCACCTTCAGGCCTGTCAACTTCCCCAGCACCTTCTAAATAAGTAGCTACTATATTTGACTCTTCCCTCCCCCCAACTCTCTTGAATTTCTGATCTAATATACTGCTGTTTATTATGTAATGCTGTTTCTGTTTATAGATTCCAGATTCTCTGCTCAGAGAGAGGGACAAAATTGCAAAATGGAATGGCATTCCACATCTAGTGCAGAAATTGTATGAAAACAGCCAACCTAACAATGATGGCCTCTTGCTGTGCCAAGGGATCTTAAAGGTAAGATGTAAAAACTAGTGTAAAGAGAACACTACAAAGCTCTGAAATAAAATCCAGCATATGCTCAATACTTCCTGTCAGCATCTGTGGAGAGATAAGTGGTTAACTTTTCATCAGAACAGGGTTCCTATTGAAGTATCTGTATAAATGCCTTTTTAAATTAGTAATTGTACGGGATCTCTTTTAAAACTCGTACCTCTTAAAACTTCAACCTCTTGTTTCTGATACCCTCTAACCTGGGAAAAACATTTTGACTATGTACCCATTTTTTTTTTGCCTCTAATAGTTCTGTTAGGTCATCCCTCAACATCCTTTGTTTCAGGGAAAATATACCCAGTTTATACACTATCTTTCCTTTAATCCAGGTAACATCCTAGTAAATCCTTTTTGTACTCTCTCCAATGCAATCACAATAGTATAGTGAGCAGAACTGCAGAGTGTCCAACTAGTGTTTTGTGAAATTACAACATAATGTCCCAACTCTTTATCCCTAGCCCTGATATCTAGTGGTAAATAAGTTGTATGCTACCTTAATCAATCTATCGACCTGTATTGACATTGACTAGTGAACTATGGACTTGGACTCCTAGGTCTCTGTTCATCAATATTCCTAGTGCCTGATCAGACTACCAAGAGAAGTGATGCAAACAAATACAAATCATGTTGCAGACAGATACGGGATAGAGGGATGAGGACCACAGGCAGTAAAGTGGGATTAATTTAAACTGGCATTATGGTCGGCACAGATATTCTAGGCCGAAGGCTCTGTTCCTACACTGTGCTGTCATATGCCTTAACCTTCTTGACCAGCTTACTATACAGCAGCTTGTGAAGTGCCTTACTAAAGTTCACATAGATAAATATCAGTCTCCTTGGTTATCTCTTTAAGAAAAAACTCAATCAAGTTAGTGATACAGGAATTCATTACTCCTCTTCCCCCCCCCCCCCCCCACCCCATCCCCAAAGCTATATTGGCTATCCCTGGTCATGTCTTTCCAAATTAATTATTGTCACTTTGGATTATTTTCAGTAATTTCTCCATGAATAACACAAGGCTGACTGGCTTCTTGTTATCTGCCTCATCTCTGCTGCCCTTCTTTAATAAAGGAAGAGCAGTTAGCTGACTTCCAACCTTTTGATATCTTGCCGTTGGCTAATAAAGGTGCAAAAATTTTTGTCAGGCCCCCCAACAGTCTCCTCATTTCCCATAGTATTCTGGAAAGAATTTTATCCCAACCTGGCTACTTATTAACCCTTGTACACTGCAAAACACCTGTATCTTCGCTGCCTTAATGCCATAACAGTGGTTGAGATAATCACGGTACCCCTCCTTGAATTTGATTTCCTGAGTGAAAACAGATAAGAAACATACATTTTAGAGCTCGCCTGTGTTCTATTGCCTGGCTCCACACACAGAATCAAAGTTCAAAATAAGTTTATTATCAAAGTATGTATATGTCACCAGATGCTACTTTGATCATTTTGTGCAGGTATTCACAGTAAAACAAATAAATAAAAATATAATTAGTGAAAGAGTAGATACAAAGGCTGACAAACAATGTGCAAAACTCTGTCAGAGGTTTTAAACGATATGTTAAATCTGCACAAACTTGTAAGAAAGTAGAAGCACTGCAGTGCCGCCTTTGTAATGGCACTTGTGTGTTGGTCCCAGGACGGGTCCTCTGGAATGTTAACAACCAGGAATTTAGTTACTGACCCTCACCTCCCCCAATCCCCTAATGAGGACTGACTTATGAACCTTTCTCCTGTTGTAAATCAACTCTTTGGTTTTGCTGACATTGAGTGAGAGGTTGTTGTTATGGCACCATTCAGCCAAATTTTCAGTCTCCCTCCGATATGTCAATTCATCACCATCTTTAATTCAACCAACAACAGTGGTGTCATCAGCAAACTTAAACATGGCATTGGAGCTGTACTTAGCCTCACAGTCATAGGTATAAATGAGCACCCAGCCTCATGATGCACCTATGCCCTTGGAGATTATGTGGAAAATATTGTTCATAATCCATACTAACAGGCCTGCAAGTGAGTAAATTGAGGCCTAGGTCTTTGAGCTTAGTGATTACTTTCAAGGGGGTGATATTGTTGATGCTGGGCTGTAGTCAATGAAGAGCATCATGATGTATGCATCTTCACTGTACAGATATTCCAAAGCTAAGTGAAGAGCCAAGGAAATTACTCTTTTAGTCCCTGAGAGAATTCACACTTCCCCAAAGCACCACCTTGTTTTTAGTAATGACTTGGTGCTCTCCTTAATCCATCTGCCAGTGATATTTCTTGAGCTTATGTTATCATTTTCCAAAATTAAATTTTCTCCATTATGGTCACTGTTCCCAAAGGCTCCTCATTTGCCCATCTTCGTTCTGTAATACCAGGTCAGGTACAGCCCCTTCTCTTGTAGTACTCTACATTGTTTTGAAAAACCCCTCATTTGCAATTTATGAATTCCATCCCACTAAGTCTTTTACATAAGGGAATTTCAATCAATACTGGGAAAGTCAAAATCCCCATTACTAATACCCTATTGTTTTTACATCTTACTGCAATTTGCCTACATATTTATTCTAATTTCTTCTGACTACTGGGAGGCCTTCAGCATAATCAATGATTACCTCTTTCTTATTTCTAAGCGTATAGCCTGATTAACTGATTCCTCTCGACGCACTACTGTGATGCTCTCTCTAATCAGCAGTGTAACTCCTCCCCCTTTCCTTCAACCCCTACCACTCCTGAAACTTTTATACTACCTGTACTGCCCTTCATTCAATTGTATAGTATTGTAATTCTAATGTAGACCATATAGGATATAGGAGCAGTACTTGGCCATTTAGCTCATTGTATCTACTGCGCAACTTCATTCTGGCAGGTCCGTTTTCCTGGTTTAAGGCAATGTACTGAAATATTTTCAGGTTTACCCCTCCAATCTATCTTTTCTCTCCATTCCAAACGCGGAACAGGGCGTCGTAAGGGGGACTAAGGGGACTCCATGGTAGGAACAGGTGCAAAGACCAGAAGACCATAAAATAGAGGAACAGAATTAGGTTATTTGGCCCATTGAATCTGCTGTGCCATTTCGTTGTGGATGATCCAGTTTTTCTCTCAACCCAAAATCTCCTGCCTTCTCCCTGTATTCCTTCATACCCTGACCAGTCAAGACTCTATCAACCAGTGCCTTAAATATACATAAAAACTTGGCCTGTACAGCTGCCTGTGGCAGCAAATTCCACAGATTCACCATTTTATGGCTAAAGAAATTCCTCATTGCCTGGTTGACAGTGTTGTTGAGAAGGCGTATGTTGTATTTGCCTGCATGAACCGTGGAATTGAGTTCAAGAGCCATGAGGTGATGATACAGCTATAGTAAGACCTTGGTCAGACCCCACTTGGAGTATTATGTTCAGTTCTGGTCACCTTGCTACAGGAAGGATGTGGGATACTATAGACAGAGTGCGGAGGAGACTTACAAGGATGTTGCCTGGATTAGAGGGTGTACCTTATGAGAATAGGTTGGGTGTACTTGGCCTTCTCTCCTTGGAGCGACGGAGGATGAGTGGTGACCTGATAGAGGTGTATAAGATGATGAGGGGCATTGATCATGTGGATAGGCAGAGGCTTTTCTCCCAGGGCTGAAGTGGCTAACACAAGGGGACATAGTTTTAAGGTGCTTGGAAATGGGTACCCAGGGGATGTCAGGGATAAGTTTTTCACAGAGCGCGGTGGGTATGTGGAATGCACTGCCGATGGCGGTGTCGGAAGCGGATAAATTAGGGCCTTTTAAGAGCCTCTTAAATAGGTACATGAAAAGTAGCTTAGAAGAATAGAGGACAATGTGCTAGGAGTTGGTTACAAGGTCGGCACAACATTGTGGGCCGAAGAGCCTGTAGTGTGCTGTAAATTTCTATGTTCTAAATGGCTGCCTCCTCTGGTCTCAGACTCTTCTACCATAGGAAACATCCCCTCCACATCATGCTATCAGGGCCTTTCACCATTTGATAGGTTTCAATGGGGCCACCCCTCATTCTTCTGAATTCTAGTGAATATAGGCCCAGAGCCATCAAACACTTCATATGACAAGCCATTCAATCCTGGAATCATTTTCGTGAACCTCCTTCGAAACCCCTCCAGTTTCAGCACATCCTTTTTTAGATGAGGGTCCAAATCTCCCAAGGGAGGCCTCACCAGTGCTATATAAAGTTTCAGCATTACAGCCTTGCCTTTATATTCTATCATCCTGAAATGAATGCTAACATTACGTGTGACTTCCTCACTACCGACTCAACGTGCAAATTAACCTTTAAGGAATCCTGCACAAGGACTCCCAATTCCCTTTGCATATCAATTTTTTTGAATTTTCCCTCCATTTAGAAAATGTCAGTCCTTTCATTTCTTCTACCGAAGTGCATGATCATTCACTTCCTGACACTGTATTTCATCTGCCATGTCTTTGCCCATTCTCCTAATACAAGTCCTCCTGTAGCCTCGCTATTTTCTCAAAACTACCTGCCCCTCCACCTATCTTTGTATCATCTGCAAACTTTGCAACAAAGCCATCAATTCCATCATGCAAATCGTTGACATAAAACGTAAAAGAAGCATTCCCAACACAGACCCTTGTGGAACACCATGTATCACCAGCAGCCAAGCAGAAAAGGTTCCCTTTATTCCCACTCTTTGCCTCCTGCTAATCAGCCACTGCTTTATCTATGCTGGAATCTTTCCTGTAATACCATAGGCTCATAGCTTGTTAAGCGGCCTCATTTGTGGCACCTTGTCAAAAGCCTTCTGAAAATCTAAGTACACAATATCAACCAATTGTCTATCCTGCTTGTTATTTCTTCAAAGAATTCCTACAGATTTGTTAGGTTTCTTTCTGAAAAGTAGGCAACCCTTTCTTTTTTTCTATCGAAGTGCATGACAATGCACTTCCCAACACTGTATTCCATCTGCCATTTCTTTGAACATTCCCCAAATTTATCTATGTCCTTCTGTAGCCCCTCTGCTCCCTCAAAAGTACCTGACTCTCGAACTATCTTCATATTGTCTGTAAACTTTGCAACTAAGCTTTCAATTCCACTATCCAAATCATTTTGAAATGTAATATAAAAATAATTGGGCCTAACACAGACCCCTGTTGTACACCACTAGTCACCAGCAACTAGCCAGAAAGGGATCCCTTTATGCCAATCAGCCACAGCTTTATCCATGCTAGAATCTTTCCTGTAATACCTTGGGATTGTAGCTTATTAAGTAGCTCATTTGTGGTACCTTGTCAAAGGCCTTCTGAAAATCTTAAGTACACAACATCAAGCGATTCTCCTTTGTCCAGCCTGCTTGTTTTTTCTTCAAAGAATTCCGACAGATTTGTCGGGCATGATTTTCCCTTGAGGAAACCATGCTGACTTGGGCCTATTTCACCGCATCAATAATCGATTCCAATATCTTCCCAACCATTGAGGTCAGACTAACTGGCCTATAGTTTCCTTTCTTCTGCCTCTCTTCCTTCTTGAAGAGTGAAGTGACATTTGCAATTTTCCAGTCTTCTGGAACCATTCCAGAATTTAGTGATTCTTGAAAGATCATTACTAGTGCCTCCACGATGTCTTCAGCCATCTCTTTCAGAACTCCAGGGTGTACATATCTACCTTCAGACGTTCAGTTTCCCAAGAACGATCTGCCCAGTTAAGGTAACTTCACACACTTCATGCTGTCTGACACCTGGAATTTCCAACATACTACTGATGTAGAAACATGGAAAGCCTACAACTCAGTACAGGAAGACATGGAGGGGTGGTCTACAGAGTTTCTGTGGGTGAAAGTAAGGAATAGGAAGGGGTCAATAACTCTCCTGGGTGTTTTTTATAGACCACCCAATAGTAATGGACATGGAGAAGCAGATAGACAGATTCTGGAAAAGATTGTTGTGGTGGGAGATTTTAATTTCCCCAATATTGATTGGCATCTCCTGAGAGTGAGGGGCTTAGATGGAGTGGAGTTTGTTAGGTGTGTTCAGGAAGGTTTCTTGACACAATATGTAGATAAGCCTACAAGAGGAGAGGAATTACTTGATCTGGTATTTGGAAATGAACCTGGTCAGGTGTCGGGTCTCTCAGTGGAAGAGCATTATTGAAAGAGTAATCACAATTCTATCTTGTTTACCATAGCATTGCAGAGGGATAGGAACAGATAAGTTAGGGAAACGGTTAATTGGAGTAAGGGGAAATATGAGGCTATTAGGCAGGAACTTGGAAGCATAAATTGGAAACATGTTCTCAGGGAAACGTACGGAAGAAATGTGGCAAATGTTCAGGGGATATTTGTGTGGGGTTCTGCGTAAATACGTTCCAATGAAACGAAAAGGATGGTAGGGTACAGGAACCGTGGTGTACAAAGGCTGTTTCAAATCTAGTCAAGAAGAAAAGAAGAGCTTAGGAAAGGCTCAAAAAACTAGGGAATGCTAGGGATCCAGAAGATTATAAGGCCAGCAGGAAGGAGCTTAAGAATGAAATTACGACAGCCAGAAGGGGCCATGAGAAGGCCTTGGCAGACAGGATTAAGGAAAACTCTAAGGCATTCTACAAGTTTGTGAAGAGCAAGACGATAAGACGTGAGAGAATAGGACCAATCAAGTGTGACAGTGGAAAAATGTGCATGGAACCGGAGGAGATGGCAGAGGTACTTAGTGAATACTGAAGCAAAGTATTCATTACAGAAAAGGATCTTGGTGATTGTAGGGATGACTTGTAGTGGACTGAAAAGCTTGAGTATGCAGATATTAAGGAAGAGGATGTGCTGGAAATTTTGAAAACATCAAGTTGGATAAGTCACCGGGACCAGACGAGATGTACCCCAGGCTACTGTGGGAAGCGAGGGAGGATATTGCTGAGCCTCTGGCGATTATCTTTGCATTATCAATGAGGATGGGAGAGGTTCTGGAGGACTGTAGAGTTGCGGATATAGTTCCCTTATTCATAAAAGGGAGTAGAGATAGCCCAGAAGATTATAGACCTGTGAGTCTTACTTCAATTGTTGGTAAGTTGATGGAGAAGATGGTGACAGACATGATTAATGAACATTTGGAGAGGCATACACGAGGAAATCTGCAGATGAGGGAAATTCAAGCAACACACATCAAAGTTGCTGGTGAACTCAGCAGGCCAGGCAGCATCTCTAGGAAGAGGTACAGTCGATGTTTCGGGCCGAGACCCTTCGTCAGGACTAACTGAAAGAAGAGCTGGTAAGGGATTTGAAAGGGGGAGGGGGAGATCCAAAATGATAGGAGAAGACAGGAGGGGGAGGGATGGAACCAAGAGCTGGACAGTTGATTAGCAAAAGGGATATGAGAGGATCATGGGATAGGAGGCCAAGGGAGAAAGAAAAGTGGGGGGAACCCAGAGGATGGGTAAGGGGTGTAGTGAAAGGGACAGAGGGAGAAAAAGGAGAGAGAGAAAAAGAATGTGTGTATATAAATAAATAACGGATGGGGTACGAGGGGGAGGTGGGGCATTAGCGGAAGTTTGAGAAGTCAATGTTCATGCCATCAGGTTGGAGGCTACCCAGACAGAATATGAGATGGTGTTCCTCCAACCTGGATAGAGCTCTTGAAGATAGTAGAATCAAAGGTTATGGGGATAAGGCAGGAACTGGATACTGATTGTGGATGATCAGCCATGATCACAGTTAATGGCAGTGCTGGCTTGAAGGGTCGAATGGCCTACTCCTGCACCTATTGTCTATTGCCTGTTGATGCTTTCCAAAAGCTCCAGCACATCTTCCTCTTAATGTCTATATGCTCAAGCTTTTCAGCCCGCTCTAAGTCATCCCTACAATCGCCAAGGTCCTTTTCTGTAGTGAATACTGAAGCACAGTACTCATTAAGTACCTCCGCTATCTCCTCCAGTTCCATACACTTTTCCACTATCACTCTTGATTGGACCTAATCTCTCACATCTCATCTTCTTGCTCTTCACATACTCGTGAAATGCCTTGGGGTTTTCATAATTGTGCTCACCAAGGCCTTCTCATGGCCCCTTCTGGCTCTCCTAATTTCATTCTTAATAAGCTCCTTCCTGCTCACCTTATCATTTTCTAGATCTCTATCACTACCAAGTTTTTGGAATCTTTTGTAAGCTTTACTTCTTGACTAGATTTTCAATAGCTGTTGTACACCATGGTTGCTGTACCCTAGCATCCTTTCTCTGTCTCATTGGAACATATCTATGCAGAACACCACACAGACATCCCCTGAACATTTGCCACATTTCTGCTGTAGATTTCCCTGATGACATCTGTTTCCAATTTATGCTTCCAAGTTCCTGCCTGATAGCTTCATATTTCCCCTTGCTCCAATTAAACACTTTCCTAACTTGTCTGTTACTATCGCTCTCCAATGCTATGGTAAAGGAGATAGAATTGTGATCACTATCTCCAAAATGCTCTCCCACTGAGAGGCCTGACCAGGTTCATTTCCCAATACCAGATAAAGTACAGCCTCTCCTCTCGTAGGCTTATCTACATACTGTGTTAGGAAACCTTCCTTAACACACCTAACAAACTGCACCACATCTAAACTCCTCACTCTAGAGAGATGCCAATATTGGGGAAATTAAAATCTCCCACCATGACAACCCAATTATTATTGCGTCCTTCCAGAATCTGTCTCCCTATCTGCTCCTCAATGTGGCTGTTACTATTGGATGGTCTATAAAGAAACATCCATTAGAGTTATTGAACCCTTCCTGTTCCTAACTTCCACCCAGAAAGACTCAGTAGAGAATCTTTCCATGGCTTCCTCCTTTTCTGCAGCCTTGATCTCTGATCAGCAGTGCCATACCCCCACCCCTTTTGCCTCCCTCCCTCTCCTTTCTGAAACATGACACTCAGTAGCCATTCCTGTCCCTGAGCCATCCAAGTCCCTGTAATGGCCACAGCATCGTAGCTCCAAGTACTGATCTACGCCCTAAGCTCACCTGCTTTGTTCACGATACTCCTTGCATTAAAATAGACACATATCAAACCATCAGTGCCTATCCCCTCTCTCACACTATATACAAGCTTTCTCGAGCTGTGAGCCAACCGCCCCTTCCTCTGTCTCTTCAGTTTGGTTCCCTCCGCCCAGCAATTCTAGTTTAACCTTTTCCAATAGCCTTAGCAAACCTCCCTGCCAGGATATTGGTTCACCTCGGATTCAAGTGCAAACCGTCCTTTTTGTACTGGTCACGCCTGCTCCTAAAGAGGTCCCAATGGTCCAGAAATCTGAATCCCTGCCTCCTGCTCCAATCCCTCAGCCATGCATTTATCCTCCACCTCACTCTATTCCTATCCTCACTGTGGCGTGGCACAGGCAATAATCCCGAGATTACTACTTTTTGAGGTCCTGCTTCTCAACTTGCTTCCTAACACTGTAGTCTGTTTTCATGACCTCTCTTTTCCTACCTTTGTCGTTGGTACCAATATGTACCTCGATCTCTGGCTGTTCACCTTCCCACTTCAGGATATTGTGGACACGATCAGAAACATCCTGGACCCTGGCACCTGGGAGGGAAACTACCGTCTGTGTTTCTTTCGTGCATCCATAGAATCGCCTGTCTGGCTCCCTAACTATAGAGCGCCCTATCACTGCTGCCATCCTCTTCCTTTCTTTACCCTTTCGAGCCACAGGGCCAGACTGTGCCAGAGTCGCGGCCACTGGTGCTTCCTCCAGATTGGTTGTCGTTCCCCCTCCCCCCTCCAACAGTACTCAAATAGGAGTACTTATTGTTAACAACAGGAATTCTGCAGATGCTGGAAATTCAAGCAACACACATCAAAGTTGCTGGTGAACGCAGCAGGCCAGGCAGCATCTCTAGGAAGAGGTGCAGTCGACGTTTCAGGCTGAGACCCTTCATCAGGCCTAACTGAAGGAAGAGTGAGTAAGGGATTTGAAAGTTGGAGGGGGAGGGGGAGATCCAAAATGATAGGAGAAGACAGGAGGGGGAGGGATGGAGCCAAGAGCTGGACAGGTGATTGGCAAAAGGGGATACGAGAGGATCATGGGACAGGGGGTCCAGGAAGAAAGACGGTGGGGGGGGGACCCAGAGGATGGGCAAGAGGTATATTCAGAGGGAGAAAAAGGAGAGTGAGAGAAAGAATGTGTGCATAAAAATAAGTAACAGATGGGGTACGAGGGGGAGGTGGGGCCTAGCGGAAGTTAGAGAAGTCCATGTTCATGCCATCAGGTTGGAGGCTACCCAGACAGAATATAAGGTGTTGTTCCTCCAACCTGAGTGTGGCTTCACCTTTACAGTAGAGGAGGCCGTGGATGGACATGTCAGAATGGGAATGGGATTTGGAACTAAAATGTGTGGCCACTGGGAGATCCTGCTTTCTCTGGTGGACAGAGCGTAGATGTTCAGCAAAGCGGTCTCCCAGTCTGTGTCGGGTCTCGCCAATATATAAAAGGCCACATCGGGAGCATCAGACACAGTATATCACCCCAGTCGACTTACAGGTGAAGTGTTGCCTCACCTGGAAGGACTTTTTGGGGCCCTGAATGGTGGTAAGGGAGGAAGTGTAAGGGCATGTGTAGCACTTGTTCCGCTTACACGGATAAGTGCCAGGAGGGAGATCAGTGGGGAGGGATGGGGGGGACGAATGGACAAGGGAGCGATCCCTGCAGAATGCAGAGAGGTGGGGGGAGGGAAAGATGTGCTTAGTGGTGGGATCCCGTTGGAGGTGGTGGAAGTTACGGAGAATAATATGTTGGACCCGGAGGTTGGTGGGGTGGTAGGTGAGGACCAGGGGAACCCTATTCCTAGTGGGGTGGCGGGAGGATGGAATGAGAGCAGATGTACGTGAAATGGGGGAGATGCGTTTAAGAGCAGAGTTGATAGACATCTCCCTCGTCCTAGAATGAAAAGCCTCATCCTGAGAGCAGATGCGGCGGAGACGGAGGAATTGCGAGAAGGGGATGGCGTTTTTGCAAGACACAGGGTGAGAAGAGGAATAGTCCAGATAGCTGTGACAGTCAGTAGGCTTATAGTAGACATCAGTGGATAAGCTGTCTCTAGAGACAGACAGAAAGATCTAGAAAGGGGAGGGAGGTGTCAGAAATGGACCAGGTAAACTTGAGGGCAAGGTGAAAGTTGGAGGCAAAGTTAATAAAGTCAACGAGTTCTGCATGCGTGCAGGAAGCAGCGCCAATGCAGTCGTCGATGTAGCGAAGGAAAAGTGGGGGACAGATACCAGAATAGGCACGGAACATAGCTCGACACTGTTTTATCACCCCTTGTTCAATACCTTCCAACCTATGTTCGTGACACTTCTCACGCTCTTAAACTTTTCGATGATTTTAAGTTCCCTGGCCCTCACCGCTTTATTTTCACCATGGATGTCCAGTCCTTATATACTTCCATCCCCCATCAGGAAGAGGTCTCAAAGCTCTATGCTTCTTTTTGGATTCCAGACCTAATCAGTTCCCCTCTACCACCACTCTGCTCCGTCTAGCGGAATTAGTCCTTACTCTTAATAATTTCTCTTTTGGCTCCTCCCACTTCCTCCAAACTAAAGGTGTAGCTTTGGGCACCCGTATGGGTCCTAGCTATGCCTGCCTTTTTGTTGGCTTTGTGGAACAATCTATGTTCCGTGCCTATTCTGGTATCTGTCCCCCACTTTTCCTTCGCTACATCGACGATTGCATTGGCGCTGCTTCCTGCACGCATGCAGAACTCGTTGACTTTATTAACTTTGCCTCCAACTTTCACCTTGCCCTCAAGTTTACCTGGTCCATTTCCGACACCTCCCTCCCCTTTCTAGATCTTTCTGTCTCTAGAGACAGCTTATCCACTGATGTCTACTATAAGCCTACTGACTGTCACAGCTATCTGGACTATTCCTCTTCTCACCCTGTCTCTTGCAAAAACGCCATCCCCTTCTCGCAATTCCTCCGTCTCCGCCACATCTGCTGTCAGGATGAGGCTTTTCATTCTAGGACGAGGGAGATGTCTTCATTTTTTAAAGAAAGGGGCTTCCCTTCCTCCACTATCAACTCTGCTCTTAAACGCATCTCCCCCATTTCACGTACATCTGCTCTCACTCCCATCCTCCCACCACCCCACTAGGAATAGGGTTCCCCTGGTCCTCACCTACCACCCCACCAGCCTCCGGGTCCAACATATTATTCTCTGTAACTTCTGCCACCTCCAACGGGATCCCACCACTAAGCACATCTTTCCCTCCTCCCACCTCTCTCTGCATTCCGCAGGGATCGCTCCCTACACAACTCCCTTGTCCATTCGTCCCCCCCATCCCTCCCCACTGATCTCCCTCCTGGCACTTACCCATGTAAGCGGAACAAGTGCTACTCATGCCCTTACACTTCCTCCCTTACCACCATTCAGGGCCCCAAACAGTCCTTCCAGGTGAGGCGACACTTCACCTGTGAGTCGACTGGGGTGATATACTGCGTCCGGTGCTCCCGATGTGGCCTTTTATATATTGGCAAGACCCGACGCAGACTGGGAGACCGCTTTGCTGAACATCTACGCTCTGTCCGCCAGAGAAAGCAGGATCTCCCAGTGGCCACACATTTTAATTCCACATCCCATTACCATTCTGACATGTCTATCCACGGCCTCCTCTACTGTAAAGATGAAGCCACACTCAGGTTGGAGAAACAACACCTTATATTCTGTCTGGGTAGCCTCCAACCTGATGGCATGAACATGGACTTCTCTAACTTCCGCTAGGTCCCACCTCCCCCTCGTACCCCATCTGTTACTTATTTTTATGCACACATTCTTTCTCTCACTCTCCTTTTCTCCCTCTGTCCCTCTGAGTATACCTCTTGCCCATCCTCTGAGTCCCCCCCCCCCCGTCTTTCTTCCTGCACCTCCTGTCCCATGATCCTCTCGTATCCCCTTTTGCGAATCACCTGTCCAGCTCTTGGCTCCATCCCTCCCCCTCCTGTCTTCTCCTATCATTTTGGATCTCCCTCTCCCCCTCCAACTGTCAAATCCCTTACTCACTCTTCCTTCAGTTAGTCCTGACGAAGGGTTTCGGCCTGAAACGTCGACTGCACCTCTTCCTAGAGATGCTGCCTGGCCTGCTGTGTTCACCAGCAACTTTGATGTGAGTACTTATTGTTAAGGGGGCAGCCACAGGGATACTCTCTCATTTTTGACTCTTGCCCTTCTCTCTCCTGACTGTTACTCACTTATCTGTCTCCCGAGGCCCCAGTGTGACTACTTGCCTATACCTCCTCCTTTCACCACCTCACTTTCCCTGACCAGAGGAAGGTCATCGAGCTGCATCTCCAGTTCCCTAACCCGGTCCCTCAGGAGCTTCAGCTCAATGCACCTGATGCAGATGTGGCCTTCTGGGAGGCTCTGAGTCTCCTGGACATCCCATATCCGACACCCAGTATAGAACATCGGCTTCACAGACATACTTCCTGTTCCTATTCTTCACAAGTAAATTACCTAGCCTTGACCTGTTTAACCGCCAAAGCCCTCCTACTCTGAATCCCTCTACTCTGTCACCCGCTCTATAAAGCTGTCTTCTTTTAAAATTCTTCCCGCCGATCTAACTCGCTGACGTCCACGCACCTGTGCAATTATTCCTGATGTCTTCCACAGCAAAGACTGATGCAATATGCTTATTCAGTACATCCGCCATTTCCTTGTCCCACATTACTATTTCTCCAGCGTCATTTTCCAGCGGTCCGATATCCACTGTCGCGTCTTTTACACTTTAATGTACCTGAAGAAACTTTGTGGTATCCTCTTTAATATTGTTGAGTAGCTTTCTTTCATATTCCATCTTTACCTTAATGACTTTTCAGTTGCCTTTTGTTGGTTTTTAAAGCTTCCCAATCCTCTCACCCCACTAATATTTACTCTATGATATATGCCGTCTCTTTGGCTTTTATGTTGGCCTAAACTTGTTAGGCGTGATTCTGTTACCTTTCTGTAGAATAGTCTTTGGAATGTTCATATCCCATGCCTTCCAAGTTGTTTCCAGAAATTCTAGCCATTACTCCTCTGCTCTGATCGCTGCCACTGTTCTTTTCTAATCAATTCTGGCTAGCTCCCCTCTCATGACTCTGTAATTCCCTTTATTCCGCTGTAATACTGATATATCTGACCTTAGCTTCTCCTTCTCAAATTTCAGGGTGGATTCGATCATGATCACTTGCCCCAAAGTGATTTTTTACCTGAAGCTCTCTAATCAATTCTGGTTCATTGCATAGCACCCAGTCCAAAATAGCCGACACTCTGGGTGGGCTCAATTGCAAGCTGCTCTGAAAAGCCATATCATAGGCACTATGGAAATTCCCCCTCCTATAATCCAGCAGCAACCTGATTTTCCCAATCTACCAGTCTATTGAAGTCCCCCATGACTACTGTAAAATTGCCCTTTTGGCAAGCATTTTCTATCTCCCGTTGTAATTTGCCAGCCACATGCTCACTACTGTTTGGGGAACTGTATATAACTTCCATCAGCGTCTTTTTACCCTTGCAGTTCCTTGTCTCGATGACTCGACACTTTCCATCCCTATGTCACCTCTTTCTAATTTGTTTTCATTTTTTAATCAACAGAGCACCACCTTCCCTTCCTATCATTTCGGTATAATGAGTACCATTGGACCATAAGACCATAAAACATCGGAGCAGAATTAGGCCATTTAGCCCATCGAATCTGCTCTGCCATTCCATCATGGCTGATCCCGGAATCCACTCAACCCCACACACTTGCCTTCTCACCATTTCCTTTGATGCCCTGACTGATCAATAAACTATCAGCTTCCACCTTCAACATACCCATGTACTTGGCCTCCACTGCAGTCTGCGGCAGAGCATTCCACAGATTCACTACTCTCGGGCCTTATTACCTCTGTTCTAAAAGGTCACCCCTCAATTTGAGACTGTGCCCTCTAGCTCTGGATACCCCCACCACGGGAGACATCCTTTCCACATCCACCCTGTGTAATCCTTTCAATATTTTGTAGCTTTCAGTGAGATCCCTCCTCACTCTTCTAACTTTTAGTGAGTACAGGTCAAAGCTGCAAAGTGCTCCTTATATGTTAACCCCTTCATTCCTGGAATCCTCCTCGTGAACCTCCCCTACACTCTCTCCATTGACAACAGATCCTTTCTGATATAAGGTACCCAAAACTGTTGTCGGGTTGCACAGTGTCTAGTGTCTGATAAAGGCTCAGCATTATTTCATTGCTTTTATATTCTATTCCTCTTGAAATAAATGTCATCATTGCATTTGCCTCCTTTACCACAGACTCGACCTGTAAATTAACCTTCTGGGAGTCTTACATGAGGACTTCCAAGTCCCTCTGCACCTCTGATGTTTGAACCTTCTCCCCATTTAGATAATAGTCCACACTATTGTTCCTTTTACCAAAATGCATTATCGTACATTTCCCAACACTGTATTCCATCTGCCACTTTTTTCCTTTTTTTTCCAATGTATCTGAGTCCTGCTGCAATCACATTGCTTCCTCAACACTATCTACCCTTCCACCTATCTTCATAACATCCAGAAAGCCATCAATTCCATTATCCAAATCATTGACAAACAATGTGAAGAGTAGCAGTCCCATTTCTGACCCCTGATGAACACTACTAGTCACCAGCAGCCAACCAGAAATGGCCCCCCTTAATTCCCACTTGCTGCCTCCTGTCTGTCAGCCATTCCTCTGTCCATTCCAGTAGCTTTGCTGTAACGCCATGGGATTTTATATTGTTAATCAGCCTTGTGTGTGGCACCTTATCAAATGCCTTTGAAAATCCAAGTAAATGTCACCCACTGCCTCTCCTTTGTCCATCCTGCTTGTTACTTCTCGAAGAACTCTAACGGATTGGTCAGGCAAGATTTCCCTTTACAGAATCCATGCTGACTTTTGACATTTTATTATTAGTCTCCGAGTACTCCAAAAGCTCATACTTATAGACCCCTACACTTTCCCAACCACTAAGTGGCCTGTAATTTCCTTTCTTTTGCTTTCTTCCCATCTTAAAGGATGAGTGACATTTGCGATCTTCTTGACTTCTGGGAGCATGCCAGAATCAAGTGATTCTTGAAAGATCATGACCAATGCATCCGTTAGCTCTTCAGCAACGTCTCTCAGGACTCTGGGATGTAGTCCATCTGGTCCAAATAACTTATCCACCTTAAGACCTTTCAGTTTGTCTGGCACTTTTTCCTTTGTAATAGCAATGGCACTCACTCCTGCGACACTCACAGACATCTGGCAAACACCAGTGTCTTCCACAGTGAAGACTGATGCAAAGTACCCATTAAGTTCATCTGCTATTTCTTTGTCTCCTATTACTACCTCACCAGCATCATTTTCCAGTGGTCCAATATGAACTCTGACCTCCCTTTTACTTTTCATATAACTGAAAAGACTTTTTAGTATTCTGCTTTATATTGTTGGCCAATTTTCCCTTGTATTTCATCTTTTCCCTACATGTAGCTCTTTTAGTTGCCTTGTATTGGATTTTGAAAGCTACCCAATCATCCGACTTCCCACTCACTTTTGCTACCTTGTATTCCCTTTCCTTGGCTTTTATGCAGTCCCTTAATTCCTTTGTCAGCCACGGTTGCCTGCCCCTGCCATTTGAGAACTATTACTTTTGTGGGACAAATCTATCCTGCGCCTTGCAAGCTATTCTGAGAAACTTCAGCCATCTCTGCTCTGCCGTCATCCCTGGCAGTATCCTCCTCCAATCCACCCGGACAAGCTCCTCTCTCATGCCTCTGTAATTCCTTTTATTCCATTGCAGTACTGATATATGTGACTTGTGCTTCTCCCTTTCAAATTGCAGTATGAATTCAATTATATTATTATCAGTGCCTCCCAAGGGTTCCTTTACATAAGCTCCCCAATAAGATATTACCCTTATTGCATGCTTTTTCCAATCTCACCCCACATCTTGGCTACTATTTTGAGGCCTACATATGAATTCCATTAGGGTTTTTTTTTTAATCCTTGTTTTTCAGCTCCACCCACAAAGATTCAACATTCTCTGACCCCATGTCTCCTCTATCTAAAGATATAATTCCATCTCTTACCAATAGACTCACACCACTGCCTATGCCTTATTGCCTGTCCTTTCAATCCCAGGTATATTTTTTGATGTTCAACTTCCAGCTATGGCCTCATTCAGCCACGACTCAGTGACGCCCACAACATCATACCGACCAATCTCTAGTTGTGCCATGAGTCTGTCCACTTTATTTTGAATGCTACACTCATTTAAATACAGCACCTTCAGTCCTGCATTCTTTGCCATTTTGAATTTTGTCTCTGTGGCACAATTTCATTCTTTGTTCTGTCTGCATTTATACCCCATTATTGGCTTATCCTTCCTTACATTCATGTTCTATCCATCATCTACTTGTAAACCTGCTGACTCATCCTCAGCTGCATCGTACTTGTTCCTAGCCACCCCCCACTGCTCCCCAGCATATTAGTTTAAGTGACTCTGAACAGCTTAAGTAAACCTGCCCACAAAAATATTTGTCCCCCTCTGATTTATGTGAAACCCGTCCCTTTTGTACAGGTCACACCTGCCCCAGAAGAGGTTCCAATTATCCAGTAATCTAAATCCCTGCACCCTGCTTCAATTCTTCTGCCACCTCATTCTATTCCTATGCTTTGAGAGGCTGATGGAAGACTCTATCTGCAGCATGCTGCCACCCACACTGGACCCCCTACAATTCGTCTACCGACGGAACCGGTCTTCCGATGACGCCAAAGTCACAGCACTACACACTGTCCTCACTCAGCTGGAGAAGAGGGATGCATCCGTCAGCATTCCACACCATAATTCCCTCCAGATTTGACAGGAAGCTCAGAGACCTCGACCTGCACCCCACCTTGTGCAGCTGGATCCTAGACTTACTATCGGATTGCCGGCAGATGGTAAGAATGGGCTCCCTCACCTCTGACCCTCAACACAGGTGCCCCGTAGGGTTGTTCTGAATACCCTTTACACCCACTACTGTACTGCACCACACAGCTCCAATCTGCTGATCAAATTCATAGATGACACAACTTTGATCGACCTTATTTCTGGTAGTAATGAGACAGTGTACAGAGGAGAGGTTGACAGTCTGACACAGTGGTGCCAGGCTAACAACCTTTCCCTTAACGTCCAAAAAACAAAAGAGGTTATCGTGGATTACAGGGGGAACGGAGATAGACTCGGCCCGATCAACTTCAGTAGCCTGCAGAGGGACTTGGATAGTTCAGGGGAATGGGCAAAGAAGTGGCAAATGAAATACAATGTGGGGAAGTGTATGGTCATGCACTTTGGTGGAAGAAATAAACGGGCAGACTATTATTTAGATGGGGAGAGAATTCAAAATGCAGAGATGCAAAGGGACTTGGGAGTCCTTGTGCAAAATACCCTAAAGGTTAGCCTCCAGGTTGAGTCAATGATGAAGAAGGCAAATGCGATGTTGGCATTCTTTTCTAGAGGTGTATAGAATATAGGAGCAGGGATGTGATGTTGAGGCTCTATAAGGCACTCATGAGCCCACACTTGGAGTATTGTGTGCAGTTTTGAGTTTATTTTAGAAAGGATATACTGATGTTGGAGAGGGTTCAGAGAAGATTCACGAAAATGATTTAGATTATGAGGACACGCAGTCCTCTTTTATTGTCATTTGGTAATGCATGCATTAAGAAATGATACAATATTCCTCCGGTGTGATATCACAGAAACACAGGACAGACCAAGACTGAAAAACTGACAAAAACCACATAATTATAACATATAGTTAATACAGTGCAAGCAATACTGTAACTTGATGAAGAACAGGCCGTGAGCATGGTAAAAAAAAAGTTCAAAGTCTCTCGAAAGTCCCACATCTCACGCAAACGGGAGAAGGAAGAAAACTCTCCCTGCCATACCCGACCACAGTCTGACTCTGAGTCGACTTAAAACTTTGAGCTCCGACCAGCTCTCCGACACCGAGCACTGAGCACCATCTCTGCCGAACGCTTTGACCCCAGGTCCGGCCGCCAGCAACAGGCAAAGCCGAGGATTTTGGGGCCTTCCCTCTGGAGATTCTCGATTGCACATTAGCAGCGGCAGCGAACTGGACATTTCAAAAGTTACTCCAGATGTTCCTCTGTGCTCTCACGGCTGTCTCCATCAAATCAGAATTGTGCACGGCCCCGATTTAACAAATAGGATACCATTTCACCAGAGAGGCTACACGCGCTGCATCGCGCCACCATCTTCTCCTCCCTGTAAGTGATTACAGGAATGAAAGAGTTACCATATGAGCAACGTCTGGCAGCTCCTGGGCTATATTCCCTGGAATTCAGGAGAATGAGGGGAAATCTCATAGAAACATTCCGAATGTTAAAAGACCTGAACAAATTAGATATGGCAAAGTTATTTCCCATGGTCGGGGACAAGAGGGCACAACTTCAGGATTGAAGGACGTCCTTTTAGAACTGAGATGCAGAGAAATTACTTTAGTCAGAGGGTGGTAAATCTGTGGAATTTGGTGCCACGAGTGGCTGTGGAGGCCAAGTCATTGGGTATATTTAGATAGATAGATAGTCCTACTTTATTAATCCCGAGGGAAATTTGGTTTCGTTACAGCCGCACCAACCAAGAATAGAGCAGAAATATAGCAATACAAAAAAACCCAACAATCAAACAACAAAATGCAAACTATGCCAGATGGAAAATAAGTCCAAGACCAGTCTATTGGCACAGGGTGTCTGACCCTCCATGGGAGGAGCTGCATGTTCGATGGCCACAGGCAGGAACGACCTCCCGTGCCGCCAAGTGTTGTATCACGGTGGAATGTGGCCGAAGTCCAACAGTAAAAGACAGAGATAGATAAGTTCTTGATTAGCCAGGGCATGGGAGTGTATGGGGTGAAAGCAGGGGATCGGGGATAACTGGAAGAATTGGATCAGCCCATGATTGAATGGCGGAGCAGACTCAATGGGCCAAGTGGCCTCCTACTCATATATCTTATGATCTTATGGTCTTATGGGTCTGCAGTTGAGAGGGTGAGTAGTTTCAAGTTCCTCGGTATACACATCACCGATAATCTCACCTGGACTGTACACACTGGCTTTGTTGGGGTAAAAAAGCACAACAGTGTCTCTTCCGCCTCAAGTGACAGAAGTTGTTCAGCATGAGCCCTCAAATCCTCAAGACCTTCAATAGGGGCACCACTGAGAGCATACTGACTGGCTGTATCGCCACCTGGTACGGGAACTGCACCAACTTTGATCACTGGGCTCTGCAGAGAGTTGTACGGACAGCCCAGAGCATCTGAGGATGTGAACTTCCCTTCATTGAAAACATTTATAGCAGGGGGTGCAGATAGAAGGCCTGGAAGATCATCGGGGTCACCTGTCAACCCAACCATAAACTGTTTCAGCTGCTTCTGTCTGGCAAAAGGTACCGCAGCATTAAAGCCAGGACCAACAGGCTAAGGTACAGCTTCTTTCTACAAGCTGTTAGACTTTTACTGCGGCCATCTTCTTCAGTTCCCCAACCTTCTGAGCCACAGGGCCAGACTGGGTGCCAGAGGCATGGCCACTGTTACTTTCCCCCATGTAGGTCATCTCTTCCTTCTCTCCCCCTCCCCCCCCCCCAAAAACAGTACTCAACATGGAGTACTTATTGTTGAAAGGGACAGGGTGCTCTCCACTATCTGACATTCTCCCTTCCCTCTCAATGTCCTCTGGTACATTAGGCATCCGGCTGTAATAGTTCAGGTTGTATGCTCTCTCTCTGGCTTTTATGTTGGCTTTGACTTCTGTTCTGATATATACTCGTAAGTTCACCTGTTTTTTTCTGTGTTGTTTCTTACATTTGTGTTAGTTGAATAGCTAGCTGCCCCACATTCCCTTAACTGCCTCTGTCTGTTCTGTATCTAGGATTTGCTTGATTTGTGCTCTACATTCATGTCAACTTATCAATTTTCCAAATTAATTTTAACTCTCCCAAGTATCATAAACACCTCAGTACATGGATATTTGTCCCAGTAGTAATCGTGGATGTCGTTCCAGTTTAGATATAATTAATTCATCCTTGTTTGTGTGGGTTCCACTTGTGCAGGAACTCATACCAGTAATCCAAGAACCTAAACCCTCCTTCCTGCTCTTTACTAGCTCCTTTGCCAGATGTTTATCTGCTTTATCCTCTTAAATTTACCCTCACTAGCACGTGGCATGGAATGGTCCTGTTTTTTTAGCCTTCTGCCTAAGTCCCTTAACTCACTATGCAGGACGTCCTGTCTCTTTCTCTCTAACAGCAAGACTTTTCACTGCCTGTTTCCCCATAGAGTTTCAGGGCAGGACTTCAGTTTTTTTGTCTCCATTTTAAAGATTTATAATGATCTAACCACCACCACCCCCTCTGGGATAGAGAATTCCAGAAGTTTCATTTTGAAATGGTTAGACAGTTTTTGACCAAAAAAAAAAGGCCATTCGGCCCAAAAAAGCTTGCCAAATTCCTATTCACAGTGGTTGAAATAACTATTGAGTTTAGATTTTAAAGTCAAGCATCCACCTTTCCTTATACCCTGATCTTGTCAAAATATCTTTTTCTGGACCCTCTCACGTCAATAACTCCACTGAGAAGATCTTGTATGTTTGATTAAAGGCGACTTACTCATCTCATCTTTCTGAAGTATGTACCCAAACCCTCTTATTTCCAAGAATCAGCCAGATGAATTCTTTGTAGGCCGTTTTCCAAGGCTACCGTATCTCTAAGAGGAGACCAGAGTTTGTGTGCAGGAGTGGCCTGCACTTGTGTAAATATAACAAAACCTTCCTATATGTAAACTTTAATCCCTTTGCAAACAGCTTGTTGGCCTTTATTACATTCTTATTTAATAGTTGCACCAGTCTGCTGACTTTTTGTGATTCATGCTGAATTGTTGACATATGAGTGGTTAATCTTGACATCAGGGAAAATGTGAAGGAGTATTCCATAAAGGAGCCCAGGTATATCTGAAGTTATTGAGGTAAACAGGGGTTGCAATCCACCATTATAAAAAAAAAATAATTTGTACACCAGTAGATGTTTGTGGTCATTGGAGAATACTCCCATCATACTCCCAATTTGGGCCTTGTTTATGCTGAAAAGAGACAAGCCAGTTGAGAGGTGAATGACTCACTGCTCTCTGGCCTGCCCTTCTGGTGTGTATTTTTGTGACTCATTAATATTACTGCCCAAAATGTTGGTGGATGGAAGGATAATTGTTTGTTGAAGATGGTTAATGCCTAGCATTTTTGTGAACAGCATTATAGTTGCTGGATCCTCCACAGTCAATATGCTGGGGCTTCATTATAATCCAGAAACTTTGTTGAACCAGCCACATGAATACCATGACTACAAGAGCAGGTCAGGAGCTGTGTATCCTGCAACAAGTGACCTGCCACCAGACACCTGAAGGCCTTTCCAGCATCACAGGACATGTCATAGAATCATGGAAAAGTACAACACAGAAACAGGCCCTTTGGCCAATCTAGTCCACAGCCTCAAAATTGAGGGGCAACCTTTAAGAACAGAGAAATGGAAGAATTTTTTTTTAGCCAGAGTAGCAAATCTGTGGAATGCTCTGACACATACTGCAGTGGAGGCCAAGTCCATGGGGATATTTAAGGTGGAAGTTGATTGTACCTTGATCGGTCAGGACAGCAAAGAAAATGGTGAGAAGGCAGGTGTATGGGGTTGAGTGGAATTCAGGATCAGCCATGATGGAATGGTGGAGCAAACTCAATGAGCTGAATGGCCTAATTCTGCTCCTATGTCTTAAAGTCTTATGATCATTTATATCCAAACTTTGTAATTGAGCTTGCATGCACCATCTGTGCTGACAGCTTATTCCACACTCTCTCGACCCACAGAGTGAAGAAGTTTCCCCTTGTGTTCCCCTTTAAATTTTTCACCTTTCACCATAACCCATGGTCTCTGGTTGTAGTCCCACCCAACCTCAGTGGAAAAGGTCTGCGCACATTTACCCTATCTATACCCCTCACAATACAGGTGGCCCCCATTTTCTGAATATTCGCTTTATGACACCTCGCTGTTACAAAAGACCTATATTAGTTACCTGTTTTTGCTAACAGAAGGTGCTTTCACTGTTACGAAAAAAGGCAGAGCGTGCCCAAACAGCCAAGCTCCTCCCCCAGAACTGCATTCTCGCCGCCATTGCTTAAACACGTGCTTTATCTGATTTATTTTGTGCACCCGTTAGCAAGATGAGTTCTAAGGTATCGGAAAAGCCTAAAAGAGCTCGTAAGGGTGTTACACTTAGCGTAAAACTAGACATAATTAAGCGTTTCGATCATGGTGAACAAAGTAAGGACATTGTCCACGCGTTGAACTTGCCTGCATCCACTATTCGCACTATTTATACACAGAGAGAAAGAATTTTGAAAGCTATCGATGTTACTGTTGGTTCTGCTGGTAGCAAAGTGGTCCCTCTTAGTCGGCATCCAATAATGGATAAAATGGAAAGTCTATTGCTTGAGTGGATTGGTGGGTGTACAAAGTGTGGTGTTCCGTTAAGTTTTCTTATACTTAATGAGAAATCAGTCAGTTTTTAATAAACTGGAACAGAAAGTACTGGACGATGGTAATGAGAGTGTTGCAAAAGTGAAATTTAAAGGTAGTCATGGTTGGTTTGATCGGTTTCTGAGACGAGGGCAGCTTCATAGTTTTACACTTACCGGAGAGAGTGCTCGGCCGAAAAGTTCCCAGCAGAACTGAAGAAAATAATTACAGAAAGTGGTTATTTGTATAAGCAAGTGTTTAACCGTGGCGAAATTGCAATTTATTGGAGTCTTCCAGATTCCAGTAAGTGAAACTACACTGTACATACATTATTTCTGCTTTATATAGGCTGTGTATTTTTATGTGTTATTTGGTATGATTTGTCAGCTTCATAGCTTAAAGGTTACTGGGGAGAGTGTTTCTGCGGAGAGCACTTCCACGAGATTTTCGCTGCGCTAGACAGTGTTGCAGAAAAGTATTTCTACTTTATATAGGCTGTGTATTTATCATATCATTCCTGCTTTTACTATATGTTACTGTTACCTTAGATCTTGTGTGTTATTTGCCATGATTTTATAGGTTATTTTTTGGGTCTGGGAACGCTCAAACATTTTTCCCATATTAATGGTAATTGCTTATTCACTCTACAACATTCTGGCTTACAAACCATTTCATAGGAATGCTCTACCTTCGGATAGCGGGGGAAACCTGTACCTCCATCAAATCTCCTCTCAATCTTCTATGTTCCAAGGAATAAAGTCCTAACCTTGTAACTCGGGTCCTCCAGACCTGGCAACATCCTTGTAAGTTTTCTCTGTACTCTCTCAACCTTATTTACATCTTTCCTGTAGTTAGGTGACCAAAACTGCACCCAGTTCTCCAAATTAGGCCTCACCAATGTCTTATACAGCTTCAACATAACATCCCATCTCCTGTACTCAATACTTTAATTTATGAAGGCGGATGTGGCAAAAGCTTTCTTAATGAGAATAGGTTGAGTGAACTCAGCCATTTCTCCTTGGGGTGACAGAGGAGGAGAGGTGATCTGATAGAGGCATGTAAGATGATGAGAGGCATTGATTGTGTCAATAGTCTGAGGCTTTTTCCCAGGGCTGAAATAGTTGCCACAAGAGGACACAGGTTTAAGGTGCTGGGGCGTAGGTACAGCGGAGACGTCAGGGGTAAGTTTTTGATGCAAAGAGTGGTGAATGTGTGGAATGGACTGTCGGCAATAGCGGTGGAGGCAGATACGATAGGGACTTTTGGATAGATACATGGAGCTTAGAAAAATAGAGGGCTATGGGTAAACCCAGTAATTTCTAAAGTAGGGACATGTTCGGCCCAACTTTGTGGGCCGAAGGGCCTGTATTGTGCTGTAGGTTTTCTATGTTCCTATGACCGTATCTACCAGGAACGTGTCATGATAATCCCCGTGCCTAAATGCGTGTAATGCCAATGACTATCTGCAGAAACCTACTTTTATTTTCTCAACCAGTCATTAGAAATTGGGGTGAGTGACTTCCACTCTTTTAATGTGTTTACAGGTAGCTCATAAGGATATCATTGGAACTGCAGTTCCTGTTGTCACTTTCTTGGGGTCTCATGCTTTCAATGCATGGCCTTGGGGCTTTCAATGCAATCCAGAAGCGATGTGGAGATTTTTATAGAGATTAGCTGTTTTTCGCATACGTACGTATCAAAGCATGCAGTGAAATGTGCTGAACATCATCTGAGGATGTGCTGGGGTAGCCCACAAATATAAAGTAATGCACTAACTGTTGTCTGAATGAATATGGGATGGTGATTTCTAGGACACTATATGGATGTTGAACTTCTGCTAAGTCTAAGTGCTGCCGTGCTTTCTTCGTAATTGCACTTATGTGCCAGGCCCAGGACAGGCCCTGCAAAATAATAACAATAAAGAATTTAAAGCTGCTGCCCCTCTCCACCTCTGATCCTTCAGTGACGACTGGCACCACTCAGCCAAATTTTCAATCTCCCTTCTATATGCTGATTCATCACCACATTTGATTTGGCCTATGACAGTGGTGTCATCAGCAAACTTGAATATGACATTGGAACTGTGCTTAGCCACACAGTCGTAAGTGTAAAGCAAATAGAGCAGGAGATGGAGACCATGAAGGAGATGTTGTTGCCAATCTGAATTGACTAGGGTCTGCAAGTGAAGAAATCAAGGATCCAATTACACAAGCAGGTATTGAGCCTTATTGAATAGGTTTGAGGGGATGGTGGTATTAAATGCTGAGCTGTAGTCAATAAAAAGTATCCTGATCTTTGCTGTCCAGATGGTCCAGGGTGTATGAAGAGCCAATGAAATGGCACCTTTTGTGAACTTGTTGCTCTGGTAGGCAAATTGGAGTGGATCTAAGTTGCTTCTCGAGCAGGAGTTGATATAGTTCAACACCAACCTCTCAAAACTGTGAATGCAAATGCAACATGGGTGATAGTCTTTGGGGCAGGTTACCACATTCTTTTTAGGCACCGGTATAATTGAAACCTTCCTGAAGCAGGTGGGTACCTCAGACTGCTGAAGCGAGAGGTTAAAGATCTCAGTGAACACTCTAGCCATTTGATCAGCACATGTTTTTAGTACTTGGGCAAGTATCCGTTCTGAGCCGGATGCTTTTCGTGGGTTCATCCTTCTGAGTGCTGCTTGCACGAAATCCTCAGAATGAAATTACAGAATCATTGGGGCTATGTGAGCTTGTGATAATTTCTTCATGATTTGATAGTCAAAGCGAGCATAGAAGGCATTGAGATCATCCAGAAACCCAGTTGTTGCCTATGTTGCCTGATTTAACTTTATAAGAATATTCAAACTCTGCCACAACTATTGAGCATCTTTCATTGATTTAAGTTTGGTCTGGAATTGCCACTGCCTGTGAAATGGCTTTCCAGAGAGCTTACCTGGACCTCTTGTGACTTTCTCAGTCACCAGACTTGAATGCCTCTGACCTGGCCCTCAGCAGTTGGCAGAACTTGCAGTTCATCCAATCTTCTGATTGGGGAAGATTCTGAATGATAATGTGGAGACACACTCGTCTACAACTGTTTTAATAAAATCTGTGACAATTATGGTGTATTCATTCAGATCCACAGGTGAACACGGCCCATTCCACTGACTTGAAGTAATCCCTTAGCTGCTTCTCTGCCTTGTGTGACCACCTCTTTGTTGTCCTAATCTCTGGAGCTTTGCCCTTTGGTCTCTGCTTTTTAGTGTCTGCCTGTATGCAGTTAGAAGGACAACCAAAATGCCTGGGCATGGAACTGTAGACATTCTTAACCTTAGTATAACGGTAGTCTAGTGTGTTGGGACCCCTGGTGCAACAGTTTATATGCCAGTGGTAATTTGGCACAGTTTGCTTGGTTGAAGACCCTGACTATGATTTGAAATGCATTGGGATGAACCAACTCGTGGGGCTGTGTTGAAGAGATTTTGCTACATAAGGTTTATATTGCTGGGATTTAATTTTTCATTCTTCATTCTTGTGTGTAGGATATTGCTCCACTTCTCTCAATGGAAGCAATGGCATTTGTGACAGAGGATGGAAAAGGTGCCCAAGAATCCAAATTTCCCAACACCCACATTTTTGATCTTTTTGGTGGAGTAGATGTAAGTACTGCAATTCAATACTTTAAAGGTACTTTAGGGTAAGAATAAAATATCAAGTAATTTGTGTTACAGTAGAGGAGACAAGATGAGGGGATGTAGGTTAAGACTTTGTTTTTAATAGGCAGCCTGACAGGTGATGCTGCATTAAATACTGAAGTAACTATTGCTCCATGCCCTCAAGAAATGAGGCACAATTGAACAAGGAAAAGAATCTTTCATGGAATAATGAGGGAAGAGGGCTATTATTTGAAGTTGGTTACTTTTCTCTGCACAATATTAAAGCATAGGACAATGCAGCATAGGAATAAGCATTTCAGCCCACAATGTCTGTGCTGACCATGACTCCAAATTAAACTAAGCCTATCTGCCTGCATGTTCAAAAGGTTCATTTATTTGCAAAGTTTGTATCCATATACAGCTCTGAGATTCGTCTTCTACAGATAGCCACGAAACAAAGAAAGAACATGAAAGATGTTCAGAGAGAAACATCAAACTCACCTGCCCCCACACAAAAAAGAACGGCATCCCGATCAACCCCCAAATCCCCTCCCTTCACACAAAATGCAACAAGAGCATCCTCCCCATCCTCGCACAAAATGCAACAAGAACATCAACTTCAAATTCCCCTTCCTCCTGCACAACAAAACAGAAAAGGAACAGGCGAGAAACAATGTATATAAAAACCATAAGTCTGAAGAAGTCCATAGTGCATAAACGCAGAACCGCATAACATCCTCCATCATCGAGAGAGAGACCAAACGCGCACAGAGGCCTACCCACCTGCCACAGTGAGCCACACAGCGATAGGCTGCTCACTAATTTCTTCTACAGTGGTGATCAAAAGGCAGACAGTTGGCGCTGAACTCTTGCTCACCTTCCACATTGGCTTCAATGTCTGTCTCAATCGTCCTCGATGCTTTAATCGACGAATAATGGACGTTTTAATTGATGAAATGGAGTCAAACATTGTCTCTAAGTTTCTTTGCATCAGGTACACACTTGCTTCACATAATCAGGGAGGCAGCGAAGTGTTGCATCTCTCGATCGATTATTCCAGACTGTAAATCGTAGGCTCTGACAGCTCCAGAAAAACATTTAGATGAAAAACATCTGTAAAAGAAGTAAAATAGACATTTTTGTGGGCTTCCTGGAAGATGTTGATGGAGAGAGTGTTGTACACTGGCGCCACCTTGAGTGGATTTTTTTCATGTGATCCCTAGCCATCCACTCCTTGACTGTTCACGTGCCTGTCAAAATACCTCTTAATTGTCACCCTGGCAGCACGTTCCACACACCACCAACCTGTGCAAAGCAAAAAAATAAACGCCTTGAAAGTAAATTTTACTCCTCTCACTTTGTATTTATTTCCTTTATATTTGACATTTCTACCCTGACCATCCACCCTAGCTATGCCACAGCCTCCAAGAATCCAGAGAACATGTGTTTGCCCAATTCTGCTTGAAGCTAATACACTAATCCAGTCAGCATCTTGGTGAGCTTCTGTGCTATCTCTAAAATCTCTGGATTCTGCTCATTTTGTTTGTTGAATATTTCTAGTGTCCAGTTAATAGTCGTTGAGGACTACAATACAGAAACAATAGACAATAGGTGCAGAAGTAGACTATTCGGCCCTTCGAGCCTGCACTGCCATTCTGAGATCATGGCTGATCATCTACTATCAGTACCCGGTTCCAGCCTTGTCCCCATAACCCTTGATTCCCTTATCCATAAGATACCTATCTAGCTCCTTCTTGAAAGCATCCAGAGAATTGGCCTCCACTGCCTTCTGAGGCAGCGCGTTCCACACCTCCACAACTCTCTAGGAGAAGTTGTTCCTCCTCAACTCTGTCCTAAATGACCTACCCCTTATTCTTAAACCATACCCTCTGGTACTGGATTCTCTCAGCATCTGGAACATATTTCCTGCCTCTATCTTGTCCAATCCCTTAATAATCTTATATGTCTCAATCAGATCCCCCCTCAACCTCCTTAGTTCCAGCGTGTACAAGCCCAGTCTCTCTAACCTCTCTGCATAAAACAGTCCAGACATCCCAGGAATTAACCTGGTGAACCTACGCTGCACCTCTTCCACAGCCAGAATGTCCTTCCTTAACCCTGGAGACCAAAGCTGCACACAATACTCCAGGTGTGGTCTCACCAGGGCCCTGTACAAATGCAAAAGGATTTCCTTGCTCTTGTACTCCATTCCCTTTGTAATAAAGGCCAACATTCCATTAGCCTTCTTCACTGCCTGCTGCACTTCCTCATTCACCTTCAGAGACTGATGAACAAGTACTCCTAGATCTCTTTGTATTTCACCCTTACCTAACTCCACACCGTTCAGATAATAATCTGCCTTCCTGTTCTTGCTCCCAAAGTGAATAACCTCACACTTATTCACATTAAACGCCATCTGCCAAGTTTCTGCCCACTCACCCAGCCTATCCAAGTCACCTTGAATTCTCCTAACATCCTCATCGCATGTCACACTGCCACCCAGCTTAGTATCATCAGCAAACTTGCTGATGATGTTATTCACAATGCCTTCCTCTAAATCATTGACGTAAATCGTAAACAGCTGTGGTCCCAATACTGAGCCCTGTGGCACCCCACTAGTCACCACCTGCCATTCCGAGAAACACCCATTCACTGCCACCCTTTGCTTTCTATCTGCCAACCAGTTTTCTATCCATGTCAATATCCTTCCCCCAATGCCATGAGCTCTGATTTTACCCACCAATCTCCTATGTGGTACCTTATCAAATGCCTTCTGAAAGTCAAGGTACACGACATCCACTGGATCTCCTGCGTCTATCTTCCTGGTTACATCCTCAAAAAACTCCAATAGATTAGTCAAGCATGATTTGCCCTTGGTAAATCCATGCTGGCTCGGCCCAATCCTGTCACTGCTATCAAGATATGCCGCTATTTCATCTTTAATAATGGACTCTAGCATCTTCCCCACTACTGATGTTAAGCTAACAGGGCGATAGTTCTCTGTTTTCTCCCTCCCTCCTTTCTTAAAAAGTGGGATAACATTAGCCATTCGCCAGTCCTCAGGAACTGATCCTGAATGTAAGGAACATTGGAAAATGATCACCAATGCATCTGCAATTTCCAGAGCCACCTCCTTTAGTACCCTAGGATGCAGACCATCTGGACCTGGGGATTTGTTAGCCTTCGGTCCCATCAGTCTACTCATCGCCGTTTCCTTCCTAATGTCAATCTGTTTCAGTTCACCTGTTACCCTATGTCCTTGGCCCATCCATACATCTGGGAGATTGCTTGTGTCTTCCCCAGTGAAGACAGATCCAAAGTACTTATTAAATTCGTCTGCCATTTCTCTGTTTCCCATAACAATTTCTCCCAATTCATTTTTCAAGGGCCCAACATTGTTCTTAACTATCTTCCTTCTCTTCACATACCTAAAAAAAACTTTTGCTATCCTCCTTTATATCCCTAGCTAGCTTGCGTTCATACCTCATTTTTTTTCTCCCCGTATTGCCTTTTTAGTTAAGTTCTGTTGCTCCTTAAAAATTTCCCAATCATCCGTCTTCCCACTCACCTTAGTTTTGTTATACTTCTTTTTTAATGCTATGCTATCTCTGACTTCCTTTGTCAACCACTGTGGCCACTTTCCCCCCTTTGAATCCTTCCTTCTCCGGGGGATGAACTGATTTTGCACCTTGTGCATTAATCCCAAGAATACCTGCCATTGCTGTTCCACTGTCTTTTCTGCTAGGATATCCAACCAGTCAACTTTGGCCAGCTCCTCCCTCATGGCTCCATAGTCTCCTTTGTTCAACTGCAATACTGACACTTCTGATCTGCCCTTATCCCTCTCAACTTGCAGATAAAAACTTATCATATTATGGTCAATACCTCCTAATGGCTCCTTTACTTCAAGATCACTTATCAAATCCTGTTCATTGCACAACACTAAATCGAGAATAGCCTTATCCCTGGTCGGCTCTCGTATAAGCTGCTCCAAAAATGCATCCCGTAGGCACTCTACAAACTCCCTATCCTGGAGTCCAGTACCAACCTGATTTTCCCAGTTCACCTGCGTGTTGAAATCCCCCATAACTACTGCGACATTTCCTTTGCCACATGCCATTGTTAACTCCCTATTCAACTTGCACCCAATATCCATGCTACTGTTTGGGGGCCTGTAGATAACACCTTTTAGGGTCTTTTTGCCCTTACTGTTCCTCAGTTCTATCCACACTGACTGTACTTCTCCTGATTCTATGTCCCCCCTTGCAAGGGACTGAATCTCATTCCTCACCAACAGGGCCACCCCACCCCCTCTGCCCACCTTTCTGTCCCTTCGATAGCACGTACACCCTTGTACATTCAATTCCCAGGTCTGAACCGCTGCAGCCATGTCTCCGTTATCCCAACAACATCATAGTTATCCATTCGCACCTGAGCTTCAAGCTCATCCGCCTTATTTCTGACACTTCGTGCATTCAGATATAGAATTTTTAACCCATTTCTCCTCTCTCTGTTTAAATCGCTGCCTATTGTGCATAACCCAGCTCCCCGAACTCTCACCAGGCTATACGCCCCTTGAATTTTGTTGTCCTTCTTAAATTTACTTACTCTTTCTGCACATTTAACTCCATGCTCCGTCAGACCATCCCTCTGCACATGTATCCTCCTTATCACTCGTTCCGCCTCACCTTTCTCTACTTAACACTTAATATTCCGGAACTGTGTAATCCCCACCTGTCCTTTATACTTCATCTCGCGATCCTCTCTCACATTCTGGATCCCTGCCCCCTGCAAATTTAGTTTAAACCCCCCCCCCCAACCAGCACTAGCAAACTTTCCTGCAAGAATGTTAGTACCCCTCCAGTTCAGGTGTAAACCATCCCGTCGGAACAGATCCCACCTTCCCTGGAACAAAGCCCAATTATCTAAAAACCTGAAGCCCTCCCTCCTGCACCATCCTCTCAGCCACGTATTGATCTGTATAATCCTTCTGTTCCTCGCCTCACTCGCACGTGGCACAGGTAACAATCCTGAGATTGTTACCCTGGAGGTCCTGCCCTTCAGCTTCGCACCTAACTCCCTGAACTCACTACGCAGGACCCCCTCACTCTTCCTACCCACGTCATTCGTCCCTACATGGACCACAACATCTGGATTCTTGCCCTCCCTCTCGAGAATAACCTGCACCTGATTTGAGATGTCCCAGACCCCGGCACCAGGGAGGCAACATACCATCCGAGACTCCCGATCTCCCCCACAAGATCTCCTATCTGCCCCCCTGACTATAGAATCCCCTATCACTACCGCTGTCCTCTCTTCCTTCCTCCCCTTCTGTGTCGAGGGTCCAACCTCAGTGCCAGAGACAGGACCACTGCAACTTGTTCCTGGTAGGTCATCCCCACCAACAGTATCCAAAATGGTATACTTATTGTTGATGGGAATGGCCACAGGGGTGCTCTGCTCTCTCTGCCTGCTCCCCCTCCATCTCCTGACAGTCACCCAATTGCCTACCTCCCGTCTTTTGGGTGTGACTACCTCCCAATAACTCTTATCTATCTCTGTCTCTGCCTCCCGAATGATCCGTAGTTCATCCAGCTCCAGCTCCAATTCCCTAACTCGCTCTGATAGGAGCTGCAGCTGGATGCTCCTTCTGCAGGTGTGGTCATCAGGGACAACTGCGTTGACCCTGACCTCCCACATACTGCATACGGAGCACACCACTGCTCTAACTATCTCCCCCATTACCTGATCCCAGATTAATCAGAATAAATGAAAAAGTACCTACCGACCTTCCCTTTTTTCCTCAGCAAGCACGTACTCAGGCTCACTGATTACCTCTCACTGAAGACCCCCTTACGCCGAAGCCCACTGAGCCAAAGCCCAGCACTCTGCTCCCGCGCACTCCGCTGCCCACACCTGAAAGTGGGCCTCTTTTTAAACTCCGCGCTCGCCACTGATGTCACCCGTGCCTGCGCAGTTTTACCTTTCTCCTCAGGTAATGCCTAGGTAGTCCCGATCTTCCTCGGCCTATCTACAACGGCTGATCCTCCGATCCTCCGATCTCCAGTCGTCCGTCGACCTTGAGCACTCCTTGCTCCCACACCGACACTGCCCGCGCCTGAAAGTGGGCCTATTCTAGTCTGTACTAACCTGATCTTCTGTCTAGTCTCATCAACCTGCACATGGAACATAGCCATCCATACCCCTTGCATCCATGTGCCTATCCAAATTTATCAAACTCACATCCACCACCTCTACCACTGGTAATTTTATCTACATTTGCACCATCCTGATTGAAGAAGATCCTCGTCAGGTTCTCCGTAAATTTTACCTTTCACCCTCAATCTATGACTCCTAGTAGTGGTCTCACCCAATCTGCATACATTTGTTCTATCTTTGCCCTTTGCAATTCTATGCAGGATGTGATGTTGAGGCTCTATAAGGCACTCTTGAGACCACACATAAGACCACACTGTGTTAGTTTGGGCTCCTTATTTTAGAAAGGCTATATGAACATTGGAGAGGATTCAGAGAAGATTCACAAGAATGATTCCAGGAAAGAAAGGGTTACTGTATGAGGAACGTCTGGCAGCTCTTGGGCTGTATTTCCTGGAGTCCAGGAGAATGAGGGGTGATCTCATAGAAACATTCCGCAATGTTCAGAGGCCTGAACAGATTAGATATGGCAAAGTTATTTCCCATGGTAGGGGAGTCTAGGACAAGAGGGCACAACCTCAGGATTGAAGGATGTCCATTTAGAACATGGAACATAGAATAGTGCAGCACAGTACAGGCCCTTCGGCCCACAATGTTGTGCTGACCCTCAAACCCTGCCTCCCATATAAGCCTCCACCTTAAATTCGTCCATATACCTGTCTAGTAGTCTCTTAAACTTCACTACTGTATCTGCTTCCACCACTGACTCAGGCAGTGCATTCCACGCACCAATCGCTCTCTGAGTAAAAAAGCCTTCCTCTAATATCCCCCTTGAACTTCCCACCCCTTACCTTAAAGCCATGTCCTCGTGTATTGAGCAGTGGTGCCCTGGGGAAGAGATGCTGGCTATCAACTCTTTCTATTCCTCTTATTATCTTGTACACCTCTATCATGTCTCCTCTCATCTTCCTCCTCTCCAAAGAGTAAAGCCCTAGCTCCCTTAATCTCTGATCATAATGCATACTCTCTAAACCAGGCAGCATCCTGGTAAATCTCTGTACCCTTTCCAATGCTTCCACATCCTTCCTATAGTGAGACGACCAGAACTGGACACAGTACTCCCAAGTGTGGCCTAACCAGAGTTTTATAGAGCTGCATGATTACATCGTGACTCTTAAACTCTATCCCTCGACTTATGAAAGCTAACACCCCATAAGCTTTCTTAACTACCCTATCTACCTGTGAGGCAACTTTCAGGGATCTGTGGACATGTACCCCCAGATCCCTCTGCTCCTCCACACTACCAAGTATCCTGCCACTTACTTTGTACTCTGCCTTGGAGTTTGTCCTTCCAAAGTGTACCACCTCACACTTCTCCAGGCTGAACTCCATCTGCCACTCCTCAGCCTACTTCTGCATCCTATCAATGTCTCTCTGCAATCTTTGACAATCCTCTACACTATCTCCAGCACCAGCAACCTTTGTTTGCCAGCCCACCTTTCTGCCCTCACATCCAGGTTGTTAATAAAAATCACGAAAAGTAGAGGTCCTAGAACAGATCCTTGTGGGACACCACTAGTCACAATCCTCCAATCTGAATGTACTCCCTCCACCATGACCCTCTGCCTTCTGCAGGCAAGCCAATTATGAATCCAGCTGGCCAAACTTCCCTGGATCCCATGCCTTCTGACTTTCTGAATAAGCCTACCGTGTGGAACTTTGTCAAATGCCTTACTAAAATCCATATAGATCACATCCACTGCACTACCCTCATCTATATGCCTGGTCACCTCCTCAAAGAACTCTATCAGGCTTGTTAGACATGATCTGCCCTTCACAAAGCCATGCTGACTGTCCCTGATCAGACCATGATTCTCTAAACGCCCAGAGATCCTATCTCTAAGAATCTTTTGCAACAGCTTTCCCACCACAGACGTAAGGCTCACTTGTCTATAATTACCCAGACTACCCCTACTACCTTTTTTGAACAAGGGGACAATATTCGCCTCCCTCCAATCCTCCGGTACCATTCCCGTGGACAATGAGGACATAAAGATCCTAGCCAGAGGCTCAGCAATCTCTTCCCTCGCCTCGTGGAGCAGTCTGGGGAATATTCTGTCAGGCCCTGGGGACTTATCCGTCCTAATGTATTTTAACGACTCCAACACCTCCTCTCCCTTTAATATCAACATGCTCAAGTTCCCTCTCATTGGTGAATATCGAAGAGAAGTATTCATTGAAGACCTTGCTCACTTCCACAGCCTCCAGGCACATCTTCCCACCTTTATCTCTAATCAGTCCTACCTTCACTCCTGTCATCCTTTTTTTCTTCACATAATTGAAGAATGCCTTGGGATTTTCCTTTACCCTACTCGCCAAGGCCTTCTCATTCCCCCGTTTTTGCTCTTCTCAGTCCCTTCTTAAGCTCCTTGCTTCCCTATATTCCTCAATAGACCCATCTGATCCTTGCTTCCTAAACCTCATGTATGCTGCCGCCTTCCATCTGACTAGATTTTCCATCTCACTTGTCACCCATGGTTCCTTCACCCTACCATTCCTTATCTTCCTCACCGGGACAAATTTATCCCTAACATCCTGCAAGAGATCTTTAAATGTCGACCACATGTCCATAGTACATTTCCCTGCAAAAACATCATCCTGATTCACACCCGCAAGTTCTAGCCTTATAGCCTCATAATTTGCCCTTACCCAGTTAAAAATTTTCCTGTCCTCTCTGATTCTATCCTTTTCCATGATAATGCTGAAGGCCAGGGAGCGATGGTCACTGTCCCCCAGATGCTCACCCACTGAGAGATCTGTGACCTGACCCGGTTCATTACCTAGTACTAGATCTAGTATGGTATTCCCCCTAGTCGGCCTGTCCACGTACTGTGACAGGAATCTGTCCTGGACACACTTAACAAACTCTGCCCCATCTAAACCTTTGGAACTAATCAGGTGCCAATCAATATTAGGGAAGTTAAAGTCACCCATGATAACAACCCTGTTATTTTTTGCACCTTTCCAAAATCTGCCTCCCAATCTGCTCCTCTGTATCTCTGCTGCTACCAGGGAGCTTATAGAATACCCTCAATAGAGTAACTGCTCCCTTCCTGTTCCTGACTTCCACCCATACTGACTCAAAAGAGGATCATGCTACATTACCCACCCTTTCCGTAGCTGTAATAGTATCCTTGACCAGTAATGCCACCCCTCCTCCCCTTTTTCCGCTCTCGCTATCCCTTTTAAAGCACTGAAATCCAGGAATATTGAGAATCCATTCCTGCCCTGGTGCCAGCCAAGTCTCTGTAACGGCCAGTACATCATAATTCCATGTACGTATCCAAGCTCTCAGTTCATCACCTTTGTTCCTGATGCTTCTTGCACTGAGGTACACACACTTCAGCCCGTCTACCTTACTGTCTTTACACCATTTATTCTCCTTCTCTTTCCTCAAAGCCTCTATATGTTAGATTTGGCTTTACTCCATGCACTTCTTTCACTGCTCTATCGCTCTGGGTCCCATTCCCCTTGCAAATTAGTTTAAACCCTCCCGAACCATGCTAGCAAACCCATTTAGAACAGAGATGCGGAGAAATTACTTTAGTCAGAGGGTGGTAAATCTGTGGAATTTGTTGCCACGAGCGGCTGTGGAGGCTAAGTCATTGGGTGCATTTCAGGCAGAGATAGATAGGTTCTTGATTAGCCAGGGTATCAGAGGATATGAGGAGAAGGCAGGGGAGTGGGGGTGACTGGAAGAACTGGATCAGCCATGATTGAATGGTGGAGCAGAGTCGATGAGCCAAAAATCCTATTTCTGCTCCTGTATCTTACGGTCTTAAAAGATATCACCTCATTCTCCTATACTTCAGGGAATGAGGTCCAACCTATTCAACCTCAAGTCCCAGCAACATCCTTGTAAGTTTTCTTTGCAACCTTTCAAGCTTATTGATGTCTTTCTGTTACGGAAGTGTCTACAGCTGCATAAAATACTTCAAATTTGGTCTCACCAACATCTTGTACAACTTCCACATAACATCCCAAGTGATGTACTCAGTGCCCTGATTTATAAAAGCCAGTATGCAAAATGCTTTTTTATGACCTTAACTACCTGTGAAGTTACTTTCATGGAATTATGGATATGTATTCCCAGGTCCATTTATTCTTCAGTACACCTCATAGCACTATAATATACCTGTACTTTGACAGGACAAACGAGGGTAAGGTACAACTCCTCATGCTTGTCTGCATTCAGTTCCATCTTCCATTTTTCTGCCCACTTTTCCAGCCTCAGGTCATGCTGCAAGCTTTGATTGTTTTCCTCATTATTCACCATGCTTTCAATCTTGGTGTCATCTGCAAGTTTCCTGACCCAGTTTACCTTATTATCTATATCATTAACATAGCTGATAAACAACAATAGACCCAGCACCAGTAGGCACACCACTGGTCACAAGTCTCCAGTCACAGAGACAACCGTCTACAACACTCTTTGGCTTCTCCTGTGAATCCTATGATAGATCTAGTTGGTTACTTCATCCTGAATGCCTAGTGACTTAACCTTCTGTACCAGCCTGCTATGTAGAACGTTATTAAAACCCTTGCTCCAGTATAGTAGACAACATCTACCGTCTTTCCTTCGGCAACTTTCTTGATAAATTCCTTTGGAAAAACTCTTAAGATTTATACTTACCACGTGCAAAGCCATGTTGATTTTCTCTAAACAGACCCCATCTATTTATATACCTGTATCCCATCGCTTTAGAATACCTTCCAGTAGTTTACCCATGACTGATGTCAGGCTCATTCTTGGAGCCTTTCTTGAACAATGGCTGTTCTCCAGCTTCTCATCCATGGACATTTTAATTATCTCTGCCAAGGCCTCTGAAGGCGGCTTGTCCACCTAATTTACGTCAAGACAGCCAGCATCTACTGTTCTGTAATCTGGATATGGTGCCTGACCAGAGTATTCTTTTGTCTCTGTTCTATAGTGGCTGTCTGCTGAGTAAAAGTAATGAAATTCCTTCTCATATCTGTTCTATTATTTCCAGGTTTTTTCTGGTTTTACTGTCTATTGCAACTGATTTTGATTTTATGTTGCCTCTTAAACCTAGTAGGATTCCTGCAAACAATAAGTATAACCTAGAGGCTAAATATTGCCAATGCTGGAATACTCAGTTGCTCAGACAGCCTCTGTGTAGTTGCATTGATCTTTGATCATTTGTAATCTTTCACGTAATTATCTTGCCCGTAGACAGTAACAAATAAAGGGAATTTTCCTCTTACTAGTGAGCAGATTTTAAAACCATGTTACAGTAATGTTTCATGCTTCATTTACAGCTTTTAGTTGAAATCCTCATGCGGCCAACACTTGCACCACAGAAAAAGAAACAGAAAAGTAAGTGCTGTAGTATTAAATGCTGCTTGTTCTGAATAAATTTCAAGTGCAGGTGTTAATCACTAATGAATTGATGGGTAGTATGGTTTTATTAATTGATGGTATATGGGGTTTGCTGGTAAGGAGGTGGTAAATTTAAAGGAGATGTACTGGGTAATTCCCCCCTCCCCCAAAGAAGGTGGTGGGTGCTTCCAGAGATGGCAGTGAAAGCAAATACAATGGAACACCTAATGGCTCTTGGACATATCAGTGTGCAGAGAATTGGAGGATATGTATATTGTGAAGCAGAGAAATTTCTTCAGTTAGGCATTCAGTTAGTTCAGCACAACATTATGGGCTGAAGGGTCTGTTCCTGTGCTGTGGGGGTGGAGTGTGTATTACATGAACATATTAGCATAAAACCAAAATGTTGCGGAAGTTGGAAATTTGAATAAAAACAATGCTGGAAATGTTCAGGTTGTGCAGTTGTGGGGGAGTGAAAGGGTTAATGTTTCAGGTTGCTGACCTTTCACTGTGCTTGGACTAGGATTCTAGCTTTCTTTATGTCTCCAGGTGGTGTCTCACCCGAGTGCTTCCAACATTTTCTGTTCTTATTTCTGTTATTAATTTTTTTTTTAAAGCCATTTTGAAAATCGTTATACCACGCTGGGGGGAAAAAAGATGGTCTTCATTGATATCTGAGAGCAGGTGGGGCGTAGTGCATGGTGACCAGATGACTGAAGGTTGAATTCATGATGTTAAATTGAGCACATGGTGCATAAAGATCTTCTTTACTATTTGGAATACTTGTGAGGTAACTACCTTCACTGGTGTTGGTGTGTCTATAGTTTTGGCCTCTTATTAAATAGGAATGAAGCTGTTTAGGATAATTTTAGGAAATATAGAAATCCTACTCTTCACTGTAGCCAATAAAGAAAGCTGTCGAGAATGGAAGTTGTGACAGATGAATAAATTATTGATTACCTGTAAGTTCTACTCCAAGTCAAACATCATCCTGATTTGGGAATAGATCAGAATCCTGGAAAACTCTGCTCAATGGTATTGTGAGAGTACCTACCCCTGAAGCATTGCAGCATTTCAAGGAGGTTCCCCACTTCCACCTTTACAGGCAATTGGGAATGGGCAATAAACGTAGACCTCCAGTGATGTCCATATTCTGAAAAATGAATCAATAGGAAAGATTTATCACAGGTGGGTGAACTGAGTTGAGGTATAGGTCTGCCAAGATTGAACTGAATGGTTGAACACATATAATGAGCTGAATACTTATCACTGTTCTTTGCACTTTAGGTTCTAAACATTTTCCCTTTCTGCTTCTTCATTATTAAGGACGTACTTGTTTTGCTGCATTAATTGCATTAGACATTGAATTGTACTGCCTGATCCACCCTGAAAAAGAAGGGTTACTTGGGAAAAACACATAAGAGTACTGTGCAAAAGTCTTAGGCATGCTAGATATTTTATATCAACGATTCCTAACTTTGATTATGCAATGGAGCCGTACCATTAGCAGAGAGGTCTGTAGACCCCAAGTTGGGAACCCCTGTTTAACTTGGTTTCAGATGGTATGGCCTCCACAGAACCCTGATTTCAACAACATCGAGGCTGTCTGTGTTTACCTGATGAGACAGAAACAAATGAGATAGCCAAAGACTGCAGGATATCTGGCAAGTTCTCCAAAATGCTTGGAACAACCCACCTGCGGATTTTCTTATAAAACTGCACACAGTGTACCGAAGAGAATTAATGCAGTTTTAAAGGAGTAAGGTGGTCACACGAAATATAATTTGATTTAGTATTTTACTAAATCAAACCAGTTCAAACTGCAAAACTGCTCCAGACCAGTTCAGAAGCAGGTGAAAACCTGGCCAGCAGGAGCCATTTCTGCTCTTCAAGACTGCTTTGAGCACACTGACTGGCACATGTTCAGAGAAGCTGCAACTAATGGCAATTCTACCAGCTTAGAGGAGTACACGGCATCAGTGACCAGCTACATCAGCAAGTGCATCGATGACGTCACTGTGGCCAAGGCCATCACTACACTTGCTAACCAGAACCCATGGAGGTGCGTGCGCTGCTGAGGACCAGTGACTCCGCCTTCAGAGCAGTTGACAAGGCAGCCCTAACAACAGCAAGGCCCAAACTGTCCCGGGCCATCAGAGAAGCAAAGCGTGCACATGCCCAGTGAATCCACAGCCACTTCCAGGATGGACACTGGCAACACGCAGCGCATGTGGAAGGGCATTCAGGACATCACCAATTACAAGACAACACCACCTGCCTGTGCTGGTGATGCCTCCCTCTCAGATGCGTTAAACAACTTCTATGCTTGTTTTGAGGTGGAAAATGACGTGGCAGCAAGGAAGACCACTCATTCTCCTCCAAATGACCAGGTGCTATGTCTTACCGTGGCCAATGTGAGGAGAACCCTGTGATAAAATTTAAGGATGTTGGGGAAGTAAGACATGAGTCTTGGACTCTTGTAAATAATGGGTTAAAAAATTTAAGTGCCACCCTATGTGTGTTAGTGAACAAATTCTGTTGCTTTCGCTGAAGAATATGCCCACAGTTTGTTTAGATTAATAGACTGTAGCTGCCTTTTCAAGGTAACATGAGGGCTGGAATTACTCAGAGCTCACATAGGTCATGCCTTATTGTTTTGCTCCACTGACTTAAGTCTTTTCTTTGGAGAGGCTCAATGATAAAGAGATCTGTCTGTAATTAAGTCAGGGGCCTCGCGACAAGAATGGCTGATATGGGATGGACAATATATCTATTTAGATTATGAGAACACTGAGGTCCTCTTTTATTGTCATTTAGAAATGCATACATGCATTAAGAAATGATACAATGTTTCTCTGGAGTGATATCACAGAAAACAGGACAAACCAAAGACTAACACTGACAGAACCACATACAGGTGTCCCCCGCTTTTCAAACGTTCACTTTACGAAACCTCACTGTTATGAAAGACCTACATTAGTACCCTGTTTTCGCTAACAGAAGATGTTTTCACTGTTACGAAAAAGATCAGTACGCGATAAAAAATCAGCGCGCGATAAAAGGCAGCGCACGCCCCGAGCAGCCGCTCTCCCCTGGATTCAGAACGGCATTGCTTTAACATGTGCCTGTGAGCAGCCGTTTGCAAGGTGAGTTCTGAGGTATTGGAAAAGCCTGAAAGAGCTCGTTAAGGGTGTTACACTTAGCGTAAAACTAAACATAATTAAGCGTTTTGGATCGTGGTGAACGAAGTAAGGACAACGTGAGTTTGGCTTGTGGAATCTGACGAAGATAATGTTGAAGAGGTTTTGGCATCCCATGACCAAGAACTGATCGATCAAGAGCTGATGCAATTGGAAGAGGAAAGGATAACAATCGAAACTGAATGCAGTAGCGAAATGAACATGAAGCAACTGTGTGAGATTTTGGCTGCAATGATAAAGTACGACTTTAATTTTGAAAGGGTATGTAGGTTTAGGGGATATTTGCAGGATGGTTTGAGTGCTTACAAAGAACTGTATGATAGAAAAATGCGCGAGGCTCAGCAGTCAAGCAAGCCTTCCACATCAGCCACAGCAGATGACGAACCTCGACCTTCAACATTGAGGTGGGCAGTCATAGGAGAAGATGAGCTGCCTCCTCTAATGGAAACAGATGACAATGAGATAACACCCCAGTGTCCCACTACCCCAACCCCCGGGCCACGGGCAGATACCGATTCGCGGAGAATGCAGTGGTAGCCGGGAGGCACGCAGCACATCTTTAAGAAAAAAGCCAAAATAAACATTAGTTAGGTGCCGCCCGATACGTAATTGTTGGTCCAGATCAGTGCCGATTGCGTCGCCTCTGATCTAGGCCGACAATTACGTGTCAGGCGGCGCATAATTAATTAGCATGTTTGTTTCGGCTTTTTTCTTAAAGATGTGCTGTGTGCCTTCCAGCTACCGCTGGACCCCTGCGTGCTTCGCGGCAATGTATCGGTTGGTGGCCCGGAGGGTGGGGGCCACTGCACCACCCCAACCTGCGACAACTCAGTCTAACACACTGTCATCAGTGTGCTCGGCACTGTCCCGATTCCGGTAAGTGATACTACACTGTACATACATTCTACTTTATATGGGCTGTGTATTTTTACATGTTATTTGGTATGATTTGGCAGCTTCATAGCTTAAAGGTTACTGGAGAATGTTTTTGCCGAGAGCGCCTGCGTGAGATTTTCACTTTGGAGAGCAGTGCCGGCAATGATTGTGGAAAAGTATTTCTACTTTATATAGTCTGTGTATTTATCATATCATTCCTCCTTTTACTATAGGTTACTGTTATTTTAGGTTTTATGTGTTATTTGGTATGATTTGGTAGGTTATTTTTGGGTCTGCGAACGCTCACAAAATCTTCCCATATAAATAAATGGTAATTGCTTCTTCGCTTTACGACATTTCGGCTTACGAACCGTTCATGGAAACACTCTACCTTCAGATGGCGGGGGAAACCTGTAATTATAACATATAGTTACAGCAGTGCAAAGCAATACCATAATTTGATGAGGAACAGACCATGGACACAGTTTAAAAAAAAGTCTCAGCGTCCCAAGTCAATCGACTCCCGAGTCCCGATGGCGGCAGCAAAAGGGAGAAACTCCCTGCCGTAAACCTCCAGGCACTGTCAACTTGCTGATACCTTGGAAGCAGCTGACCACAGCCAACACTGAGTCCATCCGTCCGAAAACTTAGAGCTTCCGACCAGCCTCCCCAGCGCCTTCGACCTCTCCCTGGCCACTGAAACACGCAAAGCCGAGGATTTCGGGGCCTTCAGCTCCCAAGATTCCTGTTACCACACAGTAGCAGCGGCAGCAAAGCGGGCATTTCAGAAGTTTTCCAGATGTTCCTCTGTGCTCTTAAGTCTGTCTCCATCAAATTGGAATTGTGCATGGTCCCCTACTTGACAGATAACAGATATTCATCACTGAAGTGGCCGTGTGCGCTGCTGTAGCGCCACCATCTTCTCCCCACTCCCGGGAGGATTTGTAACTGAACTCTGATTTAGTGGACTCTCTTAGCAAAGTAGTTAGGTTTCGCTGTAACTGACTTGGCATACCATTGTAACTGGGTGTTCTTTGTTTGCTCATTCTATAAATTGTAGGATTTCAGAAGCTCGTTGAGCCATCATAGGGACAGAGAAATAAACTCTTGTCTCCTTGATGTCCGGCTTGGAGTTTTCTCGCCGGCTGAGCTCAAACAATAAACTGGTGAAGAGGTTAAAGTTAATAACCTGTGGTGTGTGGTGTGATTATTGGTCCGGCAACCAGTTAACACCTGTGCAGGGTCAACCCACGGAAGGCTGCTGGACCAGACAATATTCCTGGCAGAGTGCTTAGAGTATGTGCAGTCCAGCTAGCAGAGATTCTCACTGACATCTTCAACATTTCCCTGAGCAGTGCCGTTGTTCCTACGTGCTTCAAGGCTGCCACCATCGTCCCCGTGACGAAGAAGTCTTCAGTGTCCTGCCTCAACAACTATCGTTCCGTTGCACTCACATCCATCATCATGAAGTGTTTCGAGAGGCTCGTCATGAGGCACATCAAGACCCTGCTGCCCCTCCCTCACTGGACCTCCTGCAGTTTGCGTACTGTCCCAACCATTCAACAGACGACGCCACTGCTATCACCTTCCACCTGGCCCTAACCCACCTGGACAAAAAAGACACGTATGTTTGAATGCTGTTCATAGACTTCAGTTCAGCACTCAACACAATCATTCCTCAGGAACTGATTGGAAAGCTGAGCCTACTGGGCCTGAACACCTCCCTCTGCAACTGGATCCTAGACTTCTGACTGGGAGACCTCAGTCAGTCTGGATTGGAAGCAGCATCTCCAACACAATCACACTGAGCACGGGGGGCCCCCCCAGAGTCCACTGCTGTTCACTCTGCTGACCCACGACTGTGCTACAGCTCGAACTACATCAAGTTCGCCGATGTCACGACTGTGGTGGGTCTCATCAGCAAGAACAATGAGTCAGCATACAGAGAAGAGCCAACAACCTGTCTCTGAATGTGAACAAAACAAAAGAGATGGTTGTTGACTTCAGGAGGACATGGAACAACCACACTCCGCTGAACATCGACGACTCCTCCATAGAGGTTGTTAAGAGCATCAGATTTCTTGGTGTTCACCTGGTGGAGAATCTCACCTGGTCCCTCAGCACCAGCTCCATAGCAAAGAAAGCCCAGCAGTGTCTCTACTTTCAGCGAAGGCTGAGAAAAGTCCATCTCCCACCCCCCCATCCTCACCACATTCTACAGAGGATGTATTGAGAGCATCCTGAGCAGCTGTATCACTGCCTGGTTCGGAAATTGCACCATCTCGGATTGCAAGACCCTGCAGCGGATAGTGAGGACAGCTGAGAAGATCATCGGGGTCTCTCTTCCAGCCATTTACACCACACGCTGCATCCTTAAAGCAAACAGCATTATGAATGACTCCACGCATTCCTCATACAAACTCTTCTCCCTCCTGCCATCTGGCAAAAGGTCAGGTTTGACAAATCTTACTGAAGAGGTTACTAGGAATGTTGACGAGGGTAAAGCAGTGGATGTTGTCTATATGGACTTCAGTAAGGCCTTTGACAAGGTCCCACACGGAAAGTTGGTCAGGAAGGTTCAGTCGTTGGGTATTAATATTGAAGTAGTAAAATGGATTCAGCAGTGGCTGGATGGGAGACGTCAGAGACTGGTGGTGGAAAACTGTTTGTCAGTTTGGAACAACACACATAAAAGTTGCTGGTGAACGCAGCAGGCCAGGCAGCATCTCTAGGAAGAGGTACAGTCGATGTTTCGGGCCGAGAGCCTTCGTCAGCAACTTTTATGTGTGTTGCTTGAAATTCCAGCATCTGCAGACTTCCTCATGTTTACGTTGTCAGATTGGAGGCCGGTGACTAGTGGTGTGCCTCCTCAGGGATCTGTACTGGGTCCAATGTTATTTGTCATACATTAATCATCTGGATGATGGGGTGGTAAATTGGATTAGTAAGTATGCAGATGATACTAAGATAGGTGGTATTGTGGATGATGAGGTAGGTTTTCAAAGCTTGCAGAGAGATTTAGGCCAGTTAGAAGAGTGGGCTGAAAGATGGCAGATGGAGTTTAATGCTGATAAATGTGAGGTGCTACATTTTGGTAGGACTAATCAAAATAGGACATACATGGTAAATGGTAGGGCATTGAAGAATAAGAATACAGTAGAACAGAGGGATCTAGGCTAATGGTGCATAGTTCCCTGAAGGTGGAATCTCATGTGGATAGGGTGGTGAAGAAAGCTTTTGCTATGCTGGCCTTTATAAGTCAGAGCATTGAGTATAGGAGTTGGGATGTAATGTTGAAATTGTACAAGGCATTGATGAGGCCAAATTTGGAGTATTGTGTACAGTTTTGGTCACCAAATTATAGGAAAGGTGTCAACAAAATAGAGAGAGTACAGAGAAGGTTTACTAGAATGTTACCTAGGTTTCATCACCTAAGTTACAGAGAAAGGTTGAACAAGTTGGGTCTTTATTCTTTGGAGCGTAGAAGGTTGAGTGGGGACTTGATAGAGGTATTTAAGATTATGAGAGGGATAGATGGAGTTGATGTGGATAAGCTTTTTCCATTGAGAGTGGGGGAGATTCAAACAAGAGGACATAAGTTGAGAGTTAAAGGGCAAAAGTTTAGGGGTAACATCAGGAGGAACTTCTTTACTCAGAGAGTGGTAGCTGTGTGGAATGAGCTTCCAGCAGAAGTGGTTGAGGCAGGTTCGATGTTGTCATTTAAAGTTAAACTGGACAGCTATATGGACAGGAAAGGAATGGAGGGTTATGGGCTGAGTGTAGGCTGTTGGGACTAGGTGAAAATAAGCGTTCGGCACGGACTAGAAGAGCCAAGATGGCCTGTTTCAGTGCTGTAATTGTTATATGGTTATAAAAGGCACTGAAGCATTCGGGCTTTCACGACCAAACTGTGTAACAGTTTCTTCCCCCAAGCAATCAGACTCCTTAATACCCAGAGCCTGGACTGACACCAACCTACTGCCGTCTAATGTGCCTATTGTCTTGTTTTTTATTGATTGCAATGAGATAAGGTATGAGACGAGAATTAGCTAAGATAGACTGGCGAATGATACTTAAAGGGTTGACAGTGGATATGCAGTGGCAAGCATTTAAAGATCGCATAGATGAACTTCAACAATTGTTCATCCCAGTTTTGGCAAAAGAATAAACCAGGGAAGGTAGTGCACCCATGACAGACAAGGGAAATTAGGGATAGTATCAATTCCAAAGAAGAAACATGCAAATTAGCCAGAAAAAGTGGCACACCTGAGGACTGGGAGAAATTCAGAGTCCAGCAGAGGAGGACAAAGGGCTTAATTAGGAAAAGGAAAAAAGGTTATGAGAGAAAACTGGCAGGGAACATAAAAACTGACTATAAAAGATTTTATAGATATGTGAAAAGAAAAAGATTGGTTAAGACAAATGTTAGGTCCCTTACAGTCAGAAACAGGTGAATTGATCATGGAGAACAAGGACATAAATAAACTTCCAGAAATAGTAGGGGACCGAGGGTCTAGTGAGATGGAGGAACTGAGGGAAATACATGTTAGTAGGGAAGTGGTGTTAGGTAAATTGAAGGGATTAAAGGCAGATAAATCCCCAGGGCCAGGTGGTCTGCATCCCAGAGTGCTTAAGGAAGTAGCCCAAGGAATAGTGGATGCATTAGTGATAATTTTTCAAAACTCCTTAGATTCTGGACTAGTTCCTGAGGATTGGAGGGTGGCCAATGTAACCCCGCTTTTTAAAAAAGGAGTGAGAGAGAAACCGGGGAACTAAAGAATGGTTAGCCTAACATTGTTGGGGAAAATGCTAGAGTCAGTTATCAAAGATGTGATAACAGCACATTTGGAAAGCAGTGAAATCATCGGACAAAGTCAGCATCGATTTGTGAAAGGAAAATCATGTCTGGTGAATCTCATAGAATTTTTTGAGGATGTAACTAGTAGAATGGATAGGGGAGAACCAGTGGATGTGGTATATTTGGATTTTCAAAAAGGCTTTTGACAAGGTCCCACACAGGAGGTTAGTGTGCAAACTTAAAGCACACGGTATTGGGGGAATGGTGTTGATGTGAATAGAGAATTGGTTGACAGACAGGAAGAAAAGAGTGGAAATAAACGGGACCTTTTCAGAATGGCAGGCAGTGACTAGTGGGGTACCACAAGGCTCAGTGCTGAGACCCCAGTTGTTTACAATATATATTAATGACTTAGACGAGGGAATTAAATGCAGCATCTCCAAGTTTGTGGATGACACGAAGCTGGGTGGCAGTGTTAGCTGCGAGGAGGATGCTAAGAGGATGCAGGGTGACTTTGATAGGTTAGGTGAGTGGGCAAATTCATGGCAGATGCAATCTGATGTGGATAAATGTGAAGTTATCCACTTTGGTGGCAAAAACAGGAAAACAGATTATTATCTGAATGGTGGCTGATTAGGAAAAAGGGAGGTACAACAAGACCTGGTGTCATTATACACCAGTCATTGAAAGTGGGCATGGAGGTACAGCAGGCGGTGAAAAAGGCGAATGGTATGCTGGCATTCATAGCAAGAGGATTCGGGTACGGAGCAGGGAGGTACTACTGCAGTTGTACAAGGCCTTGGTGAGACCACACCTGGAGTAGTGTGTGTAGTTTTGGTCCCCTAATCTGAGGAAAGACATCCTTGCCATAGAGGGAGTACAAATAAGGTTCACCAAATTGATTCCTGGACTTTCATATGATGAAAGGCTAGATCGACTAGGCTTATACTCACTGGAATTTAGAAGATTGAGGGGGGATCTTATTGAAACGTATAAAATTCTAAAGGGATTAGACAGGCCAGATGCAGGAAGATTGTTCCTGATGTTGGGGAAGTCCAGAACGAAGGGTCACAGTTTAAGAATAAAGGGGAAGCCTTTTAGGCCTGAGATGAGGAAAAATTTCTTCACACAGAGAGTGGTGAATCTGTGGAATTCTCTGCCATAGGAAACAGTTGAGGCCAGTTCATTGGCTATATTTAAGAGGGAGTTATATATGGCCTTTGTGGCTAAAGGGATCAGCAGGTATGGAGAGAAGGCAGGTACAGGGTTCTGAGTTGGATGATCAGCCATGATCATAATGAATGGCGGTGCAGGCTCGAAGGGCTAAATGGCCTACTCTTGCACCTATTTTCTATGTTTCTATGTACTGCCTGCACTGTTTTGTGCACTTTATGCGGTCCTGGGTAGGTCTGTAATTTTTGTGTTGTTTTACATAGTTCAGTGTAGTTTTTGTATTGTTTCATGTAGCGTCATGGTCCTGAAAAACATTGTCTCTTTTTTACTGTGTATTGTACCAGCAGTTATGGTTGAAATGACAATAAAAAGCGATTTGACTTACTGATAACTGCTCTTTATAGTAAATTTTCGAACTATCACTTTGGATACTGTTGGGGGGAATAACCTAGTAGAGGAAAGTCACCACAGTCTGGTCTCTGGCACTAAGTTGAGTTCTGTGGTTTAAAGAGATGGGGGAGATGAGGCAAACTGTGGTGATGGAGGACTTGTTAGTCTGGGGAACAGAAAGGAGGTTTTATGGACAAGAGCAAGGTACCCGGGTGCTATGTTGCCTCCTGGGTGCCAGGCTGCAGGACATTTCAGGTTGAGTCCTCAGCATGGTTAAGTGGGAGGGCGGAGTAACAAGGTTCTATGAAGCGAGTTCAGGGAGTTTGGTGCTAAGATAAAGGGCAGGACCTGCAGGGTTGATTGTAATCTCAGGATTACCTGTGCCACGTGCTAGTGAGGCCAGAAATAGGAAGATTATACAGGTTTAACACGTGGCTAAGGATTTGGTGTTGGAGGGAGGGCATAACATTTTTGGATCATTGGGCTCTCTTCAAGGGAAGTTGGAACCTATACTGAAGAGATGGTTTTCACCTGAACTGGAGAGGGACTAATATCCTAGCAGGAAGGTTTGCTTGTGCTGCATGGGGGGGGGTGGTAAGATTTAAACTACGGTTGCAGGGTGATGGGAACCAGAGTGCCAGAACAGTTGGTGGAGAGGTTGTGAAGGCAGATGTTGGTAAGACCTCAAAGTTAGGAATTAAAAGGTTGAGCATTGTGTGCCTAATGTCCTCTGCTGCATATATTTCAATGCAAGAAGTATTGCAGGAAAGGCAGATGAGCTCAGGGCATGGATCAACACAGGAAATTATGATATTGTCATCATTAGTGAGACTTGGTTGCAGGAGGGGCAGGACTGGTGGCTCAATATTCCAGTGTTCCATTGTTTTAGGTGTGACAATGAGAGGGGTGAAAGCAGGAGGGGTGGCATTACTAGTCAGTGCTCAGTCAAGACAGACTGGAGAACTCTACTGAGGCATTACGGGTGGAACAGAGGAATAAGAAAGGTATGACCACGTTAATGGGGTTACATTACAGATCAGCTAATGGTCTATGGGATATAGAGGAACAAATTTGTAGAGAGATCACAGACTGCTGCAAGAAACATGTGGTCATTATAGTAGGTGATTTTAACTTTAAACATATTGGCTGGGACTCCCATAATGTAAAAGAATTTGTCAAGTGTGTTCAGGAAAGTTTCCTGAATCAGTGTGTAGAAGTTCCAATGAGAGTGTGTGTGATACTAGATCTGCTATTAGGGAATAAGAAAAGGCAGGTGACAAAAATTGTGTAAGATACCCTTTGCATCTGGTGATCATAATGCCATTTGTTTCAAATATGGAAAAAGATAGAAGTGGTTTTGAGGTAATCTCAAATAAGATTGACAAGGGAGAGGCTGTGGATGTTGTGTATTTGGATTTTCAAAAGGCCTTCGATAAAGTGCTGCATAAGAGGCTGCTTAATAAGATGAGAGCCCATGGAATTACAGGAAAGCTATTGGAATAGGTGGAGCATTGGCTGATAGGCAGAAAGCAAAGGGTGGGAATAAAGGGATCCTATTCTGATTGGTTGTTGATTACTAGTGGTGTTCCGTATGGATCAGTGTTGGGGCCGCTTCTTTTTACAATGTATATCGATGATTTAGATTATGGATTAAATGGTTTTGTGGTTAAGTTTGTGGATGACACCAAGATAGGTGGAGGAGCAGGAAGTGTTGAAGAAACGGAAAGGTTGCAGAGAGACTTGGTCAGTTTAGGAGAGTGGGCAAAGAAATGGCAGATGAGATACAATGTTGAGAAATGTATGGTTGTACATTTTGAAAGAAGAAATAATTGGGCAGATTATTATTTACATGGGGAGAAAATTCAAAAATCGGAAGTGCAAAGGGATTTGGGCGGTCCTCGTGCAGGGTACCCTAAAGGTTAACCACCAGGTTGGATCAGCAGTAGGGAAAGCAAATGCTATGTTGGCAGTCATTTCAAGAGGAATAGTGTATAAGAGTAAGGAGATGTTGATGAGGCTCTATGGGGCACTGGTGAGACCTCATTTGGAATACTGTGTGCAGTTTTAGGCCCCCTATCTTAGAAGGGATGTTCTGATGTTGGAGAGAGCTCGGAGAAGATTTACGAGGATGATTCCTGGAGTGCAAGGGCTAACATATGAGGAGCGTTTGTCGGCTCTTGGACTGTATTCATTAGAGTATAGAAGAATGAGAGGGGATCTGATAGAAACATTTCGAATGTTGAAAGGGTTGGACAGAGTAGATGTGGAAAGGCTGTTTCCCTTGGGTAAGTCCAAGACAAGAGGCCACAGTCTTAGAATTAGAGGGTACCCATTTAAAACAGAGATGAGGAGAAATTTTTTTAGCCAGAGGGTCGTGGATTTATGGAATTCGTTGCCACATACAGCTGTGGAGGCCTGATCATTGAGGGTGTTTAAGGAGGAGATTGATAGGTATCTTAATTAGTCAGGGTATCAAGGATTATGGGGGGAAAGCCCGAAATTGGAACTAGATGGGAGAATAGTTTAGCTCAAGGTGGAGTGGCAAAGCAGACTTGATGGACCGAATGGCCCACTTCTGCTCCTTTGTCTTGTGGTCCTTGGGTTGAGATTCTAAATTAGAAAAAGGCCAATTTTGATGTTATCAGAAAAGATCTGGAAAATGTGGATTGGGACAGACTGTTCACAGGCAAAGGTGGCCTTCAAAAGTGAAATTTTGAGAGTATAAAGCTTGTATACGCCTGTCAGAATTAAAGATACTAGGCTTAGGGAACCTTGGTTTTCAAGAGATATTGAGGCCCTGGTTAAGAAAAAGATGCTTAGCAGGTATAGCCAGGTAAGAACAAATAAGGTACTTGCAGTGTATGAGAAATGCAACCAAACACGTAAAGAAGCAAATCCGGGGGGCAAAAAGAAGGCATGAGGTTGCCCTAGCAGACAAGGTAAAGGAGAATCCCAAGGGGTTTTACAGATAATGTTAAGAGCAAAAGGATTTCAACCAACAAAATCAGTCCTCTGGAAGATCAGAGGGGTATTCCATGTGCAGGGCCAAAAAAAATGGGGGAGATCTTAAATGGATTTCTTGCATCTGTATTTACTCAGGAGATGGATGCAGAGTCCAGATGAGAGGCAATACAGCAGCAAGCTCACGCGCCCTGTGCAGAATACAGAGGAGGAGGTGTTTGCTGTCTTGAGGCAAATTAGGGTGGATCAATCCCCAGGGCCTAACAAAGGTGCTACCTCAGACCCTATGGGAGGCAAGTGCAGAAATTACAGGGGCCCTCACAAAGATATTTTCAACCCTTAGTCATGGATGAGGTGCCAGAGGATTAGAGGATAGCTAATATTTATGCCAATCAAGAAAGTTGAGTCACTCAGCATTCAGTGAGGGAGTAAATTGGATTTGACATTGGCTTTGTGGGAGAAGCCAGTGAATGGTAGTAGGTGGTCGTCTCTCATGACTGGAGGCCTATGTCTAGTGGAGTGCCATAGGCATCAGTGCTGGGTCTGTTGTTTGTCGTCTATATCAATGATCTGGATGATGATAAGACCATAAGATATAGCATCAGAATTAGGCCATTTGGCCCATCGAATATGCTGTGTCATTTCATATAGCTGATCCATTTTTCCTCTCAGCCCCAATCTTCAGCCTTGCCCCTGTATCCCTTCATGACCTGACCAATCAAGAATCTATCAACCTCTGCCTTAAATATACTGAACATACAGACTTGGCCTCCACAGTTGCCTGTGGCAAAGAATTCCACATTTTCACCACTCTCTGGTGAAAGAGGTTTCTCTTTATCTCGAATCTAAAAGGACACCCCTCCATTCTGAGGCTGTGCCCTCACGTCTGAGACTCTCCCATCACAGGAAACCCTATCATTTCCGCATCCACTCTATCAAGGCTTTTTACCATTCGATAGGTTTCAATGATGTAACCCCTCATTCTTCTGAATTGTAGAGAATACAGTTCCAGGGCCATCAAATGCTCTTCATTTGAAAAGCTGTTCAATCCTGGAATAATTTTCGTGAATCTCCTCTTAAACCCTCTCCAGTTTCAGCACATCCTTTCATAGATAAGTGGCCCAAAACTGCTCACAATACTCTCGAGTGAGGCCTCACCAATTCTTTGTAAAGCCTTAACATTACATCCTTACTTTTATATTCTAGTCCTCTTGAAATGAATGCTAACACTGCATTTGCCTTTCTCAGCACAAACTCAAACTGCAAATTAACCTTTAACAAACAGAAACATATAAACATAGTAAACCTACAGCACAATTCAGGCCCTTCGGCCCACAAAGCTGTGCCAAACATGTCCTTACCTCAGAAATTACCTAGGGTTACCCACAGCCCTCTATTTTTCTGAGCTCCATATACTTGTCCAGGATTCTCTTAAAAGACCCTATCATATCCGCCTCCACCACCATCGCTGGCAGCCCATTCTACTGAGTACTACACCACTCTCTGCGTTTTTCAAAAAAAAAAACAACTTACCCCTGATATGTCCTCTGTACCTACTTCCAGGCACATTAAGACTGTGCCCTCTCGTGCTAGCCATTTCAGCCCTGACTGTCCACACAATCAATGCCTCTCATCATCTTATACACCTCTATCAGGTTACCTCTCATCCTGCGTTTCTCCAAGGAAAGAAGGCCGAGTTCACTCAACCTAATCTCATAAGGCCTGCTCCCCAATCCAGGCAACGTCCTTTTAAATCTCCTCTGCACCCTTTCTATGGTTTTCACATCCTTCCTGTAGTGAGGCAACCAGAACTGGGCACAGTACTCCAAGTGGGGTCTGACTAGGGTCCTATATAGCCTCAGCCTTATTTCCTTGCTTTTATTTCAAGGGGAATAGAATATAAATGCCAGCATTGCATTTGCCTTCTTTACTACAGACTCAACCTGTAAATTAACCTTCTGGGAGTCTTGCATGAGGAGTGTTAAGTCTCACTGCACCTCTGATGTTTGAGCCTTCTCACCATTTAGATAATAGTCCACACTATTGTTCCTTTTACCAAAATGTATTAGCATACACACCTTAACACAGTATTACATCTGCCACTTTTTTGCCCATTCTTCCAATTTGTCTAAGCCCCACTGCAACCGCATTGATTCTTTAACACCATCTACCCCTCCACCTCCCTTCATATCATCCGCAAGCTTTGCCACAAAGCCGTCAGTTCCATTATCCAAATCACTGACAAGCAATGTGAAAAGTAGCAGTCCCAATACTGACCCCTGAGAACACCACGAGTCACAGGCAGCCAACCAGAAAAGGCCCCTTTTATTCCCATTCGCTGTCTCCTGCCTGTCAGCCTTTCCACTATTCATGCCAGTATCTTTCCTGTAACACCATAGGATTTTATCTTGTTAAGCAGCCTCATGTGTGGCACCTATCAAACGTCTTCTGAAAATCCAAGTAAATGACATCCACTGCCTCTTCTTTGTCCACCCTCCTTGTTACTTCCTCTAAGAACTCTTAACAGATTTGTCAGCCAAGATTACCCTTGACATATGCTAACCTTGATATATTTTATCATTAGTCTCCAAATACCCTGAAACCTCATCCTTAATAATAGACCCAACCACTGAGTTAGGCTACTTGGCCCATAATTTCCTTTCTTTTGCCTTCCTCCTTTCTTAAAGAGTTGAATGATAGTTGCAATCTTCCAGTCATCCGGGACCTTGCCATAATTACATTAGATTAGATTATGAGGACACTCAGTCCTCGTTTATTGTCATTTAGAAATGCATGCATTAAGAAATGATACAATGTTCCTCCAGAGTGAAATCACAAAACAAACAGGACAAACCAAAGACTAACACTGACAAAACCACATAATTATAACATATAGTTACAGCAGTGCAAAACAATACCATAATTTGATAAAGAGCAGACCATGGGCACGGTTTAAAAAAAAAAGTCTCAAAGTTCAGATCGACTCCCGATAGTCCCGATAGCAGGCGGCAAAAGGGAGAAACTCTCCCTGCCATAAACCTCCAGGCGCCGACAACTTGTCGATGCGTTGGAACCACAGCCGACTCTGAGTCCGTCCAAAAACTTCGAGCCTCCGACCAGCCCCTCCAATACAGCCTCCCGAGCACCATCCTCTGCCGAGCGCTTTGACCTCGCCCCAGCCGCCGAGCAGCAAGCAAAACCGAGGACTCGGGGCCTTCTCCGGAGATTCTGGATCACAGAGTAGCAGCAGCAGCGAAGCAGGCATTTCAGAAGTTTCTCCAGATGTTCCTCTGCTCTCACGTCTGTCTCCATCAAATCAGGATTGTTCACGGCATCCTACTTGACAGTTAACAGATATCATTCACCGGAGTGGCCGCTGCAAGCTGCATCGTGCCGCCATCTTCTCCTCCAAATCAAATGATTCTTGAAAGATCATGACCAATGCATCCATTAGCTCTTCAGCAACTTCCGTCAGGAATTAGTCCATCTGGTCCAGATGACTTATCGACCTTAAGAGCTTTCAGTTTGCCTAGCACTTTTTTGCTTTATAATAGCAATGGCACTCACTCTTGCTGTCTTGACACTCACGGACCTCTGGCACACTGCTAGTGCCTTCCACAGTGAAGACTGATGTAAAGTACCCATTCTGCTTTATATTATTGGCTAGTTTGCCCTCATATTTCATCTTCCCGATCATCCAACTTCCCACTCATGTTTGCTACCTCATATGCCCTTTCCTTGGCTTTTATGCGGTCCTCAACTTTGCTGTCAGCCACAATTGCCTACCCTGCCATTTGAGGACAACTTCTTCTGTGAGACATATCAATCCCACGCCTTGTGAACTGTTCCCAGAAACTTCAACTGTCTCGGCAGTATCCACTCCACCTGGGCAAGCTCCTCTCTCATGACTCTGTAATTCCCTTTATTCCATTGCGATACTGATACATGTGACTTTTGTCTCTCCTTCTGAAATTGCAGTATGAATTCAGTTATGTTATGATCAATGCCTCCTAAGGGATCCTTTACATTAAGCTCCCTTATAAGATCTGGGTTATTACACAACGCCCAATCTAAGATAGCCTTTCCCCAATTTGGGCTCAAGTACAAGCTGCCCGAAAAAGCCATCTCATAGGCATTCAACAAATTCCCCCTCTCGCGATCAGACACCAACCTGCTTTTCCCAATCCCCTTGTATTTTGATGTCCCCCCCCATTACAAGGGTGTCATTACCTTTCTTACATGGCTTTTCCAGCTCCCTTTGCAATCTCAACCCCACATCTCCGCCACTATTTGGAGACCTATATATGATTCCCATAATGGTTTTTTTTTTATCCTTATGGTTTCTTAACTTCACCCACAAAGATTCAACATTCTCTGACCTATGTCTCTGCTTTCTAAAAATGTAATTCCATCTCTTACCAGGAGAGCCACACCACCTCCTATTCTTTCCTGCCTGCCCTTTAGCATATGCTCTGATGTTAAGCTTCCGGCTTTGGCCTTCTTTCAGCGACGTCCCAGTGATGCCCACAACGTCACACCGGTCAAACTGTAATTGCACCATGAGTTCATCCACCTTATTCCGAATGCCACGCCCATTTAAATACAGCACCTTCAGTCTTGTATTCTTCACTGTTTTGAATTTTGCCTCTGTGGTACAATTTAACTGTTTGCTCTGTCTGCATTTCTACCCAATCATTGGCTTTTCATTCCTTACATTCATGTTACATCCATCATGTACTTGTAAACCTGCTGGCTCATCTTTAGCTCTATCATACTGGTTCCCACCCCGCTACCATGTTAGTTTAAACCACTCCCAGCAGCCACCTCTTTCAGAACCGTGGGGTGTACACCATCTGGTTTTGGTGACTTATCTCCCTTCAGACCTTTCATAGAAACATAGAAAATAGCTGCAGGAGTAGGCCATTCGGCCCTTCGAGCCTGCACCGCCATTTATTATGATCATGGCTGATCATCCAACTCAGAACCCTGCACCAGCCTTCCCTCCATACCCCCTGATCCCTGTAGCCACAAGGGCCATATCTAACTCCCTCTTAAATATAGCCAATGAACTGGCCTCAACTGTTTCCTGTGGCAGAGAATTCCACAGATTCACCACTCTCTGTGTGAAGAAGTTTTTCCTAATCTCAGTCCTAAAAGGCTTCCCCCTTATCCTCAAACTGTGACCCCTCGTTCTGGACTTCCCCAACATCGGGAACAATCTTCCTGCATCTAGCCTGTCCAATCCCTTTAGGATTTTATACGTTTCAATCAGATCCCCCCTCAATCTTCTAAGTTCCAACGAGTACAAGCCCAGTTCATCCAGTCTTTCTTCATATGAAAGTCCTGCCATCCCAGGAATCAATCTGGTGAACCTTCTTTGTACTCCCTCTATGGCAAGGATGTTTTTCCTCAGATTAGGGGACCAAAACTGCACACAATACTCCAGGTGTGGTCTCACCAAGGCCCTGTATAACTGCAGTAGTACCTCCCTGCTCCTGTACTCGAATCCTCTTGCTATAAATGCCAGCATACCATTTGCCTTTTTCACCGCCTGCTGTACCTGCATGCCCACTTTCAATGACTGGTGTATAATGACACCCAGGTCTCGTTGCACCTCCCCTTTTCCTAATCGGCCACCATTCAGATAATAATCTGTTTTACCTATTTTTGCCACCAAAGTGGATAACTTCACATTTATCCACATTAAATTGCATCTGCCATGAATTTGTCCACTCACCCAACCTATCCAAGTCACCCTGCATCCTCTTAGCATTCTCCTCACAGCTAACACTGCCACCCAGCTTCGTGTCATCCGCAAACTTGGAGATGCTGCATTTAATTCCCTCATCCAAGTCATTAATATATATTGTAAACAACTGGGGTCCCAGCACTGAGCCTTGCCTTTCAGTTTCCCAAGAATTATTTCCCTCATATTGATAATTTCTCACACTTCATGACCCCTGACCCCTGGAACTTCCACTGTACTGCTAATACGAAATACTTATTCAGTTCATCCACCCGTTTCCTCGTTCCCCATTAATACCTCTGCAGCGTCATTTTCCAGAGGTCCACTATCCACGTTTGCCTCCCTTTTACACTTCAGTTATCTGAAGGAACTTTTGGCATCCCCTTTGGTGTTATTGGTAAGCTTACTTTCATATTCTATCTTTAATGACTTTTTTTATTGCCTTCTGTTGGTTTTTGAAAGCTTCCCAGTCCTCTAACTTCCCACTAATTTTTGCTTTATTATATGCTCTCTCTTTTGCTTTTAAGTTGGCTTTAACATCTCTTTCTGTGTTGTCTTGTCTTTAGAATACTTTGGGATGTATATATCTTGTTCCTTCGGAATTTCTTCCAGAAATTCCAGGTATTGCTGCTTTGCCATTGTCCCTACCAGTGTTCTTTTCCAATCAGTTCTAGACAACTCCTCTTCCGTGCTACTGTAATTTTTTTTTGTGTGCCATACTCTGCCAGAGCCTTGGTTGTCTTGGAGGAAAGATTCTGTGAGTGGTCCCCCACGTCCTTCTCACAGCGTAATTTTTTTTTTACGAGGCCAAGTTGTGAGCTCGACACTCAACCTAGCACGAATGGAAAGCATGCCCGGGAGCGGCCCGACTGGATTTGAACTCGGGAACTTTTGCTCCGGAGTCCGGTGCTGATGTCACTGCGCCACCAGCCAACTGTAATTCTCTTTACTTCACTGTAATATTGATATATCTGACTTTAATGTCTCCTCCTCAATTTTTAGGGTGAATTTGATCATGTTATGATTACTTGCTGCTAAATGTTCTTTTACCTTAAGTTCTCTAATCAATTCCAGTTCATTGCATGACACCCAATCTAGAATAGCTGATCCCTAGTGTACTCAACTACGAGCTGCTCTAAAAAGCCATCTTGTAGGCATTCTAGAAATTCCCTCTCTTGGGATCCAGCACCAAATTGGTTTTCCCAATCTACCTGCATATTGAAATCCTCCATGACTATTGTAACATTTCCCTTTTGGCATACATTTTCTATCTCCTATTGTAATTTGTAGACCGCAGGACCTGATCAAAAAAGGTAGCTGTTTTTATGCACCCCTGACGTTGATTGTCCAATAGTTAATGTGCTTAACTGGATCACCAAATCTACAGACAACACAAAGATTTGGTTATAATGGACACAAAGAATGCAGTAATGACTTGCAGTGGAATTGGAGCAGTTGGAAAAATGGGCTGAAAAAATGCCAGATGGAATTTAATGTAGACAAGTCTGTGGTGTTGCACTTTGGTGGGACCAACCAGCGATAGGTCTTGTACAGTAAATGGTGGGGCGTTGAAAGGGGTCTCACGGGTAGATAAGGATGTAAAGCAAGCTTTTGGCACATTGGTCATCGTAAATCAAAGTATTGAGTCCAGGAGATGGGGTGGTATGTTGAAGTTGTATAAAACATTAGTGAGGCCTAATGTGGAGTATTGTGTGCAGTTTTCGTCACCTAGAAGGAAAGGTGTAAATAAGGTTGAAAGAGTACGGAGAAGATTTACAAGGATGTTGCCGGGTCTCAAGGACCTGAATTGTAATGAAACATCAAATAGATTTGGACTTTAATCCTTAAAACATAGAAGATTGAGAGGAGATTTGATAGTGGTATACAAAGTTATGAGGGATATAGATAGGGTAAATGCAAGAAGGCTTTTTCCCCCAATGAGATTGAGTGGGACTGCAACTAGACGTCATGGGTTAAGGGTAAAAGTTGAAAAGTTTAAGGGGAACATGAGGGGAAACTTCTTCACTCAGTGTCTTGAGTGTATGGAATGTGCTGCCAGCACAAGTGGTGCATGTGAGTTTGATTTCAACGTTGAAGCGAAGTTTGGATGATGGAAGTAGCAATTTAAATTGTTCAGTATCGACTAGATGGGCCAAATATCCTGTTTCCTTATTGTAGTTTTTGATTCTATGAATCTTTACAGAATTTTTTCCCATGTGCCTAAGATATTTGCATGGTACTGTACTTTTTAGCAATTTGTACAAATCAATGGATTTTTTTCCCAAGATGTTAAGCACTTTGAAATGTTCAGATGAAATGGAGGTTTTGCCAAATCTTTCTCTTTGTGTGTGTTACAGTGAGTGAAGACTTGATAAAGGATTGCCTAAGTATATTATACAACACCTGTATCTGTGTAAGTGAGATTTAATGTTCCTTATTTGGCTGTGCTTAATAAGTTTCCTCACTTCACAAATTAATTTGGGGTCTTGTATGTAGAAGTTTATAATATATAAATATATTTGCAATTGCAAGCTTTTTGGAAAGATTGCCATTTTGAATTTTGTCGCATAAATTAACAGATACTGCAGTTTGACTTGTGAATAGGCAACAGAAGTGTTTATGGTATATGTAGGTATTTCCCATCTAAGATATAGATTATATGCAGAGAACTCCCCTGAGAAAGAATAAAGGTGTTGACCATTTTCTACATTAGGCAAAAAAATTAGAAATCAAAGGTGCAAAGGGACATGTGAGTCCTAGTTCAATATTCCCTCAAGATTAACTTACAGGCTGAATTAGTAGTAAAGAAGGCAAATGCAATTTAGCATTCATTTCAAAGACTAAAATATAAAAGCAAGGTTATACTGATGAGGCTTTGTAAATAGTTAGTGTACATTTGGAATATTATGAGCAATTTTGGGCCCTGATTCTAATACGCTGGTCCTGGACAGATTTCGGAGGTGGTTCTCAAGACTAATCTCAAGAATGAAAGGCTAAACGTATGAAGAGCATTTGATGCTTCTGGGCCTGTACTCAAATGGATTTCTGAAAGATGAGGTGGTGTCATTGAAGCCTTCCTTATACTGAAAGGTCTGGATAGAGTGGATGTGAAGAGAATGTTTACATTAGTAGGAGAGTCTAGGATAGGGGTTCCCAACCTGTGTTCCATGGACCCCTCAGTTAATAGTAGGTGTCCATCGCATTAATAAGGTTGGGAACCCCTGGTCTAGGATCTGAGGGCATAGAGTCAGAATAAAGAGATGTTCCTTTAAAACTGTGAGGAGCAATTTCTTCAGCCAGAAGATGGTGGAGACCAAGTCATTTGATGTATTTAAGGCAGATCTGGATTGGTTAAGGTGTACGGAGAGAAGGCAGGGCAATGTGCTTGTGGGAAAAACAGCCATGATTGGATGGTGAAGCAGACTTGATGGGTTGAATGGCCTTATTCCGCTCCAATATCTTATGGAAGGTAGAAAGAGTGGCGTAATTGGAATTTTCAAAAGAAAAGCAATAGAAACCTTTGGGGCCTATTAAGTCTGTAGATGCATGTGTGAAGAGTAATAGTATCATCTAAATTCCCTTACAATTTCCATGTTGTCAAATTATTTTCTCTAATGTAGTATCAATTTTTTCTACTGAATTCATTTCCATGACCTAGACCTCAGGACAGGCAGCAACCATGTTCTTTTCCACAGACGCTGCTTGACCTACTGAGCTCCCCCAGCGTTTTGTGTGTGTTGCTTTGAATTTCTAGCATCTGCAGACTTTCTCACGTAGGCAAGACTGTAAGACATAAATGAAGAATTAGGCCATTCAGCTCATCGAGTCTGCTCTGACTTGCCATCATGGCTGATTTATTATCGCTCTTAACCCCATTCTCCTGCCTCCTCCCTATTACCTTTGATGCCAAGACAGATCAGGAACCTATCAACCTCTGCTTTAAATATACATGATGACTTGGCCCTTGCAGCCCTCTGTGGCAATGAATCCCATAGATTCACTACCCTCTAGCTGAAGAAATTCATCTTCATTTCTGTTCTAAATGGACGTCCCTCTACTCTTAGACTGTGCCCTCTGGTCCTGAACTCCCCCACTATAGGAAACATCTTCTCCACAATCACTCTATCTAGAGCTTTCAGTGTTCGATAGGTTTCAAAGAGATCCACTGTCATTCTTCTGAACCCCAGCAAGTACAGGTCCAAGCCATTTATTCATATGTTAACATTTTCATTCCCCAAATCGTTCTCATGAATCTTCTCTAGACACTTCCTAATGCCAGTGCATTTTTTTTTTTAGATAAGGGAACCAAACCTACTCCAAGTGCAATCTGACCAAACTCTTATAAAGCCTCAGCATCACATCCTTGCTTTTATATGGACTAGATGGGCCAAAGGGTCTGTTTCTGTGTTGTACTCTGATTCTATGATTCTTTTCTAGTCCTCATGAAATGAATGCTAATATTGCATTTGCCTTCCTTACCACTGATTCAATCAGCAAGTTGACCTTTAGGGAATCATACACAAGGAATCCCAAGGACCTTTGCACCATTGGATTTTGAATTTTCCCCGTTGAGAAAATAGTTTATGCCCTTTATTCCAATTAACAAAGTGCATGACCATATGCTTCTGTACACTATAATCCATCTGCCACTTCTTTGATCGTTCTCGTAATCTAAGTCCTTTTGCATCCCCCTTGCTTCCTCAACATTACCTGCCCCTCTACCTATCTTCCTATTGTCTCCAAACTTTGCAACAAAGCCATCAATTCCATCTTCCAATTCATTGACATATAATTGTAAAAGATTCGGTCTCTATACAGTGGAACACCACTAGTCACCAGCAGCCAGCCAGAAAAGGCTCCCTTTATTCCCACTCTTTATTTCCGTTCTTTAATTAGGTCCCTCATGTGTGGCACCTTGTCAAAGGCCTTCTGAAAATCCAAGTACACAACATGAACAGATTTTCCTTTGTCTATCCTGCTTGTTACTCCTTCAAAGAATTCCTGCTGCAATCGCATTGCTTTCTCTGCACCACCTACCCATCTTCATATTATCCACAAGCTTTGCAACAAACTCATCAATTCCATTATCCAAATCATAGACAAACAATATGAAAAGTAGCAGTCCCTATACTGATCCCTGAGGAACACCGCTCGTCACCAGCAGCCAACCAAAAAAGGCCTGTTTTATTCCCATTTGCTGCCTTCTGCCTGTCAGCCATTCCATTATCCATGCGAGTATCTTTCCTCGTGTTTCGCACCTTATCAAATGCCCTCTGAAAATCTAAGTCAATGACATCCACTGCCTCTCCTTTGTCCACCCTACTTGTTACTACTTCAAAGAAGTCGAACAGATTTGTCAGGCAAGATTTCCCTTGACAGAAACAATGCTGACTTTGACTTATTTTATCATTAGTCTCCAAGTACCCTGAAATCTCATCCTTAGTAATAGACTCCAACACTTTCCCAACCACTGAGGTTGGGCAAACTGGTCTACAATTTCCTTACTTTTGCCTTCTCCATTCTTAGAGTGGAGTGACATTTGCAATCTTCCAGTCCTCTGGGACCATGCCAGGATCAAGTGAGTCTTGAAAGATTGTGACCAATGCATCTGCTATCTCTTCAGCAACTTCTCTCAGGACTCTGGGATGTAGTCCATCTGGTCCAAATGATTTATCCACCATAAGACCTTTCAGTTTGCTTCTCAATTTTTCCTTTGTGATAGCAATGGCACTCACTCCTGCTCCCTGACACTCATAGACCTTTGGCACACTGCTGGTGTCTTCCACAGTTAAGATAGATTCAAAGTACCCATTGATTTGTCTCTCCTCCCCATTTCTACCTCACCAGCATCATTTTCCAGTGGTCCAGTATCAACTCTCACCTCCCTTTTACTCTTTATATAACTGAAAAACTTTTGGTATCCTGCTTTATATTTTGGCTAGTTTGCCCTCATATTTAATCTTTTCTCTTAGATTTTTTAGTTGCCTTTTGATTTTAAAAGCTTCACAATCATCTAACTTCCCACTCACTTTTGCTACCTTATATGCCCTTTCTTTAGCTTTAACGCAGTCCTTAAATTTCCCTTATCAGCCATGGTTGCCCAGCTGCGCCATTTGAGAATAACTTCTATGGGACGTGTCTATCCTGTGCCTTGTGAGCTATTCCAAGAAACTTCAGCCATCTCTGCTCTACTGTAATCCCTACCAGTATCCTCCAATTCACCTGGGCAAGCTGCTCTCTCCTGCCTCTGTAATTCCTTTTATTCCATTGCGATACTGATACATGTGACTTATGCTTCTCCCTTTCAAATTGCAGTACGAATTTAATCATATTATGATTACTTCCTCCCAAGTGTTCCTTTACATTACACTCCCTAATAAGATCTGGGTTATTGCACAACTCCCCAATCTAAGATTTCCCCAACTAGGCTCAGACACAAGCTGCAGTAAAAAGCTAGCTCAAAAGTCATCCAATAAATTCCCTCTCATGTAATCCATCCCAATTTTCCCAATCCCCTTGCATATTGAAGTCTCTCATTACATCTGTGACATTACATGCCCTTATCAGCTCCCTTTGCAATCTCAACCCCACATCTCACCCCACATCTTGGCTACTATTTGAAAGTCTATATATGATTCCCATAATGATTTTTCACCTTGCAGTTTCTTAACTCCACCCACAAAGATTCTACATTCTCTGCCCCTATGTCACCTCTATCTAAAGACATAATTCCATCTCTTACCAACAGAGCCACACCACCGTCTATGCCTTCCTACCTGTTTTTTCAATACAAAGTGCATCCTTTGATGTTAAGCTCTCAACTGTGGCCTCCTTTCAGCCACGACTCAGTGATGCCCACAAAGTCATACTGACCAATATGTAATTGAGCCACGAGTTTGTCCGCCTTATTTTGAGTGCTACGTGGATTTAAATACAGCACCTTCAGTCCTGCATTCTTCATCCTTTTGAATTTTGCCTCTGTGATACAATTTAACTATTCCTTCTGCATTTGTACCCAATCATTGGTTTGCCCTTCCTTGTATTCATGTTGCACCCATCTACTAGTAAACCTGCTGGCTCATCCTCAGCTCTATCATACTGCTTTCCATCATTCTGCCATATTAGTTTAAACAGCTCCAGTGAACCTGTCCCGCAAGAACATTGGTCCCCCTTGGATTTAAGAACGGCCTGTCTCTTTTGTACAGATTACACATACCCCAAAAAGAGGTCCTGATTATCCAACAATCTAAATCCCTGCCCCTTGCTCCAATTCTTCCAGCTTTGCATTTACAGACGTTTGTACCTGCCACCTCATTTTATTCCTATCCTCACTGTCATGTGGCACAGTCAGCAATCTGGAGATTACTATCCTTGAAATCCTGCTTCTCTGCTTCCTTCCCTGTATTCTTTTTTTCAGGACCTCCTCCCTTTTTCTACCTACGTCGTTGGTACCAATATTGTACCACAATTTCTGGTTGCTCACCCTCTCATTTCAGGATATTGTGGACGCATTTAGAAACAACATGGACCCTGTCACCTGGGAGGCAAACTACCATTTGTGTTTCCTTTTTTCATCCACAGAATCGCCTATCTGCCCCTCTGACTATGGAGTCCCCTGTTACTGCTGCTGTCATCTTCACTTCCCTTCCCTTCTGAGGGCCACTGGCACGACCACTGTTGCTTCCTCCAGATAGATCATCCAACCCAACGGCACTCAATATGGAGTAGTTATTGTTGAGGGGGACGGCCACAGAGGTGCTCTCCACTGTCTGATGTTCTCCCTTACCTTTCCTGACGATAACTCATTTATTTGTCTCCTCCTGTAGCTTTGAGGTGACTATTTCCCTGTAGCTCCTGTCTATTACTGCTTCACTTTACCTAACAAGCCAAAGGTCAACAGTAAGATAAATCTCAAGTTTCTTTAATTTAGGCAGTACATGTTTTGATAATAAATGTTCTCTGAATCTTAAAGGACCTGTATTCCCACATCCCAGTGTTCTGCTGCACTCCTCAGTGCCCTACCATTCACTGTGTAAGGTCCTAATCTGGTTGGTCCTGTCGAAGTGCAAGACCTCACACTTGGCTGCATTAAATTCCAGCCGACATTTCCGACATTTTTTCACCCATGTTTGCAGCTGGTCCAGATCCAGCTGCAAGCCATGATAGCTTTCCTTACTGTCCACTACACCCCTAATCTTGGTGTCATCGGCAAATTTGCTGATCCAGTTAACCATGCTATCATCCAGATCACTGATATAGATGACAAACAATGGACACAGCACTGATCTCTGTGGCGCTTCACCAGACACAGGTCTCAGACAGAAAGACAGCCATCTGCTACCACTCTGGCTTCTCTCACAAAGCCAGTGTCAGTTTCCTGCCTCATCTTGTATGCCGAGCGACTGAACCTTCTTGACCAACCTCCCACGACAAAAGCTTTACAAAAGTCCATGTGGACAACATCAACTGCCAAGCCTTCATCAGTTTTCCTGGTAACTGTCTCAAAAACCTCTAAGTTTGGTTAGACATGAACTACCACATGTATAGCCATGCTGACTATCGTTAAACAGTACCTGTCTATCCAAATGTTTATATATTTCATTCCTTAGAATGCCTTCCAATAACTTTCCCACTACTGATGTCAGATTCACTGAACTACAATTTTGTGGGTTATTTTTACTGCCTTTCTTAAACAGTGGAACAACATTTGCTAATCTCCAATCCTCCGGCACCACACCTGTCGCTAAGGATGATTTAAATATCCCTACTGTTTCCTTTCTGCTCCTCTAACAAACGGATTCCCTATCACCACAGCTCACCTCTTCTTCCCACACCCTTCCCTTCTGAGTCTCAGTGCCAGAGACTTCACCGTTGTGACTTTCTTTTGCTAGGTCACCACCCCCTCCCCCTCAACAGTGATACTCCTGTCATTGAGGAGGATGGCCATAGGGCTACTCTGCACTGGCTCTTTAACCCCTTTTCCCTTCCTGATTGTCAGCCAGTTCCCTTTGTCCTGCAACTTGGCGGTACTTACCTCTATATGTCCCATCTATCAGCCCTTCAGGCTCCCGAATGATCCAGAGTTCATCCATTTCCAGCTGCAACGCCGATTGTTAGAAGCTGAAGTTGGATGCACTTCTTGCAGTTGTAGTCAACAGGGACACTGGAGGTCTCCCTGCCTTCCCACATCCTGCAAGAGGAGCATTCAGCTATTCTGCCTGGCATCTCTACGATTCCTAACTGAGTAACTATAAAGAAGGAAGAACAATAAACTGTGGGTGAGGGGAAAAAAAACTCTACCTACAGCCTTGTTTTACTTCTCTGACTGAAGCTTTGGACAACTGAAGCCTCAAAATGACTGGCAATCTCCAACTGTACCACAAGGTCATCAACCGTATTTTGTATACTGTGAGCATTCAAATGTAACATCTTCAGTCTTGTATTCATCACCCATTTTGATTTTAACCCAATTATGCTTCAACTCCTCCCACTGACTGCAATTTTGCACTATCCTCTGTGTCCTTCCTCACAGTCTCACTACACACTGCATCTTGTCAACCAACTGCCCCATCCTCCGCTCTCACTCTAGTTCCAATCACGCTGCCAGATTAATGTAAGCCTCCCCAATAGCTCTTAAAAAAAAAAAAAAAAAAAACCTGCCCACAACATTATTGGGTTCAGGTGTACTCATTCTTTTTGTACAGGTCATACCTACTCCGGAAGATATCCCAATGATCCAGAAATCTGAAACATTGCAAAAATTCACCTGCAAAGACATCCTAATCTAAATCTCACTGCCTCGTGGCACAGGCACGAGCCGGATATGACGAACCTGGAGTCCTTCTTTTCAGCTTTCTACCTTATTACCTATATTCTCTCTTTAAGACTTCCTCTCATTTCCTACTGACAGCACTTGGTAACAGAACACCCAAACCCCCCGCACACCACACAAAAACTAATCGTAAATGACCCCCAAACCTCCCATCACAGCGCACAGAAACTAACTGTACATGACCCCCAACCCCTCCTCACACCGCACAAAAACTAATCATAAATGACCCCCAAACCTCACTCACACTGTACAAAAACTAACTGAATTTCAACCCCCAAACCCCCCTCACACAGTACAAAAGCTAATCATAAATGACCCCCAAACCTCACTCACACTGTACAAAAACTAACTGAATTTCAACCCCCAAACCCCCCTCACACCGCACAAAAACTAATCATAAATGACCCCCAAACCTCACTCACACTGTACAAAAACTAACTGAATTTCAACCCCCAAACCCCCCTCACACAGTACAAAAGCTAACAAGATATCAACCCCAAGCTCCTTCGTCACAAAATGGGATCCAACCTCACCCCCAGGCCAGTTGTATGAGCACTGGGACTCCTCTACCTTGACTTAACCATAAGACACAGGAGCAGAATTTGCACATTCAGACCATTGAGTCCATCATGGCTGATCCCAGATCCCATTCAACCCATACACCTGCCCTCTCACCATATCCTTTGATGCTCCAACCAACCAGTAATCTATGAACGTCTTTAAAAATACCCACGGATTGGCCTCCACCGCAGTCTGTGGCAGAGCATTCCACAGATTCCCCACACTTGGACTAAAAATATTCTTCCTTACTCCTGTTCTAAAAGGTCGCCCTCAATTTTGAGGCTGTGCCCTCTCGTTCTAGATATCCCCACCATAGGAAATATCCTTTCCACATCCACCCTATCTAGTCCTTTCAACATTCGGTAAGTTTCAATGAGATCCCTACACATTCTTCTAAATTCCAGTGAGTACAGGCCCAAAACTGCCAGACGCTCCTCATATGTTGACTCCCTTCATTTCAGAATCATCCTCGTGAACCTCCCCTGGACTCTCTCCAATGACAACAGATCCTTTCTAAGATAAGGAGCCCAAAACTGTTGACAATACCCCAAGTGTGGCCTGACTAGTTTCAGTATTACCTCTTTGTTTTTATATTCTGTTCCCCTTGAAATAAATGCCTGCATTGTACTTGGCTTCTTTACCACGGACTCAACCTGTAAATTAAACTTCTTGGAGTTTAAGAGGGATTCCTTAAGACCCTCTGCACCTCTGTTGTTTGAATTTTCTCCCCATTTAGATAACAGTCTGCACTGTTGTCCCTTTTACCAAAATGCATTATCATTCATTTCCCAAACACTGTATTCTAAGTGCCACTTTTTTTCCCATTCTTTGAATTTGTCTAAGTCCTGCTACAATCACATTGCTTCCTCAGCACTACCTACATCTCTGCTTATCTTCATATCATCTGCAAACTATGTCACAGAGCCATCAATTCCACCATCTAAGTCATTGACAAACAATATGAAAAGTAGTGGTCCCAATACCTGAGGACCACCACTAGTCACTGGCAGCCAACCAGAAAATGTTCCTTTTATTCCCACTCGCTGCCTGCTGATTATCAGCTATTCCTCTATCTATGACAGTATATTTCCTGTAACACCATAGGATTTTATCTTGTTAAGCAGCCTCATGTGAGGCACCTTCTCAAATGCCTTCTGAAAATTGAAGTAAATGACATCTGCTGCCTCTCCTTTGTCCACCCTGCTTGTTATTCCTTGAAGAATTCATCGAAAAACAGATTTGTCGGGCAAGATTTCCCTTTGCAGAAACCATGCTAATTTGACTTATTTTATCATTAATCTCCAAGTACCCTGAAACCTCATCCTTAATAATAGACTCCAAAACTTTCCCAACCACTGAGCTTAGGCTAACTGGCCTATAATTTCCATTATTTTGCCTTCCTCCCTTCTAAAAGAGTGGAGTGACATTTGCAATCTTCCAGTCCTCTGGGACCATGCCAGAATCAAGTGATTCTTGAAAGATCATGACCAATGCATCCATTATCTCTTCAGCAACCTCCCTCAGGACTCTGGGATGTAGTCCATCTAGTCCAGGTGACTTATCCACCTTAAGACCTTTGAGTTTGCCTAGCATTTTTTCCTTTGCAATAGCAATGGCCCTCACCCCTGCTGCAACAATCACAGACATCTGGCATACGCCAGTGTCTTCCACAGTGAAGACTGATGCAAAGTACCCATTAAGTTCATCTGCTCTTTCTTTGTCCCCTATTACTCTCACCAGTATCATTTTCCAGTGGTCCAATATGAACTCTCACCTCCCTTTTACTCTTCATATAACTGAAAAGACTCGTGTCTTCCACAGTAAAGACTTACTAAGTTCATATATTATTTCTTGTCCCCCATTACTACCTCACCAGCATCATTTTCCAGTGCTCTCACCTCGTTTTTATTCTTCTATATAACTGAACAAGAATTTAGTATCCTGTTTTATATTATCAGCTAGTTTGCCCTATTATTTCATCTTTTCCCCCCTCAGCTTTTTTAGTTGCCTTTTGTTGGATTTTAAAAACTTCCCAATCATCCAACATACCACACACTTTTGTTACTTTATCTGCCCTTTCCTTGGCTTTTATGCAGTCCTTAACTTCGCTTGTCAGCCATGATTGCCTATCCCTGCTACTTGAGAACAACTTCTTATGGGGGACATATCTATCCTGCACCTTGTAAACTATTCGGAACAGAATGAAAGGCTTCTCCTCTCCAAATGGCTCACTCCATCTGCATCAATTCTGCTACATACCAGCATTGTCATCCCTCGAGTTCACTTCACCTTCACTCACCTTTTCATTCTTTGCGGTGATAATTCACTCAATTTACTAGTAACTAGGTGTTACTAGTAATGTTTTAGTCAATTTTTTTTTGCCTTTTGAACTACCAGTGTTCTGTTGGATGTGTGAAATCTTAAAGTGCAGTTGCCAGTTTGTGCAATAATCAAGCCGTCTGTTGATAACTAATAATAATATCTGAAGATACAAATGGGGCTCCAATGTAGTCTTGCATCTGAAAAATGACAGCTCTCGTCATTGCAGTATCCCTTCAACACAACACAGTCGGCCAGATGGGAATTTCTGCGTGGCACTCTAGAACTTAAACCATTCCCTGATTCAGAAGTAGAAACGCCATCACCAAGCTCAAATTGGGAAGCATGTTTGTTGAAGCTATTATACTTTTTAGTGGGGAGAAGAGCAAAAACGAGTTCTGATCTGGCTTTTAAGGAGCATTAACTTGAAGTGATAAGTATGTGCGTTTGCATGGCACTTTAGTGAAGTGCAGTGAAAACAATGAAGTGTAAATAAGTTAGGTATTTGTTCCTTGTAGCACATATTCCACCGTGTCAAGGTTTCTTATCAAATATTTGAGATTAAAGTGGGTTACTAGGATACTAGATATCTGATGTAATGTGAAACAGATTTGGGGAGAAGTGAAGAAATTAGAGTTTGAAAAGAACCCAAGATGGTTTGGGAACTCCAAATAACATAGACATGAGAGATTCAGCCATTGTCAATATTTATTCTGGAAAATGTGACGTTGCAGGGCAGTGTTCAAGGCTGATAAAGCAGCATCCTGTCTTATTTTCAGACTGATGGAGTGACTAAACGTCTCTCAGAACGGAATGAGTTTGTGCTGTTTCTCTTCACGCTCATGACAAATAAGAAGACATTTTTGCAAACGGCTACGCTAATAGAAGATATCCTTGGAGTTAAAAAGGTCTGTGTATTTTGCTTTAGAATGTTGTGTCTTTGTGTTAGGAGAACATTGTTTTCCTTATGCTCCTTTTCAACCACTTTCAGAGGTGAGTCTGGAAACATGATCTCACTTTGGCACCACAATTTCAAAGTTTGCTGTGTCTGGAACTTTGTTCTCAGCACTCAAATTCAATTTTCAATCCCAGGATATTTTCTTCAATTCAAAAGGACAACGTTCTTCCAAGTGGTTAGCACTGTCGTCTCACGGCTCTGGCGACCTGATCAATCCTGACTTAGATCACAAGAGATAGGAACATAATTAGGTCGCTTGGCCCATCAAGTCTGTTCTGCCATTTCATCATAAATGGATCAGCCCCAATTACTGCCTCCCCCCACCTCCATATCCCTTCATGCCCTGACCAATGAAGAATCTGTCAACCTCTGCCTTAAATATACGTAAAGAAACCTCTGCCTTAAATATACGTAAAGACTTGGCCTCCACTTCCACCTGTGGCAAAGAATTCCACAAATTCACCACTCTCTGGCTGAAGAAATTCCTCACCTATATTCTAAAAGGATGCCCCTCTATTTTCAGGCTGTGTCCTTTGGTCCTAGACTCCCTCACATATGAAACATCCTCACAACATCCGTTCTCTCAAGGCCTTTCAACATTCAATAGGTTTTAATTGGGTCACCCTCATTCTTCTGAATCCCAGTGAATACAGGCCCAGATCCATCCAAACGTTTTACATATGACAAGCCGTTCAATCCTGGAATCATTTTCGTAAACCTCCTTTGAACCTTCTCTAACGTCAGCACAGCCTTTCTAAGGGAAGGGGCCCAAACCTGCTCACAATATGCCAAGTGAGGCCTCACCAGTGCTTTATAAAGTCTTAACACTGCATCCTTGCTGTTATATTCTAGTCTTTTGGAAATGAATACTAACATCATATTTGCCTTCCTCACCACCCAGTCAACCTACAAATTACACTTTACAGAATCCTGCACAAGGACTCCCAAGTCCCTTTGTGCCTCAGATTTTTGAATTTTCTCTCCATGTAGAAAATAGTCTTACATTTTATTTTTTCTACCAAAGTGCATGACCATATACTTTGACACTATAGTTCATCTGCCATTTCTTTGCCCATTCTACTAATCTAAGTCCTTCTGTAGCCTCTCTACTTCCTCAAAACTACCTGTCCCTCCACCAATCCATGTATCATCTGCAAACTTTGCAACAAAGCCGTAAATTCCACCATCCAAGTCATTGACACATAACGTAAGAAGAAACAGTCCCAACACAGACCCCTGTGGAACACCACATCACCGGCAGCCAGCCAGAAAAGGCTCCCTTTATTCCCACACTTTGCCTCCTGTAATACCTTGGGCTTGTAGCTTGTTAAGCAGCCTCACATGTGGCACCTTGTTGAAGGTCTCCAAGTACACAACATCCACTGATTTCCCTTTCGTCTTTGAGGGCTGTCTGAGAGAGTTAGCCTGCCAGGACTTGTCTGAGATCAGGGACTGAGTTGGAGACGGTTCCTTGTGTGCCATTTTTAAAGAGTGAGTGAAGCCTGGCGGGATGTCAGCAGATCAGGAGGTTGTTTGGGTTAATAGTAACTGAGCAAGGGCCTATTAAAAGAAGCAAGTTTTAAGTGGAGTGGCCTTTGTGTGAGCAGTGAAGCTTTGGTGAGAACAGGCAGAGCCAAGTACTTAAGCTTGATAAGGGTGTTAGTTCAGGCAGTAGAATGCTCCTTCTGTGAGATGTGGGATTTCAGGATACCTAACGGTCTTCCTGATGACTACATCTGCAGGAAGTGCTCCTGACTGACAAGGTCCAGAAACTGGAACCAGAGGCACTCAGGACCGTCCAGAAGTTTGAAAACATAGATGATGGAATGCCAGAGCAGCCTCGATGAAGCAAGTGATCTTATTCCTTTCCAATTTCTTATGGTATGTTATCTTCTTTTCATGATTGCGTGTGTTTTCCATGGCCACAGTTGGCTTCCTCTCACATTCCAAGTGCAGGCTGGTCGGAGTTGGTTGGTTGTTTGTCTAGTGTAAATTTCCCCATGTACATCAGTGTCCGAAAAGGTGAGGATATTAATGATGATACAAGAAGTGGAAAAAAAATTGATATTTTTCTGGTTGGACCTTTGATGAGAGCACTTGCACTCATCGGACTTGCATTCATGAGTGCAATAGGTAGGATGTCAAATTACAACTGTATATGTTGCTGGTGAAACCACATCCAGAATATTGAGATAAGTCTGGTCACCTTTCTGTAAGAAGGATGTAGAGAAGTGCAGAAAAATTTCAAGAGGATGTTGCCAGACTGAAGACTTGAGTTATAATGGGAGACTAGAAAGACGGGCTGTTTTTGTTGGAGTGAAGGATGCAGGTCATTGGGTCTAGAGAACTTTTTTGTCCCAATAATTTCATTAATAATTTTGTGCAATGCTGATTTCTTTTACCTCATTTATTCCTGCACTACAGTGCTCCACTATTTCAAGAAGGCTTTTTGTCTTCTGTGTGGGGGGCGGGGGGGGGGAGAAAGAAGAGTATACCTTAACTTCCTTTGAGTTCCTGCTCAACTTCTGGACTCATCGAGTCTAACTTTTCACGTTGATGTGCAGACTGAAGGCTGACTGCATCAGTCTCATGTAAGCCATTGTTCGTTTATGTTGGTTGGTCCCATTTATTGGGATGAAAAGTTTAAATGCAGGTAATAACTAGCTTGATATTTTAGATTAATTTCTAGTACCTTTTTAATATTTTTTTTATCTCAAACACCTATGAAAATAGTTCTATATAGTTCTCACTTTACATTGACATTATTTATTTCAAGGAGATGATCCAGTTACAGGATATTCCAAACCTTACAAACCTGGTCGCTAGTTTTGACCAGCAACAACTTGCTAATTTCTGTCGGATTCTTTCGGTGACAATCTCAGAACTGGACACAGGAAATGATGACAAACACACACTGCTTGCCAAAAATGCACAACAGAAGAAAGCTGTAGGACCTTCACGAGCAGAAAACAACCAAGGTAGGGTGTAATCCATATTTGGAGCTTGATTTACACTGTCAGCTAGATACTGGCTACCATTTTAGTATTGTAATGCAATCTCAGTTATTTTTCCTTTTTTTTTGTGAGTGAAATTGACTTTCTTCCTTTACCTCATGACTCATCTACCAATTCTGTTCTCCCATGAGAGAAATCAGTGTGTTCAATTTTAAGCAAGAAGCCAGAATTTTATTATATTCATGCAAAATTTGTAGTCAAACTTAACTTTTTTAAAAAAATGTTGATTGGAAATGATCTTGAGTTTTATCAGAGGAGGCACAGGAGACTGCAGATGCTGGAATCTGAACAATAAATAATGTATTGGAGGAACTCGGCAGATCATGTTGGAGAAAATAAATTGCTGATGTTTTGGCTCAAAACCCTTCAGGGCACGATTTTTATCCGAACTGTATTCTGAGCACAGTTGGTTGGCTTCTCTTTCATCACTGCTTACATTATTCTTGCTCATGAAATCTATTCTGTAATAGTTCGAGTATTCAAATTTAACCTCTCTTAATCCCAATTTAGTTACCCTTTTAAATATTCCTGGATTCATTGAACGTTTGTGTAAACTGGCCACGCGCAAGGTCTCTGAGACAGCTGGCTCAAACTTGCAGGAGCTAGAAGAATGGTATACATGGCTCGACAACGCATTGGTTTTTGATGCCTTAATGCACATGGCAACTGAAGAAGCTGACCAAAGCAGTAGCACAGGTATGTCTGATGCACCCCGTTTCTAATAGTAACTCAGAATGTACAGCGCTTTAACAGGCTATTGATCAATCTGGTGTTGAATCCCTATAAAAGCTGCCTAAGACACCCCTTCATCACTTTACTTCAGTATATCCTTTGGTTCTATTTCTCTAGTACCCACTTGCACTTGCTAGCTCCTACAATTTTTTGGCCACCTTTCTTGTTTTTTGTATTCTTGCTAGATTGTGTGTAGTTCTGTTCACCACAGTATAAGACCATAAGACATACAGTTGAAGTCAGAAGTTTACAGGCACTTTAGCCAAATACATTTAAACACATTCTTTCACAATTCCTGACATTTAATCCTAGAAAACATTCCCTGTCTGGTCAGTTAGGATCATTACTTTATTTTAAGAATGTGAAATGTCAGAATAATAGTAAAGAGAATGATTTATTTTGGCTTTTATTTCTTTCATCACATTCTCAGTGGGTTAGAAGTTTACATACACTTTGTTAGTATTTGGTAGCATTGCCTTTAAATTGTTTAACTTGGGTCAAACGTTTTAGGTAGCCTTCCACAAGCTTCTCACAATAAGTTGCTGGAATTTTGTTCCATTCCTCCAGACAGAACTGGTGTAACTGAGTCAGGTTTGTAGGCCTCCTTGCTCGCACACACTTTTTCAGTTCTGCCCACAAACTTTCTATCGGATTGAGGTCAGGGCTTTGTGATGGCCACTCCAATACCTTGACCTTGTTGTCCTTAAGCAATTTTGCCACAACTTTGGAGGTATGCTTGGGGTCATTGTCCATTTGGAAGACCCATTTGCGACCGAGCTTTAACTTCCTGGTTGATGTCTTGAGATGTTGTTTCAATATATCCACATAATTTTCCTTCCTTATGATGCCATCTATTTTGTGAAGTGCACCAGTCCCTCCTGCAGCAAAGCACCCCCACAACATGATGCTGCCACCCCCATGCTTCACGGTCGGGATAGTGTTCTTCGGCTTGCAAGCCTCACCCTTTTTCCTCCAAACATAACAATGGTCATTGTGGCCAAACAGTTCAATTTTTGTTTCTTCATATTAGAGGACATTTCTCCAAAAAGTAAGATCTTTGTCCCCATGTGCACTTGCAAACTGTAGTCTGGCTTTTTTAATGGCGGTTTTGGAGCAGTAGCTTCTTCCTTGCTGAGCAGCCTTTCAGGTTATGCCAATTTAGGACTCGTTTTACTGTGGATATAGACACTTGCCTACCTATTTCCTCCAGCATCTTCACAAGGTCCTTTGCTGTTGTTCTGGGATTGATTTGCACTTTTTGCACCAAAGTACGTTCATTTCTAGGAGACAGAATGCATCTCATTCCTAAACGGTATGACAGCTGCGTGGTCCCATGGCGTTTATACTACATCTGTTGTTTATACAGATGAACATGGTACCTTCAGGCGTTTGGAAATTGCTCCCAAGGATGAACGAGACTTGTGGAGGTCCACAATTTTTTTTTCTGAGGTCTTGGCTGATTTCTTTTGATTTTGTTTGTAATCTTCTGACCCACTGGAATTGTGATATAGTCAATTAAAAGTGAAATAATCTGTCAGTAAACAATTGTTGGAAAAATTACTCATGTTATGCACAAAGTAGATGTCCTCAATGTCTTGCCAAAATTATAATTTACTAACATGAAATCTGTGGAGTAGTTAAACAATGAGTTTTAATGACTTCAACCTAAGTGTATGTAAACTTCTGACTTCAACTGTAGTATCACAATGAGGCCATCTGGCCCATTGAGTCTGCTCCGCCATTCAATCTTGGCTGATCCTTTTCCTCAACCTCAGTTCCTGGCCTTGTCCCCGTGACCTTTGATGCCATGTCCAATCAAGAACCTATCAATTTCTGCCTTAAATACATCCAATGACCTGGCCTCCACAGCTGCATGTGGCAACAAATTCCACAGATTCACCACCCTTTGGCTAAAGAAATTTCTTCGCATCTCTGTATTGAAAGGATATCTCCCTATCCTGAGGCAGGGCACTCTTGTCCTAGACTCTCCCACCATGGAAACATCCTTTCCACATCTACTCTGTCTAGGCCTTTCAACATTTGAAAGGTTTCAATGAGATCCCCTTCATCCTTCTTAATTCCAGCGGGTATAGACCCAGAGTCATCAAATATTCCTTGTATGATAACCCTTTCATTCTGGAAATCATCCTTGTGAATCTCCTCTGGACCCTCTCCAATGCCAGCACATCTTTTCTAAGATGAGGGACCCAAAACTGTTCACAGTACTCCAGGAGAGGTCTCACCAGTGCCTTATAAAGCCTCAGCATCATATCTTTGCTCTTGTATTCTAGACCTCTTGAATTGAATGCTAACATGGCATTTGTCTTCCTCACCACCTTCAAAGTGTTCTGCACAAGGACTCCCAAGTCCCTCTGCATCTCAGATTCCTGGATTTTCTCCCCATTTAGAAAACAGTCCGCACATTTATTTCTACTACCAAAGTCCGTGGCTATGTATTTTCCAACAGTGTGTTTCATTTGCCACTTCCTTACCCATTCTCCTAATCTGTCTAAGTCCTTCTGCATCCTGCCTGTTTCCTCAACACTACCTGCCCCTCCACCAATCTTCATATCGTCTTCAAACGTGGCAACAAAGCCATCTGTTCCATCATCTGAATCATTTGTATAGGATGGATGTGGATACTTTAGAGAAGGTGCAAAAGAGATTAACCAGATTTTGCCTGGATTAAAGTATTGGGATAAGGAGAGGTTGTTTTCTCTATGGAGTGTCACAGGCTTTGTGATGACCTGATGGAAGTGTTCTTGGAGTCTGTCAGTCTAAAGTGAAAGGGGAAATATTTAAAGGAGATGTGATGGGCAGGTTTTCCACATGGTGGTGTATGGAACGAGCTGCAGTGGAAGTGGCAGATGTGGGTGTGATAAAAATATATTTGAGCAGATATATAGATGTGTTCGTCCATCGCCGATGTCGATGAGGACCTCGACACCATTATGATGGTGTCGAGACTAGCGCATGATTTGGATTTAAGTGAGGGAGAGTTGCGCAGCGTCAGCCTCACGCTCTTCCCAATTCCCATCTGGATCCAGTGGCAAGACAGAGTCGAGACGGCTGGAGATGGGACTAGGCGCAGTGGATGACCAGGATGTCTTCTGTGTCTTGTCCTGCTCTACACGTTCCAGGACGCTTGCAGAGACCTCCTTCTTGACCGTTGGACCTTCTATTGGTCTCGTCCACTCAATCCACCGGAGTCTGTCTTCACATGCTGGGATAGACAACTCCCAAAAATATATAGATACAAAGGTTTTAGAGGGATATGGACCAAATGCAAGTGACCCCAGTTTAAGTAGGCAGCTTGGTCCGAGGGTATAATTTCTATGCTGTAAAGGCATAGGTGAGATCAATCTTTTTCCCCAGAGTGAAAATGTCATGTTAGATAGCGTAGCTTTAAAGTGAGATTGTGAAAGAATTAAAGATGTGCGAAGGTGGGTTTTTTTGTGCCAAGAACAGCTTTGAGAGATGGTAGAAGCGAATATGTGATAGGAATGTTTAAGAGGCATTTAGGCAAGCATGTGACAGGCAGATAATAGGTAGATACAGCCCATTTGCAGGCAGATGGGATTAGTTTAGATTGGTATTATGGTTGGCCAAGACAATAGGTGAAACAACCTGTTCTATGCTCTAATGTTCTATATACTTAAACTATAAAAACTTCCACTGATTTTTTTTTAATATAATTAGATTAGCAAAGCATAGTACATTGGGAGAAATCATAAAGAAATTATCTGCCTCCATGAGGTAAACAAAATGCTTCTAGGAATTATAATACATTAGATCGAAAGGGAAATGAGAGCTTAATGAAAAAATAATTTAAAATAAAAAATGAGAGAAATTCATGAATGGAAAGCTAATAGTATAACAGAACAATATCAAAATGGATAGTTAAAGCTTTTTCAAGTATGTAACAAAAAAAATGAGAGATAACAGTAGATATAGGACCACTAGAAAATGGGGCTGGAGAAATAATAACAAGGGACAAGGAGATAGCAGATAAACTAAATGAGTATTTCGAATCAGTCTTCACTGTGGAAGACACTAGCAGTGTGCCAGATGTTGAAGGGCATGAGGAATGAGAAGTGAGTGCAGTTACTATTACAGGGGAGAAGGTGCTCAAAAAGCTGAAAGACCTCTAAGGGTACATGAGTCACCTGAACCAGATGAACTGTACCCTAGGGTTCTGAAAGAGGTAGCGGTGGAGATTGTGGAGCCATTTGTAATGATCTTTTAAAAATCATTGGACTCTGGCATGATACCAGAGAAATGAAAAATTGCAAATATCACTCCACTCTTTAAGAAAGGAGGAACACAGGAAAAATAAAATAGTAGACCAGTTAGCCTGACCTGACTGGTTGGGAAAATATTGGAGTCAATTTGTAAGGACGAGCTGATGGAGTACTTGGTGACACAGGACAAGATGGTACAAAGTTGGCATGATTTCCTTCAGGGAAAATCCTGCCTGACAAACCTATTGGAATTCTTTGAGGACATTACATGTCCTCAGGATACTGGATAAAGGGGATGCAGTGGATGTTGTATATTTGGACTTTGAGAAGGCCTTTGACAACGTGCCACACATGAGGTGCTTACCAAGTTAAGAGCCCATGGTATAACAGGAAAATTACTGGCATGGTTAGGGTATCGGCTGATTGGTAGGAGGCAGTGAGTGGGAATAAAAGGATTCTTTTTCTGGTTGGCTGCCAGTGACTAGTGGCGTTCTGCAGGGGTCAGTGTTGAGGCCACTTCTTGTTATGCTGTGTATCAATAGGTGGTTTTGTATCATCAGCAAACTTGGCAACGAAGACTGATGGAGGAGCAGGTAGTGTTGAGGAAACAGGTAAGCTGCAGAAGGACTTAGATTAGGAGAATGAGCAAGAGAGTGGCAAAGAAATATGTTAAAAAATGCATGATCATATACTTTGGCAGTAGAAATAAATGTGCAGACAGTTTTTCAAACGGAGGGAAAATCCAAAAATCTAAGATACAAAGGGACTTGGGATTCCTTGTACAGAACACCCTATAAATGTTAACTTGCAGGTAGAGTCGGAGGTGAGAAATACAAATACAATGTTAGTATTAATTTCAAGAGGTCTGGAATACAAGAGCTACATGTGATGCTGAGGCTTTATAAGGCACTGGTGAGGCCTAACCTTGAGTATTCTGAACAGTTTTGGGCTCCTCATCTAAGAAAAGATGTGCTGACATTGGAGAGGGTTCAGAGGAGGTCCACAAGGATGATTCCAGGAATGAAAGGGTTATCATACAAGGAATATTTGATAACTCTGGGTCTGTACTTGAATTTGGAAGGATGAAGGGGGATCTCATTGAAACCTTTCGAATGTTGAAAGGCCTAGACAGAATAGATGTGGAAAGGATGTTAGTGGGGGAGACTAAGACAAGAGGGCACAGTGTCATGATAGAGGGGCGTCCATTTAAAACAGATGCGGAGTCATTTCTTTAGCCCAGAGGGTGGTGAATTTGTGGAATTTATTACCACAGGCAGCTGTGGAGACTAGGTTGTTCGGTGTATTTAAGGCAGAGCTTGATAGGTTCTTGATTGAACACAGCATCAAAGATTATGGGGAGAAGGCCTGGAGGAGGGGTTGAGGAGGAGAAAAAGGATCAGCCATGATTAAATGACAGGGCAGATTTGATGGGCCAAATGGCCTAATTCTCCTATGTCTTATGTTCTAATGATATTCCAAGATCTCAGCTAAGGAGAGATGACTGGTTTGTCATTCCTATAATTCTAGAACTATTCCCACAGGTTGGGTGGCAGCAAATATAATACAACAATCTAAAGTGGAAGCGGGGGATGGGAAATGTACAAGTTTCCTATTTCATTGATCAAATGAGATTGGTGATGTGCATTTCTACAGTATTTGTTCATAACCTTCGGGAAGTATTAAGGGCACACACCAGTAAGGTTGAAAGGAACAGAAGAATTAATCAAATTGTATGAGAAATGGTTAAGCCAGACTTGTTTTAAAGAAAAATTTTTAGATTTGGAAAAAAAAAGGTAGATTCTTAACTTTGAGCATTGTGTCAGAATTTGGGATAGGAAGTGTTGAAGGCATGTTTATTGGGCATCCCTGTTCCCCTCATTGTAATTGCAAATCTGATATACAGGGATCTTGAACCTTCAGCAGTGTATTTCACAACTGCAAAAACAATTTGCTGATTGTACACTGTGAAGCCTTATTTAAACGTTATTCTTCACATTCAGAGTCTGCAGATGAGAGTGTGTTGGCTGCCAGCCAGCTCAGGAGCCGGCTTCCTCAGTCCATGAAGATCATGCATGAGATCATGTACAAAGTGGAAGTGTTGTATGTGTTATGTGTACTGCTGATGGGAAGGCAGCGAAACCAGGTGAGTGAGAAAAGCAGAATTAATAATCAGTCATTTTTGAAAGAAATTGGGTTGGAATTGCAGTCATCTGAGGTTAGGGTAAGGAAAAAGGCCATTAACATTGTTCTGCAGAAATCTGAAGGGCTGAATATACTTCTGTGATAAGAAAGTAAGTAATCCTGCAGGTTTCTTTAATTCTACAAAACTCCTGTCTCCCCATAACTTATACTCACAAATCCAGACCCAGAAGTACAACCAAGCCACAAGAAGATAATGAAGTCAGATGATGAGTGTTTTCCTGATCTTCAGTAAAATCAGTACGGTTTTCACAGTAATGGATCAATTCACGCATTTTAGCATCCATAACTGAATGCAAGTCAGGTGGAAGCTTGTTTGTTTGTTTGTTTGTTTGTTTGTTTATTTATTAGTTGATGATGCTTGGGCAATTTTTAACCTCTCTTCACCCTTGGGTTCACTTGATAAAATTCCAGCTGAGGTGGCTTGCTTTAGTATTTGGGGTACAAATTATTTAATAAAAAGCAGGAACTGAAAGCTTTGGACAATATAGACATGCTGACTGATTTTGAAAATCAGCTGAAGAATAATTTCTCTGTTTCTTTCAGGTTCACAAAATGTTGGCAGAATTTCGACTTATTCCTGGACTTAATAATCTGTTTGATAAACTAATATGGAGGAAACATTCTACTAATCACGTCCTGCACGGGCAAAACCAAACCTGTGACTGCAGCCCAGTGAGTATGCTTGCAGGAATTGAGGAAATAACAGGCAGGGTAGACAAAGGAGAGCCAGTGGATGTTGTTTACTTGGATTTTCAGAAGGCCTTTGACAAAGTGCCGCACTTGACCCTACTAAACAAGATAAGATCCCATGGTATTACAGGAAAGATGTTAGCATGGATAGAAGACTAGCTGACAGGCAGGAGGCAAAGAGTGAGAATAAAGGTTGGCTGTCACTGACCAGTGTTGTTCTGCAAGGGTTGGTGTTGGGGCCAGTTTTTTTCCCACATTGTATGTCAGCAATTTGGACGGTGGAATTGATGGCTTTGTGGCTATGAAGATAGAGGGGCAGGTAGTGTTGAGGAAGCAGGATGTCTGCAGAAGGATTTAGATAGATTAGAAAGAAGTGGCAGATGTAATATAGCGTGGAAAAGTGTATGGTCGTGCACTTGGATTGAAGAAATAAAGGTGTAGACTATTTTCTAAATGGAGAGAAAGTAAAAAAAATCAGAAGTGCAAATGGACTTCGGAGTCGTGCAGGATTCACTAAAGGTTAACTTGCAGGGTAACTTAAGGAAGGCAAGTGCAACATTAGTATTCATTTTGAAAGGTCCAGAATATAAAAGCAAGGATGCAATGCAAAAGCTTTAAGGATTGGTATCGGAGCAGTTTTTGACCCCTTATCTATGAAAAGATGTTCTGGCGTTGGGGAGGTTCATGAGAATGATTCTGGGAATGAAAGGATTAATATATGAGGAGCATTTGATGACTCTGGGCCTGTACTCACTGTAGTTTAGAAGAATGAGATGGGATCTCATTGAAAGGCCTAGAACGGTGGATATGGAGAGGATGAGAGGGCACAGCCTTAAAATAGAGAAACATTTGTTTAGAACAGAGATGAGGAATTCCTTTAGCCAGAGGGTGGTGAATCTGTTGAATTCATTGCCGTAGACAGCTGTGATTAGGCCAAATCATTGAGTATATTTAAAGTGGAGGTTGATAGGTTCTTGATCAGTTAGGGCATGAAAGATTGTGGGAAGGAGGTAGGAGAATGGGATAATAAATCAAGCATGATGGAGTGGCAGAGAAGACTCAATGAGTTGAATGGCCTAATTCTGTTCCTGTGTTTTATGGTCTTTAAGGAGTTGATTTGCCATTTTATTTTTTTCTGATATAATATGCAATTTTCTTGATGGTCTAGTTAAAAATTTTCTGTTAAATGTTATCCAGTGTAGAACTGGACCACTTGTTCAACCATTCCGTTATAGCATTCGTGCACCACTTGAATTTGCTCCCGTCTTTACTCATCTAAAGTTATCTGTGTGATCCTCTGTTTCCTTCTCCACAGTTACTTGTGCAGTTTCTTAAATGTTTCTTCACAATTAATTTCAACCACCCTCAGGAAGCTTCACATTCCTGCCACTTTGCTGACTTCTTGTGGCTATATTATTACGGTTGGCTCTTGTTAAGCTCTTTTCCATTAACTCTGTAACCCTTCCATATTTCTGCTGACCTATTTCTCAGTCTTCATTCCACTAGGAAAAAGGCACCCTGCCTATACTCATTGAGACACATATCATGTTTTCATATTTCTTTACAACATAGACCATTCAGCCCATGTTTAACCTGAGTCTCCAGAATAATCTCTTCATTCCCACTCCCCCACATCTTTATACCCTGTTCTTTCATGTGCCTGTTGGCAGCCACTTACATCAACACTGGTTTAGAGTTGACAATTAACCAACTACCTGCAACTGACTCCCTGCCCATTTCATCTTGACGACAAAGTTACAAAATTATGTTCTTGTCTTTACATTAATAATCGGTAATCTGAACCATGATTCCAGCATTTAATCTTGTTGTATCTTCAAAGCTTACAATGGATAAAATGCAGCAGTAATTTTGGAAAAACTGAATAATGATACAAAGAGATGGGTTATCTAGGAATGAGATGAGGCAAAATTCACTTAGTGGTGAACTTTGATTTTCTACCTTGGAAGTTTTCATTGATATCTGGATAATAAGAAAATTGAGGAATGTGGTAATGGCACTAAGGTAGACAGTCGTTCGTAATCTTATGAAAGTTCAGCTAGCCTCCTTGTGCTTCTGTTTTCTGTGTTCTTATATTTGCCTTCTTTCACAGGAAATTTCCCTGAAAATCCAATTCCTAAGGTTGCTGCAGAGTTTCAGTGATCATCATGAGTGAGTATTAGAAAATAGTTACAGTATGGTGGCCCTTGTGATTATCTGGAGAATTCTCTTGGCAGCGGGCTGGGAATCCATGCAGAAAGACAAGAAAGCAATGCAGAGATCGAAGCAAAAGCTAGAAAAGAGAAGTAAGTTGTGGAGTACAGAAAAGCCAAATGCAAAGGACACAAAGGTTACTAGATTCTAAAAGGACAATTAGTGTATGGGTGCTTTATCTGAATGCCTGAAATATTCGAAACAAGCTCAGTGAACTGTGGCACAAATCGGTACGAAAGGCTATGATTTACTGGCCATTACAGAAATGTTGTTTCTGGATGGGGATGATTTTGGTTTAAACATTCAAGGTATCAGGTAATATGGAAGGATAAGAAGGCAAAGAGTGGATGTAGACAGGTCATATTCTGCATGGAGGTTGGTGACCAGTGGTGTCCCTCAGAAATCTGTTCTGGGACCTCCTTCTCTTTGTGATTTTTATAAATGACTTGGATGAGGAAGTGGAGGGATGGGTTAGTAAATTTGCTGATGACACAAAGGTTGGGGATGTTGTGGATAGTGTGAAGAGCTGTCAGACGTTACAGCAGGACATTGATAGGATACAAAACTGGGCTGAAAAGTGGCAGATGGAGTTCACCCCAGATAAGTGGTTCATTGAGGTAGTTCAAATATGATGGCAGAATATAGTATTAATGGTAAGACTCTTGGCAGTGTGGAGGATCAGGGGGGATCTTGAGGTCCGAGTCCATTGGACGCTCAAAGCTGCTGCGCAGATTAACTGTGTGGTTAAGAAGGTATACGGTGCATTGGCCTTCATCAACTGTGGGATTGAATTTAAGAACCGAGAGGTAATGTTACAGCTATGTAGGACCCTGGTCGGGCCCCACTTGGAGTATTGTGCTCAATTCTGGTCACCTCACTACAGGAAGGATGTGGAAACTGTAGAAGGGGTGCAGAGGAGATTTACAAGGATGTTGCCTGGATTGGGGAGCATGCCTTATAAGAATAGGTTGAGTAAACTCAGCCTTTTCTCCTTGGAGTGGCGGAGGATTAGAGGTGTATGAGATGATGAGAGATAGTCAGAGACCTTTTCCCCAGGGCTGAAATGGCTATCACGAGAGGGCACAGTTTTAAGGTGCTTGGAAGCAGGGACAGAGGAGATATCAGGTAAGTTTTTTCCACAGAGAGTGATAAGTGCGTGGAATGGGCTGCCAGCAACTGTGGTGGAGGCGGATATGATAGGGTCTTTTAAGAGACTCCTGGATAGGTACATGGAGCTTAGTAAAATAGAGGGCTATGGGTAACCCTAGGTAATTTCTAAAGTAAGTACATGTTTGGCACAACATTGTGGGCTGAAGGGCCTGTGTTGTGCTGTAGGTTTTCTATGTTTCTATAAGGGAAAGGGAGGTGGGGTAGGTAGCACTCATAAGTATGAGATCAGGGTGATAGTGAGAGGAAATATTAAGATCTAAACAGCAGAATGTTGAGTCTATCTAGAAATAGCACAGGGGGTTAAAATCACTGGTAGAAGTTGTCATTAGTGCACCAAATCATAAGACTACAGTGGCACAGGCAATAAGCCTAAAAATACCTGATTCATGTAAGAATGGAATGATAGCAGTCGTAAGAAACTTCAGCTTACAACGTGCAAGTTGGTTGCAGCAGTCTTGAGGAGGACATTGTAGAATTCATCCTTGAATGTTTTCTTGAACAGCATGCTAGTGAACCTACGAGAGAAAATGCTATCTTAGATCTGGTCCTGTGCAATGAGACAGGAAAAATTAATGTCTTGTAGTTATGGATCCTCTTGGAAAGAATGATCACAGGATGATTGAGGTTTTCATACCAGTCGAGTGTGCAATAGTTTGATTAAAGCCAGTGTATTATGCCTAAACAAAAGCGACTACAATACGATGAGGGAGCTGCTGGCGAGCATGGACTGGTAACACAAACCATATGATGCGATAGATAAGAAACAGTAGAAAGCTTTCAAAATGGATTTTCATGGTGCTCAACAGAAGTGCATTCCAGTTAAAAGCAAGGACAGTAAGGGTGGGGAGAACAACCTCTGGATAATGAAGGAAATAAAAGAAGGTATCAAACTAGAACAGAGGCAGAGTGGTGATTGTGAGGCTTTAGCTCTTCAAGGCTGCAGCAAAGAGAGGCTTCAGTCAGGGAAAGGAAAGAAAAGCTCGTTATGTTTTTTACTCAAAGAAACATAGAAAACGTACAGCACAATACAGGCCCTTCAGCCCATAATGTTGTGCCGATCATGTACTTACTTTAGAAATTGCCTAGGGTTACCCATAGCCCTCTATTTTTCTAAGCTCCATGTACCTATCCAGGAGTTTCTGAGAAGACCCTATCGTTTCTGCCTGCACCACTGTCGCTGGCAGCCCATCCCACGCACTCACCATTCCCTGCATAAAAAACTTATCCCTGACATCTCCTCTGTACCTATTTCCAAGCACCTTAAAACTGTGCTCTCTCATATTAGCCATTTCAGCCCCGGGAAAATGCCTCTGACTATCTACACGATCAATGCCTCTCATCGTCTTATACACCTCCATCAGGTCACCTCTCATCCTCCGTTGCTCCAAGGAGAAAAGGCCGAGTTCACTCAACCTATTCTCATAAGGCATGCTCCCCAATCCAGGCAACATCCTTATAAATTTCCTCTGCGCCCTTTCGATAGTTTCCACATCCTTCCTGTAGTGAGGTGAGCACAGTACTCCCAAGTGGGGTCTGACCAGGTTCCTATACAGCAGTAACCTTACCTCTCAGCTCTTGAACTCAATCCCTCGTTTGTTGAAGGCCAATGCACTGTATGCCTTCTTAATGTTGAGAGTAAGAGGATAAGATGTGAGAGAATAGGACCAATCAAGTGTGACAGTAGAAAAGTGTGTATGGAACCAGAGGAGATAGCAGAGGTACTTTGCTTCAGTATTCGCTATGGAAAAGGATCTTGGCGATTGTAGGGAGGACTTGCAGCGGACTGAAAAGCTAGAGAGGATGTAGGTATTAAGAAAGAGGATGTGCTGAAGCTTTTGGAAAGCATCAGGTTGGATAAGTCACCAGGACCAGACAAGATGTACCCCAGGCTACTTTGGGAGGTGAGGGAGGAGATTGCTGAGCCTCAGGCGATGATCTTTGCAACATCACTGGGGACGGGGGAGATTCCGGAGGATTGGAGGGTTGCAGATCTTGTTCCATTATTCAAGAAAGGGAGTAGAGATAGCCAAGGAAATTATAGACCAGTGAGTCTTACTTCACTGGCTGGTAAGTTGATGGGGAAGATCTTAAGAGGCAGAATTCATGAACATCTGGAGAGACATAATATGATTAGGAATAGTCAGCATGGTTTTGTAAAAGGCACGTTGTGCCTTACGAGCCTGACTGAATTTTTTTGAGGATGTGAATATACACATTCAAGGTAGAGTAGTAGCTGTAGTGTGTATGGATTTCAGCAAAGCATTTGACAAGGTACCCCATGCAAGGCTTATTGAAAAAATAAGGAGCCATGGGATACAAGGAGACATTGCTTCGTGGATCTAGAACTGGCTTGTCCACAGAAGGCAAAGAGTGGTTGTAGTTGGGTCGTATTCTGCATGGAGGTCCGTGACCAGTGGTGTGCCTCAGGGATTGTCTGGCAAATCTTTGTGATTTTTATAAATGACCTAGATGAAGAAGTGGAGGGATGGGTTAGTAAATTTGTTGATGACACAAAAGTTGGAGGTGTTGTGGATAGTGTGGAGGGCTGTCAGAGGTTACAGCAGGACATCGATAGGATGCAAATCTGGGCTGATAAGTGGCAGATGGAGTTCAACCCAGATAAGTGTGAGGTGGTTCATTTTGGTAGGTCAAATATGATGGCAGAATATAGTATTAATGGTAAGACTCTTGGCAGTGTGGAGCATCAGAGGAATCTTGGGGTCCAAATCCATAGGATGCTCAAAGCTGCTGTGCAGGTTGACTGTGTAGTTAAGAAGGCACATAGTGCATTGGCCTTCATCAATCGTGGGATTGAGTTTAGGAGCCGAGAGGTAATGTTGCAGCTATATAGGACCCTGGTCAGACCCCACTGGAGTACTGTGCTCAGTTCTGGTTGCCTCACTATAGGAAGGATGTGGAAACCATAGAAAGGGTGCAGAGGAGATTTACAAGGTTGTTGCCTGGATTGGGGAGCATGTCTTATGAGAATAGGTTGAGTGAACTCAGCCTTTTCTCCTTGGAGCAACGGAGGATGAGAGGTGACCTGATGGAGGTGTGTAAGATGATGAGAGGCATTGATCATGTGGATAGTCAGAGGCTTTTTCCCAGGGCTAAATGGCTAGCATGAGAGGAGAAGTTGGGGATAAGTTTTTTAAGCAGAGAGTGGTGAGTGCATGGAATGGGCTGCCGGCAACAGTGGTGGAGGCAGATATGATAGGGTCTTTTAAGAGTCTGCTGGACAGGTACATGGAGCTCAGAAAAATAGAAGGCTCTAGGTAACCCTAGGTAATTTCTAAGGTAAGGACATGTTCCGCACAGCTTTGTGGGCCAAAGGGTCTGTATTGTGCTGTAGGTTTTCTATGTTTCTAATCACTAGATTCTGGAATCGTTCTGGAAGACTGGAAAATTGCAAATGTCACTCCACTCTGTAGGAAGGGAGAGAGGCCAAGAAAGTAAACTCTAGGCCAGTTAGTCTGACATCAGTGGTTGGGAAGATGTTGAAAACAATTAAGGATGAAGTCTCCGGGTACTTGAAATAAAGGGACTCATTTCTGTCTGGCTGACAGTGACTGGTGGTGTTCAACAGGGGTTTGTGTAGGGACTGATTCTTTTTATGTTGTGTGTCAATGATTTGGATGATGGTTTTGTTGCAAAGTTTTCAGACGAAATGAAGCTAGGTGGAGTGGCAGATAGCTTTGAAGAAGTAGGAGACTACAGAAGCACTAAGACAAATGAGGGGAATGGACAAAGAAATGGCAGATGGAATACAGTGTCAGGAAGTGTTTGGTTATGCATTTTGTTCGACGAAATTAAAGGGTTGACAATTTACTAAATGAAGAGAAAATACAAAAAATTGAGTTGCAAAGGTACTGAATTCAGAAGAATGAGTGATGACCTCATTAAAACCTATCGGATGTTGAAAGGCCTTGATAGAGTGGATATGGAAAGGTTGTTTCCCGTGGTGGGAGAGTCTAAGACCAGAGGAGACAACCTCAGAATAGAAGAGTGTCCTTTTAGAACAGATGAGGAGAAGTTTCTTTAGCCAGAGAGTGGTGAATCTGTGGAATTCATTGCCACAGGCTGTGAGGTCTATTTAAGGCAGAGATTTATAAATTCTTGATTGGTCAGGGGATGAAGGGGTACAGGGAGAAGGCAGATGATTGGGACTGAGAGGAAAATTGGATCAGCCATGATGAAATGGTAAAGCAGACTCGATAGACCAAATGGCCTAATTCTTTTCCTATATCATATGATCTAGAAGTTCATGCATACAAAGTTGCCAAGGGTAGTGGGAAACCTAGTAGCTGGTTATCTGAAGAAAAGATTTTCCCACTGTCACCATATAATAACCTATGAAAAGGGGAGCAAGTGTAGTTGACTTGGTCCCTTGAGTTTGCCATTCAATGTGATCATGGCTTTTCTTCTCCAGGGCTCTAGTTCTTCTTGTGCTAACTACTGGGCCATCAATTCTCAGAACTTTCAAAAGTTATTTTCTACTTCTTTAAGTACCTCCTGCGATTTACCCTCTACAACACTCTGAGTTAAAGAATCCCAGAGCTGCTTCACCCTCTGGAAGAGGTTGTTCCCACATTCTTCAATTTTAAATGACCACCTCTTTATCTTTTAACTGTGTGCACTTGTTCAGGATTCTTTCAATAGTGGATACAACTCGACAACTTGTGTCCATTTATGATTAGATTAGATTATGAGGACACGCAGTCCTCTTTTATTGTCATTTAGTAATGCATGCATTAAGAAATGATACAGTGTTCCTCCGGTGTGATATCGCAGAAACACAAGACAGACCCCTATTTAACAAGTACGATATCATTTCACTGGAGAGGCTGCGCGCGCTGCATGATCTCTTATGCTGAATAAGATCGACCCCTCCCCCACCCCCACCCATTCTTCTAAACTCCAAAGAGTGTAGGTATTTTTTCCTAGCTGCTCCTGAGAGTACAGTATCATGAAGTATCCTAGTGAATCTCATTTTTGAACTACCTCCAATGGTAATGGACCAGTCATGTGAACCAGAATCCTGCACAGTACTCCAGAAGTGGCCTCAAATATTATTTCATTTTATTAGCTCCCTCTGCCCTTCTCAGTCTTGGGAATTAACCATACTGTTAATTTCAGCAATTTCTTATTCTATGTCATGTCTACAAATTAAAATGTATTTTTGAGGTGAAAATAGTGTAAAATAGTAAAACACCCAGTTCTTGTGTCTCAGACACTTCTGGGGTTTTGCATCAAGTCATCAACCATTATCTGTCACATTCTGCAATAGATTAAGCAGTAAAAATATGCAAGGTTTGAATGCTGAGGTTTCTCGATAATGATCAGTGTTCTTGGATTTCCAGGAATAAGTACCTTTTATTGAACAGTCAAGAGCTGAATGAACTAAGTGTAATCTCGCTCAAAGCCAATATACCAGAGGTGGAAGCAGTTGTTAACACTGATAGGTAAGAAGATATTAATTTGTTGTGTATGGGATTATGAACTTTGATTATTAAAATGCTTAAAATAATCAAGTTACTTCTATAGATGTGTAGTAGAGAATATGTTGACAGGCTGCATCACAGCCTGGTATGAAAATACCAATGCCATTGAATGAAAAATCCTACAAAATGAAATCAATACAGCCCAGTCCATTGAGGGTAAAGCCCTCCCAACCATTAAGCACATCAACACGAAACATTGTCATAGCAAAGTAGCATGCATCATCAAGGACCCCCACTACCCTCTATTCTTCCTGCTAGCCTCAGGAAGAAGGTACAGGAGCCTCAGGATTCTCACTGCCAGGTTCAGGAACAGTTACCATCCCTCAACCATTAGGCTCTTAAACCACAGGGGATAACTTCACACACTTTCATTTGCCTCATCATTGAAATGTTACCACAACCAATGGACTCACTTTTGAGGACTCTTCATCTCATGTTCTCAATATTTGTTGCTTACGTATTTATTATTATTTCTTCTTCCTATATTTGCACAGTTTGTTGTCTTTAGCACTCTGGTTGAACGAGTTGGACGGTCTTTCATTGATTCTGTTTGTGGTTATTATTCTATAGATTTACTGCATACAGTGGCATGCAAAAGTTTGGTCACCCTGGTCAAAATTTCAGTTACTGTGAATAGCTAAGCGAGTAAAAGATGACCTGATTTCCAAAAGGCATAAAGTTAAAGATGACACATTTCTTTAATATTTTAAGCAAGATTACTTTTTTTATTTCCATCTTTTACAGTTTCAAAATAACAAAAAAGGAAAAGGGCCCGAAGCAAATGTTTGGGCACCCTGCATGGTCAGTACTTAGTAACACGCCCTTTGGCAAGTATCACAGCTTGTAAACACTTTTTGTAGACAGCTAAGAGTCTTCAATTCGTGTTTGGGGGATTTTCGCCCATTCTTCCTTGCAAAAGTCTTCTAGTTCTGTGAGATTCTTGGGCCGTCTTGCATGCACTGCTCTTTTGAGGTCTATCCACAGATTCTCAATGATGTTTAGGTCAGGAGCCTGTGAGGGCCATGGCAAAACCTTCAACTTGAGCCTCTTGAGGTAGTCCATTGTGGATTTTGAGGTGTGTTTAGGATCATTATCCTGTTGTAGAAGCCATCCTCTTTTCATCTTCAGCTTTTTTACAGATGGTGTGATGTTTGCTTCCAGAATTTGCTGGTATCTAATTGAATTCATTCTTCCCTCTACCAGTAAATGTTCCCCGTCCCACTAGCTGCAACACAAGCCCAAAGCACGATTGATCCACCCTTGTGCTTAACAGTTGGAGAGGTGTTCTTTTCATGAAATTCTGCGCCCTTTTTTCTCCAAACATACCTTTGCTCATTGCAGCCAGAAAGTTCTATTTTAACTTCATTATTCCACAGGACTTGTTTCCAAAATGCATCAGGCTTGTCTAAATGTTCCTTTGCAAACTTCTGACACTGAATTTTGTGGTGAGGTCGCAGGAAAGGTTTTCTTCTGATGGCTCTTCCATGAAGGTCATATTTGTGCAGGTGTTGCTGCACAGTAGAACAGTGCACCACCATTTCAGAGTCTGCTAAATCTTCCTGAAGGTCCTTTGCAGTCAAGCGGGGATTTTGATTTGCCTTTCTAGCAATCCTGCGAGCAGTTTTCTCGGTTTTCTAGACCTCAACTTGACCTCCACCGTTCCTGTTAACTGCCATTTCTTAATAACATTACAAACTGAGGAAACGGCTACCTGAAAATGCTTTGCTATCTTCTTATAGCCTTCTCCTGCTTTGTGCGCATCATTTATTTTAATTTTCAGAGTGCTAGGCAGCTGCTTAGAGGAGCCCGTGGCTGCTGATTGTTGAGACAAGGTTTGAGGAGTCAGGGTATTTATAAAGCTTTGAAATTTGCATCACCTGGCCTTTCCTAACGATGACTGTAAACAAGCCATAGTCCTAACAAGCTAATTAAGGTCTGAGACCTTGGTAAAAGTTATCTGAGAGCTCAAATCTCTTGGGGTGCCCAAACTTTTGCTTGGTGCTCCTTTCTTTTTTTCACTCTAAAATTGTACAAAACAAAAATAATATACTAATCTTGCTTAACATGTTGAAAAGAATGTTTTGTCTTTAACTTTATGACTTTTGGAGATCAGTTCATCTTCCACTCACTTAACTATTCACAGTAACAGAAATTTTGACCGGGGTGCCCAAACTTTTGCATGCCACTGTATGTCCGCAAGACAGTGGATCTCAGGGTTGTATTTGATGACATATATGTACTTTGATAATAAATTTACTTTGAACTTTGAATTTATATCTTGGTAGATTGTTTCCCATCTTTCGATATGAAACCATGAGCCAGAATCTGGGAATAGTGTCCTTTCACACTGAAAGCCAACTAATTTTAAAATTGATTAAAAATTCAGCTATATTCCCAATATCATTGATAATGTGGCCAATCATGTCTATTAAAGACAAGACTGAAGCATTTACAACAATGTATATTTGATGTTGGTAGTGTCAAATAGATGATCTGTTTCAGCATCCTGAAATTCCCCACTACCACCTCAGACTTTGTTTCAGAGGTACATTTAATATCAGAGAAATGTATATAATATACACCCTGAAATACTTTTTCTTTGCAACCATCCACGAAAACTGAGGAGTACCCCAAAGAATGAATGACAGTTAAATGTTAGAACCCCAAAGCACCCCCCCCAGCTACCACCTCCCACACATAATCAGCAGCAAAGCTACCACCTCCCCCACCAGCAAAAAAAAGCATCGGCACCCACCATGGAGCACTCAAGCATGTAGCAAAGCATTAATAAAGATTCAGACTTGCAGTACCCCAAAGACTACTCATTCACCCAGTTATTCGACATACCACAGGCTCTTTCTCCCTAATAAGGGAAAAAGAGGTGTCCCCGTTTCACAGCAAAAGGGGAGACATCTCGAACAACTTGCTGATTTATGATGTTAAAAGTCCGTTGCATCGCTTTTTCCGAGCTCTGTGCCCAAAGAACTCGGGTCTCCGGGCGCACCCCAGAGATCTTCCGTCTCCCATGACACACCAGACTGCTGTGGAGGCACCAACCTCGAGTCCACCCGTCTCCAAAGGCACAAAATCTGAAACTCTGAAGGAGAGCTAATCTTCTACTCCTTGTCCTTGGCATATTGAATAATGGCCAGCCGTGAGACCCCAAGACCAGTTCCCATTTCTGCAAATAACCCAAGCCAGCACGTAACTCCAGGTCAGGGACTTCAAAAGAACCCTGAAAGGAAAAAGTAGAGAGATTAAAGATAGAAATAGAGCTATTTCTGAAGATGCAAGCAAAGGAGATCTGTATCTCTCTATTCCCTGCCTCTCCAGATGTTTCCAGAACATTGCTGTGTTCCTATCAAATCCCTTGACAGTGTGTTTCAGGCTTCTACCACTCTGCTTTAAAAAAATACTTTCTAAATCTTCCTTAAACTTCCCCCGTCACCCTAAACCTATAGCACATAGTATTTGACATTTCACAACTCCCCTCCTCCCCCTCCCCCAGAAAATGATTAACTGTCTACTCTATTTGTGTCTCATAATTTTGTATTCTCCTATCAGTCCAACCTCTCGTTGCAGTTAATACAAACATTCCAGGCAACGTCCTGGGAGACCTCTTCTGTACCCTCTCTAAAACCTCCATAGGCTTCCTATAATGTCTTATAATGCAGTGACCATGTACTGCACAAGTACCCCAAATCAGTCCCAAACAAAGGTTTGTAGAGCTGCAATTTTATTTGGACTCTGCCCTGACTGATGAGGTAACCATACCAAATAGTTTTTCTTTCAACCACATTGATGCCGTGGCCAAGAAAGCTCGGCAAAGTCTCTACTTCCTTAGGAGGTTAAAGAAATTTGGCAGCTTGGTATGCCAATTATTCTGTCCATAAATAACAAGCAAGAAGCAGCAAAAAGTGGTGGACCATAGCTTGATACATCAGTGTCCCCTCCCTAGATTTGTGTATATTTCTCACTAATCAAAGACCAAAACCTTGAAAGCTCTTAACACTAGACACATTGGACAGCTTCTGTCCTGCGTTATAACGCTATTCAACAGTTCCCTAGTACCATAAGATGGTCTCATGACCTCACAATATAACTCACTGTAACCTTGTTCCTCATCATCTATCTTCAGAGTGGGAATAAACGGGACCTTTTCAGAATGGCAGGCAATGACTGGTGGGGTACCGCAAGGGTCAGTGCTGGGACCCCAGTTGTTTACAGCAGGCGGTGAAAAAGGCGAATGGTATGCTGGCATTCATAGCAAGAGGATTCGAGTACAGGAGCAGGGAGGTACTACTGCAGTTGTACAAGGCCTTGGTGAGACCACACCTGGAGTATTGTGTGCAGTTTTGGTCCCCTAATCTGAGGAAAGACATTCTTTCCATGGAGGGAGTACAAAGAAGTTCACCAGATTGATTCCTGGGATGGCAGGACTTTAATATGATGAAAGACTGGATCGACTAGGCTTATATTCGCTGGAATTTAGAAGATTGAGGGGGGATCTTATTGAAACGTATAAAATCCTAAAGGGATTGGACAGGCTAGATGCAGGAAGATTGTTCCCGATGTTGGGGAAGTCCAGAACGAGGGGTCACAGTTTAAGGGTAAAGGGGAAGCCTTTTAGGACTGAGATGAGGAAAAACTTCTTCACACAGAGAGTGGTGAATCTGTGGAATTCTGTGCCACAGGAAACAGTTGAGGCCAGTTCATTGGCTATATTCAAGTGGGAGTTAGATATGACCCTTGTGGCTAAAGGGATCAGGGGGTATGGAGGGAAGGCTGGTACAGGGTTCTGAGTTAGATGATCAGCCATGATCATACTGAATGGCGGTGCAGGCTCGAAGGGCCGAATGGCCTACTCCTGCACCTATTTTCTGTTTCTACACTTTCTCTGTGGCTGTTACACTTTATTTTGCACTGTTATTTTTTTTTTATCTTATACTATCTCAAATGCACTATTGTGATGAATTGATCTGTATGAATGAGATGCAAGAGAAGTTTTTCATTTACCTCAATAAATCTAACAATAAATCAATTTACAGCCTTATCCATGTGTTGCTATTTTCAGGACCTGTGGACTTGTCCACCATTTTCCTAAGGGTCTTGTCATTTACTGTATGCTTTCCTCTCGAATTTGACTTCTCAAAATGCAACACCACACATCTCCAGGTTAAACTCTATTTCTCTGCCCAGATTTCTATCTGATCTATAGTCTGGTGTATCCTTGTCCAGCCTTTTTGCTGTCCACAACTCTGCCTCAGACTTAACAGACCACCTACATTTTAGTTCCTATGTGTAAGTCTACAATAATATAACGTCTGGTCCTTAATTTACTGTCAATTAGATATAAAGGAAAACAATTCTTAAGCCTTTTTGATTATTTTCTGTTAAATGTCTGTGATGTTTTACTTGAGTAAACTACTTACAAAAACATAAATTGAACATTAGAACATTAGAAAATTAACCTCTTTCATTGTTTTTCTAGAAGTCTGATCTGTGATGGAAAGAAAGGACTTCTAACGAGGTTATTACAGGTTATGAAAAAAGAACCTGTTGAATCTTCCTTCAGGTGAGTTTCCTCTACAATTCAACAGAATTGGCCACAAAATGCACTCTATTACTAAACAAAACTCCAGCAGGAAAGACCAGCTGTACCAGTTACATTTTATTTCCCTTATTTTTTACTTTGGGAGCCCGGTTGTGAATATTAATTCTGCTTTCCCTTCTATTAAATATAATGTGATCTATGCTGGGTTTGCTGTTCATTGTCTTACTTTGTCTTTTTAGTGACAGGAAGGACCATGCAAGTTAGCTTTCAGTTCAAGGGAACTGTCTCTGGCTCCTTTGAGCTTTGGTGGGATGGGGAGCATTGTTGAAGGGAACATCGAGACCTGGAGGGCTATTTTCAAAATGGTTAATACTTCATCATTATATGCTCGTCATTCCCTCCTACAATTTAAAGTGGTACATAGGGCTCATAGGTCTAAAGACAAGCTCTCTCATTTTTTTTTTTTTGCAGATATATCTCCTTATTGTGACAGATGTAATAATAGAGAGGCTTCATTAGTTCATATGTTTTGGTCATGTTCGAGCCTTGAAATATATTGGAAAGATGTATTCCAAACTTTTTCTGTATTTTTTAAAGCTAATTTTAAGCCCAATCCTTTGACTGCCTTATTTGGTATTGTTGAGGAACGAGCTAATTTTGGAGCCTTCTCATTTGCGGGTACTGGCTTTTATTTCTCTTATGGCTTGGAGGGCGATCTTGCTTAAATGAAAGGAGGTTGCCCCCCCCCCCCCCCCCAGACACACACATGCTCAAGGGTTATGCAATGTTATGTCATGTTTAAATTTAGAGAAGATTATTCTTTCCTCGATTTCTGATTCTAATCAAGATTTTCAAACGTTATGGGGACCCTTTCTGAATTATTTTGAAAATCTTTGAATTGTTATTAAAATATAGATCTGGGCTATTATTATAAAACCCTATATGGTAAAGTACTTTTTTTACGAACCAGCTTTGTCTTGGTAGTGGGTGTAGATTTTTTTTATAATATAATTAACCATATTATTGTATTTCATAATTCAATTTATTTTATTTGATCATGAATATGGGATACTGAGATTGTATCAGTGTGATTTATATATAGTGCATTATGTGCTACCTTATTTTGATTTATAGTAAGTATCCTTATGAATTCTGTATTTATGTGTATGAAATTTAATAAGAATATTGGAAAAAGAAAGAAGGAAACATCATGGAATTTTTATCTCTATAATTCCCTTTGGATATCCATCCCTTGGAGCTCAGTGAATTTTAAGCTTTTTAATCCTATTATTATTTTAACTTGGCACTGAGCACCCTCATCAGGGACATAAGCAGTGGCCTCAGACTGAAGCAAAATGAGACTTGTTAAAAAAAAAAGTAAAACCATGAATTTAATGTGGTTTGAAATGTTAACGCACGATAAAATAATTGCCAAATCTGCTAGATATGTAATTAAGAACAGATTTGCATAAATGGGAAGTAGATGCGTTCTCTTTTTTTGTGTAGAAAATGCATTTATATTGAAAGAACTTGCTTATTTCATCCATAATAGTGCAGAACATAAAATCATTGGCTTAATTTCCAACTTGTTAGTGTATTATAGCTGGTGGAGCAGTGCTGTGTAGATGTACTGCACATGGATTACAAGCCAGCCTGTTGCTCTATAATTAAATATTAATGCACATTCTCTAAACAAAAATAGCTGATGGTGCCAGGTGCTATATGACCATACCTAATGAATAATTCGAAAATGGGAGGACACCCAACTATCATGCAGACCTCATGAATGATACTTTCTTACTCTCCTTCCCGGTAGATTCTGGCAGGCAAGAGCAGTTGAGAGCTTTCTGCGAGGAGTGACTTCTTATGCAGATCAGATGTTCCTTTTGAAACGCGGTCTGCTGGAGGTAATTGCAAACTATTTTGTAAATGATCAAGCTAGCCAGCCTTCTGAGCAGGGATTTCCCATAAACTTCATTTTTATTAATAAATATGACTTTTTAAAAATTCTACATGTCAACCAGTGCAGTCCAGGAAGGAGCATTTAGCCCATGATCACTGTTCCCTCCAAGCTGCACATGTGCACGGCTATGCCATAACTGAAAAGTTCCTACACAGGTTTCAGGCCTGTAAAATTTCCTGCTCAGAAGCCCAGCTGTAAAAGAAAATAGAGGGAATGTTGCATGATGTCTGTGACAACCATGATGCCACTCAAAGCTAATTCTATCTGCCTGCACGTCGTCCATATCTCTGTATCACCTGCCTGCTCGTGTATCCACATAAAAATGGCTATTATAGCACATTACAGGCCCTTCAGGCCACAATGTTGTGCCGACCTTTTAACCTACTCCAAAATCAATCTGGCCCTTCCCTCCTACACAGCCATTCATTTTTTTCCTCTTAAGAATTTCTTAAATGGCCCTAATGTATCTGCCTCTATCACACACCCACCACACTGTTTTAAAAAAAAAACTTGCCTCTGACAACCCCACTATACTTTCCTCCAATCACCCTTAAGATTGTGCTTCCTTGTAATAGCCTTGGAAAAAGTCTCTTGCTGTCCACTTGAACTATGTCTTTTATTATCTTGTACACCTCTATCAAGTCACCTCTCATCCTCTTTTGCTCCAGAGAGGAAATCACTAGTTCACTCAACCTATCCTGAGAAGAAATGTTCTCTAATCCAGATAGAGTTCTGGTGAATCTTCTCTTTCACATCCATCCTACAGACCCCATTTCCAGAAAAGTTGGGATGTTTTCCAAAATGCAATAAAAACAAAAATCTGTGATATGTTAATTCACATGAACCTTTATTTAACTGACAAAACTACAAAGAAAAGATTTTCAATAGTTTTACTGACCAACTTAATTGTATTTTGTAAACATACACAAATTTAGAATTTGATGGCTGCAACACACTCAACAAAAGTTGGGACAGAGGCATGTTTACCGTTGTGTTACATCACCTTTCCTTTTAGTAACACTTTTTAATCGTTTTGGAACTGAGGATACTAATTGTCGTAGGTTTGCAATTGGAAATTTTGTCCATTCTTGCTTGATATAAGACTTCAGCTGCTCAACAGTCCGTGGTCTCCGTTCTCTGATTCTCCTCTTCATGATGCGCCATACATTTTCAATAGGAGATAGATCTGGACTGGCAGCAGGCCAGTCAATCACACGCACTCTGTGTCTACAAAGCCACGCTGTTGTAGCCCGTGCAGAATGTGGTCTGGCATTGTCCTGCTGAAATAACCATGGACGTCCCGGGAAGAGACGTCGCCTTGATGGCAACATATGTCTCTCTAAAATCCTAATATACGCCTCAGAGTCAATGGTACCTTCACATACATGCAACTCACCCATGCCTTGGGCACTGATGCACCCCCATACCATCACAGATGCTGGCTTTTGCACCTTTCGCTGATAACAATCTGGATGGTCGATTTCATCTTTGGCACGGAGAACTCGACGCCTGTTTTTTCCAAAAACTAGCTGAAATGTGGACTCGTCTGACCACAGCACACGGTTCCACAGTCTTTCGGTCCATCTGAGATGAGCTCGGGCCCAGAGAACTCGCCGGCGTTTCTGCATAGAGTTGATGTATAGCTTCCTCCTTGCGTAATACAGTTTCAAGTTGCATTTCTGGATGCAGCGACGGACTGTGTTGAGTGACAATGGTTTTCCGAAGTACTCTCGAGCCCAGTTGGCTATAATTGTCACAGTAGCATGACGGTTTCTTAGGCAGTGCCGCCTGAGGGCTCGAAGATCACGCGCATTCAACAGTTTTCGGACCTTGCCCTTTACGCACTGAGATGTCTCTGAATTCTCTGAATCTTTTCACAATATTATGTACTGTAGATGTTGAAAGACCTAAATTCTCTGCAATCTTGCTTTGAGAAATGTTCCTTTTGAATTGACTAACAATTCTCTCACAAATTTTGGCACAAAGGGGTGAGCCAAGACCCATCCTTGCTTACAAAGACTGAGCCTTTGATGGACGCTACTTTTATACCCAGTCATGATACCTCACCTGCTACCAATTAGCCTGCTTAATGTGGAGTCTTCCAAACCAGTGTTACTTGAACATTCTGTGCACTTTTCAATCTTATTTTAACTCTGTCTCAACTTTTGTTGAGTGTGTTGCAGCCATCAAATTTTAAATTTGTGTATATTTACAAAATACAATTAAGTTGGTCAGCAAAACTATTGAAAATCTTTTCTTTGTACTTTTGTCAGCTAAATAAAGGTTCACGTGAATTAACATATCACAGATTTTTGTTTTTATTGCATTTTGGAAAATATCCCAACTTTTCTGGAAATGGGGTTTGTATATTAACAACTAGAATATTCTGAGTGTGGTCTAACCAGGACTTGTATAGGTCTGCAACATTACTCCGCAGCTCTTGAACTCAATACCCTAACTAACAAAGGCTAACATACCATAACACAGCCTCAACAACCCTATCAACTTGCACAATAACTGAGGAATCTATGGATGTATGCTATGTATTGAGGCTGCAGTTAAAGCATTGCATCCAACTCTGGGCACAACACTTAAGATGGGGATCAGAAGAAATGTATTGGTATGGCTCAACAGGTAAGACAGCTGAGTTTTGGATGTACCTGCGAGAGGTTTTAAAAAAAATTGAAACAGCAATTCTATCAGGATTGTTGATGGGAGACAATCATCAAAAGAAGTTAAGTTCTGGTATTTTTCTTTTTGTAGCACATTTTGTTCTGCATTATTGACAGCGAATGCAAATCAAGGGATGTGTTGCAGAGTTACTTTGATCTTTTGGGCGAGCTGATGAAATTCAACATTGATGCCTTCAGGAGGTTTAATAAATATGTAAACACAGAGGAGAAGGTGAGTGAGATTGATATTTATGAGTTTTTTTTAAGATATTGCAAGTTCCTCGTGTTTCAACTTTCAATAAAAATACCTATGTTGTTCTGATTTTCTATAAATAACAGTTCATTAATTTGCTTTGTAGGGAATGATACCTGGCCTTTGTGACTAAAATCCTATATCACTGCATTTCATTCATGGTTAGGCCACGGTGAGAGTTCCTGTGCTGTTCTCTGTTCACTCTTAACAGGAGCATCTTGGCCTTGAACTCTCCCATCTCACTTTGAAAAGCCTCCCACTAGCCTTGTACTTCTTGGTTCTTTTTCCTTATCTACATGCGGGATTTCGTATACTTAAGTATACATAAATATAAATTATACATACATAGTATAAACATGGCCTTAGCATTAATCTGTATTGAACATCACTTGTTGCAAGCATCCACTCACACATGCATCCCTCTTCCATCATTTCTCTCCTTTTGTTAAACTAACTTTGGTCCAGTTTCGCAACTTTCCCTTCACCTTTTGAATCCCTCTCCCCTTTGGGACCTTACAAGGTAAATTCTTCTCTACTGCCCTCATCAGTGCACTCCAGTTCGTGTGTTGTCTTCAGCTAATGTTTTTTATTCTAAGTTAATGTTACTAACTGTCAAGTAACACATTGTCTGTCTTCAGTTTCAGATTTTCTTGAAACAAATCAACAGTTCTTTAGTGGATTCTAATATGTTGGTTCGCTGCATAGTGTTGTCCTTGGACCGATTTGAGAGCCAAACAGATGCTGTAAAAGGTATGACAAAAATGAAACCATTATTCAAGCAACTGAGAAACTTCAGGTATTCTGCACTGTAATTTTTTTGTGTCCCTCTTCTTCAAACTGTGGGCAACACTCGACATAAATTTATCATTTTAGATGCAACTCAAAAATAAGAATGGTGTGATCAAAGGTGGGATTATACAATGGCACCTCACACTCCTTCAAATAGCCTCTGAGACTTTGAGGAACAGGTGTGCAGGCTGATCAGGGAAAGGTATAAAAATAACAAGGTTGTTAGAATGGGTGACTTTAGCTAGCATGCTCTTTAGCGCAAGTGGTTTAGGATGGGCAATGTTTAGTAGGTACATCCATGAGGGTTTCTTTAATCAATATGTAAATAGTCCAACAATAAGATGGGCCATACTGAACCTGATGTTGGGTAATAAGCTTGGCCAGGTGACTGATCTTTCAGTAGAGGACATTGATCACAGCTTAATTTTTAAGGTAGTTATAGATAAGGATAAGTATGAAACTTGCAAGGGAATATTGGAGCAGGGCAAATTATTAGAGAAATAGAGAGAGTTAATTGGGAACAGCTGTTTTTGGGCAAGTCCACATCTGACACTTAGAGGAGGGCCATGAAAAGTCCTTGGCAAATAGGATTAAAGAGAAGCCCTTGCACATGCACATCTCCTTTGAACTTGTCCCCTCTCACCTTAAATGCATACCCTTTGTTATTAGACATTTCAGACCTTGGGAAAAGGATACTTGCTGTCCATATATGTGATAAAGGGCTGGGCATGTGCTGTTCTGATACTGACCACTTGTGCCTATTTTCAGTTGCAGAAGTGATTTCCCAGTGCTGCCTGTTGTCCTACATGTCCCACGTTGAAAACCGCCTCTCTTTTCTTTTCCGTCTAATTAACATTATTCAAGTCCAGACCCTCACGCAGGTAAACTGATTTTTTGTTTTGTAATGTCATATTCAAATTCTTGTCAACTATAAGTATTTCAGCATAATCTCTGATATTCTGATGTCAGTTTATTTCCATTGTAAGTGAACATTTTAGAGCTGATGTCATTAAGCAGTAAATGGAGTAGGCATTTGCTTGGAGATCAGGTGAAGTTGATAAGCTATCCTTCTGAGATCATGAAATCCATTAGGGAATATGCTTGGGAGGCTATTTTGGATTGTTTTAATTTAACTGTATATTATAGGGGGTGAAAGGAATTTGCACCACCAAAGGAGGCTGTTTTCCAATTGTATCCATGCTGCCCTAAAGTAAACTTTGAGTGAAATCTTACTTCTCAATTCCTGATCCATCAGAGTTACAATCCTTCAAGTGTTCAATTAATGTGGTAGTGTCTCTGCCTCCTCCGAACTTCCAGCCAATAATTTCCAGACCCCACTGGATTGGATCAACCCCTCTCTCATCCTTCAGCTACCTGCTCCCTAGTTATTGTTTCTGTTTCAAATGGAAATTAACTCGTTACCTATATACTACTAAAATTCTCATGCTCTGTCTGTTTGTGACCTCCAATTAGCGCAAACGGTGCATTACAACGGCACTATGTTTGGCTAAGTCGACTTAAGATGCGCTAACTTACAGAATGCAGGCAAAGTTCAGGGTTATATATTCGTATAAAATTGCTCACTTGCCAAAATCAACAGCCCCACTTTCATCCAAGAGCTGATGTCAGCCATGATGGAAACCGTGGCGCGACACCACGACGCATGCGCACGGCCAGCCTCCGAAGCGACTCACGATGCTCACAGCAGTGACACCAACCGGAGCAAAAGGGCAGGGCAGCTCCATTTCAAGCGGTCACATTCTGCTAATCACCATCAGCATATGCAGGATTGGGACAGATCAAATTGAGACTCATCAATAAGAGATAATTAAATCTTATTGTAATGACGTACTTCAAGACACCCATCAAACCCTTTGCTGCAGTCAAGGGACAGTGGTGAGTACATCTCGTCCATTTAGGAGAACGCCAACCACATCATCAAGAATAATCAGCATCCTGGAGGCTTTGGTGTTACTGCTTTGTATCTACTATCTAGCATTAGGGTAAAAAAAATATGGTCAGCCTAATTATGCTGCGTGGAAAGAGAAAGGGGATATTATGGTCAAGAGATGATGCCAAACATCGTTGGGAAGCAGCAAGGAGAGGGAGAGAACAAGAATCAGATGAGGTCAGGGCCACACGACTCCAGGATCAAAAAGTCAGGACAAAAAAGATGAGAGAAGAAGAGACAGAGGAGGAGAGGCATGCACTTCTCCAAAATGACAACAACTGGCATAGAAGGAGGAGAGACGAAGAGACAAAGGAGCTGAGAAATGCACGTCTCCCGGATCAGAGACAAAGAACAAACAGCAGAAGAGATGAAGAAACAGAGGATGAAAGGGCTGCACCTCTCCAGAATGACAACAAGAGACAGAAGGGTGGCAGATCAACCAGAAATGATGCCATCAAAAGTGTCCTTCGTTAAACGAGGAGGAGCTATATTTGCCTTGCTACGCGTCGTTCTTCTTTAATAAACTGAGGTTTTCTTCTTCAATTTCAAAAGCAAAGTGATACCAATAGCATTCAGGAAAATTTAATGTTCATTCTGGTCACATCAGACTACACTACCCTTCTCTCAAAGAGTGCCCCAACGGGTCACCCTGTGGTCTAGTTGTTAACTATTAACTATAACTGTTAACCAGGCTGTAAGTTAATATGATACATCTCAATTAAAACTTTTGTTTCACTGGGGGTAACACAGCCCATTCCCATCTCTTCCCTTAAAAGTATTTCTGAAGCTCTGACAACATTCTTACAGTTCTCCTCTACACTCTTGCATTCTCCTTGCAGTATGGTTACCAGAATTCTATTGTAGCTGAGGTCAGACTTGTATTTTCTGTAATCATATCTTAGCTTCCCCACTTTCTGTGCCTGGGCCAATAAAAGCAAGTGTTCTGAATACCACCATCTTATTCAGGGGTCTGTGGATATAAACTTCAGGATCTCTCTGTTCCTGGAGCAGAGAATGTTGAGCCTGTGAACTCCACCATTAAAGCAATTGTAGCTAAGTCATTAAGTGTATTGAAGAAAGAACTGAATACAGTTCTTGGGGGCCAAGGGATTAAGGAATATGGGGGAAGGTAGCAGGAACAGGGTACTGAATTTATGTGATCAAGTCTGTTATTAAATGATTGAGTAGGCTTTTGGAATTGAATGTGCTAATTTGATGTGTCTGTGGTAGATTTCTGGATATTAAGTGAATTAAGGGGTCCTGTGGTAGCCATGATGTTATTGCATGGTACAAGGTACACACAACCAAATGATCAACTACCGTATATTCCAGAGTATAAGCCAACCCCGCCCCTCCCCCCCCCCCCCATTTTCAAGGTTAAAAAAGTGAGTTTTTCATGTTACCTTTGTATTAGCTGATCCCTTTTGTAGAGGTTTTTGATTTAACCAGAAAAGATCACAAGATTTCACACGCTGGTACTCAGCTTTGCCGGATCCGGAACCTGGAAATTTTGTGAACCAATACCTGCTAAGAAAACGGGCCTACGCATTGTAGAGCGTTATAAGCGAATTCTTAATAAATAAATCAGGGAGAGAAGTTTTGGATTAGGTCTCCAATGGTAAAGAATCCTCTGAAATGTAACTCCCGTGAAACCATTTAGCGCCCATCGTAATCTCATTAAAACATAACACAGGGTGGCGGGATCAGTACGTGTACTCAGTATTGAGTTTGCGACCACCATGTACAAAAGATTAAAACAAATGTAATATGATGCTAGCTTCAGGCTGAAGGTTGTTGTTTTTGCTAAAGGAACAAATAATTCTGCAGCTGCTAAGAAGTTTAGTGTAAATGAGAAACAAGTGAGAGAGTGGAGAAAGGCAGAGGACACGCTGAGGGAAATGCCAAAGATGAAATGTGCAAACCGCAGGAAAACATGCCAGTGGCCAGAACTGGAAGAAAAAGTTTTAGAGTCGGTGAATCACCAGCGATCGTCTGGATGCATTGTTACCAGAGAAATGATTCGAGTTCAAGCGTTGAAATGGGATGAAAAACGCCGTGAGGTCAGCAAAAATTTCAAAGCTATGCGAAGTTGGTGCACCCGATTTATGAATAGACGTGATCTTGTGTTGAGACAAGAAACAAAGATTGCTCAGAAAATTCCTGCAGGTTGTTGTTTACGTCCAATAACGCTGCTGGATGGACGAAGCGGGTTGCTTGAAGTGGGTTAAAGAGGTGTGGTGTCAGCGTCCCAAAGGTTTCGGGAAGGAAAAGTGGCTACTTGTCTGGGACATGTTCGAAGTGCACTTATCAGGTGAGACAAAAGCAGCATTGAAAGCTGAAAATACGGACATTGCAGTCATCTCTGGTGGTTTGATGTCCGTGCTCCAGCCAATAGATGTGTGTTTAAACAAACCATTCAAAGAATTCATGCATCGACAGTGGAACAAATTTGACTCAAAAATAGCCAATAAATACGACCTGTCTTCCGTGTGTTCGTTTTTCCAAAGTTGGCACCCTCTGTATAAGCCGACCCCCTAATTTTAGGACCAAAATTTAAGGCCAAATTCTCAGCTTATACACCAGAATTTACGGTAATTAGAAAATAGTAAAGTTTAGCACAATCTGGAAGACCACAATCTGTGCAGATTGGTGATAACGTATCCTCCTCGCTGATCAACACTGGCGCACCTCAGGGGTGTGTGCTTAGCCCACTGCTCTCTCTATACCCATGACCGTGTGGCTAGGCATAGCTCAAATACCATCTATAACTTTGCTGATGATACAACCATTGTTGGTAGAATCTCAGGTGGTGACGAGAGGGCCTACAGGAGTGAGATATGCCAACTAGTGGAGTGGTGCCACAGCAACAACCGGGCACTCAACGTCAGTAAGACAAAAGATTGTGGACTTCAAGAACGGTAAGACAAAGGAACACATACTAATCCTCATAGAGGGATCAGAAGTAGAGAGAGTGAGCAGCTTCAAGTTCCTGGGTGTCATGATGTCTGAGGATCTAACCTGGTCCCAACATATCAATGTAGTTATAAAGAAGGCAAGATTATGTTTCATTAGGAGTTTGAAGAGATTTGGCATGACAACAAATACACTCAAAAACTTCTGTAGTTGTACCGTGGAGAACATTCTGACAGGCTGCACCACTATCTGGTATGGAGGGGCTACTGCACTGGACCGAAAGAACCTGCAGAAGGTTGTAAATCTAGTCAGCTCCATCTTGGGCACTAGCCTACAAAGTACCCAGGACATCTTTAGGGAGAGGTGTCTCAGAAAGGCAGCGTCCATTATTAAGGACCTCCAGCACCCAGGACACGCCCTTTTCTCACTGTTACCATCAGGTAGGAGGTACAGAAGCCTGAAGGCACACACTCAGCGATTTAGGAACAGCTTCTTCCCCTCTGCCATCTGATTTGTAAATGGACATTGAATCTTTGGATACTACCTCTCTTTAATATACAGTATTTCTGTTTTTGCACATTTTTAAAAATCTATTCAATATACATAATTGATTTACATTATATTTATTTTATTATTTTTCTCTCTGCTAGATTATGTATTGCACTGATATGCTGCTGCTAAGTTAACAAATTTCACGTCACATGCCCATGATAGTAAACCTGCTTCTAAGCAGAAATAGAACATCTGTCCAAGGTGATTATTCTATGCACCATTCTGTGGCGCTGTCTTTACTTCTGTGACTTCCCTCAATACAGAAATACTCTCCTACTCGTCAGAAATCCAAGTGGTTCAGCTGGCTCACAGATTTTGTATGCTCCTTTATGGTTCACTGCCGTCCCACTCCACCTGAACATGAACATGGAGAAATCCTTTCTAGTATTGCTGGGTCAACAACCAAAACATGTCTGATGTGATTGGCAGTGGAGCTGGGGTGACATGAAGAAAATACTATTTTCTAGCAAATAGATATTTGTAATTTCTTACTTGGGAAGATGATAGAAGCAGTTTCAGTCCAGTTTCCACAAAAGAGAATTAAACAGGAAGGTGAGAGAGAATGTAGGACCACAAGGAAGGAGCCAGCTAATGAAATTAACCAGAATTACAAGTGAGTTTTTGTAGAAAGTCAGCACATACTAGATGGATTAATTGACTCATTTTCTCTGACAGTCACAGTCATTTGGCACTGCTAATGCTTCTACTGTCTCTTGCAACCATTCAGACATTTTGCCCACCTACTCAAATCACATTTTCCTACATTTAAGACTATAGCCCTGTCTATAATTTGTCTATATAAGTGTCAGTCTAAATGTTTCTTAAACATGATATCTAATTCCACCCTTGCAGCCCTTTGCAGATGTTACACACTTTCTTTCTATGTTGTAGGAAAGAAGCTTAGCCATGAGCTCCTCCTTTTAAAAACCTGCCTCTTACAAATCTATATTCTCTTGATTTTTTTTTTCTTTAAAATATTTTTATTAATTACTTGCATAGATGAATATAAATTACATTATAATATTATGGAAACAGAAACAAAATTGAAATGCCCCATTTCTATGTATCGTAAATTAACCATAATATTGAAAAGGTATATTTTATTCTAATCTAAAGCAAAATCAGAACCCCAAAATAAAAAAAAGGAGAGGAAAAGAAAAAGGTTTTGTTAAAAGAAAAGAAAAAAAATCTTGGGCATATAGTCGTAAATTCAAACATATAATCATTACTCCTAGATCCCTCTGTTCTACAGCATTCCTCAATGCCCTACCATTTACCATGTATGTCCTATTTTGATTAGTTCTACCAAAATGTAGCACCTCATATTTTTCAGCATTAAACTCCATCTGCCATCTTTCAGCCCACTCTTCTAACTGGCCTAAATCTCTCTGCAAGTTTTGAAAACCTACCTCATCATCCACAATACCACCTATCTTAGTATCATCTGCATACTTACTAATCCAATTTACCACCCCATCATCCAGATCATTAATATATATGACAAACAACATTGGACCCAGTAGAGATCCTTGAGGCACACCGCTACACACCGTCCTCCAATCTGACACACAGTTATCCACCACTACTCTCTGGCGTCTCCCATCTAGCCACTGCTGAATCCATTTTACTACTTCCATATTAATGCCTAACGATTGAACCTTCCTAACTAACCTTCCGTGTGGAACCTTATCAAAGGCCTTACTGAAGTCCATATAGACAACATCCACCGTTTTACCCTCGTCAACTTTCTTAGTAACCTCATCAAAAAATTCAATGAGATTTGTCAAACATGACCTTCCACGCACAAATCCATGTTGACTGTTCCTAATCAGACCGTCTATCCAGAAAATTATATATACCGTCTCTAAGAATACTTTCCATCAATTTACCCACCACTGACGTCAAACTCACAGGCCGATAATTGCCAGGTTTACTCTTAGAACCCTTTTTAAACAATGGAACCACATGAGCAATATGCCAATCTTCCGGCACCATTGCTGTTTCTAATGACATTTGGAATATTTCTGTCAGAGCCCCTACACTAACTTCCCTCAAAGTCCTAGGGAATATCTTGTCTGGACCCGGAGACTTATCCACCTTTATATTCCTTAAAAGTGTCAGTGCCTCCTCTTCTTTAATTGTCATACTTTCCATAACTACCCTACTTGTTTCCTTTACCTTACACAATTCAATATCCTTCTTCTTAGTGAATACCGAAGAAAAGAAATTGTTCAAAATCTCCCCCATCTCTTTTGGCTCCGCACATAGCTGTCCACTCTGATTCTCCAAGGGACCAATTTTATCCCTCACTATCCTTTTGCCACTAACATAACTGTAGAAACCCTTGGATTTATTTTCACCTTACTTGCCAAAGCAGCCTCGTATCTTTTAGCTTTTCTAATTTCTTTCTTAAGATTCTTTTTACGTTCTTTATATTCCTCAAGTACCTCATTAACTCCAAGCTGCCTATATTTATTGAAGATCTCTCTCTTTTTCTGAACCAAGTTTCTAATATCTCTTGAAAACCATGGCTGTCTCAAGCCTTTAACCTTTCCTTTCAACCTAACAGGAACATAAAGATTCTGAACCCTCAAAATTTCACTTTTAGATTACCTCCATTTCTCTGTTACATCCTTCCCATAAAACAAATTTTCCCAATCCACTCCTTCTGAATCCTTTCGCATTCCCTCAAAATTAGCCTTTCTCCAATCAAAAATCTCAATCCTAGGTCCAGTCCTATCCTTCTCCATAATTACACTGAAACTAATGGTATTGTGATCACTGGACCCGAAGTGCTCCCCAACAAATACCTCCGTCACCTGCCCTGTCTCATTCCCTAACAGGAGATCCAAAACTGCTCCTTCTCTAGTTGGTATCTCTATGTATTGCTTCAAAAAGCTATTCTGTACACATTTTACAAACTCCAAACCATCCAGCCCTTTTACAGAATGGGCTTCCCAGTCTATGTGTGGAAAATTAAAATCTCCCACAATCACAACCTTGTGCTTACTGCAAATATCTGCAACCTCCTTACAAATTTGCTCCTCCAGTTTTCGGTCCCCATTAGGTGGTCTGTAATACACCCCTATAAGCGTCACAACACCTTTCCTATTCCTCAATTCCACCCAATAGCCTCCCTAGACGAGTCCACTGATCTATCCTGCCAGAGGACTGCTGTTATATAATCTCTGACAAGCAATGCAACAGCTTCCCCCTCTTGCTCCTCCTATTCTATCACACCTGAAGCAACGAAATCCTAGAATATTTAGTTGCCAGTCACACCCCTCCTGCAACCACGTTTCACTAATAGCTACAACATCATATTTCCAGGTATCAATCCATGCTCTAAGCTCATCCACCTTTCTTACAATGCTCCTAGTATTAAAATAGATGCATTTAAGAAACTCTCTGCCTCCCACTTTCTGTTTATCCTTAATTGAGCAAACAACTTTGTTATCTTCTTCTTTTTCCCTTACATCAACCTCCCCTCTCCTAGTATCCTTAATTTGATTCTCTCCCCCCAACCACTCTAGTTTAAAGTCACCTTAGTAGCCCTTGCAAATCTCCTCGCAAATAACCCTAGGTAATTTCTAAAGTAAGCACATGTTCAGCACAGCAAGGTTTTCTATATTTCTGGGTTATTACACAACAGCCAATCTAAGATAGTCTTTCCCCAAGTAGGATCAAGCACAAGCTGCTCTAAAAAGCCATCTTCTAGGCATTCAACAAATTCTCCCTCTTGCAATCTGATACAGGTGTTCCCCGCTTTTCGAACGTCCACTTTACAAAACCTCACTGTTACGAAAGACCTACATTAGTACCCTGTTTTCGCTAACAGAAGGTGTTTTCACAGTTACAAAAAAAGCAGCGCGCGCCCCGAGCAGCCGCTCTCCCCCAGATTGGGAACTGCAATCTCGCCAGCATTGCTTAAACACGTGTCTGTGAGCAGCCATTTGCAAGATGAGTTCTATGGTATCGGAAAAGCCTGAAAGAGCTCGTAAGGGTGTTACACTTAGCATAAAACTAGACATAATTAAGTGTTTTGATCGTGGTGAGCGAAGTAAGGACAAAGTGTGGAAGCTGACGAAGATGATGTTGAAGAGGTTTTGGCATCCCATGACCAAGAACTGATAGGTGAAGAGCTGATGCAGTTGGAAGAGGAAAGGATAAAAGTTGAAACCGAATGTAGTAGTGATAAAGTACGACTTTAATTTTGAAAGGGTACAGAGGTTTAGGGGATATTTCCAGGATGATTTGAGCCCTTACAAAGAACTGTGTGATAGAAAAATGCTTGAGGCTGAGCAGTCAAGCAAGCCTTCCACATCAGCCACAGCAGATGATGAACCTTGACCTTCGACATCGAGGCCGGCAGAGATAGAAGAAGATGAACTGCCTGCTCTAATGGAAACAGATGACGATGAGATGACACCCCAGTATCCCACCATCCCAACCACCCAGGCCGCAGACAGATACCGATTCACGGAGAATGCAGCGGTATCCGGGAGGCACACAGCGCATCTTTAAGAAAAAAGCCGAAATAAACATGCTAATTAATTAGGTGCCGCCCAGCACATAATTAATTAGCATGTTTATTTTGGCTTTTTTCTTAAAGATGTGCTGTGTGCCTCCCGGCTACCGCTGGACCCCTGCGTGCTTCGCGGCAATGTATCGGGTTGCTGCCCGGAGGGTGGGGGCCACTGCACTACCCCAACCTCCGACTTAGCCTAACACACCATCATCAGTGTGCTCGACGCTGTCCTAATTCCGGTAAGTGATACTACACTGTACATACATTATTTCTACTTATATCGGCTGTGTATTTTTACGTGTTATTTGGTATGATTTGGCAGCTTCATAGTTTAAAGGTTACTGGAGAGAGCCTGCACCGTGTTTTTGCCGATGGCACTTGCGTGAGATTTTCGCTACAGAGAACAGTTCAGGCAATGATTGTGGAAAAGTATTTCTACTTTATATAAGCTGCGTATTTATCATATCATTCCTGCTTTTACTATATGTTACTGTTATTTTAGGTTTTATGTGTTATTTGGCATGATTTGGTAGGTTATTTTTGGGTCTGCGAATGCGCACAAAATTTTCCCATATAAATAAATTGCAATTGCTTCTTCACTTGACGACATTCTGGCTTACGAACTGTTTCATGGGAACGCTCTACCTTCGGATGGCGGGGGAAACCTGTACTAACCTGATTTTCCCATTCCCCTTGCACATTGAAGTCCCCCATTACAATTGTGTCATTATCTTTATTACAAGTCTTATTACTTGAGAAGTTACAGAACCTGGGCCTCCATACCTCCCTCTGCAATTGAATCCTCAACTTCCTAACTGGAAGACCAAAATCTGTGGATTGGTGGTAACATCTCCTCCTTGCTGACGATCAACACTAGTGCACCTCAGGGGTGTGTGCTTAGCCCACTGCTCTACTCTCTCTATGCCCATGACTGTGTGGCTAGGCATAGCTCAAATACCATCTAAAAAAAAAATTGCTGATGATAGAACCATTGTTGGTAGAATCTCAGATGTAGATGAGAGGGTGTACAGGAGTGAGATATGCCAACTAGTGGAGTGGTGTTGCAGCAAAAACCTGGCACTGAACGTCAGTAAGACAAAAGAGCTGATTGTGGACCTCAGGAAGGGTAAGACGAAGGAACACACAACTCATAGAGGAATCAGAAGTGGAGAGAGTGAGCAGTTTCAAGTTCTTGGGTGTCAAGATATCTGAGGGCCTAATCTGATCCCAACATATCAATGCAGCTATAAAAAAGCCAAGACAGTGACTCTTCTACATCATTAGGGGTCTGAAGAGATTTGGCATGTCAACAAGTACACTCGGAAGCTTCTGTAGATGTACCGTGGAGTGCATTCAGACAGGCTGCATCACTTTCTGGTACCGGGGGGTTGTAAATTCCGCTCCGGGGCATGCCCTTCTCTCACTGTTACCATCAGGTAGGAGGTACAGAAGCCTAAAGGCACACACTTTGCAATTCGGGAACAGCTTCTTCCCCTCTCCCATCTGATTCCTAAATGTTCATTGAACCCATGAACACTACCTCACTTTTTTAATATGTATTCTGGTTTTTGTACGATTTTTAATCTTTTCAATATATGTATACTGTAATTAATTTAGTTATCTATTATACTTATTTTTTCCTCCTATATTATGTATTGCGTTGAACTGCTGCTGCTAGGTTAACAAATTTAGTGACACATTCTGATGATAATAAACCTGATCCTGATTCTTTTCCAGCTCTCTTTGCAATTTCAACCCCACATCTTGGCTACTATTTAGAGGCCTATATTTGATACCCATAATGGTGTATCTGCCATGTCTCTTCCTCTCTTAATCTTGTGTACATCTTTTAGCTCACTCCTTGGCCTTCACTTCAAGGAAAACACAAAAGTATCGTATCCAGTCTCTACCCATACCCATTTTCTCCAATCCAGGCAACACACTCTACAATGCAATACCTTCTTTCTGTGGACTCTAAATGCAGCCTAACCAGCTTTAGCAAAATAGCAACATAACGTTCTGACTCTTCGAACTGAGCAAGGGATAAAGCCTTCACCTTTGGAGACCGACAGTAGCTCAAAAGATGTCACTGTGATTTACGTAGTGCCATTAAGATGGCAAAACGGCTGTCGTACTGGGCCGACCGATGCAAAGACCAAAGTACCACAAAAACACTAACACACGTAATTCTTTTTCAAACCTTTATTCTTTACTCATAGCATGCTATGGGGGAAGTTACAGACTGATCTCCCAAAAGAGCCAGTCCAGACACTGCCCCCGAATTACACAATTTATAACATTGATCAGGTAGCAGGAAAGCTTATGATTACAAGTTTAGATAATAGAATCATTTCAATCACATGCTAAGATACAATTAGGTGTAAAATAATCATTGGTCAGTTAGTTATAATTATTTTAAGCCAAAGCTGGCCCATCAGTTCCTCATTCGGACCCTTCCCCTTTTCTCCAGAACGTTCTAGCCCCTACACTATACTTCCCATATTTAGCTATACCTTGAGCTGCTTCTGCAAGATCAGATAGTTCCTTATTTAAGCCTTTGCCTATCTTTAGAGAACAATGACTAGTACGTCACCGGTTGCTGGGTAAAGCTTCTTTGTGATTGTCCAAAACAGTAAGCTTTGGTGATTGATCATTAATTAATCATTGTTCTTAGTCTATACCCCTATTTACCTACCCCTTCACACCATCACGGCAACACAGACAAAATCCAGTCACAGCTTTGCAACAATGAACACAGCGTATGACAAGGACTGCACACCATCGCGGACTTCAAGAGGAAATGCAGCAGTACAGCCATGCTCCCGGGCTAAGTGTTTTTTACACTCAATTTGAAGTTGATAGACTGAACCCCTGAGGGGAGCCGGCGATGAGACCTGCTCCTTGGTCATCTCTGCAGCTGAGGTACATAGAACATTCCAACCTATCAACAGCCGCGAGGCAGCGGGGCCGGACAGCATCCCAGGGCAGGTCCTCAAAGTGTGTGCAGAACAGCTGGTGTGTTTATGGACATTCTTAATCTCTCCCTCTCCCAGTGTGTAGTGCCCTCCTGTTTCAAATCGTCCATCATTGACTCCGTACCTAAGAAAACCAAGGTAGCATGCCTGAACGATTGGGGCCCTATCGCATTCACCTCAATTATAAGCAAATAATTTGAGAAGCTGGTTAATGATTACATCTGCATCATGCTACCACCCACACTGGACCCCCTATAATTTGCCTCCCGAAGGAAGTGGTCTACCAATGATGCCAAAGCCACAGTACTAAACACCTTCCTCGCTCACCTGGAAAAGAAGGATGCTTACGTTAGAATGCTGTTCCTGGACTACAATTCAGCATTCAACACCATAGTTTCCTCCAGACTTGACAGAAAGCTCAGAGACCTCAGCCTGCACCCCACATTGTGCAGCTGGATCCTGACTTCTAATGGATCGCTAACAGGTGGTAAGGATGGGCTCCCTCACCTCTGTCCCTCTGACCCTCAACACAGGTGCCCCCTCAGGTTTGTGTCCTGAGTCCCCTCCTCTACTCCCTTTACAACCATGACTGTGCTGCCACATCTGCTGACCAAATTTGCAGATGACACAACTTTGATCAGCCTTATTTCTAGTGGTAATGAGACATCCTACAGAGGAAAGAAAGGTTGATACCCTGACACAGTGGTGCTAATGTAACAACCTCTTCCTTACTGTCCAAAAACCAAAAGAGCTGATAGTGGATTACAGGAGGAACAGACCCAATCGACATCAATGGGCCTGCAGTTGAGAGGGTGAGTGGTTTCAAGCTCCTCAGTATACACATCACTGAAGATATCACTTGGACTGTACACACTGGCTGTGTGGCAAAAAAATGCACAACAGTGTCTCTTCCACCTCAGGCGACTGAAGAAGTTTGGCATGAGCCCCCAGATCCTCAAGATCTTCTACAGGGACACCATTGAGAGCATTCTGACTGACTGTATTACCACCTGGTGCGGGAACTGCACCAACCTTGATCGCAGAGTGGTACGGACAGCCCAGCGCATCTGTGGACATGAACTTCCCTCTGTTGAGGGCGCTTATAGCAGCAGGTGCGTAAAGAAGGCCTGGAAGATCATTGGGGCACCAGTCACCCCAACCATAAACTGTTACAGCTGTTTCCATCTGGCAGATGGTACAGCAGCATTAAAGCCAGGACCAACAGGCTACAGGACAGCTTCTTTCTAAAAGCCATTAGGTATAAATTCACGTCTGTACATTGCGCTGGAGTCATATTGCAAACAGTTTTACTCCCTCATTGGACGCATGTAAGATTTAAATAAATTCAATTCAATTCAAATTAAATTCCATTCAATTCTTGTATTCCATGCTCTACCCTTCACCCTATCAACCTGTAGTGCTGACGTATAATGAATTAGGTAAATCACTACACAAATCTTAATAGAAGACTGTCACTTTTATTATCTCTACACAAATATCAACATAAATTATGTTGCCCCTGGGCCAATAATTTTAAGTTCTGAATGCTATTTGTTCCCTTGAACCAATACTCCGAGACCACAACTCCAATTTATAATACTACACTGGTGGATCTTCCATTGTTCAAACAATTGATCCTTCTCCTTGCCCCTAGCCCAAGGGTCTTCCTTGCAACACTACTTTGCATCTGAAGCACCTTCTTCTTATCAGTTCAAACAGTAGTGCATTGATTTCATTGGCTCTGGTCCAAGGCAGCACCACTCTGTTCTTCCCTCCTGTTCAAACCAATTTAGTCAGATCAGCCAGTTACTAAACTTAAAATCACGAACACAAACTATCCTGTCTGTAAATCTGCACTTTTTATCTTGCCATAGAACTTACTTGGGAGCAGATGTTCTCAGGGAAATGTACAGCACATATGTGGCAAATGTTCAGGGGATATTTGCGTGGTGTTCTGTGTACGTGCCAATAAGACAGGAAAAGGATGGTAGGGTACAGGAACCGTGGTGTACAAAGGCTGTTGAAAATCTGGTCAAGAAGAAAAGAAAAGCTGACAAAAGGTTCAAAAAATTAGGTAATGATAGAGATCTAGAAGATTACAAGGCAATCAGAAAAGAGCTTAAGAATGAAATTAGGAGAGGCAGAAGGGGCCATGAGAAGGCCTTGGTGAGCAGGATTAAAGAAAACCCCAAGGCATTCTACAAGTACGTGAAGAGCAAGAGGATAAGACGTGAGAGAATAGGACCAATCAAGTGTGACAAAGGAAAAGTGTGTATGGAACCGGAGGAGATGGCTGAGGTACTTAATGAATGTTTTGCTTCAGTATTCACGACAGAAAAGGGTCTTGGCAACTGAAGGGCTGACATATATCTAATTGAAAAGACTGAGCATATAGACATTAAGAAAGAGGTTGTGCTGGAGCTTTTAGAAAGCATCAAGTTGGTTAAGTCTCTGGGTCCAGATGAGATGTATCCCAGGCTACTGTGGGAGGCGAGGGAGGAGATTACCGAGTCTCTGGCAATGATATAACCATATAACAATTACAGCACGGAAACAGGCCATCTCAGCCCTTCTACTCCGTGCTGAACTCTTACTCTCACCTAGTCCCACCGACCTGCACTCTGCCCATAACCCTTCATTCCTTTCCTGTCCATATATCTATCCAATTTAACTTTAAATGACAACATCGAACCTGCCTCAACCCCTTCTGCTGGAAGCTCGTTCCACGCAGCTGCCACTCTCTGAGTAAAGAAGTTCCCCCTCATGTTACCCCTAAACTTTTGCCCTTTAACTCTCAACTCATGTCCTCTTGTTTGAATCTTCCCCACTCTCAATGGAAAAAGCCTTTCCACGTCAACTCTATCTACCCCTCTCAATTTTAAATACCTCTATCAAGTCCCCCCTTAATCTTCCACGCTCCAAAGAATAAAGACCCAACTTGTTCAACCTTTCTCTGTAACTTGGGTGATGAAACCCAGGTAACATTCTAGTAAATCTTCTCTGTACTCTCTCTATTTTGTTGACATCTTTCATATAATTCGGTGACCAGAACTGTACACAATACTCCAAATTTGGCCTTACCAATGCCTTGTACAATTTCAACATTACATCCCAACTCCTATACTCAATGCTCTGATTTATAAAGGCCAGCATAGCAAAAGCTTTCTTCACCACTCTATCCACATGAGATTCCACCTTCAGAGAACTATGCACCATTATTCCTAGATCCCTCTGTTCTACAGCATTTTTAATGCCCTACTATTTACCATGTATGTCCTGTTTTGATTAGTCCTACCAAAATGTAGCACCTCACATTTTTTCAGCATTAAACTCCATCTGCCATCTTTCAGCCCACTCTTCTAACTGGCCTAAATCTCTCTGCATTGAAAACCTACCTCATCATCCACAACACCACCTATCTTAGTATCATCTGCATACTTACTCATCCAATTTACCACCCCATCATCCAGATCATTAATGTATATGACAAACAACACTGGACCCAGTACAGATCCCTGAAGCACACCACTCGTCACCGGCCTCCAATCTGACAAATGGTTATCCACCACTACTCTCTGGCGTCTCCCATTCAGCCACTGCTGAATCCATTTTACTACTTCAATATTAATATCTAACGATTGAACCTTCCTAACTAACCTTCCATGTGGAACCTTGTCAAAGGCCTTACTGAAGTCCATATAGACAACTTTCCTCGTAACCTCTTCAAAAAATTCAGTAAGATTTGTCAAACATGACCTTCCACGCACAAATCCATGTTGACTGTTCCTAATCAGACCCTGTCTATCCAGATGATTATATATACTATCTCTAACAATACTTTCCATCAATTTAACCCACCACTGACGTCAAACTCACAGGCCGATAATTGCCAGGTTTACTCTTAGAACCCTTTTTAAACATAGAACAACATGAGCAATACGCCGATCCTCCGGCACCATCCACGTTTCTAATAACATATGAAATACTTATGTCAGAGCCCCTGCTATTTCCACACCAACTTCCCTCATGGTCCTAGGGAATATCCTGTCAGGACACGGAGACTTATCCACTTTTATATTCCTTAAAAGTGCCAGTACTTCCTCTTCTTTAATCTTCATAGTTTCCATAACTTGCCTACCTGTTTCCCTTATCTTACACAATTCAATATCCTTCTCCTTAGTGAATACCAAAGGAAAGTAATTGTTCAGAATCTTCCCCCATCTCTTTTGGCTCCAAACATAGCTGTCCACTCTGATTCTCTAAGGGACCAATTTTATCCCTCACTATCCTTTGGCTTTTATTATAAATGATAATCTTTGCATCATCAATGGGGACGGGAGAGGTTCTGGAGAATTGGAGGGTGCAGATGTTGTTCTCTTATTCAAGAAAGGGAGTAGGGATAGCCCAGGAAATTATTGACCAGTGAGTCTTTAGATATGGCCCTTGTGGCTATGGGGGTCAGGGGGTATGGAGGGAAGGCTGGGGCGGGGTTCTGAGTTGGATGATCAGCCATGATCATAATAAATGGCGGTGCAGGCTCGAAGGGCCGAATGGCCTACTCCTGCACCTATTTTCTATGTAATTTGATGGAGAAGATCCTGAGAGGCAGGATTTATGAACATTTGGAGAGGACCTCAAGGGTGGCGTTCTCAGGATTGCTGCCAGTGCTACGTGACAGTGATGGTAAGAATTGGAGGAGATGGCAGTTGAATGCGTGGCTGAGGTGTTGGTGCAGGGAGCGGGGTTTTAGATTCTTGGATCATTGGGATCTCTTCTGGGGAAGGTGGGACCTGCACAGATTGGATGGGTTGCACCTGAACTCGAGAGGGAGCAATATCCTTGCAGGTAGGTTTGCTAGCATTGTTCGGGAGGGTTTACACTAATTTGCAAGGGGGATGGGACCCAGAGCGATAGAGCAGTGAAAGAAATGCATGGAGTAAAGCCAGATCTAACATATAGAGAGGCTTTGAGGAAAGAGAAGCAGAATAAATGATGTAAAGATAGAAACATAGAAAATAGGTGCAGGAGTAGGCCATTCGGCCCTTCGAGCCTGCACCGCCATTTATTATGATCATGGCTGATCATCCAACTCAGAACACCGCCCCAGCCTTGCCTCCATACCCCCTGACCCCCGTAGCCACAAGGGCCATATCTAACTCCCTCTTAAATATAGCCAATGAACTGGCCTCAACTGTTTCCTGTGGCAGAGAATTCCACAGATTCACCACTGTCTGTGTGAAGAAGTTTTTCCTAATCTCGGTCCTAAAAGGCTTCCCCTCTATCCTCAAACTGTGACCCCTCGTTCTGGACTTCCCCAACATCGGGAACAATCTTCCTGCATCTAGCCTGTCCAATCCCTTTAGGATCTTATACGTTTCAATCAGATCCCCCCTCAATCTTCTAAATTCCAACGAGTACAAGCCCAGTTCATCCAGTCTTTCTTCATATGAAAGTCCTGCCATCCCAGGAATCAATCTGGTGAACCTTCTCTGTACTCCCTCTATGGCAAGGATGTCTTTCCTCAGATTAGGGGACCAAAACTGCACACAATACTCCAGGTGCGGTCTCACCAAGGCCTTGTACAACTGCAGTAGTACCTCCCTGCTCCTGTACTCAAATCCTCTCGCTATAAATGCCAGCATACCATTCGCCTTTTTCACCGCCTGCTGTACCTGCATGCCCACTTTCAATGACTGGTGTATAATGACACCCAGGTCTCGTTGCACCTCCCCTTTTCCTAATCGGCGACCATTCAGATAATAATCTGTTTTCCTATTTTTGCCACCAAAGTGGATAACTTCACATTTATCCACATTAAGTTGCATCTGCCATGAATTTGCCCACTCACCCAACCTATCCAAGTCACCCTGCATCCTCCTCACAGCTAACACTGCCAACCAGCTTCGTGTCATCCGCAAACTTGGAGATGCTGCATTTAATTCCCTCATCCAAGTCATTAATATATATAAAGGTAGTAAGGTAGAAGGCCTGAAGTGTGTGTACCTCAGTGCAAGAAGCATCAGGAACAAAGGTGATGAACTGAGAGCTTGGATACATACATGGAATTATGATGTAGTGGCTATGACAGAGACTTGGCTGGCACCAGGGCAGGAATGGATTCTCAATATTCCTGGATTTCAGTGCTTTAAAAGGGATAGAGAGGGGGAGAAAAAGGGGAGGAGGGGTGGCATTACTGGTCAGGGATACTATTACAGCTACGGAAAGGGTGGGTAATGTAGCAGGATCCTCTTTTGAGTCAGTATGGGTGGAAATCAGGAACAGGAAGGGAGCTGTTACTCTATTGGGGGTATTCTCTAGGCCCCCTGGTAGCAGCAGAGATACTGAGGAGCAGATTGGGAGACATTTTGGAAAGGTGCAAAAATAACAGGGTTGTAATCATGGGTGACTTTAACTTCACTAATATTGATTGGCACCTGATTAGTTCCAAGAGCTTAGACGGGGCAAAGTTTGTTAAGTGTGTCCAGGACAGATTCTTGTTACAGTATGTGGACAGGCCGACTAGGGGGGATGCTGTACTAGAACTAGTATTAGGTAATGAACCGGGTCAGGTCACAGATCTCTCAGCGGGTGAGCATCTGGGGGACAGTGACCACCGCTCCCTGGCCTTCAGAATTATCATGGAAAAGGACAGAATCAAAGAGGACAGGAAAATTTTTAATTGGGGAAGGGCAAATTATGAGGCTATAAGGCTAGAACTTGCGGGTGTGAATTGGGATGATGTTTGTGCAGGGAAATGTACTATGGACATGTGGTCGATGTTTAGAGATCTCTTGCAGGATGTTAGGGATAAATTTGTCCTGGTGAGGAAGATAAAGAATGGTAGGGTGAAGTGACAAGTGAGGTGGAAAATCCAGTCAGGTGGAAGAAGGCAGCATACATGAGGTTTAGGAAGCAAGGATCAGATGGGTCTATTGAGGAATATAGGGAAGCAAGAAAGGAGCTTAAGAGGGGGCTGAGAAGAGCAAGAAGGGGGCATGAGAAGGCCTTGGCGAGTAGCGTAAAGGAAAACCCCAAGGCATTCTTCAATTATGTGAAGAAAAAAAAAAAGATGACAGGAGTGAAGGCAGGACCGATTAGAGATGAAAGTGGGAAGATGTGCCTGGAGGCTGTGGAAGTGAGCGAGGTCCTCAATAAATACTTCTCTTCGGTATTCACCAATGAGAGGGAACTTGATGGTGAGGACAATTTGAGTGAGGTTGATATTCTGGAGCATGTTGATATTAAGGGAGAGAAGGTGTTGGAGTTGTTAAAATACATTAGGACGGATAAGTCCCCGGGGCCTGATGGAATATTCCCCAGGCTGCTCCACGAGGGGAGGGAAGAGTTTGCTGAGCCTCTGGCTAGAATCTTTTTGTCCACGGGAATGGTACCAGAGGATTGGAGGGAGGCGAATGTTGTCCCCTTGTTCAAAAAAGGTAGCAGGGATAGTCCGTGTAATTATAGACCAGTGAGCCTTACCTCTGTGGTGGGAAAGCTGTTGGAAAAGATTCTTAGAGATAGGATCTGTGGGCATTTAGAAAATCATGGTCTGATCAGGGACAGTCAGCATGGCTTTGTGAAGGGCGGATCATGTCTAACAAGCCTGATAGAGTTCTTTGTGGAGGTGACCAGGCATATAGATGAGGGTAGTGCCGTGGATGTGATCTATATGGATTTTAGTAAGGCATTTAACAAGGTTCCACACGGTAGGCTTATTCAGAAAGTCAGAAGGCATGGGATCCAGGGAAGTTTGGCCAGGTGGATTCAGAATTGGCTTGCCTGCAGAAAGTAGAGGGTCGTGGTGGAGGGAGTACATTCGAATTGGAAGATTGTGACTGGTGGTGTCCCACAAGGATCTGTTCTGGGACCTGTATTTTTTGATTTTTATTAATGACCTGGATGTGGGGGTAGAAGGGTGGGTTGGCAAGTTTGCAGATGACACAAAGGTTGGTGGTGCTGTGGATAGTGTAGAGTGTCAAAGATTGCAGAGGGATATTGATAGGATGCAGAAGTGGGCTGAGAAGTGGTAGATGGAGTTCAACCCGGAGAAGTGCGAGATGGTACACTTTGGAAGGACAAACTCCAAGGCAGAGTACGAAGTAAATGGCAGGATACTTGGTAGTGTGGAGGAGCAGAGGGATCTGGGGGTACATGTCCACAGATCCCTGAAAGTTGCCTCACAGGTAGATAGGGTAGTTAAGAAAACTTATGGGGTGTTAGCTTTCATATGTCGAGGGATAGAGTTTAAGGGCCGTGATGTAATGATGCAGCTCTATAAAATTCTGGTTAGGCCACACTTGGAGTATTGTGTCCAGTTCTGGTCGCCTCACTATAGGAAGGATGTGGAAGCATTGGAAAGGGTACAGAAGAGATTTACCAGGGTGCTGCCTGGTTTAGAGAGTGTGCATTATGATCAGAGATTAAGGGAGCTATGGCTTTACTCTTTGGAGAGAAGATGGATGAGAGGAGACATGATAGAGATGTACAGGATAATAAGAGGAATAGATGGAGTGGACAGCCAGCGCCTCTTCCCCAGGGCACCACTGCTCAATACAAGAGGACATGGCTTTAAGGTAAGGGGTGAGAAGTTCAAGGGGGATATTAGAGGAAGGTTTTTTTTACTCGAGAGTGGTTGGTGCATGGAATGCACTGCCTGAGTCAGTGGTGGAGGCAGATACACTAGTGAAGTTTAAGAGACTACCAGACAGGTATATGAAGGAATTTAAGGTGGGGGCATATATGGGAGGCAGGGTTTGAGGGCCGGCACAACATTGTGGGCCGAAGGGCCTGTACTGTGCTTACTATTCTATGTTCTATAATATGATTAGGAATCGTCAGCATGGCTTTGTCAAAGTAAGGTCGTGCCTTATGAGCTTGATTGAATTTTTTGAGGATGTGACTAAACACATTGATGAAGGTAGAGCAGTAGATGTAGTATATATGGATTTCAGCAAGGCATTTGATAAGGTACCCCATGCAAGGCTTATTGAGAAAGTAAAGAGGCATGGGATCCAAGGGGATACTGCTTTGTGGATCCAGAACTGGCTTGCCCACAGAAGGCAAATAGTGGTTATAGATAGGTCATATTCTGCATGGAGGTCAGTGACCAGTGGTGTGCCTCAGGGGTCTCTTCTGGGACCCCTACTCTTTGTGATTTTTCTAAATGACCTGGATGAGGAAGTGGAAAGACGGGTTAGTAAATTTGCTGATGACACAAGGATTGGGGTTGTTGTGGATAGTGTGGAGGTCTGTCAGAGGTTACAGCAGGACATTGATAGGATCCAAAACTGGGCTGAGAAGTGGCAGATGGAGTTCAACCCAGATAAGCGTGAGGTTGTTCATTTTGGTAGGTCAAATATGATGGCGGAATATACCATTAATGGCAAGACTCTTGGCAGTGGCACTTGACAGAACGAAGACCATCATCCTCGACCTCGAGGGATAGCCACGATGGCAACGAGTGCCCCTCTCCAACGTCTACACGCGGGGTTTTTTGGGAAGTGTCCCCTTCAAAGTAGTTAAAGATCACTTTACTTATCTTGGCTTGGCAATCCCCAAAGATCCTAAAATAATATTTAAATTAAACTTCACGGAGTTTATTTCAAAACTTAAATAAAATATAGAAAGTTGGAAAACCTTACCTCTGTCCATGATTGATCGTATAAATTCAATTAAAATGGTTTCCTTTCCTAGGTTTCTCTGTCTTTGTCAAAATCTCCCCATTTTTTTTACATCAGCCTTCTTTAAAGAATTGGACTCCGTAATTTTGTCTTATATCTGGAATTATAAGAATCACAGGATTTTGAAAATTCATTTACAAAAGCCCAAGGCTTTAATATTTTGGCAACAGGGGCTCCCTTGTGGTTATGTGTGGAGTCTAACTCTGTTGTCAATTTCTCCTTGCCAGCCATACTGTTCTCTAAGTTAGAAAAGCCTGGAACTTCAAAAAGTTTGTTTTGTTTTGAAAAATGCCATCAGAATTCTAAATCAGATTAGGAGCATTCTGAATTTACCAGAGACCTCTGTCCAAATACCAGTCTGTTTCAATCACTCCTTTCTACCCTCATCATCAGATAAAACCTATCATGCTTAGAGGGAGAAGGGTCTAGTTTCTATTGAAGACCTGTACATAGAGGGACTGTTTGCAACATTTAGTCTGCTGAAAGAGAAATTTGAGCACTTTTTTCATCACCTACAAATTAGACACTACATTCAATCTAAGATTTGTAATTTTGAAATTCTTCCAGGGAAGCATTTTTTTTTCTCGATATTTTAAAGAACCCTCCTGACTCCAAGCATCTCATTTCTAAGTTTGTACGTTTGATGATTGCACTGTAGCGTCTACTGTGAAGATTAGAGACGCTTGGAAAGAAGAGTTGGGCGTTGAATTATCTGAAGCTGCCTGGGACCTGAGTTTGTCTATGATACAGGCTTGCTCTGTTAACAGCACCAACTGATCCAGTTTAAAGTTGTTCACCGTCTCCACTACTCTAAACTTAGATTGCACAGGATTTACCCTTCTGTCTTGCCAATGTGTGATAGATGCCAAGGGACGGAGACCACGTTGTCACACACCTTTTGGTTTTGCCCATTACTGACTGGATTTTGGTCCAAAATATTCGACTGGTACTCAAAGGCCTATAAAAGATCCTTCCCCTTGGAAGCTGGTCTCACTATATTTGGCTGCTGGCAATCTACTATTTGTTTCCCTACAGCCATACAACAGTCTCTGATGCTGGGGATGATTGTCGCCAAAAGACTTGAGGGAATGGAAATCACCCTCTCCCCCTTTCTTTCGGAGATGGATGGCTGATATGATCTCAGTCATACAGATGGAGAAACTTAGGTTCTTGAGAACCAATTCAATTTAAAAATTTTCGGATATCTGAGATCCCTTTCTTGCCTACCTGGACGAGGCCGGGGGGGGGGGGGTGTGGATGAGCAATTTCCCCCCAGCTGATTTCTCACGGCCCTCATTTGAGATTTAATGTTTAGTATTTTTGAGCACTTTGTACAATCGGCATCCCTCTAATGTTATGTCCTTTTTGCTTATTTCATTTTTACACATGTCTGAGCTGGTATGTTCTTGATTTCATTCTTTTAATAAATTTTGAAAATAAAGTATTAAAAAAGGTATAAAAAGACAAACTGCCATGTAACTGTATAACAAATTATGTATTTAAAACAAAACTGAGCAAATTAGAGCAATGCTATAAAACTGTATTAGTTCCAAGTACTTATCAATGGAATGAAACTGATGTACACTACTGTTCTTTTGATTGCCATAAATGATCAAAATCAGCGCAGACACATCATAAATGGACTGCCTCCTGCAATCCTTTTGTATACTCCAAATCTTCATTTTTATTGTAAGATCAAGATGATTGTCGATACCTTCAAATTCTTCGTTGTTCCTAACATTTTGAAATACTGAAATCGTTTCACTTTCACTCCTGGCCATTTCTGGCATCTCCAAGCCAAAATTGCTTCAAAACACTGAGCAAAATAGTTCTGAATTGTCTTTTTGCTTATTTCTCACCAGCTATGAGTGACAAAAATCAGTGCTTTTTGAACATGCGTGTAACTAATGCTATTTTAAAACCTGTTCACTCTAAGCACAATGTAGTGATCTAACGGCTACACAAGTACACTTGACTGATCTGATGCTAGTTTGAAGCTGTTGGTAACGGTCTCCTGCCCCAATTAAGCAGCATGGTGTTCCAAACAAAGGGAATCCTGGCTATTTTCTCAAATTTTGTTCTTTAGAAGTTGGCCCAAGTAAGCTGCTACCCCAATTAATGGATGGCCCAATTAACCAGAATTCACTGTATTTCTTACCCCAATTGACTTCCCAAAATGCAAAACCTTGCACCTGTGAGTAAATTCTATCTGCCAATACTATGCGCAATTTTCCAATTTATCCTTGTCTTGCTGTAGTCTTAAACAGCTTTCCTTGCCATCCACAGCACCAATTTTTATGTCATTCACACATCTACTGATCATACCTCCTATATCCAATTAATCATACCTTCATTTGGGTTTAGTAGTTTATTGTTCAACATTAATAAATGTTTTTTAAGCTTCAGCATTATTTCCCTCTTGGTTACTCCCAAGATGTGAGTCAGGGGAAGCATCTTATTGGTATTGTTTCTTTTACTCAGGAAAATGTCAGCTGTCTGAACACCAGCCTGGTGATCCTGATGCTAGCAAGGCGCAAGGGCAAACTGCCATTTTACCTGAACGCCCTGCGAGAAAAAGAGCTTTCTGAGAAATATCCAGGATTCCTTCTCAACAATTTCCATAGCCTGCTCCGCTTTTGGCAAGAACATTACCTCAACAAAGATAAGGACAGTACCTGTCTGGAAAATGTAAGTCTGGCCTCAGCTGAGGTATGCAACTCCTTATCAATCACCTTAAGTAAAATTACTGCTGAAGTATTTATTCATATATTGTTTATTTTTTCGGAATTTGAAGCTGTGATCTTCTTCATCCATGAGTTGGGGAAGGGACCCACTGGATTACATTACAAAGAGTTGATATGCTTTCTGTTGTTCAGCTGGTTGAGGTGCTGGATGATCTCCTGAACCCTGGACAATACGTAGTACTGTAGAAAGCTGCTCTTTGGACTAAGAGACTAAAATAAGGAGGGCTTTCAATGTTCAGTTTCTGTTCATGTGTCTTAATGACTTATTATTTTTGATAGAATTTTGAACTTTGTTTTCCCCACAGAGTTCCTGCATTAATTTCAGTTACTGGAAAGAGACAGTATCACTGCTGCTTTGCCCAGATCAGACAGCCCCTTGTGCAATCATTAGCTACATCGATGAAGCTTACATGAGCATCGACAAAGACTTCAGTGAAGACTAATGTTCACCCTTTAGACCAACTGGACTATTGCTTTGTACAACTGCAGATTGGGCTCAAAACCATGGAATTCAGGTCACGGTGACTGGTGTCTATCCACAGCCAGACTGGGAGTTGAGCAAGAGCTGATTGGTGATTAGTGCAAATGCTTTTATTTTAACCATGGACAAATGCCTTTTGTCTTTGATTACTATCCTCCGGCTTCTGACCGCATATATTATTGGCCGGGGGTTTGTGGGAGGGTGAGAAATGGATACGAGTCAAAGTTGCCTGCAGACGGTACTACCTGGGGTCAACCTATAACGGAGGAAGCATTTTTATCATCGTATTTTTTAAATGTCACATGTTGATTTGGTATTTTTAAACCCCTATCTGTTTGTCACTTGGCATCTTCCTGGTTGTGTTGTGATGCAGGTGGCCAACAGAACAATGTTCAGTGTGAGAGTTCATTCACAGTAATATTTTAACTAATTTGTTAAAAGTGAGTGGCTGTTAGTAGAATTTGAATGACTTGTTTCTCCTCAAGTGTTTGAATCTGCTTGAATCTTACATGTGCAGCTTATTGATCCTCATAGTTTATAATATATACGGTGTACTCATTCCACCTGCATTTTGGCATAGTCTATTGAATGCCCTTGTAAAGGAGCTAGTTTAATTTCCTAAATGTCACATGCACAAAATCTTTATAATTTTAATATCATCTTTTTTTTTGTCTTTTAAAAAGGTGGTGATTCCTTACTGGCTTCAGTTCTAGAGGTGCTGGTCACCCTTCAGTACGTTGCCTGTACTTGAAATTTCAAAATGAATTTCAGCAGTCAATTGAATTTTTCAGAAGTGGACATCAAAGTCCAACCAAATTCTGCTAATGAACTTACAGCTAGAAGCATTAAGTACTGATCAGGACTCTAGCCCCTCCTTCTCTTTTCTACCCACAGTGCTAAGGTAACTCTGGCTGTAATCGGCTGACTGGTATTAATGCAGCTGGGTATTCCCGGTGTGTGGTTCAGCAAATCACAGGTAAACTTCCTGAATAACAGGATGGTCGTCCATTGGGTTTTAATGGAATGCTGATTTGTGCAAACATGCTATGTAAACCCACTAGATCATTGAGCTGTCTGTATGTTTAAAATAATGATTAATGGGCCTGAGTTACTGCAGTTTATAAACTGGAGAAATTACTGGGTTGAAAAGTTGACCTGTGACATTGAACAAAAAAATTCATTGTCACAATGATTTCAGTCAAGTGTATAAAGGTGCAAATTGTTTATTCTTTATTCATGCACTTTGGAAGAATAGATCTTTTTCCAAATGTCTTGGGTCCGAGGGATCTTTACAAAAAGTAAATTCTGGTGATTGCAGATCTGTCAACGGTGATAGAGCTGTTCGAGTTGATAAATAAAGAGGACGCACAATGGTTGTGTACTGGTTTGTCTGATTATCCCTTTTGCATTGATATCAATGCACCCAGTAAATCTGATTTAAAAGCCTTCAGTTGCTCTAGGTAGTCTCATCTTTTTCCTGGGCTAAGCTTTTCTCAAATGTTTTTCCAGTTAATAAGCCAACGTGTCCATTCTGGTGAGCCTCATGCCTCATTGTGTACACTCAGACCCCACGTAGCACTGATTCGTTACAACAAGGTAATTCAATTCCTTATTGACATATTTTTAAATGACAAAAATTCAATCTAAACAACACATCTCAAGAGTGACCACCATTACAGTAAACATTCAATCAGCTTATGAGAGTGCTTTACGTACACTGAGCCAGTCACATTTTCGTTCACGCTCTGCCTCCTCCATGTGTGTTAATATTCCTGCTCTCTCGCCAATTTATTCCATTTTGTTCCACCCATAACGTCTGGGAAATGGCCTGCAATTTCCAGTGATGGGTAGTACATCTAAGATGCCTAGGAAAAGCATTAGCATAGATGTGAGACTCCTAGGATTTCAGGCGGAACCAATCATCCAGAACATCACTGAACCGGCCAGTGAAGCGGGATTAGAGGATATTAATGATGGCGATGTTGAAGAGTTACTGCATTCTCATGGTGTGACAGCCTTAATAACAAAGAGCTTTGAGAATTGGCAGAGCAATTGGGTGAATCTGAGGGCACAGATGGAGAAGAGGAAACACCAGCAAGAAACCTCACCACGAGATTCTTCAGCATTGGCATCATCAAGATCACACACAGCCTGGTCCCTCCTCTAAGATGCAACAATTGCCCATTTCCCTCTGCTGTTGCTCCACTGATGTACAGGTTAGGCCTATTTGCGTGTTTCTTACTCCATGAATTACTGTGTATACATAAAACGTATATCTTGGGGCACGTGTCCATTTATGTAATGTTACAATGACCCCACATAGTGCTGATTTACAGAGCGCTCCAACTACGAGGAATGCACCCTCAGCATTAAGCAGGGCCTGAGTCCAGTCGATCTGCTTTGTGTTTTCTACTTGCATATTTTGAGAATCCAAAACACAATTCTTGTATTCTAATCTCTTGCTGAGTTGGTCTGTACACTATCTGAAATACAAAGAAATACTAGAAACACTCAGCAGGTCAGGCAGCACATGCGAGAAGTGAAGCAGTCATTGTTTCAGATCAAAGACCCTTAATGGGAAATGTGAAGAAAAATAAGTTTTAATTTTCAGAGAAAATGGGAAAGCCATGAAATGTAGGAGCAGAATTTGGCCAATTGAGTCTGCTTTGCCATTTCGTCATGGCTGATCCAATTTTCCCCTCAGCCCGATTGCCTGCCTTCTCCCCATATCCCATCGTGCCCTGGCTAATCAAGAATCTTATCAATCTCTGCCTCAAATATGCATAAAGACTTGGCCTCCACAGCTGCCTGTGGCAAAGAATTCTACAGATTCACCATTCTCTGGCTAAAGAAATCCCTCATCATCTCTGTTCTAAAAGGACACCCCTCTGTTATGAGGGTGCGTCCTCTGGTCTTAGACTCTCCAATAGGAAACATCCTCTCTATCAAATCTTCCACCATTCAAAGCATTTCAGTGAGGTCACCTCTCATTCTTCTGAATTCCAGTGAATACAGGTCCAGAGACATTTGAAGCTCTTCATATGACAAGCCATTCAATCCTGGAATCATTTTCATGAACCTCCTTTGACCCCTCTCCAGTTTCAGCACATCTTTTCTAAAATAAGGGGCCCAAACTGCTCACAATACTCTAAGTGAGAACTCAATAGTGCTTTATAAAGTTTCAATATTACATCCTTTCTTTTATATCCTATACCCAAGAAACCCTCCTAAACCAACAATCTAGCAAGAAAAGATCAACAACACCCTGGCGAAGCTACTGACCGAGCTGGAGACCACAGCGTCAGAACTGCTTCTTAAACTCCGGACCGCACCTGGACCCGACCAGCGAGGCCCACCACGTTCCCGGAGACCCGCGGTCTGCTACCGTGCCGGAGCGCTTGGAGACACGGCCCATTCCGACCAGCACCTCTCCGGAGCAGACGACCACACAGAAGTGACGGTGGAGACCTCAAGGTGCCCCAGACGCTTCCCCGGAGCGACCACCGTAGAGCCCTGTTGGTGGCCACCCATAGCTGCCGGAAGTGAGGCCTCCGCCACAGTCCTCGGAAATCGAGCCCGAGGCTCGGCTGGAGCGGAGGCCTCCGCAACCGTGACTTGGCTTAAGGGCTTGTTTCAGCAAGGAGCCCGGCCCTCCGGGATTAAGTGTCGGCTTCGGGGCCCGACCCAATCGACAGCCCGGGCCCCTGGCAGCGGAGCCTCCCCCGTTACTCGGCCCGACGACGCGACCCACCGATCGGTCCCCGCGGGACGCGCCCACCTACCTCAAAGAGCTGACAACAACACACTGCATCGATGGAAACCTGGAAAGATGCAATTATTTACCGAGGAAGCGTGGGGAAAGAGCTGGGCTGCTGGTCAGATTGAAGCTGAGGGGCTTCAGGGTCCCTATGCTCACCATCCCACTAGCTAATGTGCAAGCCATAGACAACAAGGTGGATGATCTTAAAGGGAGACTCACCTACTTCAGGGAGATGCAGAACTGCTGTGTATTCTGTATCACCGAGACCTGGCTCTCCCCTGCCACTCCCGACTGTGCCATCTGACCGGAGGGATTTTCGATCCATCGGATGGACCGCATGGCGTCTTCGGGCAAGGCGAGGGGAGGTGGTGTCTGCCTACTGATCAACACTGGGTGATGCTTGGACACAGTGACACTGACAAGCTCCTGTAGCCTGGACCTGGAACACCTGTTGGTGAAGTGTCGTCCCTACTATCTGCCACAGGAATTCACCTCGGTCATACTGACAGCGGTCTACATTACCCCCCCCCCCCACCCCCATGGCGGACGTGGAGTGTGCTCTGAACATACTGTATGCCAATATCAGTGAACTTGAGACCAGGTATCGGAGGCTTTGCTCTCTACAGCCAGGGACTTTAACCAGGCCAACCTCAGAAAGGCGCTGCCAAAATTATACCAACATGTCTCCTGCCCCACTAGAGGCCCAAGTATACTTGACCACAGCAGTCAAGGATGCCTACCGTTCCATCCCACAACCTCACTTCGGAAAATCAGACCGTCAGGCCGTACTCCTCCTCCCAGCTTACAAACAGAAACTGAATGAGAGGTCACGGTGTCAAAAGTAGTGTCACGTTGAACGGAGGAAGCGGATGAGGTCTTCCGTGACTGCTTTGAATGGGTGGACTGGTTAGTATTCAAGGACTCGGCAGTTAACCTGGATGAGTATGCCTCAGCTGTCACGGACTTCATTTGAAAATACACAGAGGACTATGTGTATCTGGGTATTCCCTAACCGGAAACCTTGGATGAATTATGAGGTCAAGTCCCTTTTAAAGGCTAGAGCTGTGGCTTTTAGGTCCGGGGATACCAGTCGCTACACGGAATCCAGGCATGAACTCTGGAAAGCCATTAAGGGCGCCAAGAGGCAATATTGAGCCAAGTTGGAAGCCCAGTCTAACCAAAAGGATGCCAGTAGACTATGGCAGGGTCTAATGAGATCACTGGGTGCAAAGAAAAGGCTGGGAATATCAATAACTGGCACTTCTCTTCCTGATGAACTTAACGTATTCTACGCAAGATTCGAACAGAAGAGGAGCGTCCCGCTCCCTCCGGATGAACCGGACCTGGTGGCATCGAGATTCATCGTCACTGAGGAGGACGTTAGAAGGGCCTTCCTGAAGATAAATCCAAGGAAGGCGATGGGCCCAGATGGCGTCCCAGAACGGGTTCTCCGGGCTTGTGCAAGTGAGCTAGCTGGAGTGTTTGCTGACATCTTCAACTGCTCTTTGCTTCAGTCTAAGATCCCCTTGTGTTTTAAGAAGGCAACGATAATCCCAGTGCCGAAGAAGAGCAAGGTGAGAAGAAGATAGCCTGAATGACTATCGACCTGTGGCTCTGACATCAATTGCTATGAAATGCTTTGAGAGATTGGTTTAGGCACACATCAACCACAGCCTACCGGTCAACCTCGACACTTTGCAGTTCGCCTACCGGAGCAACAGGTCAATGGCAGATGCCATCTCTGACTCTACATTCCTCCTTAGAACACCTGGAGAATAAAGACGCATACGTAAGGCTCCTTTTCATTGACTACAGCTCTGCCTTTAATATCATCGTTCCAAATAAACTGATTCCTAAGCTCCAGAACCTGGGCCTTAGCAGTGCAGCTGGATCTTCAACTTCCTCACAGACAGGATCCAGGCTGTAAAAATAGGGGACAAGCTCTCCTCTACAATCACTCTGAGCACTGGTGCCCCTCAAGGCTGTGTACTCAGCCCCCTGCTGTACTCACTGTACACCCATGATTGTGTAGCCAAGTTTCCATCAAACTCAATATATAAGTTTGCTGATGACACAACAATTGTAGGCCATTTCTCAGGTAATGATGTGTTTGAGTACAGAGAGGAAATTAAGAACCTGGTGGCATGGTGCGAAGACAATAACCTATCCCTCAACATCAGCAAGACAAAGGAATTGGTTGTTGACTTCAGAAGGAGTAGCGGACTGCATGACCCAATTTACATCGGTGGTGCGCAAGTGGAACAGGTCAAAAGCTTTAACTCGGGGTCAATATCACAAATGACTTGACTTGGTCCAACCAAGCAGAGTTCACTGCCAAGAAAGCCCACCAGCACCTTTACGTCCTGAGAGAACTAAAGAAATTTGGCCTGTCCCCTAAAACCCATTTTTCTATTTTCTATTTATGACTTATAATTTAAATTGTTAATATTTACTAATTTTAACTATTTTTAATATATTTAATATTTGTAATCCAGGGAGTGTGAAGCGCAGAAGTAAATATCGCTGTGATGATTGTATGTTCTAGTACCAATTGTTTGGCGACAATAAAGTATAAAGTATATTCTCGTCCTCTTGAAATGAGTGCACTTGCCTTCCTCATCACTGACTCAGCCTGTGAATTACCTTTAGGGAATCCTGCACAAGGACTCCCAAGAAAATAGTCAACTCTTTCATCTACCAAGGTGCATGACCAAACACCTCCCAACACTGTATTCCATCTGCCATTTATTTGCTCATTCTCCTAATCTCTCTTAGGTCCTTCTGTAGCCTCTCTACTTCCTCAAAACTACCTGCCTCTCTATCTATCTTTGTATCGTTTGCAAACTTTGCAACAAAGCCATCAATTCCATCATTCATTAACATATAATGTAAAAACAATTTGTACCAACACAGACCCCTGTGGAACACCACTAGTTACTGGCAGCTAGCCAGAAAAGGCTTCCATTTTTCCCACTCTGGCTGCTGCCAATCCTTAATAATTAACTGTAACCTCTTTCCAATCACTAGGGCGACTATTTACCATCGCCAGATACTGCTTCAATACAGAGATTGCCCAAAAGCAAACCTTCATGAAGATCTGCTGGTTAAATTACGCGGCTTCGGCTTGCTGATCCCTCAGTGTCGCTTAATGCCGGTGGCCGAAAATAGCGGTCTGCGAGGAAGCGGAAGCGAGACAAACAGGCAGGAGTCCGTGCCAGGCAAAAAGCAAACCCTAGCCGGCCGGCTCTCCCGTCGATTCTGCTCCAGTGTCCGGTCCCTGGAAAATAAATTGGACTATATCCGACTACAACGAAATACTCGGCGGGAGTGCAGAGTTTGCTGTGCGTACGTTTTTACAGAGGCGTGGCTCAGCAATGGAATTCCGGATGCTGCCATTCAGCTGGACGGGCTCGTCTTGTTTCGAGCAGGCAGAGATGCAGCTCTCTCCGGTAAGACTCGCGGTGGTGGCTTGTGTGTTTACATCAATACGGAGTGGTGCAAGAACTCTGTGCTGGCCTCCAGATATTGCTCATCGCTAGTAGAGTTTGTGACTGTTAGATGCAGACCATTTTATTTACCACGGGAATTCACCACTGTCATGAAAGTCGGTGTGTACATTCCCCCCAGCACTAATGCTAAGGAGGCGCTCTGTGAACTGTATGGGACTATTAGCGAACTGCAGAACGCACACCCTGATAGACTGTTTATTGTCGCTGGAGATTTTAACCTCGTGAACCTTAAGTCAGTGCTCCCCAGATTCCATCAGAACGTGGACTTTGCAACGAGAGGGGAGAGCACGTCGGACCTTGTTTACACAAACATTCCCGACACGTACCGGATGGAGCCCCACCCCCACCTCGGTTACTCAGACCACATCTCTGTTATGCTATTCCCAGAATACAGACCGCTTGTCAGGCGCTCGTCAGAAGCAGGTGAAAACCTGGCCAGCAGGAGCCACCTCTGCTCTTCACGACTGCTTTGAACTGACTGGCGCATGTTTAGGGAGGCTGCAACCGATGGCGACTACCAATTTGGAGGAGTACACGGCATCAGTGACTAGCTACATCAACAAGTGCATCGATGACGTCGCTGTAAATCACTAAACACGCTAACCAGAAGCCATGGAAGATCGCGGAGGTGCGTGCGCTGCTGAGGACCCGTGACTCTTCCTTCAGAGCAGGCAACAAGGCAGCCCTAACAGCGAGGGCCAGATTGTCCCGGGCCATCAGGGAGGCAAAGAGTGCACATGCCCAGCGAATCCACAGCCACTTCCAGGACAGCGGAGACACGCGGCACATGTGGAAGGGTATTCAGGACATCACCAACTACAGGACAGTATCGCTTGACTGTGCAGGTGATGCCTCCCTCCCAGATGCACTTAATAACTTCTACACTCAGTTTGAGGCGGATAATGACATGGTGGCGAGGAAGACCACCCCTCCTCCAAATGACTGCTGTGTCTTACCGTGGCCGATGTGAGGAGAACCCTGCGCAGGGTCAACCCATGGAAGGCTGCTGGACCAGACAATATTCCTGGCAGAGTGCTTAGAGGATGTGCAGATCAGCTAGCTGAGATTCTCACTGACATCTTCAACATCTCCCTGAGCAGCGCCGTCTTTCCTATGTGCTTCAAGGCCACCACCATCGTCTCCGTGCCGAAGAAGTCTTCAGTGTCCTGCCTCAATGATTACCATCCCGTTGCACTCACATCCATCATCGTAAGGTGTTTCAAGAGGCTCGTCATGAGGCACATCAAGACCCTGCTGCCCCCCTCACTGGGCCCCCTGCAGTTCACGTACCATCCCAACTGTTCAACAGACAATGCCATTGCCATCACCCTCCACCTGGACAAAAAAAGACACATACATTTGAATGCTGTTCATAGACTTCAGTTCAGCATTCAACACAATCATTCCTCAGAAACTGATTGGAAAGCTGAGCCTACTGGGCCTGAACACCTCCCTCTGCAACTGGATCCTAGACTTCCTGACTGGGAGACCTCAGTCAGTCCAGATTGGAAGCAGCATCTCCAACACCATCACACTGAGCACAGAGGGGCCCCCTGGGCTGTGTGCTCAGTCCACTGCTGTTCAGTCTGCCGACCCATGACTGTGCTGCAACACACAGCTCGAACCACATCAATTTCGCCGATGACACGACTGTGGTTGGTCTCATCAGCAAGAACGATGAGTCGGCATACAGAGAGGAGGTGTGGCCGCTAACAGACTGGTGCAGAGCCAACAATCTGTCTCTGAATGTGAACAAAGCAAAAGAGATGGTTGTTGACTTCAGGAGGACACGGAACGACCACTCTCCGCTGAACAGCAACGACTCCTCCGTAGAGATCGTTAAGGGCACCAAATTTCTTTGTGTCCACCTGGCGGAGAATCTCACCTGGTCCCTCAACACCAGCTCCATAGCAAAGAAAGCCCAGCAGTGTCTCTACTTTCTGCGAAGGCTGAGAAAAGTCCATCTCCCGCCCCCGCCCCCTCCATCCCCACCACATTCTACAGAGGTTGCATTGAGAACATCCTGAGCAGCTGCATCACTGCCTGGTTCGGAAATTGCACCATCTCGAATTGCAAGACCCTGCAGCGGATAGTGAGGTCAGCTGAGAAGATCATCGGGGTCTCTCTTCCCATCATCACAGACACTTAGATTATGAAGAACCCCATGCACCCCTCATATAAACTCTTCTCCCTCCTGCCATCTGGAAAAAGGCACCGAAGTATTCGGGCTCTCACAACCAGACTATGTAACAGTTTCTTCCCCCAAGCTATCAGACTCCTCAATACCCAGAGCCTGGACTGACACCAACCTACTATACCCTCTACTGTGTCTACTGTTTTGTTTATTATTTATTATTATTTATTGTAGTGCCTGCACTGACTTTATGCAGTCCTGGATAGGTCTGTAGTCTAGTGTAGTTTTTGTGTTTTTTCTTAAGTAGTTCAGTGTAGTTTTTGTATTGTTTCATGTAGCACCATGGTCCTGGAAAACTTTGTCTCATTTTTATTATATTCTGTACCAGCAGTTATGATTGAAATGACAATAAAAAGTGACTTGACTTGACTTTACTTGAAGTCAGACTCACTGGCGTATAGATTTGTTTTTTTCTACCTCTCTCCCTCTTGAAGAGTGGTGACATTTGCAATTTTCCAGTCTACAGGAACCATCACAGAATCTAGTGATTCTTGCAAGACCATTGCTAATGCCTCCATGATCTCTTCAGCCACCTCTTTCAGAACTCTGACGTGCACACCATCTGATCCAGGTGACTAATCTACCTTCAGACCATTCAGTTTGCCAAGAACCCTCTCTCCAGTAATGGTAACTTTACACACTTCATTCCCCCTGGCACATCGAACTTCCACCATACTGCTAGTGTCTTCCACAGTGAGGACTGATGTAAAATATTTAGTATGTCTGCTATTTCATTGTCCCCCATTTCTACCTCTCTAGTAACGTTTTTCAGTGGTCCAATATCCACTCTCGTTTCTTTTGCACTTAATGTATCTGAGGAAACTTTTGTTATCCTCTTTTATATTATTGGCTAGCTTACTTTAGTATTCCATCTTTACTTTCTGCATGTCTTCTTTAGTTGCCTTCTGCTGGTTTTTAAAAGCTCCCAATCTTCTAACTTCCCATTAATCTTTGCTCTACTATATGCCCTCTCCTTGTCTTGTATGTTGGCTTTGACTTCTCTTTTAAGCCATGGTTGTGTCATCTTTCCTTTAGAGTACTTCTTCCTGTTTGGGATGTATATATCCTGTGCCTTTGGAATTGCTCTCAGAAAATCCAGTCATTGCTGCTCTGCTGTCATCCCTGCCAGTGTTCTTTTCCAATCAATTCTGGCCAGCTCCTCTCTTGTGCCTCTGTAATTCTCTTTACTCCGCTGTATTACTGATACATCCGACCTTAGCTTCTCCTTCTCAAATTTCAGGGTGAATTCACTTAGTCCTAAGGGTTCTTTCACCTTAAGCTGTCTAATCAGTTCTGGTTCATTGCACAACACCCAATCCAGAATAGCTGATCCTCTAGTGAGGCAGCAGGAGTGCTTAAAAGAGAGAAGTTTGTGGAAGTCGGTCATTTCTTTGGCAGTTGAACGGGGCACGACTGCGCAAGCGTGTGTATGTCGGACCGTAAGGCAGCGGGAGTGTTTAAAAGAGAGAAGTTTAACGGAGCGGGTGACAAAGTAGAGGAAGGCTTTGACTCGAGTGGCTTCGGCGAGCAGAGGCTGAGGAAGAGCTTGATTCCAAGTGAGGTAAGTTCCTTTAATAAATCTAATTACCTTAAGAATAGGTAATGAAGGCAGCAATTAGGGCAGTTGAGTGCTCCGTTGAGTATGTGGGAAGTCAGGGCGAGCACAATTGTCCCTGATGACTACACCTGCACAAGGTGCATCCGACTGCAGCTCCTGACAAACTGAGTTAGGGAACTGGAGCTCGAGCTGGATGAACTTCGGATCATTCGGGAGGCAGAGGCAGAAATAAATAGGAGTTACAGGGAGATAGTCACCCCTAAGAGTCAGGAGACAGGTAGCTGTGTGACTGTCAGGAGAGGGAAGGGGAATAGACAGAATGAGCAGAGCACCCCTGTGGCTGTTCCCACCAATAATAAGTACATCGTTTTGCATACTGTTCATGGGGACGACCTACCAGGGACAAGTTGCAGTGGTTGCGTCTCTGGCACCTTTGTTGGGACCTTCAACTCAGAAGGGAAGGATGGAAAAGAGGAGAGCAGTAATGATAGGGGATTCGATAGGGGGACAGATAAGAGGTTCTGTGGAAGAGATTGAGAATCCTGGATGGTCTGTTGCCTCCCTGAAGCCAAGGTCCGCGATATCTCGAATCAAGTTCTCGGTATTCTTAAGAGGGAGGGTGAGCAGCCGGATGTCGTGGTCCATGTAGGGACCAATGAAGTGGGTAGGAAGAGTGAGGAGGTCCTGAAAGGTGAGTTTAGGGAGTTAGGCACCAAGTTAAAGGACAGGACCTCCAGGATAGCAATCTCAGGATTGCTACCAGTGCCACGTGCAGGTGGGTTTAGAAATAGTAAGATAGCACAGATCAACACGTGGCTGAAGACATGTGCAGAAGAGAGGGCTTCAGATTTATAGATAATTGGGCAGTTTTCCAGGGAAGGTGGGACCTGTTCCGGTGGGATGGTTTCCATCTGAACTGGAGGGGGACGAATATTCTTGCAGGTAGGTTTGCTAGAAAGGCTTCGGTGGATTTAAACTAGATACAAGGGGGGAGGGGAACCAGAGTGTAGGAACAGATGTAGGGGAGAAGGAGGAAAAAGAAAATAGTAAAGTTGTTTGCACCGTTAGTGATAAACAGAGAGTAAGAGGTGGAAAATTTCTTAAATGCATTTATTTGAATGCTAGGAGCATTATAAGAAAGGTGGATGAGCTTAAAGCATGGATTGATACCTGGAAGTATGATGTGGTAGCTATTAGTGAAACATGGTTACAGGAGAGGTGTGATTGGCATCTAAGTATTCCTGCATTTAATTGCTTCAGGTGTGATAGTATCGGAGGGACAAGAGGGGGAGGTGTTGCATTGCTTGTCAGAGAAAATATTACAGCGGTGTTCTGGCAGGATAGATTAGAGGGCTCATCTAGGGAGGCTATTTGGGTGGAATTGAAGAGTGGGAAAGGTGTAGTAACACTTATGGGGGTGTATTATAGACCACCAAATGGGAAGCGAGAATTGGAGGAGAAAATTTGTAAGGAGATAGCAGATATTTGTAGTAAGCACAAGGTTGTGATATGGGACATTTTAATTTTCCACGCATAGACTGGAAAGCCCACACTGTAAAAGGGCTGGATGGTTTGGAGTTTGTAAAATGAGTGCAGGATAGTTTTTTGCAGCAATACATAGAGGTACCAACTAGAGAAGGGGCAATGTTGGATCTCCTGTTAGGGAATGAGATAGGTCAGGTGACGAAAACACAAGGAATTCTGCAGATGCTGGAAATTCAATCAATACACAGCTGCGTTCACCAGCAACTTTGATGTAGGTCAGGTGACGGAGGTTTGTGTTGGGGAGCACTTCGGGTCCAGTGATCACAATGCTATTAGTTTCAATATAATTATGGAGAAGGATAGGTCTGGACCCAGGGTTGAGATTTTTGATTGGAGAAAGGCTAACTTTGAGGAGATGCGAAAGGATTTAGAAGGAGTGGATTGGAACAATTTGTTTTATGGGAAGAATGGAGGTCGTTTAAAGGTGAAATTTTGAGGGTACAGAATCTTTATGTTCCTGTTAGGTTGAAAGGAAAGGTTGAAGTTTTGAGAGAGCCATGATTTTCAAGGGATATTGGAAACTTGGTTTGGGAAAAGAGAATATCTACAATAAATATAGGCAGCATGGAGTAAATGAGGTGCTCGAGGAATATAAAGAATGTGAAAAGAATCTTAAGAAAGAAATTAGAAAAGCAAAAAGAAGACATGAAGTTGCTTTGGCAAGTAAGGTGAAATTAAATCCCAAGGGTTTCTACAGTTATATTAATAGCAAAAGGATAGTGAGAGATAAAATTTGTCCCTTAGAGATTCAGAGTGGACAGCTATGTGTGGAGCCAACAGAGATGGGGGAGATTCTGAACAATTTCTTTTCTTCGGTATTCACTAAGGAGAAGGATATTGAATTGTGTAAGATAAGGGAAACAGGTAGGGAAGTTTTGGAAACTATGATGATTAAAGAAGAGGAAGTACTGGCGCTTTTAAGGAATATAAAAGTGGATAAGTCTCCAGGTCCTGACAGGATATTCCCTAGGACCTTGAGGAAAGTTATTGCGGAAATAGCAGGGGCTCTGACAGAAATATTTCAGATGTCATTAGAAATGGGGATGGTGCCGGAGGATTGGTGTATTGCTCATGTTGTTCCATAGTTTAAAAAGGGTTCTAAGAGTAAACCTAGCAATTATTGGCCTGTGAGTTTGAAGTCAGTGGTGGGTAAATTGATGGAAAGTATTCTTAGAGGTGGTATATATAATTATCTGGGTAGACAGGGTCTGATTAGGAACAGTCAACATGGATTTGTGCGTGAAAGGTCGTGTTTGACAAAACTTATTGAAATTTTTGAAGAAGTTACTCGGAAAGTTGATGAGGGTAAAGCGGCGGATGTTGTCTATATGGACTTCAGTAAGGCCTTTGACAAGGTTCCACACAGAAGGTTAGTTAGGAAGGTTCAATCGTTAGGTATTAATATTGAAGTAGTAAAATGGATTCAGCAGTGGCTGGATGGGAGACTCCAGAGAGTAGTGGTGGATAACTTTGTCAGATTGGAGGCCGTTGACCAGTGGTGTGCCTCAGGGATCTGTACTGGGTCCAATGTTGTTTGTCAAATACATTAATGATCTGGATGATGGGGTGGTAAATTGGATGAGTAAGTATGCAGATGATACTAAGATAGGTGGGAAGTCAGTGGTGGGTAAATTGATGGAAAGTATTCTTAGAGGTGGTATATATAATTATCTGGGTAGACAGGGTCTGATTAGGAACAGTCAACATGGATTTGTGCGTGAAAGGTCGTGTTTGACAAAACTTATTGAAATAATAAGTTGTGGATAATGAAGTAGGTTTTCAAAGCTTGCTGAGAGATTTAGGCCAGTTAGAAGAGTGGGCTGAAAGATGGCAGATGGAGTTTAATGCTGATAAATGTGAGGTGCTACATTTTGGTAGGACTAATCAAAATAGGGCATACATGGTAAATGGTAGGGCATTGAAGAATGCAGTAGAACAGAGGGATCTAGGAATAATGGTGCATAGTTCCCTGAAGGTGGAATCTCATGTGGATAGGGTGGTGAAGAAAGTTTTCGGTGTGCTGACCTTTATAAATCAGAGCATTGAGTATAGGAGTTGAGATGTAATGTTGAAATTGTACAAGGCATTGGTGAGGCCAAATTTGGAGTATTGTGTACAGTTCTGGTCACCGAATTATAGGAAAGACGTCAACAAAATAGAGAGAGTACAGAGAAGATCTACTAGAATGTTACCTGGGTTTCATCACCTAAGTTACAGAGAAAGTTTGAACAAGTTGGGTCTTTATTCTTTGGAACGTAAAAGGTTGAGGGGGGACTTGATAGAGGTATTTAAAATTATGAGAGGAATAGATAGAGTTGACGTGGATAGGCTTTTACCATTGAGAGTGGGGGAGATTCAAACAAGAAGACATGAGTTGAGAGTTAAAGGGCAAATGTTTAGGGGTAACATGAAGGGGAACTTCTTTACTCAGAGAGTGGTAGCTGTGTGGAACGAGCTTCTGGCAGAAGTTGTTGAGGCAGGTTCGATGTTGTCGTTTAAAGTTAAATTGGATAGATATATGGACAGGAAAGGAATGGAAGGTTATGGGCTGAGTACAGGTCGGTGGGACTAGGTGAGAGTAAGAGTTCGGCATGGGCTAGAAGGGCCAAAATGGCCTGTTTCCGCACTATAATCGTTATATGGTTAATGGGCTCAACCATGAACTGCTCTAAAAAGCCATTTCTTAGGCACTATAGATATTCTGCCTCCCGTAATGCAGCACCAGCCTGATTTTCCCAATCCACCAGCATATTGAAATCCCACGTGACTGTTGTAACATTGCCCTTCTTGCTTGCACTTTCTAGTTTCCAATGTAATTTGTAGGCCACATCATTACTACTGTTTCGGGGTCTGTATACAACTCCTATCAGCATCTTTTTAACCTTGCAACTCCTTAGCTCTATCCACAACGATTCAACACCTTCCGATTCTATGTCACCTCTTTCTAAAGTTTTAGTTTCAGTTTTTACCAACAGGGCAGTGCCTAGCCCTCTGTATTCCTGCCTTCCTTTTAATACAATGGAGGAGGAGAAGATGGCAGCGTGACGCAGCGCGCACGGCCTCTCCGGTAAATGATATCTGTAATCTGTCAAGTAGGGGACTGTGCACAATTCTGATTTGATTGAGACAGACGTGAGAGTACGGAGGAACATCAGCAGAAACTTCTGAAATGCCTGCTTCACTGCCGCTGCTACTGTGTGGTAACCGGAATCTCCAAAGGAGAAGGCCCTGAATCCTCGGCTTTGCTTGTTTCAGCGACCAGGGCTAGGTCGAAGGCGCTCAGCAGAAAATGGCGCTCGGGAGGCTGTATCGGAGGGGCAGGTCGGAGGCTTGAAGTTTTTGGATGGATGGGTTCGGTGTCGGCTGTGGTCGGCTGCTTCCAAGGCATCGGCAGTTGTCGGTGCCTTGGAGGTGTATGGCAGGGAGTTTCTCCTTTTTGCCCCTTGCTATCTGGGACTCAGACGTCGATCGGGACTTGAGACTTTTTTTTATGGTCTGTTCTTTATCAAATTATGGTATTGTTTTGCACTGCTGTAACTATATGTTATAATTATGTGGTTTTGTCAGTGTAAGTCTTTGGTTTTTCCTGTTTTCTGTGATATCACTCTGGAGGAACATTGTATCATTTATTAATGCTTGTATGCATTTCTAAACGACAATAAAAGAGGACTGAGTGTTCTCATAATCTAATATGTATTCTTGGACATTTAGCTCCCAGCTATAATCTTTCAGACACAATTCAGAGATGCCTACATCATACCTGCCAATCTGTAACTGTGCTGCAAGTTCATCTTCCTTATTCCGTCTACTGCACATATCCAGATACAACACCTTCCTGTACTCACCCTTTTCGATTTTGTCGCACAATGCTCAACTTTTTGATCCCTGACTTTGAGATCTTACCAACATCTGCCTTCACAACCTCTTCACTAACTGTTCTGGCATTCTGGTTCCCATTCCCCTGCAACTCCAGTTTAATCCCAGCCATGCAGCATTAACAAACCTTCCCACTAGGATATTTGTCTCTCTACTGCTTAGGTGCAAACAGTCCCTTCTGTACAGGTCCCACCTTTCCTGGAAGAGAGACTAATGATCCAAAAATCTTATGCCCTCCCTCCTTCACCAACTCCTTAGCCATGTATTAAACTGTGTAATCTTCCTAGTTCTAGCCTTACTAGCATGTGACATGGGTAGCAGTCCTGAGATCACAACCCTGGAGATCCTGCCCTTTAACTTAGCACCTAATTCCCCGAACTCCCTATGCAGAACCTCATCACTCATCCTACCAACGTCATTGGTACCCACATGGACCATGACTTCTGGCTGTTCACCTTCCCACCTAATGCTGAGGACTCGATCCGAGATATCCCGGACCCTGGCACCTGAAAGGCAACATACCATCTGGGAATTCCATTCTCACCCACAAAACCACCTGTCCATTCCCCTAACTAACAAATCACAATAGCGTGTCTCTTCTTCCACCTTCTGTTCTGAGTTACAGAGGGTAACTCAGTGCCAGAGACCCAACCACTGTGATTTTCCTCTGTTAGGTCATTTCCCCTCACCAACAGTATCCAAAGTGATATCACTGTTGTTGAGATGGTTGACCACAGGGGTACTCAGCACTGGCTCCTTAACCTCCTTCCCCTTCTTGCCTGTCACCCAGTTTCCTGTGTCCTGCACCTTGGGTGTAACTACTTCTCGAAATGTCCTCTCTTATCACTCCTTCAGCCTCCCAAGTGATCTGGAGTTCATCCAGTTCCAGCTCCAACTCGTTAATGCAGTTTGTTAGAAGCTGCAGCTGGCTTTCTGAGGCTTTGGGTATCTTGAGATCTTGAAAGTTTGGAGGGACTCTGTTGAACCCTCTCCTCCACCTTTGAGAGTGTCATTTTAACTTGGGCTTCTTCATTATTATGTTGAATAAAGGCATCTGTGTTCAATCTTTTACCATTGACAGTCACACAGTCGAGTTAAAAGGGCAACTGGGATCCTTAAGATTTCTTGGGTGGTTTAAGATTCCTCAGAGTGCAGCAGGATAGACTTCCGTACACAATCCAGGACCAGGCTGTTAATTGCTTTTAACAAGACATCGTGAACACAGTAGCAATAGGTTGCTACCATTGATTGATACCATTGAAAGATTGATGCATGTGCAGTTAGTAGATAAGGCTGTAGCACTTTAGAGTGTTGGCAATGACCAACTTGGCTTCACTGAGATTACAATTCCTTAACTAGAAAAATGGTCCTGGTTGCCCAATCAATTTATTGCCAGTGGACTGTTGTAATTAACTGCAAAACAAATAACGTTTCTGTATGGGATTCAACTTGGCCCAATAATCTTTGAGCTGCTTTAAGCTGTTACGTAACACTAACAGATTATGAACAAAGTTACTTGGATCTTACAGTACAGTATCTCTGGATAGTTGAAGAGAATGGTATGTGTAGAAGCTGCAGTCAACCTGATCAACAACAATTTTAGTCTAACCTTACTGAAATCCCTAAACTGAAACAACACACATCAAAGTTGCTGGTGAAAGCAGCAGGCCAGGCAGCATCTCTAGGAAGAGGTACAGGCGACGTTTCGGCCCAAGACCCTTCGGCCTGAAGGGTCTCGGCCTGCAACGTCGACTGTACCTCTTCCTAGAGATGCTGCCTGGCCTGCTGCGTTCACCAGCAACTTTGATGTGTGTTGCTTGAATTTCCAGCATCTGCAGAATTCCTCGTGTTTGTGTTCCTAAACTGAAAGGTATATTTCAATGTATTTGTGTTCTTATTGAAATATTAACTCCTTCATTTGGGTACTTTTTCCTTTTTTAAAACTTTGAAATGGTTGTGGTACTTGTTATCAAAGCAAAATGATGAATAGTAGTTATTGTCTTTTTGTTTCAATCTTAAAGGAGAAAGCTGTTTGTATTTCCCCAGATATCTGTCTTGCAGCTATACGTAATGCAACATTTGCCAAATATGTCTCTGCTGCCCTGTAAACACCTATTATTACCTTAGGTTCACAATATGAAAGTTCTGTTTGACTTTATTTCTTCATAAATCATAAGGAGGTCAAAATAACTTCCCACTTGAATTCACTAATGAAGGATTATTCTCTATCACATGGAGTCCCTATAATGAATGGTGTAGCGAATGAACAAGAATTTTTGGTAAGGTAATGTCACATCAGTTTTCTATTTTGTTTCAAACTGATTGTCAAAAGGAACCAGGTCTTGGTTTTTCTGCACTTAGCATTGGAGTAGAGTTTGATTACAGCCAATTAAATGTTGCAAGCTGGTGAAATTCACCTGAACAATATTCTCTGCCTTTCAGGGGCAGTCATTCAGATGGTGATGTGAATGAGTTGAGCAGAGCTGGTGAAACTGTTGCTTCACAGTGCCAATGAGTGTTTAAGTCCTGAACTCCAGTGCTTTCTGTGTGGATGGAGTTTGTGCCTTCTCCCTGTGACCTCCCACAACCCAAAATGTGTGGGTTGGAACTATATTTGCTCCTTGCTATCCAGGTGAATGGTGGAATGGGTAGGGAGTTGATGGAAATGCGGGTGGAATAATAATGGGATTAGTATAGAATTTGTGTAAATGAGCGCCCAGTGATTAGTGCTGTCCCAGTGGGTACAAGAGTGTTTCCAGAAATGAATGAGTGATTCTTAATTTTGTCTTGAATGTTTCAAGATTTTGTCTTTTTAATTAAAGTTTTTCCATCACTGGGTAAAATTTCTGCCCTTTTAGTTTCCTGCAAAACACATTCCAATTGCCTTATGATCACCTTTTAGATGACCTAAACTAAACCAAGAGAAATACAATGTTTACAATGAGTCGAGTTGCATTCAGTAGATCCCCTTATTGCAGGATACTGTGGAAACATTTGGGCTTGGTTTTAATATAACGTAGATTTTTATAAAAATAAAAATACAGCAAAAGATTAATACCTAAGGGTGTATTTTTCCTGAATGTGAAGTTGGATGGTCAGAAGCCAATTATTTTCTGATTTATTGTTATGAAGCTAGGTTCATTTGTGTATTAACATATTGAATGACACACGTTTTCTTTGTTCTAAAAAACCTGCAGCACATTACAGGCCCTTCAGCCCCCAATGTGACAACCATGCAAATTACTCTGTCTAAGTTGCATGCCATCTTGGTCAATGTCTCCCATCCACTACATAGTGTACTGGGTGGGCACAGGAGTACATTCAGCCAGAGACTCATTCCTCCAAGATACAACACAGAGTGTCATAGGAAGTCATTCCTGCCTGTGGCCATCAAACTTTACAACTCCTCCCTTGGAGGGTCAGACACCCTGAGCCAATAGGCTGGTCCTGGATTTATTTCACAATTTACTGGCATAATTTACATACTACTATTTAACTATTTATGGTTCTATGACTATTTATTATTTATGGTGCAACTGTAACAAAAACCAATTTCCCCCGGGATCAATAAAGTATGACTATGACTAAACTGCTTAGAATTTCTCTAGTGCATAGCCCTCTATTTTTCTAAGCTCCATGTACCTATCTAACAGTCTCTTAAAAAACCCTATTGTATGCAGCTCTACCATCTTCACTGGTAGTGCATTCCACGCACCCACCACCCTTAAAAGTTTGCAGTCTTGTGAAGTATATAAATGGGTCCCATTTGTGTCTATTGAGCAGGAAGGGGGGAAGTGTTAATCTAGGTGGTGAATTAGCATTCTGCGGGGGGGGGGAAGTGTTAATCTAGGTGGTGAATTAGCATTCTGCGGGGGGGGAAGTGTTAATCTAGGTGGTGAATTAGCATTCTGCGGGGGGGGAAGTGTTAATCTAGGTGGTGAATTAGCATTCTGCGGGGGGGGAAGTGTTAATCTAGGTGGTGAATTAGCATTCTGCGGGGGGGAAGTGTTAATCTAGGTGGCGAATTAGCATTCTGCGGGGGGGGAGTGTTAATCTAGGTGGCGAATTAGCATTCTGCGGGGGGGAAGTGTTAATCTAGGTGGCGAATTAGCATTCTGCGGGGGGGGAGTGTTAATCTAGGTGGTGAATTAGCATTCTGCGGGGGGGAAGTGTTAATCTAGGTGGTGAATTAGCATTCTGCAGGGGGGGAAGTGTTAATCTAGGTGGTGAATTAGCATTCTGCGGGGGGGGAGTGTTAATCTAGGTGGTGAATTAGCATTCTGCGGGGGGGAAGTGTTAATCTAGGTGGTGAATTAGCATTCTGCGGGGGGGGAAGTGTTAATCTAGGTGGTGAATTAGCATTTTGCGGGGGGGGCATGTCATTCTAAACTGTTTCCTCATATTTCCCGGCTATTGTACCTAGAACTCAGTAAAGGGTCTGATTTTGAGACTGGAATTCTAGGTTTGGGAGTGAGGTTCTGAGTGTAACATGGGCCTCTAGATCTGGTACTGGGATAATTGATATTGACCTTATTATACAAAAATATGCCAGCAACATTGGGAATCATGAACTTATTTAATTCACACATCAACCATGGTTTATGATCTCAAATGCAAAAAGATTAATTGGTTTATTTGCCTATTAATATGTGAAAACCCCTCTGAAATGTCAAATGTTGAGCAGACCAGATATGTAACTAACCCTGAAAGTCATTGAGCATTTTAAAGTTCCTTCAAGCACAAGAGCAACCTAATAATAATGGGTCTAAAGATAGAGAAATAGCTGGAGCTGTCAACTAGGAATGAAACAATAGTGACTTTTATTTTTTTCATGCAATGATATTTGTATAGATTGACCTGGGTTCTACCTTTTGACGAATCTTTGTTCTCAGGATATCTCCTTTCATGACCTATAAGGTAACTTTTCTGTGCTTCTGCTCTGACAAAGGCCAAATTTTTGGCTTTCAGTAACTCCTCCCATCACTCATGGAAGTAATCAGACCCTTTACCGAGTTCTAGGTACAACAGCCGGGAAATATGAGGAAACAGTTTAGAATGACATGCCCCCCCCGCAGAATGCTAATTACCACCTAGATCAACACTTCCCCCCCCCCGCAGAATGCTAATTCACCACCTAGATTAACACTTCCCCCCCTGCAGAATGCTAATTCACCACCTAGATTAACACTTCCCCCCCCACAGAATGCTAATTCATCACCTAGATTAACACTTCCCCCCCGCAGAATGCTAATTCACCACCTAGATTAACACTTCCCCCCCCGCAGAATGCTAATTCACCACCTAGATCAACACTTCCCCCCCACAGAATGCTAATTCACCACCTAGATTAACACTCCCCCCCCGCAGAATGCTAATTCACCACCTAGATTAACACTTCCCCCCCCGCAGAATGCTAATTCACCACCTAGATTAACACTTCCCCCCCCACAGAATGCCAATTCATCACCTAGATTAACACTTCCCCCCCGCAGAATGCTAATTCACCACCTAGATCAACACTTCCCCCCTCCCTGCTCAATAGACACAAATGGACACATTTATATATTCACAAGACTGTGAACTTTTTCTACAACAAAGCAAACATGTGTGGTGGGGCCCCCAGGGCTGTGTGCTCAGTCCACTGCTGTTCACTCTGCTGACCCATGACTGTGCAGAAATACACAGCTCGAATTACATCATCAAATTCACCGATGACACGACCGTGGTGGGTCTCATCAGCAAGAACGATGAGTCAGCATACAGAGAAGAGGTGCAGTGGCTAATGGACTGGTGCAGAGCCAACAACCTGTCTCTGAATGTGAACAAAACAAAAGAGATGGTTGTTGACTTCAGGAGGACACGGAGTGACCACTCTTCGCTGGACATCAACGGCTCCTCCATAGAGATCGTTAAGAACACCAAATTTCTTGGTGTTCACCTGGCGGAGAATCTCACCTGGTCCCTCAACACCAGCTCCATAGCCAAGAAAGCCCAGCAGTGTCTCTACTTTCTGCAAAGGCTGAGAAAAGTCCATCTTCCACCCCCCATCCTCACCACATTCTACAGAGGTTGTACCGAGAGTATCCTGAGCAACTGCATCACTGCCTGAATCGGAAATTACACTGTCTCTGATCGCAAGACCCTGCAGCAGATAGTGAGATCATCGGGGTCTCTCTTCCCGCCATTTATACCACATGCTGCATCCGTAAAGCAAACAGCATTGTAAAGGACCCCACGCACCCCTCATACAAACTCCTCTCCCTCCTGCCATCTGGCAAAAGTTACCAAAGCATTTGGGGCTGTCACGACCAGACTGTGTAACAGTTTCTTCCCTCAAGCCATTAGACTCCTCAATTCCCAGAATCTAGTCTGACACCAACTTACACACACTTTCTCAACTGAACACCACTCCACTCCCTTTGCAATTTTTCCTCATTTCTTTCTCAATTCCTGCTAAAACATTGTTTACGTTTACATTTACATAATTTATTATTATATTGTAATTTGTCCTTTTCTGTGTTTATTGTCTTGTTTATTAATTATTGTACTATCTTGCACTGTTTTGTGCGCTTTATGTAGTCCCCTGTAGGTCTGAAGTCTAATGTAGTTTTGTGTTGTTTCAGGAAGTCTAGTGTAGTTTTGTGTTGTTTCATGTAGCACCATGGTCCTGGAGGATCGTTGTTTTGTTTATACTGTGTGCTGTACCAGCAGTTATGGTTGAAATGACAATAAAAGCGACTCGACTTGACTCGACTCTGTGTGAAAAACTTACCTCTGACATCCCCTTGTACCTACTTCCAAGCATTTTAAAAATATGCTCCCCTCATTTTAGCCATTTAGCCCTAGGGAAAAGCCTCTGACTGTACACACGATCAATGCCTCTTGTAACACCTGTGTAGCACCAGTCTTATTGTGTGTGACTCATCGTCGCACTCTTTAGAGAAAATCAAATTACATTAAGTGCTAATAGGCCCTCAGAAGAATCCAAGTATCGGAAGGAGGCAATGAATGGAAACCACACACTTCTGGAAATAAGGTTTTATTTCAAATAAGGTTCAATTTCAATGGTTTCGAGAAGTGCATTTAGAAACATAGAACATAGAAAACCTACAGCACAACTCAGGCCCTTCAAGCCACAAAGTTGTGCCGAACATATCCTTACCTGAGAAATTACCCAGGGTTAAAAATAGCCCTCTATTTTTCTGAGCTCCATGCACAGTACCTGTCAAGGAGTCTCTTAAAAGACCCTATCGTATCCGCCTCCACCACCGTCGCCGGCAGTCCATTCCACACACTTACCACTCTCTGCGTAAAAAAACTTACCCCTGATATTTCTGTAAAGCTTATTTTCAGAACAAGATCAGTATACAGTCTTGCAAAGTTTGTTAGATGAAACCAGCCACTTGAAGTTCCTCATGAAAATTACACTCCTACAATCTGTCATGCTCTCTTCAGAGAACCCTTGACCTAATTCTTCACCCAGAATATTTTTACTGTTCTGTGCTATTTTCTCCCATAAAGTACTTCTCCCCAGTTAACAAATTTTGTTTTTAATATTGTTCATTTAATCTACTCAGAAATGGCAATAAATATGCTACTGTTTACCCCATACTGGTGTTGTATTTGAATATACAGTGGATTTTGGTTAATTGGGACACATCCAGATCTCTACATTTGGCCCAATTAATCAGCTACCCCAATTAACCGAAGTTTCATGAAAGTAGTTAAAAAGGTCTATATAAAAGACAAACTACTATTTAACTGAGTAACAAATTGTGTATTTAAATGAAATTAGAACTCTACCAATACTACAGGTGGCTGTCCGTCATATCCGACAATGACAGGAAACCTGTGTCGGAGAGATTTTAAAGTGATAAAGCAGTTGCACTGGGGCACTTACACTTTCGACTTTGGAAGTCTGGGTCCAGAGCTACAAATGGTTACAACTGGGACCTTCCTTGGTTGCAGTGGATGACCATGAATTCAATGCCTGCTCAGGCTCTTCGCTCTCCACAGAGCCTTGCAGAGCTACCTTTCTGGCCATTGGGCCTCAACGTAGATCTCACGCATCCAGTCTTTGCATGCTTGGACAGGCATGTCCCTACCTCAACAGGGTATGAGACCTGCTGGGTGCCTTCACCTGTTGAAACAGTGTGGCTGCAGGCAACTACTTGGAGCTACAAGTGAGAGCTGAGTGTCTGGTGTGGACCAAAGGTGACATTTAAGATAATTGTTGATATCTTCACATTCTTCATAGTTCCTAACTTGATGAAGTAGTGAAATTGTTTCATTTTTACACTTGGCAGTTTCTGGCATCTTCAAATCTGAATGCTTGAAACCAAACTGAGCAAAACAGTTCTGAATAGTCCTGATGCTAATTTCTCACTAATTAACAATGACAGAAAATACTGTTTTTTGAACACAAATACAGGCAACTAACGCTATTTAAAAACTGTTCACTCTAAGTGCAGTATAATGTTTAATAGCGCATGTGACTGACTCGAGATAGAAACTGTTCAGCAACTGTCCCCCGTCCCTATTAAGCAGCATAGTGTCCCAATTAAACAAAGAGAACCCAGCTATTCACTTGATTAGTTTTTGTCCCAAATAAATGTCTGCCTTATTAATCGATGGTCCAAATAACTGGAATTCACTGTATTCCCATCTGCCAGGACTTAATGGTCTTCAAATTAAAATGACTCAATGCACGAGAAAGTAATCCTGAATCATCAAGAAAATATTTGGACTTCTGAGGAACTACACTTATCCCTTTAAGGATAAAGGGGAAGCCTTTTAGGACCGAGATGAGGAAAAACTTCTTCACACAGAGAGTGGTGAATCTGTGGAATTCTCTGCCACAGGAAACAGTTGAGGCCAGTTCATTGGCTATATTCAAGAGGGAGTTAGATATGGCCCTTGTGGCTAAAGGGATCAGGGGGTATGGAGGGAAGGCTGGTGCAGGGTTCTGAGTTGGATGATCATACTGAATGGCGGTGCAGGCTTGAAGGGCCAAATGGCCTACTCCTGCATCTATTTTATATGTTTCTATGTTTCTAACTACCTTAGCAGGGGCACCCATCTGGTTATGTATGAGTGTGTGTAGGCCTCTCAGTCTCTGCATGTGTCTCTCTGTCTCTCTCACACCCTGCCACTGTCTCTCTCTCTCTCTCTCTCTCTCTCTCTCCCTCTCACTCATGCACTCTCTTGGACTCTCTCACACTCACACTCTCTCAGTCCCCTCTCTTTCATACATTAACTCTATCACACATTTTCTCACCCACACATTCACTCACTCTCACTCTGTCTCACACCCTATCAGACCCTCTGAGTCTCTCTCTCACTCTCTGACTCTCTCTGAATCTCTCTCTCACCCTCTCCTCTCTCTCGATCTCTCTCTTACTCTCCCTCTCACTCTGTCACTCTCTCTCACAGTCTCACACTCTCAAACTCTCTCATATTTGCTCACTTTCACTCTCCTCTCACTTTTCTCTCACTCTCTTCTCTCTCATTTTCACTCTTACTCTCTCTCTCATTCTCTAACTGTCTCACTCTCACTCCTCTCACAGTCCTCTTTCACTCTCTCTCATCCTCACACTCTCTCTCTTGCCCTCTCTCTCATTTCCACTTTCGCTCTCTCACTCTCACTCTTTCACTCTCTGTTGCTCTCTCTCTGTCACACTCACACACTCTCGTACTCTCACACTGTCTTTCACTCACTCTCTTTCACTCTCTGTCACACTCGCGCACTCTCACATTTGCTCTCTCTCACTCACTCTCTGTTGCTCTCTGTCACACTCTCACACTTCACTCTCTCTTATCCACAATCACTTTCTCACTCTCACATTCTCTCTCGCCCTGTGTCTCACTCTCACTCTTTCGCTCTCTCTCTCTCCCTGATACACTTTTGCTCTCTAATTCTCTCTTTCTCACTCCCTCACTCTCTGTCACTTTCTCTCAGACTTTGCGCTCTCTCACTTGCACTCCCACTCTGTCACGCTGTCTCACACACTCTGGCTCGCACTCTCTCACTCTCACACCCTCTCAATCACTCTCTGAATTTCGCTCTCCCTCTCACTCTCTCTCACTCACTTTCTCACTCTGATCTCCCAATTACACTCTCTCACAACCTTTCTCTCACCCTCTCATGCTTTTAATCTTTCACTTTCTATCTCTCTCAATCTGTCACAAACTCTCACACCCTCTCAGTCTCTATCTTTTTCTCTCTCTCACTCACTCATGTTCTTTTGCTCTCTCCCGCTTTCGCTTTCTCACTCTCAATCTCTCTCGAGTCCTGCCAAAGGGCACTCACTCTCACACCCTCTCTTTCATTCTCTCTCCCAATCATCCTCACCATCCTCAATCACTCTCACACTCCCACAACCTCTCACTCACTCAATCACTCTCTCGCACTCATTCTCTCTCACCCACTCTCTCACGCTCTGTCTCATTCACTCTCTCTCTCTCTCTCACTCTCTGTCTCTTTCACCCACACACTCTGTCTCTCTCTATCTCTCACTGCTTTACTCTCAGTCTCTCTCACTCTACCACTCTCTCTCCATCTCCCACTCTGCCTGTATCTTGCTCTCCCTCACACACATGCACAGACACACACACACAGAGTCTCACTGTCTCAACCTGTCCCTCTTTCTCATTCTCACTCACTCGCTTTCTCACATTCTCACACTCGCTCTCTTTTTGTCCCTCTTGCTTTCCCTCTCACTCTCTCTCTCACACACGGTGTCTCACTGTCTAACTCTCTTACTCACACATACACTGTCTCACTCTCACTCTCACACTCTCACACTCTTTCACACTCACTCTCTTTCACAATCACTCATACTCCTACACTCTCTCAATAACTTTTACAAAACACCATCTCTTTCTGACACACACACACTATCTCACAATCATTCACACACTCTCTCTCTGAATCTTCCTACTCACTGACAACATCTCTTACTGTCACACTTACTGTCTCACTCTTTCACTCTCACTCTCTCGCTCACTGTCAAACACACTCTCACTATCATTCACACACACTCAACTTTCACTTTCTCACTGACACTCAATCTCCTCACTTTCATTCTCTATCTCCCTACCTCTTGCTCTCACTCTCACACACATACACAAAGACACTCACTCACTCTGCCCCTGTTTCTCTCTCACTCTCTCTCTTTCACTCTTCCTTTCACACTTTCTCACTTTCGCTCTCTTTCTCACTCTCACTTTCTCTCTCACTCACTCTCACAGTCTCTCTTACTCTCTCACTCTCTCTCTAACTTTCACTCTCACTCTCACACACTCTCTCTGTCACACACAGGTACAAATGCTGTCTCAGTCACACTCACAACCATTCACACGTACTCTCTCAATCTCACTCTCCAACTCTCTTTCTCTCTCTCTCTCTCATAAGAACATAACAACATAAGAAATAGGAGCAGAATCAGGCCATCTGGCCCTTCAAGCCAGTAAGAATATGGTGCCGCACATGAGGCTGCATGGCAAGATAAGATCCAATGGAATTACAGGGAAGTTACTGGCATGGGTGGAGCATTGGCTGGTCGGCAGAAAACAGAGAGTGGGAATAAAGGGATCCTATTCTGGCTGGCTGCCGGTTACCAGTGGAGTTCCACAGGGGTCGGTGTTGGAACTGCTGCTTTTTACGATGTATGTCAATGATTTGGACAATGGGATTAATGGACTTGTGCCTAAATTTGCCGATGATACAAAGGCAGGTGGAGGAGCGGGTAGTGTTGAAGAAATAGAGAACCTGCAGAGAGGCTTAGATCGTTTAGGGGAATGGGCAAAGAAGTGGCAAACAAAATACAATGCTGGAAAGTGTATGGTCATGCACTTTGGTGGAAGAAATAAAAGGGCAGACTATTACTTAGATGGCAAGAGAATTCAAAATGCAGAGATGCAGAGGGACTTGGGAGTCCTTGTGCAGGATACCCTAAAGGTTAACCTCCAGGTTGAGTTGGTGATGAAGAAGGCGAATGCAATGTTGGCATTCATTTCTAGAGGTATAGAATATGAGAGCAGGGATGTGATGATGAGGCTCTATAAGGCACTCATGAGACCACACTTAGAGTATTGTGTGCAGTTTTGGGCTCCTTATTTTAGAAAGGATATACTGACATTGGAGAGGGTTCAGAGAAGATTCACAAGAATGTTTCCAGGAATGAAAGGGTTACTTTATGAGGAATGTCTGGCAGCTCTTGGGCTGTATTCCCTGGCATTCAGGAGAATGAGGGGAGTCTCATTGAAGAGAGAAAGATAGAAAACCTACAGCACAATACAGGCCCTTCGGCCCACAAAGATGTGCCGAACATATCCTTACCTTGGAACTACCTAGGCTTACCCATAGCCCTCAATTTTCCTAAGCTCCACGTACCTGTTCATGTACCATTCCATGTTCAGAAACATTCTGAATGTTAAAAGGCCTGAACAGATTAGATATAGCAAAGTTACTTCCCATGTTAGGGGAGTCTAGGACAAGAGGGCACAACTTCAAGATTGAAGGACGTCCATTTTGAACAGAGATGCAGAGAAATTACTTTAGTCAGAGGGTGGTAAATCTGTAGAATTTGTTGCCACGAGCAGCTGTGGAGGCCAAGTCATTGGGTGTATTTAAGGCAGAGATAGATAGGTTCTTGATTAGCCAGGGCATTAAAGGGTATGGGGTGAGGCAAGCGAGTAGGGATGACTGGAAGAATTGGATCAGCACATGATTGAATGGCGGAGCGGACTCAATGGGCTTATGGTCTTATGGTTTCAATGAGATCCCCCTCATTCTTCTGAATTCCAGTGAGTAGAAGACCACAGCCATCAAACTCTCCTCATATGACAAGCATTTCAATCCTGGAATTAATTTCCTGAACCTCCTTTGAAGCCTCTCCAATGTCAGCACATCCTTTTCAAGATAAGGGGTCCAAAACTGCTCACAATACTCCAAGTGAGGCCTTTGTAACGTCTCAACATTACATCCTTGCTTTTATATTGAGGAATGACTGCACAGGCGTGTGGACATCAGCGAGTTAGACCAATGGGAAGAGTTTAAAAGAAGACAGCTTTATAAAGTGGGTGTCGGAGTAGGAGGTCTTTGGCTCAACGGGGCTTCAGCGATAACAGGTTGAGACGAGGTACGTTACTGCTGAGGTATAGAAACAGGAAGTATGTCTGTGAGGCCAGTGTTCTGTACCGGGTGTCAGATGTGGGATGTCCAGGAGACTTCCACCCTCCCGGCAGCCACATCTGCACTAGTTGTGTCGAGCTGCAGCTCCTTAGGAACTGAGTTAGGGAACTGGAGATGCAGCTTGATGACCTTCATCTGGTCAGGGAGAGCGAGGAGGTGACAGAGAGGAGCTATAGGCAGGTAGTCACACCGGGGCCTCGGGAGATAGAGAAGTGGGTAACAGTCAGGAGAGGGAAGGACAAAAGTCAGATACTAGAGAGTATCCCTGTGGCTGCCCCCCTTAACAATAAGTATTCCTGCTTGAGTACTGTTGGGAGGGGACGGTCTACCTGGGGGAAGCAACAGTGGCCGTGCCTCTGGCACAGAGTCTGGACCTGTGGCTCAGAAGGGTAGGGAAAGGAAGAAGGCAGCATTGACAGGGGACTCTATAGTTAGGGATTCAGACAGGCGATTCTGTGGATGCAGGAAAGAAACACAGGTGGTAGTTTGCCTCCCAGGTGTCAGGGTCTGGGATGTTTCTGATCACATCCATGATATCCTGCAGTGAAGAGCCAGAGGTCGTGGTACATATTGGAACCAATGACATAGGTAGGAAGAGGTAGGAAAAGGGAGGAGGCTACAGGGAGTTAGGAAAGAAGCTGAGAAGCAGGACCACAAAGGTAGTAATCTCAGGATTACTGCATGTGCCACGTGACAGTGAGTATAGGAATAGAGTGAGATGGAGGATCAATGTGTGGCTGAGGGATTGGAGCAGGGGGCAGGGATTCAGATTTCTGGATCATTGGGACCTCTTTTGGGGCAGGTGTGACCTGTACAATAGGGACAGGTAGCACTTGAATCCCAGGGGGACCTATAACCTGGCGGGGAGGTTTGCTAAGGCTGTTGGGGGGGGGGAGTTTGAACTAGAATTGTTGGAGGGGGGGTGGGAACCAAACTGAAGAGATGGAGGACAGGGCTTTTGGTTCACAAATAGAGAAAGCTTGGAGATAGTGTGAGAGGGAGGATAGGCAGGTGACAGAGAAGGGATGTGCTAAGACTGATGGTTTGAGATGTGTCTATTTTAATGCAAGAAGCATCATGCACAAAGTAGATGAGCTTAGAGTGTGGATCAGTACTTGGAGCTGTGATGTTGTGGCCATTACAGAGACTTGGATGACTCAGGGGCAGGAATGGCTACTTAGAGTGCCAGGTTTTAGATGTTTCAGAAAGGACAGGGAGGGAGGCAAAAGATGTGGGGGTGTGGCACTGTTGATCTGAGATAATGTCACGGCAGCAGAAAAGGAGAAAGTCATGGAGGGATTGTCTATGCAGTCTCTGTGGGTGGAAGTTAGAAACAAGAAGGGGTCAATAACCCTACTGGGTGTTTTTTTATAGACCGCCCAATAGCAACAGGGACATCGAGGAGCAGATAGGGAGACAGATTCTGGAAAGGTGTGTTACGTACCTGTACAGTAACGGTTTAAATGAACTAGCAGCAATAGACCAGCCTGGAGTCTGGTTTTGATGTTAAAACCGCTATCTTTATTAGTATCTACTTAATATGGCAACTTAAACAAGAATAAGCAAAAGTTAACAGTGTTATGAGTATACATATGTGTAAATGTAACTCCCAAACTATTGAGCTCGGGAGCACAGGCTTAAAATCTTGAGATGGTAAAGTATGAAAGTTCAGTTCATCTACGGATTAAAAGATGTGAGAGAGATATTTGTTATCCAAGGAGAATGTCGTATTATACAGGTTCCACGGTGGTAAAACAGGAGAACAACCGCCGTAGGTTTTACCCGTCGTCTTTCCAAATCCACTTACAAATTATCACCAATAGTAGCTTATCACAGGGGTACCGTGTTCAAAGGGAACTACCACCCAGGCAAGGGTTAACGCATAGGTAGGTTCCACAAGGTCGCTCCAGTCACACAACGTGATAGCCACTTATCAATGTGCTGGATCGATACTCAACCCACCCTTGTGGGCACTGAAAGGTCCAGCCAGTGCCCCGTTAGTCACTGGATTCCTTCCATTGTCCGACTTCAACTGCGACTGACTGTGTGTGAGTGAGTGTCCCTGCTTAAATCAAAACAAGCTGCAGAGTCCCATAGTTCCGCCCCTCTCTCTCTCTTAGTAAGAATCAAACAGGAGCCGAGAAAGCCGGCGGCTGACGTCACTCAGGCACTCGCTCTTAAAAATGACAGTCCGCTGCAAGATACCTAGCGGGTTCATCACAGGTGCAATAATAATATGGTTGTCATGGTGGGAGATTTTAATTTCCCAAACATCGATTGGCATCTCCCCAGAGCGAGGAGTTTAGATGGGGTGGAATTTGTTAGATGTGTTCAGGAAGATTTCTTGACTCAATATGTAGATAAGCCTACAAGAGGAGAGGCTGTACTTGATCTGGCATTGGAAATGAACCTGGTCGGGTGTCAGGTCTCTCAGTGGGGGAGCATTTCGGAGATAGTGATCTCAATTCTATCTCCTTTTCCATAGCTTTGGAGAGGGATAGGAACTGACAAGTTAGTAAAGCATTTAATTGGAGTAAGGGGAAATATGAGGCTATCAGGCAGGAACTTGGAAGCATAAATTGGAAACATAAATTGGAAACAGATGTTCTCAGGGAAATGTATGGCAGAAATGCGGCAAATGTTCAGGGGATATTTGAGTGGCGTTCTTCATAGTTATGTTCCAATGAGACAGGAAAAGGATGGTAGGGTACAAGAGCCATGGTGTACAAAGAATGTTGTAAATCTAGTCAAGAAGAAAACCATATAATACAATTACATCACGGAAACAGGCCATCTCGGCCCTTCTAGTCCGTGCTGAACTCTTACTCTCACCAGAAGAAGAGCTTACGAAAGGTTCAAAACACTAGGTAATGATAGAGATCCAGAAGATCATAAGGTTAGCAGGAAGGAGCTTAAGAATGAAATTAGGAGAGCCAGAAAGGGTCATGCGAAGGGCTTGGCGAGCAGGATTAAGGAAAATCACAAGGCATTCTATAAGTATGTGACGAGCAAGAGGATAAGACGTGAGAGAATAGGACCAATCAAGTGTGACAGTGGAAAAGTGTGTATGGAACCGGAGGAGATAGCAGAGGTACTTAATGAATACTTTACTTCAGTATTCACTATGGAAAAGGATCTTGGCAATTGTAGAGATGAATTACAGCAGACTGAAAAGCTTGAGCATATAGACATTAAGGAAGATGATGTGATAGAGCTTTTGGAAAGCATCAAGCTGTCATGGTCTGGTCCGTGGACTCAGGACTCCGGGTCTTCCAGCTGTCCCTCGTTTGATTGAGTTAAGCATAGGCACCTGATTCCCACCTTGGAGCTTGGAATATAAGTAGCCTTGGGGTTGAGTGTGGGCTGCTGGTTTGTCTCGTCAGTTCCCCTGGGAGCAACCTGCAGGTGGAAGGCTAAAGCGGCTACTTGTCATCACTAGGCTGTGTTGGAGAACCATCGCTTCATGGAGTCTGGCTGTCGGTAGTTGGAGCTGCCTTTGTGGTATGGATCCGGCTGTTTCTGAAGCCAGCTGAGGTTCCTGGCCAAACTGAGACTTGGAACTTCCCCAGAGCAGAGATGGAACTGTCTGTTGTTCTTTGGTGTTTGTCTCTTCTTCTCCTTGCCTCCATGGGGTAAGTCAGGCCATTTTGTCATTGCCCTGCAGAGGGATCTGTCTTGTCCTCACCTCTGTTGGGTAAGTCTGGCCATTCTGCAGTTACGTGCAGAGGGACCTGTCCCACCTTGGTGTGGAGATGAAGTTGAGTCCCGGCCTGTCTTAGGATAGGTCCCGGCTCTATGTCTGTGTTCTGTCCTGTCTCATGTTAGTGTCATGTTAAAGATGAGTCCCGGCTTGTCGAAGGATAAGTCCCGGCTCTATGTTAATGTTCGGTTCCCAGTCTGGCTCTGAGCTCCAAGAACCCAAGCCTCGAAGATCCCGCAGCCAAGCTCCAAGAACCCCAGCCTCGACGATCCCGCAGCCAAGCTCCAAGAACCCCAGCCTCGACGATCCCGCAGCCAAGCTCCAAGAACCCCAGCCTCGACGATCCCGCAGCCAAGCTCCAAGAACCCCAGCCTCGACGATCCCGCAGCCAAGCTCCAAGAACCCCAGCCTCGACGATCCCGCAGCCAAGCTCCAAGAACCCCAGCCTCGACGATCCCGCAGCCAAGCTCCAAGAACCCCAGCCTCGACGATCCCGCAGCCAAGCTCCAAGAACCCCAGCCTCGACGATCCCGCAGCCAAGCTCCAAGAACCCCAGCCTCGACGATCCCGCAGCCAAGCTCCAAGAACCCCAGCCTCGACGATCCCGCAGCCAAGCTCCAAGAACCCCAGCCTCGACGATCCCGCAGCCAAGCTCCAAGAACCCCAGCCTCGACGATCCCGCAGCCAAGCTCCAAGAACCCCAGCCTCGACGATCCCGCAGCCAAGCTCCAAGAACCCCAGCCTCGACGATCCCGCAGCCAAGCTCCAAGAACCCCAGCCTCGACGATCCCGCAGCCAAGCTCCAAGAACCCCAGCCTCGACGATCCCGCAGCCAAGCTCCAAGAACCCCAGCCTCGACGATCCCGCAGCCAAGCTCCAAGAACCCCAGCCTCGACGATCCCGCAGCCAAGCTCCAAGAACCCCAGCCTCGACGATCCCGCAGCCAAGCTCCAAGAACCCCAGCCTCGACGATCCCGCAGCCAAGCTCAAGTCCCAAGGCCCCAGCCTGCAGCCAAGACCCTAGCCTCAAACCTCCAGAGCAAAGACCCCAGCCTGTCTCCAAGCTCAGGCCTCTAGACCCCAGCCACGATCTGTCTTGAAGCCATGTCATGTCCTTACCTGGTTCTGGGGTCCGAGCCCGAGGCAAGACCCAGATTCTGGGTCCTTGTCCAGTCTCGGGCTCAGAGTCCAAGCCTTGTCTCCTAGTTCATGGTTCCTAGTCCAGGTCCTGCTTTCCCTAGCCCAAGTCTGCGTTCTTGTCCCTGCTCCTTTCCTGTATCCTGTCACGTCCCTACTCCAGTCAAGTCTTGTTCCTTGTACTTCAGTGTCTGTGTCTCGCATTTGGATCTGTTCCCAGCACCCCATTGTGACACAAGCTGGATAAGTCTCTGGGACCAGATGAGATGTACCCCAGGCTACTGTGGGAGGCGAGGGAGGAGATTGCTGAACCTCTGGCAATGATCTTTGCATCATCAATGGGGACAAGAGAGGTTCTGGAAGATTGGAGGGTTGCAGATGTTGTTCCCTTATTTAAGAAAGGGAGTAGAGATAACCCAGGAAATTATAGACCAGTGAGTCTGACTTTAGTGGTTGGTATGTTGATGGAGAAGATCCTGAGAGGCAGGATTTGTGAACATTTGGAGAGGTATAATATGATTAGGAATAGTCAGCATGGCTTTGCCAAAGTAAGGTCGTGCCTTATGAGCCTGATTGAATTTTTTGAGGATGTGACTGAACACATTGATGAAGGTGGAGCAGTAGATGTAGTGCATATGGACTTCAGCAAGGCATTTGATAACATACTCATGCCAGGCTTATTGAGAAAGTAAGGAGGCTTGGGATCCAAGGGGACATTGCTTTGTGAATCCAGAACTGGCTTGCCCACAGAAGGCAAAGAGTGGTTGTAGACAGGTCATATTCTGCATGGAGGTCGGTGACCAGTGGTGTGCCTCAGGGATCTGTTCTGGGATCCCCTTCTCTCCGTGATTTTTATAAATGACCTGGATGAGGAAGTGGAGGGATTTGTTAGTGAATTTGCCAATGACACAAAGGTTGGGGGTGTTGTGGATAGTGTGGACGGCTGTCAGAGGTTACAGTGAGACATTGATAGGATGCAAAACTGGGCTGAGAAGTGGCAGATGGAGTTCAACCCAGATAAGTGTGAGGTGTTCATTTTTGTAGATCAAATATGATGGCAGAATGTAGCATAAGTGGTAAGACTCTTGGCAGTGTGGAGGATCAGCGGGATCTTGGGGTCCAAGTCCATAGGACACTCAAAGCTGCTACGCTGGTCGACTCTGTGGTTAAGAAGGCATATAGTGCATTGGCTTTCATTAACCATGGGATTGAGCTTAAGAGCTGAGAGGTAATGTTATAGCTTTATAGGACCCTGGTTGGACTCCACTTGGGGTACTGTGCTCAGTTCTGGTCACCTCACTACAGGAAGGATGTGGAAACTATAGAAAAGGTGCAGAGGAGATTTACAAGGATGTTGCCTGGATTGGAGAGCATACCTTATGAGAATAGGTTGAGTGAACTTGGCCTTTTCTCCTTGGAGTGGTGAAGGATGAGAGGTGACCCAACAGATGAGAGGCATTGATCATGTGGATAGTCAGAGGCTGAAATGGCTAACATGAGTGGGGACAGTTTTAAGGTGCTCGGAAGTAGGTACAGAGGAGACATCGGGTAAGTTTTTTTTAAACGCAGAGAATTGTGAGTGCATGGAATGGGCTGCCTCCAACTGTGGTGGAGGCGGATACAATAGGGTCTTAAGAAGCTCCTCGATAGGTACATGGAGCTTAGGAAAATAGAGGGCTATGGATAACCCTAGGTAATTTCTAAAGTAAGTACGTGTTCAGCACAGCATTGTGGGCCAAAGGACCTCTATTGTGCTGTAGGTTTTCTATGTTACTCTATTCTAGTCCTCTCGAAATGTTGCATGTTAACATCGTACTTGCCTTTCTCACCACAGACTCAACCTGCAAATTAACCTTTAGGAAATCCTGCACAGTGACCTAAACCCCTTTGCACCACAGATTTTAAAATTTTCTCTCCATTTAAAAAAATAGTCTACGCTTTTATTTCCTCTACCAAAGTGCATGACCATACAGTTCCTTTCACTGTATTCCATCCGCCATTTCTTTGCCCATTCTTTTCTATCCTTCTGCAGCCTCTCTATTCCTCAAAGCTACCTGCCCCTCCATCTATTTTCGCACCGTCTGCAAACTTTGCAACAAAGTCATCAATTCCATCATCCAAATCATTGACAGAAAACATAAAACGAATCCGTCCCTGTGGAAATGTACTAGTCACCAGCAGCCACCCACAAAAGGCTTCCTTTATTTCCACTCTTTGCCTCCAGCCTATTAGCCACTACTTATCCATGCTTTTATCTTTCCTGTAATACCATGGGCTCTTAATTAACCTTGTCAAAGGCCTTCTGAAAATTGAAGTACAGTACACGACATCAACAAATTCTCCTTGGTCTATCCTGCTTGTTATTTCTTCAAAGATTTCTAACAGCTTTTTCAGGCAAGATTTTCCTTTGAGGAAGCCATGCTGAATATGGCCTATTTTATAATGTGCCTCCAAGTACTCTGAGACCTCGTCCTTAATAATTGACTCCAACATCTTCCCAACCACTGAGGTCAGGCTAACTGGCCTATAGTTTCCTTTCTTCTGCCTCTCTCCCTCCTTGAAGAGTAGTGTGATATTTGCTATTTTCCAGACCTCTGGAACCATTCCAGAATCTAGTGATTCTTGAAAGGTCATTACTAATGCCTCCACAATCTCTTCAGCCACCTCTTTCAAAACCCTAGGGAGTAGATCATCTGGTACAGGTGACTTATCTACCTTCAGACCTTTCAGTTTTCCGAGAACCTTCTCCCTAGTAATAGCAACTCCACACATTTCCACCCCCTGACACTCTCGGACTTCCACCATACTGCTAGTGTTGTCTATAGTGAAGACTGATGCAAACCTATCAAATGTTGAAAGGACTAGATAGGGTGGATGTGAAGAGGATGTTTCCTCTGGTGAGGGTATCCAGAACTAGAAGGCACAGTCTCAAGATTGAGGGGTGATCTTTTAGAACGCAGTTAAGGAGGATTTTTTTAACCAGAGAGTCGTGAATCTACTCTCTGCCACAGACTGCAGTGGAGGCCAAGTCCGTGGGTATACTTAATGCAGAAGCTGATAGTTTCCTGATCGGTCAGGGCATCAAAGGTTATGCCAAGAAGGCAGGCGTATGGAGTTGAGTGGGATCGAGATCAACCATTATGGAATGACGGAGCAGACTCGATGGGCTGAATGGCCTAATTCAGTTCCTATGTCTTATGGTCTAAAATACTTGTTGAGTTTGTCTGCCATTTCCTTGCACCCTATTACTACATCTCCGGCATCTACTCTCACCTCTCTTTTATACTTTATGTACCTGAAGAAACTTCTGGTATCCTCTTTAATATTATTGGCTAGCTTATTGAGGCATGACTGCACAAGGATTGGGGCACGACTGTGCAAGTGCGTGGACGTAAGCCAGGTAGAACAACCAGAAGAATTTAAAAGGAGACAGCTTTTTAGAGTGGGCGTTATAGTAGAGCGAGGCAGAGTAGGAAGGCTTTGGCTCAATGGGGCTTCGGTGATAAAGGGTCAAGACGAAGTACATTAAATATGTAGAATACAGACAGAAAGTATGTATATGAGGCTGGTGTTTTGTTCTTGGTGTCAGACGTGGGAAGTCCTGGAGACTCCTGAACAGCCACATCTGTGCCAGGTGCATCGAGCAGCAGCTCCTTACGGACTGCGTTAGGGGAACTGGAGATGCAACTTGATGACCTTCATCTGGTCAGGAAATTACAGACCAGTGAGCCTTTCTTCAGCGGTTGGTAAGTTGATGGAGAAGATCCTGAGAGGCAGGATTTATGAACATTTGGAGAGGTATAATATGATTAGGAATAGTCAGCATGGCTTTGTCAAAGGCAGGTTGTGCCTTACGAGCCTGATTGAATTTTTTGAAGATGTGACTGAACACATTGATGAAGGAAGAGCAGTAGATGTAGTGCATATGGATTTCAGCAAAACATTTGATAAGGTACCCCATGCAAGGCTTATTGAGAAAGTAAGGAGGCTTGGGATCCAAGAGGACATTGCTTTGTGGATCCAGAACTGGCTTGCCCACAGAAGACAAAGAGTGGTTGTAGATGGGTCATATTCGGCATGGAGGTCGGTGACCAGTGATGTGCCTCAGGGATCTGTTCTGGGACCCTTATTCTTCGTGAGTTTTATAAATGACCTGGATGAGGAGGTGGGGGTGGAATAGGTTAGTAAGTTTGCTGATGACACAAAGGTTGGGGGTGTTGTGGATAGTGTGGAGGGCTGTCAGAGGTTACAACGGAACAATGATAGGATGAAAATGGGGCTGTGAAGTGGCAGATGAATGTTCATTTTGGTAGGTCAAGTATGATGGCAGAATATAGCATTAATGGTAAGACTCTTGGCAGTGTGGAGGATCAGAGGAATCTTGGGGTCCAAGTCCATAGGACACTCACAGCTGCTGTGCAGGTTAACTCTGTGGTTAAGAAGGCATACAGCCTTCATTGGCCTTCATCAATTGTGGAATTGAGTTTAGGAGCCGAGAGGTAATGTTGCAGCTATATAGGACCCCGGTCAGACCCCACTTGGAGTACTGTGCTCAGTTCTGGTCACCTCACCACAGGAAGGACATGGAAGCCATAGAAAGGGTACAGAGGAGATTTACAAGGACGTTGCCTGGATTGGGGAGCATGCCTTATGAGAATAGGTTGAGTGAACTCGGCCTTTTCTCCTTGGAGCGACGGAGGATGAGAGGTGACCTGATAGAGGTGTACAAGATGATGAGAGGCATTGATCGTGCGGATAGTAAGAGGCTTTTTCCCAGGGCTGAAATGGCTAGCATGAGAGGGCACAGTTTTAAGGTGCTTGGAAGTAGGTACAGAGGAGATGTCAGAGGTAAGTATTTTTACACAGGGAGTGGTGACTGCGTAGAATGGGATGCCGGCAACGGTAGTGGAGGCGGATACGATAAAGTCTCTTAAGAGACTTAAAAAAGAATCTTAGAAAAATAGAGGGCTATGGGTAACCCTAGGTAATTTCTAATTTAAGGGCATGTTCGGCACAGTTTTGTGGGCCGAAGGGCCTGTATTATGCTCTAGGTTTTCTATGTTTCTACCTTCATATCCATCTTTTCCTTTATGACTTTTTCAGCTGCCTTCTGTTAGTTTTTAAAAGCTTCCCAATCCTTTAACTTCTAACTAATATTTGCACTATCATTTAACCTCCCTTTGGCTTTTATGTTGGCTTTGACTTCTTGTCAGCCACAGTTGTGTCATTTTGCCTGTAGAATACTTCATCCTCTTTGTGAAGTACAAGTCCTGTGCCTTCAGAATTGCTCCCAGAAATTCCAGCCATTGCTGCTGTGCTGTCATCCCTGCCTGTGTTCTCGTCCAATCAGTTTTGGCCAACTCCTCTTTCATGTTTCTGTAATTCCCTTTACTCCACTGTAATACTAATGCTTCTGACTTTAGCTTCTTCTCAAATTGCAGGGTGAATTCTACCATATTGTGATCACTGGCCCTTAAGCTCTAAAGAGTTCCAGTTCATTGCACAATACCCAATCCAGAATAGCTGATCTCCCAGAGGGCTCAAACACAAGCTCCTCTTTTTTTTTTTAAAAAAAACCCATCATATCAGCATTCTAGAAGTTCCTGCTCATGGGATCCAGCACCAACATGATTTTCCCAATCTACCTGCATATTGAAATCCTCCATGACTATTGTAGCCTGCCCTTTTGACGTGCATTTTCTATCTCCCTTTGTTACATGTAGACTAATCTTTACTGCTGTTTGGGAGTCTCTAAATAATTCCCACCAGGGTCATTTTCCCTGTGCATTTCCTTAACTCTACCCACAATGATTCTACACTTACTGACCCTGTGTCATCTCTTTGTGATGATTTGATTTCATTTTTATGAACACATCTGTGCCACCCCTCTGCCCACCTGCCTAACCTTGGACGTTAAGCTCCCAGCTATAATCTTCTATCAGCCATGATTCAGTAATGCCTACAACATCATACATGCCAATCTGTAACTGTGCATCAACCTTGTTGAATTAAATTGATTTTATTTCTTACATCCTTCACACACATGGAATAAAAATCTTTGTTACTGTATGTACAATGTACAATTTATAGTAAATTGTAATAAATAATATGTACAGTAAGATATACAACAGAACAATCAATATAACTTAGAAACACAATTGTGTCAGCGTGAATTAATCAGGATGGCCTGGTGGAAGAAGCTGTCCCGGAGCCTGTTGGTCCTGGCTTTTATGGTACCATTTCCCAGGTGGTAGCAGCTGGAACAGTTTGTAGTTGGGGTGACTCGGGACCCAATGATCCTTTGGGCCCTTTTTACACATCTGTCTTTGTAAACGTCCTGAATCATGGGAAGTTCACATCTACAGATGAGCTGGGCTGTCCACACCACTCTCTGCAGAGTCCTGTGATTAAGGGACGTACAGTTTCCATACCAGGCAGTGATGCAGCCAGTCAGGATGCTCTCAATTGTACCTCTATAGAAAGTTCTTAGGATCTGGGGGCCCACACCAAACTTCCTCAACCGTCTGAGGTGAAAGAGGCGCTGTTGTGCCTTTTTTCACCACACAGCCAGTATGTGCAGACCAAGTGAGGTCCTCGGTGATGTGTATGCAAAGGAACTTAAAGCTGTTCATCTTCTCAACCCCAGATCCATTGATATTCAATGGGGGTTAGTCTGTCTCCATCTCTCCTGTAATCCACAACCAGCTCCTTTGTTTTTGTGACATTGAGGGAGAGGTTGTTTTCTTGACACCACTGTATCAGGGTGATGACTTCTCCTCTGTTGGCTGTCTCATTATTATTTGAGATGAGGCCCATCTGCAAATTATAATTGTAGTATATCTGCAAATTTAATTAGCAGATTGGAGCTGTGGATGGCAACAGTCAGGGGTATACAGAGAGTAAAGGAGGGGGCATAGGGCACAGCCTGGAGGGGCACCTGTGATGAGGGGCAGAGGTAAGGGAGCCCACTCTTACCACCTCCAGCAATCTGACAGGAAGTCCAGGATCCAGCTACACAAGGCAGGGTGAAGGCTAAGGTCTCTGAGCTTCTCGTCGATCCTGGAGGGAATTATGGTGTTGAGTGCTGTACTGTAGTCCAAGAACAGCATTCTCACATAAGCGTACCCCCTCTCCAGGTGTGTAGAGCTGTGGCTATTGCTCCATCTGTTGATTGGTTGTGTTGGCAGGTGAATTGTAGGGGGTGCGCGCATTCAAATATAATATCTTCAGTCCTCTATTCACCCTTTTTGATTTTCTGCCTTTTACATTGCAACTCATCCTGTTGACTGCAATTTTGCCCAATCATCAGCCTCTCCTTACTAGGAGCCTTACTGCACATTGCCTCTGTTTGTAATCCAAATGCCACTCCGGTTCTCATCTCTCTGCCAAATTAGTACAAATCCTCCCGAGCAGCCCTTATCTCTCTTTGTATCTATGATTTTAGTACCAATGTGCACTACTCTAGCAATTCCCTCACCCCCTCTCCTTTCAAAATGTTCCATTCCTAATCTGAGTCATCCCTGAGCCTTCCACCTGTAGGCCAAGACCAGTCTGGGATTTTGTTTTGACAGAAGTGCCTCTCAGTTTCTCTCAAAGAATCCCCCTGCATTACTACTCCCCTTGCCACCTTCAGTTGTGTCATCCGGATACTGATTAGATGTGCGAGCAAATGACAAACTACCTTGATGTTGCTTAAAATGTCCATTCCATTGGTCAATGTGAAGGGGCTTTGAAACTTGCTGAGTTCATGTTTCTGTGACCTCTGCCATAATCCGTCTGTACAGTGGCTTCAGAGGATCAGTGTCAGACACTTGGCAAGCCCAGATGTATTTGTTTGTGGACAGTGAAAGGGGATGAGATGACCGCTCCTGCCAGTGAGTCACTGACAGATGGGATCTGTGCATTTTATGTATAATCATTGCCTCAGTGATCAGTCTGTGAGGGGTGAGTTTTGGGGGCTGCTTTAGATTTAGTCCTTTTTCCCAGTCCCTAGTCCTGCACACTGAAAGGGCATCGCCCCTCTCCCAGTCAGAAGGAATGATTCTGGATCTCATTCCCTTCAGCCCAGATCAGTGTTGCTTTACTCGGAGACTTCTGAAGGAAGGCAGGACATGGATTTTGCCGCCTCAGTTCATGTTGTGCATAGAATTGTATCGCATGGAGATGGGCCCTCAGCCCAACTGACCACCTTTCAGTAATAATCTTCTCACCCGGCACGCAGTCCTTTCATTCTAAATGATTCAAGTGCTCAATCTAGAAGTTAAATACTGTCAGTGAGCTAGCTTCAACCACTCTCTCTGGCAGTACATACCAAATACTTCACTCTCTCTCAGCTAAAGTCCATCTCATATCCCTTTTAAATGTCTTCTTATTACCTTAATTTATGTCCTCTCATTTTATCTACGTCTATGGGGAAAATTTCCTCCAGTCTACCCATCTGATCCCCTCATCACTTTATATCTCTGAATCATGTTCTCTCTTAAAAACCTCCACTCCAGGAGATTGAGAGAACATGATTAAACTCTTAAAAGTTTCTACTTATTACTGATGTCAAGGCAAACCTCTCCATGATCACACGCTTCCAATTATTTTGGTGACCAGAACTGCATACAGTATTCCAGCTGATATCTGACTGATGTTTTCTAAAGCTGGAACAAGACCTCAACTCTGTGGTCGTTGTCCTGATCAAGGAAAGTGTGGATCCCATTTACCTTCCTAAACATGCTTTCCACCTGTGCTACCTCCTTCCACAATCTATGCACCTGTTTTCCAATGCTCCTTTGCTCGTCCGTACTCCCTAAATCATTTCTGGTCTATGTCCAAGTCTCTCGTGCTCCCAAAATGCAACATCTCATGTTGATCTGAATTAAATTCCATCTGTTTTTTTCAGCCCATCTCAGCAACATATCAATACCTCTCTGCACCTTCAGACTACTTTCCACACTGTCCACAACTCTGCCAACCAGTGAATTTACTGATCATGTTTCTTACACCCACATACAGTATATGGTAAACAGCTGGCGATGAGGAGCATCTGTCAGAAGAAACAAACTGTTGATGTTTCTGATTCAGAAACATCAAAGATTCCTTTCCTCCTGTAGATTGTCTGATAATGCTCAACCTTTCCAAGTGATTATTAATCCTCTTCCTCAGAATAATTCTCCAGCATCTTGTGCTCAAAGGTCCATAGTTGCCAGGCTTCTCTCTTAAAGGAGTGCCATGTTTGTGATCGTCCCGTCATCTGATTTCTACCATCTGCAAAATCTCTTATGTTTGTAGTCGATACCTCATCTGTTTCCAGTGAAGATTTAAGATTCTCAGCCAGAGCCCCAGCAATCTCTCCCTTGCCGCCTTTGGCAGCCTGGGATATATCCCATCTGTCAAAGAATTTATCCACCTTAAAATCCACCAAGGCATTAATTACCTCTGTCATTAATGGAGATAGTCTCCAGCCTCTTCACCTCTTTACCAGCTTGCTGTCCTGGTATTTCAGTTTTGACCTGAAGGTTAGTACTTAAATCTAACCATTTGAGATATGTACCACAGTTTGTATACAAAAGCCTACCATTCAAAAAGATCAGTCCCAAGATAGAGCTGTATCATTATTTGTTTTATTCACACAGGATTTGCTGCACTAAAACTACACAGAAACAGAAAGCAGAAGGGCGCTGTGTCAGATAATTCTTGCAGTCTGAACTTCATTCTTCATGCTGAATGGGGCAGGGGTGGATGAAGAGAGAAGAAAATACATTAGAGAACACTAAATCTGATAGGATCAGTGGCCTCTCTTCAGAGCTATGAGGGTCAGACAGGTGTGCTGATGGTGTTGTAGCAGTTCCTACAATGCATTTCGGCTGACTTCAGAACAATAGAGTTCTAACGCTCTATTTTTCTGACCTCTGGACTTTAAATCAAGGCACCTAGTAGGTGACAACTAGAAGTTTGTATATGGAGTTGTTTTTTAATGTCTGTGGGGCTTTGAGCCTTTACCATACTATACTTTGAGTACAGCCAGTGCTCAGGAAAGGAGTAGTGACACAATACAACTATTGTCCACATATGCAGTATTGCATTCATAGTTATCCTCCTGCTGTTGATGTATATATAGATTTTCTTTAATTGGACTTGTGAAGGATGTTTCCTGGCCCCTCCACCAGGAAATTCATTCCCTGTCTCCTGTTCCCTTTCCACCATCCAGGGACTGGAGTTTGGCAAAAGTCTTCCCCCTTTTCAAGTGAGGCAGCAGAGAAAATCCTGATAACTACAGACCTGTGAACCTAACAACAGTGGTAAGGAAGAGGATGTATGATCATTGGAAGGGCAGGAACTAACCAGAGACACTAAATAGTTTGTCAAGAACAGATCCTGTCCGACCAAATTGTCTGAATTCTTTGACGAGAACCAAAATGTAACAATGAGAGCTGGGTGGTAGATGTGATTTTAGTAAAGGTTTAGTCAAGATCCACACAAGAGACTGGGTCATTAGGGCAAAGGGATACAGGACAAGGCCATAAACTGGATCAAAGATTGGCTTGGCACAATAAGAGACAGTGGGTGATGGTAGAAGACTATTTTTATGATTGGAAGTCTGTGATTAGTGTTGTCCCATGTGCATTGGTGCTGGAACCATTGTTCTTTGTAATATTTATGAGTGATTTGGAAGAGAAGATCTGTAAGTTTGTGATAAGATCATAAGAGACAGGAGTAGAATTAGGCCATTTGACTCACCGTGTCTTCTCCACCATCGTGACTGATTTATTTTCCCTCAACTCCATTTTCCTGCCTTCTCCCCATAACCTTTCATGCCCTGACTAACTGGATCTTTAGCGTAATTGGGGTACAGCTGCCTGTTTCCTTTCATACCTTGATGTCCCTGGATTTAACTCTGAGCTTGTTGACCTGGGTCTCTGCTATCTCGGCACGTTCCTCAGCATCATCCAGTTCACGCTGCAGTGTTCTGAACTTGGCGAAGTTGGTGCTGGCATTTCCCTCCTGTAATAAGATCACAGTGCTGTTATCTAGCTGATCGAACAGTGCATGAATGTGGAAAACTTGTAATGTACAGGCCAACTCACAGCTTCTTCAGCCTGACGCTTGTAGCTCTTCACTTTCAGCTGCAGTTTGTCAATGAGATCTTGCATACAAATAATGTTCTTCTTATCCTCTTCACCCTGGGCAAAAATTGTCAGGTTAAAACCAAATCTCAAATTTCATGGATGAATGTTTAACACTTTCCATCCAATGCTGGAAATAGCATGGACGATGGACTAAAGCATGACTGCTGACAAACTGTATAACCTGCAGTAACTGATGGAGTGATTCTGTTTCCCTGAATAGAGCTGTTACAAGTTGTAGGTTTCAGAGGCCAGAAAAACATGACAGTATAAAACTGTGCAGATGCTAGAATTCCAAAATAAAAAATGGAAAATGTTGGAAACCTTCATAAAGTCAACAATGACTGTGGAGGGTAAGTTCAGGTTCCAGATAAACAGCCTTTGACCTTGACTTCTAACACTCAGATAACTGATAACCTGAAAAATGTCAAACTGCTAAATGCCAGAGCAGTGATGAGATTTCTGATCTTCAAACCAGAACTATTATTCCTTTTGGTTTATCAAACACTACCAGAACTCAACCTTGGGTTACTAAGGAATAATTATATTAACTAGAGTTGAGGTAATTATGGAAGGGGAAGATATTTCCCCTAGAAGGACATCATGGCAGACTTTTTACCAGCTGATGTTAGAGGTTCCAGGAGGACTAAGTGTGTTCATGTCTGTGAAGTGAACACTACAGGAGGAATGGAGAATGGCTAGCCCCTACTGACATCAATGGATCTGGGGTTGAGAGGGTGAACAGCTTTAAGTCCCCCCGCATCCACATCACCGAGGACCTCACATGGTCTGTACACACCAGCTGTGTGGTGAAAAAGACACAACAGCGCCTCTTCCACCTCAGACGGTTGAAGAAGTTTGGTACGGCCTCCCCCAAATCCTAAGAGCTTTCTACAGGGGCACAACTGAGAGTATCCTGACTGGCTGCATCACTGCCTGGTATGGGAACTGTACTTCCGTCAATCGTCAGACTCTGCAGAGAGTGATGCGGACAGCCCAGCGCATCTGTACTTGTGAAATTCCCATGATTGAGGACATTTTCAAAGACAGGTGTGAAAAAAGGGCCCGTAGGATCATTGGGGACCCAAATCACCCCAGCCACAAACTGTTCCAGCTGCTACCATCTAGGAAATGGTACTGCAGCATAAAAGCCTGGACCAACAGGCTCCAGGACAGCTTCTACCACCAGGCCATCAGGCTGATGAACTCACACTGACTTGAGTGTACTCTATATTACATTGACTGTTCTATTTATTATCAATTACTATGATTGCACATTGGACATTTAGATGGAGATGTACCATAAAGATTTTTTACTCCTTATGTATGTGAAAGATGTAAGAAATAAAGTCAATTCAATTCAATTCTAACCACCCCCTTCTCTCTCTATATGCAGTCAGGAAGCATTCTAACCACCCACTCTCTATATACATGTACAGCCAGGAAGCATTCTAATCACACTCACTCTCTCTATATGCAGTCAGGAAGCATTCAAAGTATGTCAAAATTTGAAACATTTCTTCAAACAGCAGATGATGTGAGATCAGTTGATAATCTTCAAATTGAGAGGTAGATTATGATCAGAGGTACACTGGGAAAAGATAGTATGTACTTAGGTCATAGATCCAACCTCTCACTGAAAGGCAGAAGAAGCTTGTGCTAATTAGCCAGCCTAGTTCTTCTGTGAGGCAGGAACTACGGCAAAAGATGGGATGGGTTGGTGAATGTTTTGCATTATACAGCAGCATGTCACCAGCTCCTCTCCTACTGTACCTGGTAGGTCAGTTCTTTGATCCTTCTCTCGTACTTTCGCAGGCCTTTCAATGACTCTGCATTTTTCCTCTGCTCGGACTCCAGCTCAGATTCCAGCTCCCTCACCTGGGAAATAAAGAAAATGAGTGATATGTCACTGTACTCACATTGCCAGTTTTAATCATCATTCCAGTGATGTGTACAGATGTAAGTGTGTACAAGTGACAGTAATAAACACATTAACCAACTTCACATTCATCGAAACAAGCTCTATTCTTTTTTAATATAAAAGGCACCAAGATGAGGAATGAGTAATTAAAATTTTCTTCAATTTGGACAAGTATGTGGATGGGAGTACAGAGGGCTGTGGTCCAGGTGCAGGTTGGTGGGACTAGGCAGAGAGACAGTTCAGCACAGACTTGATGGGCTGAAGGGCCTGTTTCTGTGCTGTAGGGTCCTACGACTCTACGAAAAAATGGAACAACCAATTTTGTGCAAGTAATTGGAAAATAATTGTTTACATTTGTGTTCAGAAAATGGGGAGCAATGAACAGACTTGGCCTTTATTATCTGGAGTTTAAAAGGATGAGGATCATTGGTTTACAGGACTCGGCAGTGTGGGTGCAGCAGAAATCCTTCCTCTCAGCCAGGAGTTTACGACCAGAACAAGTAGGAAAAAATTCTTCATGCAGAGGTGATGGAGCCTTAGTGACAGGAGAAAGTGAAAGGATTGGAGGATTGTTCTGCAGATTAAGCAAAGCTCTAAACATAAACCAGGAAATTGTAGCTGGTGAGTCTGATATCAGTTGTGGGAAAGTTATTGGGGCGATTTGGATAGACATGGACTGATTAGGGATAGTCAGCATAGCGTTGTGTGTGTTAGGTTGTGTCTAACCAATTTTATAGTTTTTTGAGGAAGTTACCAGGAAAGTGGATGAAGGCATGGCAATGGATGTTGTCTAAATGGACTTTAGCAAGGAACTTGATAAGGTCCCACATGAAAGGTTAGTTAAGAAGGTTTAGTTGCTCAGCTTTCAAGGTGAGGTAGTAAATTGGATTAGACATTGGCTTTCTGGGAGAAGTGAGAAAGTTGTAGTAGATGGTTGCCTCTCTGATGGGAGGCCTGTGACTAGTGGAGTACCACAGGGATCAGTTTTCGTCTTCTATGTCAATGATCTGGATGATAATGTGGTTAACCAGATGAGCAAATTTGTGGATGACACCAAGATTAGGGGTGTAGTCGACAGTGAGGAAGACTATTATGGCTTGCTCAAGGATTTGGACCAGCTGGAAAGATGGGCTGCAAAATAGCAGATGGAATTTACTGCAGGCAAGTGTGGGCTGTTGCAATTTGCTGGGACCAACCAGAGTAGGTCTAACAGAGTGAACAGTAGGGCACTGAGGAGTGCAGTGTTACAAGGGGATCTGGAAATACAGGTCCACGGTTCATTGAAAGTGGCATCACAGGATAAGGTCATAAAGAAAGCTGTTGGCACATTGGCCTTCATAAATCAGAGCATTGAGTACAGGAAATAGGATGTTATGTTGAAGTTGTATAGATATTGGTGAGGTGTAATTTTGAGTACTGTGTGCAGTTTTGGTTATCTACCCACAGGAAAGATGTAAATAAGACCATAAGACAATAAGATATAGCAGCAGAATTAGGCCATCTGGCCCATTGCGACTGCTCCGGCTTTTCTCTCAGCCCCAATATCCTGCCTTCACCCCGTTTCCCTTCATGCACTGACCAATGAAGAATCGAGCAGCCTCTGCCTTAAATATACTGCACATATAGACATGGCCTCCACAGCTGCCTGTGGCAAAGAATTCCACAGATTCACCACTCACAGGCTAAATAAATTTCTCCTCATCTTCATTCTAAAAGGACACCCCTCTATTCTGAGGCTGTGTTCTCTGGTCTTGGACTCTCCCACCATAGGAAGCATCCTCTCCACATCCACCCTATCGAGGCCTTTCACCATTCGATAAGTTTCAATGAGCTCACCTGCTTTCTTCTGAATTCCAGTGAATACAGGCCCAGAGCCATCAAATTCTCTTCATCTGACAAGCCATTCAATCCTGGAATCATTTTTATGAACCTCCTCTGAACCTTCTCCTGTTTCAGCACATCCTTTCTAAGATAAGGGTCCCAAACCTGTTCACAATACTCCAACTGGGGCTTCACCAGTGCTTTATTAAATCTCAACATTACATCCTTGCTTTTATATTCTAGTCCTCTTGAAACGAATGCTAACATTGCATATGCTTCCTCACCACAAACTCAACTTGCAAATTAACCTTTAGGGAATTCTGCACAAGGACTCCTAAGTCCCTTGTGCCTCTGTCTTTTGTATTTTCTCTCCATTCAGAAAATAGTCAGCCCTTTAATTTCTTCCACCAAAGTGCATGACCAAACACTTCCAAATACTACATTTCATCTGTCATTTCTTTTCCCATACTCCTAATCTGTCTAAAGCCTTCTGTAGCCTCTCTACTTCCTCAAACCTGCCTACCACTCCACCTACCTTCATATCATCTGCAAACTTTGCAACAAAGCTATCAATTCCATCATCCAAATCATTAACATTTAACGTAAAAAGAATCGGTCCCAACACAGACCCCTGTGGAACACCACTAGTCACTGGCAGCCAACCAGAAAAGGTTCCATTTATTCCCACTCTTTGTCTCCTGCCAATCAGCCACTGCTTAATCCATGCAAGAATCTTTCCTGTAATACCATGGGTTGCAGCTTGTTAAGCAGTGGCTGCTTGTCAAAAGCCTTCTGAAAATCCAAGTGCACAACATCAGCTGATTCTCCTTCGTCTACTCTGCTTATTTCTTCAAAGAATTCCAACAGGTTTTTTAAGCAAGATTTTCCCTTGAGGAAACCATGCTGACTATGGTCTATCTTATCATATGCCTTCAACTACCCTGAGACCTCATCATTAATAATCGACTCCAACATCTTCCCAAACACTAAGTTCAGACTAAGGGTATGAGCCCAAAGCATTGACTGTACTCTTTTCCATAGACTGCTCAGCTCCTCCAGCATTGTGTGTGTTCCTATGAAGAGCATATCTCCTTTGGACCACAATGGGAGGGATGTTACATCTGAACAAATCTAACTGAATCATCAACAGGGTGTCTGCATTGGATAATAACAAGCTCTCAGATGTACTTCTGCTACTGCCTTTAAGGCAAATTTCTTCTGTGTTAGACTCAATGCTATGTTACTGGTAGGTGAATGGATACCAAGTAATTCACTGGTTTCAGAAAATCCCTAGCATTGTTCCATGTTAGACCATAAGACATAGGAGCCGAATTAGGCCATTCAGCCTTTCCACCAGTCTGCTCTGCCATTCCATCAAGTCTGCTCTGCTATTCCATCATGTCTGATCCCAGATCCCATATATTTAAAGTGGAAATTGATAGTTTCCTGATTGGTCAGGACATCAAAGGGTATTGCAAAAAGGCAGGTGTATGGGTTTTGTGGTATCCGGGATCAGCCATGAAGAAACAGTGAAGCATGCTCAATGGGCTAAATGGCCTAATTTTGCTCCTATATCTTATGTTATTATCAGGACATACATTCACCTAGATGACTCCTCTCAAAGGGCCCAAAGGATCATTGGGGATCCAAGTAACCCCAACCACAAACTGTTCCAGTTGCTGCCATCCGGGAAACGCTACCTCAGCAAAAAAGCCAGGACCAACAGGCTCTGGGACAGCTCTTCCACCAGGTTGTCAGACTGCTTAACTCATGCTGACACAACTGTATTTCTATGTTATATTGATTGTCCCGTTGTACATACTATTTATTATAAATTTACTATGAATTGCACATTGCACATTTAGACAGAGATGTAATGTAAAGGTTTTTACTCTTCATGTATGTAAAGGATATAAGTAATAAAGTCAATTCAATTCAAAGTTGGGGGCATGGAACACACTGCCAGATGTAGTGGGGGAGACAGATACATTAGGGACATTTAAGAAATTATTAGATAGGATGAAATGGATGAAAGAAATATGGAGGGCTCTGTGGGAGGGGAAGGTGAGAGTGGGTTAAAAGTTGGCACGACATTGTGTACTGTGCTCTAATGTTTGATGTTCCAGTGCCACTTACCCTGGATTCAAGTTTTTGTATTTGTTTCTTGCCTCCTTTCAATGCAATCTGTTCAGCTTCATTCAGCCGCAGCTGCAAATCTTTGGTTGTCTGCTCCATGTTCTTCTTCATCCTTTCCAGATGTGCACTTGTGTCCTGCTCTTTCTTCAGTTCCTCGGCCATCATCGCAGCCTGCAAACCGTGACAACTCATCAATTGTAATCCTCAAACCTGCTGAAGTTCTGACACCCTGGCTGTTCTGGAGGTTGTGTCTGTACCATGTGTACATGGCTGTTAATACCATGTGTATACATTAGTAAATAGAACCTTTGAGATGCAGATTTTGTAAGTCAGCTCACATAATCTAAGTTCTAATGAACAATTTGGTGACTTGAGCTGAACTGTAAATAGGCAGCTGGCTTTGCAGCTTGTCTCTGCTCTATGGATCCTGTTGTCAAAATTCAAATTGCACTCATCAGCATTTGAAAAACTGGGATAGTACCTGAACATCAGGAACGTTCTGGGATGGTTCTGGAACATCACTGCAGGAATATTTTGGGATAGTTCCAGAATATCACTCCAGGAGCGTCCTGGGATAGTACCGGAACATCACTCCAGGAGCACTCTGTGATGGTTCTGGAACATCAGGAACGTACTGGGATGGTTCCGGAACATCACTTCAGGAACATTTTGGGATAGTTCCGGAACATCACTCCAGGAGCACTCTGTGATGGTTCCAGAGCATTACTCCAGGAGCATTCTGGGATAGTTCCTACATCAAACTGTCTTCAACTACTTACGACCTTCCTTTTTATCTAAGTGGGATAGTTACAGATGATTTCACAGAACCTGAATTAATTTCCCCTTTGGTGTGATTGGTAGCAAGAAATCCTAATGCCACAAGAGTGCCTGGCAGTTAACATCCCTAACCTCTGCTTGGTAATAAATGGCATTACCATTGTATCCTCATCTTCAAATCCTGGAGTCTACCACTGCCCGTAAATTCAACTGGACCAGCTACCAACATCATGCAATGTATTCCTGTAAATTCCAACTGCCATAGGCAACCTAGGATAAGGTGATCGAGGAATCAGAGCTAGTATTTATAGTTTTCATGCCACCCCTCATCTCTTTCTGCTGGGACTTTGGCAGCACCTTCTTTTTTGGTAAAGATCACTACAATTGAGTGCACCTGCTTCTGTGCAGATTGCTGACTTTATGCCAAACTGGTGTTACCTCTCACACACAACCTGTATTCTACTATGTGCTCACAGTATTTGAATCCTTTTAGGTAATTGCCATATGCTTCTTATCCTCCCTCTGCCCATTTTAATTTCCCTTTAACATCTCTGGTCCATTTATTATACTCAGCCTGCTTCTCACTGCCATGCAATAAGCACCATATTTTCTTATATTTTCCAACTCATTGGTCGTCCAAGGGCCTCTGGCTTTTTGAGTAGACGATCACTGATGTAAGTAGGTATAAGAACATATTTATTCCACCATTCATGGCTGACTTTACTGGTGTTCACATTCCAAACAGATTGCCATATCTACTAAATCACTCGGTTCCAAAAGTTTTGCATCTCAGTTTTGAATATTCTCGATGACGGAGCATCAAGCACTGCCTAGGGCAGAGAAGTTTAGAGCCCAGAACATTAAAAAAGTTCTCCTTCCTGTCAGGGCAGATCAACCAACTCCTTTATCTTGAGACCATGGTCCTTCTCTGGGCCCTTCAGTTTAAGAAAGCCATCTTTCAGTTCAGCTTGTCAAACGTTTGAGTATATCTCAGTGAATTCAGCTCCTGATATATTAATCTCCAATGAGTGATGGGCAGAGGATATCATTGTTATTACTATTCAAACATTCTAACATTATGGTACTGATCACTAAACAGCCTGAGCCACTGAGCCCCACTACTTACATCGGTTATTGCCTTCTTAGCTTTATCTTCTGCATTCCGGCATTCTTGTACTGCTTCTTCCACCTCAGTGCTCAGGTAGTTAATGTCATTCTCCAGCTTCTTCTTCTGATTTATCAGACTCGTGTTCTGCATACACACACACACAAAGGGAAAACTTGTTACCTATTCACTCTCTTGCAGCCCATTTACCATCCTCACCTTTTAAATGCATGACTGCTCAAGACCACAAGACAGGAGCAGAATGGGGCCATTCGGCCCATCAAGTTTGGTCTGCCATTTCATAAGACTATAATATATAGGGCAAGAATTAGGCCATTTTGTCCATTTCACCATGGCTGATCCATTTCTCTTCAGCCCCAATCTCTAGCCTTCCCCCCGTATCCCTTCATGCCCTGACCAATCAACAATCTATCAACCTCTGCCTTAAATATACATAAAGGTTGGTCTCCAAAGCTGCCTGTGGCAATGAATTCCACAGATTCACCACACTCTGGCTAAAGAAATTTTTCCTCATCTCCATTCTAAAAGAACTCCCCTCTATTCTGAGGCTGTGTCCCCTGGTCTTAGACTCTCCCACCATAGGAAACACCCTCTCCACATCCACTCTATCAAGACCTTTCACCATTTAATAGGTTTCAATGAGGTTACCCCTCATTCTTCTGAATTCCAGTGAATACAGGCCCAGAGCCATCAGACGCTTTTCATATGACAAACCATTCAATTTTGGAATCATTTTCCTGAACCTTCTTTGAACTTTCTCCAGTCTTATCATATCCTTTCTAAGTTAAGGGGCCTAAAACTGCTCACCATGCTCCAAGTGAGGCCTCACCAGTGCTTCATAAAATCTCAACATTACATCTTTGTTTTTATATTCTAGTCCTCTTGAAATGAATGGTAACACTGCACTTGCCTTCCTCACCACAAACTCAACCCGGAAATTAACCTTTAGGGAATAGACCATAAGACTATAAAATATAGGAGCAGAATTAGGCTATTTGGCCCATTGAATCTGCTCTGCTATTTCATCATGGCTGATTTAATTTTCTTCTCAGCTCCAATCTTCTGCCTTCTCCCTGTATCCCTTCATGCCCTGTCCAATCAAGCACCTAGCAACCTCTGCTTTAAATATACTCAATAACTTGGTCTCCAAAGCTGTCCGTGGCAAAGAATTTCACAGACTTACCACCCTCTGGCTAAAGAAATTCCTCTTCATCTTGGTTCTAAATGGACATCTTTCAATTCTGAGGCTGTACCCTCTGGTTCTAGACTCATCCACTATAGGAACATCCTCTCCACATCTACTCCATCTCAGCTTAGGTTTTAATGTGATGTCCTGTTATTTTTCAAAGCTCCAGCAGTACAGGCCCTGAGCCATCAAACACTCCTCAAAAGTTAACCCTTTCATTCATGGAATCATTCTCGTGAACCACCTCTGGACCCTCTCCAATGCCAGCACATCCTGATGTAAGGCACCCAAAACTGCATGTGCTGCTCCGAGTGCTCTATAAAGCCTCAGCATTAAGCCATGCTTTTAAATTCTAGTCCTCTTGAAAGGAACGCTAATATTGAATTTGCTTTCCTTACCACTGGCTCATTCTGCAAATTATGGAATCCTGCACTAGACCTCTTAAGTCCCTTTGCATCCCTGATTTCTGAATTTGCTCCCTGCTTAGGAACAGTCTATGCTTTATTCCATCATAATGTACCTGTGAATGCAGCAGGTTCACGCGCTCCGTTGCCTCCAGTAACTCCTGCTCTGCTAGTTTCCTACTTCTGTCGGACTGTTCAAGAGCTGAACGTAGTTCCCCAACCTCTGACACCAGCAGGTTACTGTGACGTTCAGCGGCTGCAATTTGTTCTTTATAATCATCGTTCTGTCGAATTGTTTCATCCAGTTCCAGTTGCACATCCTGTAGGAATCATATATTTCATTTCACTTCCACTGATGACAGCTGTGCATCAAGCGTCTTCATTAACTGAACCCACTGGCAATAAATGAAACTTCCTCCTGACTGATGGCTAGCAAAACCTTCCCACCTTACGCTTTCTCCGTTGCCTTTATCTTACCTTGATCTGAGACTGAACACTTCGCAGCATTTTCAGGGATTCAGCTGCCTGCCTGTTGGCATGGCTCAGCTGGATTTCCATCTCATTCAGATCTCCTTCCATTTTCTTCTTCAGCCTAATTGCTTCATTTCTGGCCTTGGCCTCAGAATCTAAAGCTGACTGCATCGATTCCATGGCTCGCTGATGGTTACGTCTGAAATAAACATCACAGGTTCAAAATACACCCTAGTTATGTCATCCTTCACTTGTATTCCAAGAGGAAGGCAGAGCCTGTGTGTATGCACAAGCAGAAATTCCTGACAAATGGGATCAACATTGGAAACTTGGTGGAGACACAGAACAAAATTACCACTGTTCTTTATGAACCAACCACCCTCACATCTCGGTTACAAGTATTTCTACTCACCTTCACACTCTGAAACTGGGCCTCAGAATCAGATTTAATATCACCGGTATATGTCATGAAATGTGTTAACCTTCCTTGAAGAATCTAGTGATTTTTGAAAGATCATTACTAATGCCTCCACAATCTCTTGAGCCCCCTCTTTCAGAATCCTGGGTGTACACCATCTGGTCCAGGTGACTCATCTACCTTCAGATCTTTCAGTTTCCCAAGAACCTCCCTTCATGTAATTGTAACTTCACACACTTCATGCCCCCTGATACCTGGAGCTTTCACCATACCACTAGTGTCTTTCACAGTGAAGATTGATGTAAAATACTTATTCAGTCTGTTTGCCATTTCATTGTCCGCCATTGCTACCTCTCCAGCATTGTTCTCCAGTGGTCCAATATCCACTCTCGCCTCTCTTTTACATTTTGTGTATCTGAAGAAACTTTTGATATCCTCTTTAATATTATTGGCTAACTTACTTTCATATTCCATCTTTACCTTCTTAATTACTTTTTTAGTTTTAGAATGTCTTATGAGGAAAGGTTGAATGAGCTAGGACTTTTCTCTTTGGACTGAAAGAGGGTGAGATGTGATTTATAGAGATGTACAAGATGATAAGATGCATAGATTGAGTGGACAGCCAGAGACTTTCTCCTGGAGTAGAAATTGCTAATGTGAGAGGGCATAATTTAAAGTGATTGGAGGAAAATATAGAGTGAATGTCCAAAGTAGGTTTTTTACACTGAGTGATGGGTTCGTGGAACGTGCTGCCAGGGCAATGTGTAGGTAAAGTCATTATTGACATTCAAGAAACTCTTAGACCCTTTCTTCTGTTCAATTGATCGTTTCTTCCCAGACGTAGTCTGGTATTCAGCATGCAAACGATGTAGTGGGGCTGATGTTGGCAACTGAGTGGAACAAAGTCAGCAAAATGGTGAATGTGTCTAGGGGAAGAGACTGATACAGCTTTGCATGTCCTGGAGAATTTTTGCAGGATTTTGTGGATACTGTACAGTTGATGCTCGTTAGAGACAGTCCAGGTCTCAAAGCCACAGAGGAAGACAGGCATCACTGCTATGTTTAAAACTGAGAGCTTTGTGATGGGTCGACAGTCCTGAACTCCAAATACCCTGCCCTGTTGAATGGTTAATCGCAAAGACGCAGGAGACTGCAGGCGCTGTAACTTGGGGCACAAAAACTAACCGCTGGAGGAAATGAGTTGAACTGGTAGCAAAGCAATAGGTGATACTGCAGGTCCGGGCCATGTATCAGGACTGATAGTGTGGAAGAGAGAAAGCCAGTAGAAAGATGTGAGGGAATGGGGAGGTAATGTTGGCAGGTGATAGATGGATGAAACCAGATGGGAAGGGCCATGATCAGTAGGTGATGCCAAGTACAGAAAGGGAGAGGTGTTTTGGGAAAGGAAAGAGTACAAAGTGACAGATTAAGTTGGTGAGGTAGGAAGGTGGAGGTGGAGACTGCAGGGTGGTAAACCAATATATGGAAAGTTGCAGATGGAGAAATTTGGTAAATGAGGAAGGTGATTACAGAGAGCAGATAAGGGACTGTTAATGGGCAATGGAACAGTTTGGGGGAAGTGTTAGGAGACCCAGTAGCTACAGTATGGGGATGACAGGGAGATGGAACCCATGAATGCTACCTTTTTTTGTCAATATTATCATGTATTGCATTGTACTGCAATGTTAACATCGGGTGCAAAGGGACTTGGGGGTCCTTGTGCAGGATTCCCTAAAGGTTAATCTCCAGGTTGAGTCTGTGGTGAGGAAAGGAAATGCAATGTTAGCATTCAATTCAAAAGGAATAGAATATAAAAGCAAGAATGTAATATTGAACCTTTATAAAGTACTGTTGAGGCCCCACAGCGTATTCTGAGCAAGTTTGGGCCCTTTATCTTAGAAAGAATGTGCTAAAACTGGAAAGGGTTCAAAGGAGTTCACAAAAATGATTCCAGGATTCAATAGCTTGTCATATGAAGAGCCTTTGATGGCTCTGGGCCTGAATTTGCTGGAATTCAGAAGAATGAGGGAGGACCTCATTGAAACTGATAGTATGGTGAAAGGTCTTGATAGAGTGGATGTGGAGAGGATGTTAACTATGGTGGGAGAGTCTAACACCAGACGACACATCCTCAAAATAGAGGGGCGTCCTTTTAGAGTGGAGATGAGGAGGAATTTCTTTGGCCAGAGAGTGGTGAGTCTGTGGAATTCTTTGTCACAGCCAGATGTGGTGGCTAAGTCTTTATGTATACTTAAGGCAGAGGTTGATAGATTCTTGATTGGTCAGGGCATGAAGAGATACAGAGACAAGGCAGGAGATTGAGGCTGAGAGGAAAATTGGATCACCCATGACGAAATGGCAGAGCAGACTTGATGGGCCAAATGGCCTAATTCTGCTCCGATATCTTATGGTCTTCATACATTAGGAAGGAGAATTTGGGGTGGTTGAGGGTGGGGCAGTTTTGAGAACATCAAGGTGATGCAGAAGTAGAAGAGCAACTCAAAATGTTTACCTGTAGAAGGGTCTAAGATCCCACACTGGCATTCTTAGATCACTCACAACCCACAAAACTAAGACCAGAAGATACAGGAGCAGGATTCGGCCATTTTGACTATCGAGTCTGCTCTGCTATTTCATCATGACTGATCCAATTTTCCTTCTGCCTTCTCCTTGTACATAAAGACACATAAAGACTTGGCCTCTACAGCTGCCTGTGACAAAGAATTCCACAGATTCACTGCTCTCTGGTTAAAGAAATTCCTCCTCATCTACATTTGAAAAGGATGCCCCTCTATTCTGAGGCTGTGTCCTCCGGTCTTCGACTCTCCCACCAGAGGAAACATCCTCTCCACATCCACTCTATCAAAGCCTTTCACCATTTGATAGGTTTCAATGAGGTCACCTTTCATTCTTCTGAATTCCAATGAATACAGGCCAGAGCCGTCAAACACTCTTCATATGACAAACCGTTCAATCTTGGAATCATTTTTGTGAACCTACTTTGAACCCTCTCCAGTTTTAGCACATTCTTCCTAAGATAAGAGACCCAAAACCGCTCACAATACTCCACGTTGCCTCACCATTGCTTTATAAAGTCTCAACATAACATCCTTGCTGTTATATTCTTGAATGCTAACATTGGGAAACACTCTGGCTCCATCGACAGCATAAATCTAGGGAAGACAGTCTCTGGCCCCGCCAAACGTGGGAGATGAAGCGCAAGCCCCCCCAAGACCCCCTGTTTGTATGGATGCTGCGTGATTCATTACCCTGTTACAAATAAGTACCACGAAATAACAGGCAGTACACCGCATACAATTAAATGGTTTAGCTTTATAATTCTTAATTTGACAAAATGGTTACTAAACAAAAAGCAAAAACAGAAAAGGGCTCACTTTACTGAAACAGCTTAAGTTGGAGCTCACGGCTTCCCCTTTGCTGATCCTCCTTCAATCTCCCCGGGCTTCGTCGAATCATGGCCCCCCTCTAGGTCGGCTCTGCGACCTCTTCTCTCCAGCGTCTTCTCTCTTCTCGTCTCACAAAAGCCCCAAGCCCAGCCTTATTGTCCCTCACCAGAGAAGCCTCCCCTAAATCCGGCCATCCTAATTGGATGCACACAATTCTCCTATCTCTTATCTTCAACAGTAACCCAAGCAAGCGGCTTGCACAGCACAGAACAGCATTACAGAGAAAAAGTATGAACTATATGAACCAGGGCATTATAATTGCATTTACCTTCCTCACCACAGACTTGACCTGCAAATTAACCTTTAGAGAATCCTGCACAAGGACTCCCAATACCCTTTGCACCTAGGTTTTTTGTATCTTCTCTCCAGTTAGAAAATAGTCAACCCTTTCACTACTTCTACCAAAGTGCATGACCATACACTTCCTGACACTATATTCCATCTGCCATTCCTTTGCCCATTCTCCTAATCTCTCTAAGTCCTTCTGTAGCCTCTCTACTTCCTCAAAACCACCTGCCCTTCCACCTATCTTCATATAGTCTGCAGCTTTGCAACAAAGCCATCAATTCATTCATCTAAATCATTGCTATATAATGTAAAAAGAAAAAACATAACGTAAAGAGGGGCCAAAGTAGAATCGTTCACGTCGTGGCCCTGTTTCAGCCAATTCTACCACCACCACGTGCAACAAGTAGTGTATTCAACATTTTTGTGCCATTGATTTGATCATGCCTGAAGACAGAGGTTGTCGATGTCAGGAACACGGGTCTTTTTCAAGACTGGCATTGACTGTTATATCTGCAGCTAAACAAAACATCCTCGCTACATTATGCAACGAGTTACAGTGTGATGTCCTCTGCCTGCAGGAGACACACAGAGGAAGCGAAAACAACTGCCCAAAAATACCAGGAATGTTCCTGGTTATTGAAAGACCTCATCAACAATATGGAAGTGCTATATTTGTTAGAGCTGGTTCAGTCATAGAAGCCACTTCTAAAACAGAGGAGGACAACATTGAAATTCTAACTGTAGAGCTGAGCAAAGTAGTAGCGACCTCAGTGGACAAGCCACTGGGCACATTTTTCAGCTTCTCTAACCCTGTTTCCAACCTGCACAGTTAACCATAGATCATCATTGGAGACTTTAATAGCCACAGTACCCAATGGGGGTACAAGGAGTCTAACAACGATGGAGAAACAGTCGAAGAATGGATGGACGCTAACCAGCTTAGTCTCATCCATGATCCTAAATTGCCAGCCTCCTTCCACAGTGCCCACTGGAAGTGCAATTATAACCCAGATCTTGCCATTGTCAGCAACGACATCGCTGGCCTCTGCAAGAAGCTTGTCACAGGCCCAATACCACAGACACAGCACCGTCCTATTGGTATTCAGATAAACGCAGCAGTGTTACCAACCGTCGCACCATTCGAAAGGGGCGCTTCAACTACAAGAAGGCTGATTGGGATGGGTTCACAAGAGCACTTGACCATAAGGTTAAATGTATTAAACCACTACCTGAGCACTACAACCTGTTTGCAAAAGCTGTCCAGAAAACAGGCAAAAGGAAGATCCCCCGAGGTTGCAGAGCCCACTACATCTCTGGTCTCACCAAAGAGAATGCTGAACTACACAGGGAGCATGTCTCAATGTTTGAATTTGACCCCTTCTCAGAGGAAACAATATCTACCGGTGAGAGCGTGATGTTAAGTATCTCTCAAGAGTGTCGAAACACATGGAACACCTTGACAGAGACAACAGATCTTACAAAAAACAGCAAGAAGGTATAGATTCTCATATGCAAACTTGGAAGCGACCCCAAGAAAGCTGCCCAACATCCCACTGTGTCTGCTGACCAAGTTGCACACCAGTTGCTCCTAAATGGAAAAGCCAACAATATACAACCAAGTGCATAACTAGATAGGAAGAAGTACAGCGATGCCCCTGAGTTCACCATGGAAGAGCTGAAATTGGTATACCTAGTCTAAAACACGGGAAAGCAATTGGTCTTGACAACACAGCATCGGAGCAGATAAAGCATTTTGGACAGTAAGCAAAGAAATGGCTCCTACAATTTTTCAACCACTGTCTGGCAACACACAAGCTACCTAATATTTGGCAGAAGTCACATGTAATAGCACTATTAAAGCCCGGAAAAGATCCCTCAGATCCTAAGAGTTTTCGACCCAATTCACTGCTTTGCCACACCAATAAGCTGTTTGAACGCCTGATACACAATAGGATAGCACCAACTGTAGATGAGAAGATCGTTCCAGAGCAAGCAAGTTTCCGCCCAGCAAATCAACAACAAGCCAACTGCCCAACCTCACAAACACAAAATAATCTGCAGATGCTGGGGTCAAAGCAACACTCACAACACGCTGGAGGAACTACCCTAACCCTAACCCTCAACCTCACACAATATATCGAAGGTGGTTTTGAGCAAGCGATGGTAACAGGTTATGACACAGTGAGACATAGACGTCTCCTCTGCAAGATCCTAGAGATGACAAAAGATATTCACTTAACAGAGCTGTTAGAAAGTGTGCTTCATAATTGCTGGTTCTATGTTGATCTAGGTGGGAAGCGCAGCGGGTGGCATATTCAGAAGAATGGTTTTCCTCAGGGAAGTGTGCTTTCACCACAGCTGTACAACATCTCTACGAATGACCAGCCTATAGACGATGTCACACGCCGTGTTATATATGCTGATGACATATGCATCACTGCCCGAAGCGCTGATTTTAACACCGTGGAGAAAACGCTTTCTGAGGCCTTGGAGGGACTAACATCCTACTATGAAGAAAACCATCTCCGAGCAAACCCATCAAAGACCCAAGGTTGTGCATTCCACCTCTGGAACCGTGAAGCCAAACGGCAGCTTAAAGTAACCTGGTGTGAAGCAACACTGAGGCATTGCGAGCACCCTATCTACTTAGGAGTCACCTGTGACAGATGCCTCACTTTCAAGAACCACATCAATAAGAGAAAGGCAAAAGTGAGCGCACTTAACAACATCCTGAATAAGCTCACTGACACAAAATGGGGAGCAAGCTTGAAAACATTGAGAACCAGTGCACTTGCTCTTTGCTAATCCACTGCCGAATATGCCTGCCCTACATGGAAAAGATCTACTCATGCTGAGAAGATGGATGCCGTTCTGAATGCAAGCTGCCAACTTATCACAGGTTGTTTAAAATCAACAGCCTATAAATCCTGGCGGGTATCGCTCCCCTGATATAAGAAGAATGGTAGCCAGCAAGAAAGAACGACTCTGTCAAACATCAGATGAGAGGCACCCTCTACATGGTCCTACACCTACACCAAGCCTGCCTAAAGTCAAGGAAGAGCTTCATGAACAGTGTTGTTCCATTACAATCAACCCCATCTGAAGCCCACATCGCCTTGTGGAAAGACCAGCTCGCCAGTCTCAAACAACCCCCAACGATGGAGATTCCACTGGATGAAAGCCTTCCCCAGGAGCTAGTTGCAACTGGGCAACCTGGAAGTGCCGTAACAGACTTGGGACTGGCATAGATCGTTCAAAGGCGTCACTAAGTAAATGGGGATATGCAACCAGCTCGACAACTTGTGAATGTGGAACTGAGCCACAAACTATGCAACATCTCCTGCAATGCCCATCGCTAGAGGAAACCTGTACTGTTGCAGATCTTGCCGAATTCAACAAGGTGCAAAAGTGTGTCCAGTTCTGGCTGGGCCATGTATAGACTGTCTGTGGACACGATAAGAAGAAGATAACGTAAAGAAAAAATGCCATCTGAAAATCCAAGTAAATAATTTCACTGTCTTCATCTACTCTGCTTGTTACTTCCTCAAAGAACTCTAACAGATTTGTCAGGCAAGATTTCCCTTCACAGAAACCATGCTGACTTTGACTTATTTTATCATTAGTCTCCAAGTACCCCAAAATCATCCTTAATAATAGACTCCAACACTTTCCCAACCACTGAGGTTAGGCTAACTGGCCTATAATTTCCTTTCTTTTACCTTCCTCCCTTCTTAAACAGTGGAGTGCCATTTGCAATCTTCCAGTCCTCCAGGACCATGCCAGACTCAAGTGATTCTTGAAAGATCATGAACAATGCATCCGTTATCTCTTCAGCAACTTCTCTCAGGACTCTGGGAGACTCAGGTGACTTAGCCATATTAAGACCTTTCAGTTTTTCTTGCTTTGTAATAGCAATGGCACTCATTCCTGCTCCCTGACACTCATGGACCTCTAGCACACTGCTAGTGTCTTCCACAGTGAAGACTAATGCAAAGTATCCATAAAGTTCTTCTGCCATTTCTTTGTTCCCCATTACGACCTCACCAGCATTATTTTCCAGTGGTTCAATATCACCTCTCACCTCCCTTTCACTCTTTATATAACAGAAAAGACTTTCATTATCCTGCCTTACATTATTGACTAGTCTGACTTCATATTTCATTGTTTCCCTTCTTATAGCCTTTTTTAGTTGCCTTTTGTTGGATTTTAGAAACTTCAAATCATCCAATTTCCTTTTGCTACCTTATATGTCCTTCCTTGGCTTTTATGCAGTCCTTAACTTCCCTTGTCAGCCATGGTGCCTACACCTGCCATTCGAGGACTACTTCTTCTGTGGGACATGTCTAACCTGTGCCTTGTGAATTATTCCCAGAAACTTCTGCTACCTCTGCTCTGCCATCATCCCCACCAGTATCGTCCTCCAATCCACCTGGGCAAGCGGCTCTCTCCTGCCTCTGTAGTTCCTTTTATTCCATTGTGAGACTGATACATGTGTCTTATGCTTCTCCCTCTCAAATTGCAGTATGAATTCAATCACATTACGATCACTGTCTCCTAAGGGTTCCTTTATGTTAAGCTCCCTAATAAGATCTGGGTTGTTACACAACACCCAATCTAAGATGGCCTTTCCCGAAGAAGGCTGAAGCACAAGCTGCTCTAAAAAGCCATCTCGTAGGCATTCAACAAATTCCCTCTCTTGTAATCTGACATCAACCTGATTTCCCCAATCCACTTGCATTTTGATGTCCCCCCCCCCATTACAAATGTGTCGTTACCCTTACTACATGGCTTTTCCAGCTCCCTTGGAAATCTCAACCCCACATCCTGGCCACTATTTGGATGCCTATATATGACTTCCATAATGGTTTTTTTACCATTGCAGTTTCATAACTCCTCCCTCAAAGATGCAACATTCTCTGACCCTCTGTCACCTCTATCTAAAGATGTAATCTATCTCTTACCAATGTCAAAGGTTACAGGGAGATGGAAGGAGAATGGGGTTGCAAGATCATAAATAGAATGGCGGAGCAGACTCGATGGGCTGAAAGGAGCAGAATCAGACCAATGCCTAGGAAGCAGTTGTGTAAAGCATGAAGGGTAATGAGTGGTACACCGTGAAGGAACTCATGTCCAGTAAAATTCCAGATTTTGGGAGCTTAACTGATTTGCTTTAACACACCAATTAATAACATGGCAATGAAAACATCCTGCTCACCGTAGATTTTCAAGTTCTTCATCCTTTTCTGACAGTTTTCGCTCAATTTCAGCTTTGGTCTGTGACAATTCAAGTTGGATCCTCAGAGTTTTACTTTCCTCATGTTCAAGGGCACCCTTGAAGCAAATAAAAACAGATATTCATGATTCATATTTACTGGTGGCTCCATAAGTTCCCATTCTCCTGGCATGTTTCAGTGTGGCACCAGGCCAGACCCAAAAAATGCAGTCACGATGTGGTGTCACTTTGATTACATATTTAAAAATGGTTTATTGAGTTTTTAATAAGTGACTGAATGCATATTAAATTTTGACCCATTAAAGCATTTCTTGCCAGTTGAAGTTTGTGCTGTTTGGAATTTGGATTTGAAATTCCCCTAAACTTGCACACATTTCGGGAGAGGCCCACACATTTCACTGTGATAAATTCACACCACAGCAGCAAATGCCCATGTGTCCTCTCTCAACCACCATTCCTTCATCACTGCCAGCTCTCAGTCCTGCAGTTTCCAATCCGTGAGATACCTTTACTAGAATCGCAGTAGCAATTCTCAAAGGTAGCTCACCACCTTGTCAGAGGCAGCTCTGAATAAGCAATAAATGCCTTGCTCAATGATGCCAACATCCTGAAAACAGAAAAGTCTGTTATCCTCAGTCTCCAGAAGAGCACTGCTTTAGGGAGGATCTTTCAAATTGTCTTCAGGCAATGTTGTACAGTATATGCTCAACTCTATCTAGTTTCTTACAACTGGCCATGCATTTATCCTGTACAGGGGTTCCCAACCTTTTTAATGCCATGGACCAACACCATTAAGCAAAGGCTCTGTGGACCCCAGTGTGGGAACCCCTGCTCTGTTCATTGCTCCTGGTATTGCCATGACAGGGAGCAAGAGTGAGACAAGATTGTCTCCAATCTTTGCCATCTACCTGCCCTTGCTTTGAGCTTTGCCACGTACCTCGGCCTCAGCCAGTGCTCCCTGGACCTCGCTTTTCTCCTGGTCCAGAGCCTTCTTCATCTTCTCCAGCTCGTGTATGGTCTTGCTGCCTTCACTTATCTGGTCTGTTAGATCTGCGATCTCATCTGTTATCACAAGAAGTAGAATCTGTTTTCCAGTAAACATCCATCTGAGCTCCAAGCGAGCAACGGTATCTTTGTAAGTTTGAGCCCTTCAACAATGTAATCAAAGCTGACAGGGGTGTGCTGCTCTGTTAGCTCTCAGGTAGAATATTAACAGGTTTGCATTTTTGTAAGACTTCTCAAAATTCTAAATAAACATTAGAAAAAATTGACAATGTTGAAATCTGGGAAACGTAACAGTCCATTTGCACTGTGATGGGGTCCTGAATTACCCCTATGAACTGTGCTTTTGAAAAGAGAGAGATAGAGTTATTTAACACTGACATCTTGTGTTTTAAGAGAGAGAGAGGTGAGGACTGCTCACAGCATGTTTACATTTCTACAAGGACGCTGTCTGCTTGGAAATTCTTACAGACAGAGAAGGGAGGAGCTGTTTGAGTGACAGTTAGTATTCGGCATGGTGAGATAAATAGAAGGTCGGATGATAAACGGACAGACACATGGTTTTGGACACTGAATGAGCTTTGTTGTGCCCACAGAAAAAGTGGGTTTTGGTGGATCGATCAGTGGCTCTCGCAGTGTGAAAAGGGAGTGACCGGTGGGGAGTTGTTTGTGTGTCCAACCCTCGCCTGGGTTGATAATTCCACCACAGAAGAACGGTCCACTTGTTCTGGTCACAGTCGGTGACTTTTAAAGGATTTCGGAGGACAACGGGAAGATCAACGGCGTCAGCTCACTTGAAGACTCAAATCTCTCCCTCTCTCTCTCCATCACTACTCAACTCAATACCACGAACTGAACCGAACTTTACTCATCATCGTAAGACTATCTATTTACCCCTAGACTTGAAGAAGCTGGGTTTTCATATATTTCCACACTTACTTATATATAATCATTGCTAACCTGATTGATATATCTGCATTTATATTATTGTATTGCGTAGTTACTAATAAATTCCATTAGTTAATAGCTATACTGGACTCCAAAGTGTTTGTCATCTCTGTTGGTTCTTCAATCCATCACGGGGTATATGATAGTACACAGCAAGTGTTCAGAATCAGAAGCAGATAATTTGTTTTAATACTGTCAGCTGAGGGATAAATTTTCCTGGATACTAGTGATAACTCCCTTATTCTTCTTCAAAATAGTACTTCTTGCATCCATCTGAGGACTACTTGGGCCTGAATTTAAAGTCTCTTGCCAATGACTGCTCTCCTGACACTGCAGCAGCCTGCTGGGTCTGCAATGAAGTGTAAACCTAGCTTCCTTTACCAGGACAGAAATGTGATGCTCCAGATTTTGTGACACTATTTTAGTGAGGAATTATTCCAAATTCTCACCTAAGTTTCCCTCTCAGCAACACCTTTAAACATCGATCATTGCTCTCTGTGTGATGTTGGTGCTTGCAAAACTGGGATTAGCGAAGAACGGTATCACGTTCGACATGAACAAGGTGAGCCATAACGGCCTATTTCTGTACTGTACAATTCTGTGATCTCTGAGACTATGTCATACATAAATTATAGGAATGAGCTTACACTGATCCCTCTCAAATATTGTGGCCTGTCATTCAGGCATTTAACAGCAGTAAATGTGAATTCAATTTATTTTAAAAAATTAGAAGCATTTCCCATTTTTCTTTTTAGATCATTACTTCTTTCACATTGTCACATTTTGTGTAATTCTCCCATTATAAATTTCTGTATATAACTCTCCCATTATAAATTTCTGTATATAACTCTCATATTATAAATTTCTGTATATAACTCTCCCATTATAAATTTCTGTATATAACCCTCCCATTATAAATTTCTGTATATAACTCTCATATTATAAATTTCTGTATATAACTCTCCCATTATAAATTTCTGCATACAGTTCTCCCATGATAAATTTCTGTATATACACTGCCTATAAAAAGTATTCACCCCTCCTTTGAAGTTTTCATGTTTTATTCTTTTAAAACATTAAATCTCGGTGGATTTAATTTGACTTTTTTGACACTGATCAACAGAAATAGACTCTTGTGTCAAAGTGAAAAAAGATCACTACAAAGTGATCTAAATTAATTACAAATATTCAGCTTGTTTGGGAAAGTGAAGCAGTGACAGACAGGAGCTACAGGAAGGTAGTCACCCCGAGACAGATAAATGGGTGAGTGTCAGGAGAGGGAAGGGAGAACGTCAGAGAGTGGAGAGCACCCCTGTGGCTGTCCCCCTCAACAATAAGTAATCCATTTTGAGTACTGTTGGTGGGGGGAATGATCTACCTGGGAAAGCAACAGTGACTGTGCCTCTGGCACTGAGTCCGGCTCTGTGGCTCAGAAGGGTAAGGAAATGAAGAGGATGGCAGCAGTGATAGGGGACTCAATAATCAGGGGGACAGACAGACGATTCTGTAGATGCAAAAAGAAAACACGGGTGGTATTTGCCTCCCAGATTTCAGGGTCCGAGATGTTTCTGGATGTGGCCACAATACCCTGAAAAGGAAGGGTGAGCAGCTAGAAGTCATGGTACATATTGGTACCAATGACATTGGAAGAAAAAGGGATGAGGTGCTGAATAAAGAACATGGGGAGTTAGGAAGGAAGCTGAGAAGCAGGTCTTCAGTAGTAGTAATTTAGGGATTGCTGCCTGTTCCACGCGACATTGCGGATAGGAAAAGAATGAGGTGGCAGGTAAATGTGTGGCTGAAGATTCGGAACAGGGGGCAGGGATTCAGATTTGTGGATAATTGGGACCTCTTCTGGGGCAGGTGGGACCTGTACAAAAGGGACAAGTTGCACTTGAATCCGAGGGTGACCAATATTCTTGCAGGGAGATTTATTAGAGCTGTTGGGAGTGGTTTAAACTAATGTGGCAGAGGGATGGGAGCAGGATGATAGAGCTGAGGATGACAAGCCAATGATTGGGTACAAATGCAGACAGAAAAGAGTTAAATTGTACCACAGAGGCAAAATTCAAAAGGGCAAAGAATTCAGGGCTGAAGGTGCTGTATTTAAATTCACATAGCATTCGAAATAAGGTGGATGATCTTGTTGTGCAATTAGAGATGGTCGGTATGACATTGTGGGCATCACAGAGTCATGGCTGAAAGAAGGCCATTGTTGGGAGCTTAACATCAAAGAATATATTTTGTATCGAAAGGACAGCCAGGAAGGCATAGGCAGTGCTTGGCCCTGTTGATAAGAGATTAGAATTACATCTTTAGAAAGAGATGACATAGGGTCAGAGAATGTTGAATCTTTGTGAGTGGAGTTAAGAGATTGCAAGGGTAAAAAACCATTATGGGAATCATATACTGTATAGGCCTCCAAATAGCAGCCAGGATGTGGGAATGAGATTGCAAAGGGAACTGGAAAAGGCATGTAATAAAGATAATGTCACAATTGTAATGAGGGACTTCAATGCGCAAGGGGATTGGAAAAATTGGGTTGGTGTCAGATTGCAAGGGAGGGAACTTGTTGAATGCTACGAGATGGCTTTTTAGAGCAGCTTGTGCTTCAGCCTACTTGGGGAGAGGCCATCTTAGATTGGATGTTGTGTAATAACCCAGATCTTATTAGGGAGCTTAATGTAAAGGAACCGTTAGGAGGCAGTGATCATAATATGATCAAATTCATACAGCAATTTGAGAGGGAGAAGCATGGCTCACATGTATCAATATCGCAATGGAATGAAGAGAATTACAGAGGTATGACAGAGGAGCTTGTCCAAGTGGATTGGAGGAGGATATAGGCAGGGATGATGGCAGAGCAGAGATAGCTGAAGTTTCTGGGATTAGTTCAGATATGTCCCACAGAGGAAGAAGTTCTCAAATGGCAGGGGTAGGCAACCTTGGCTAATAATGGAAATTAAGGACTGCATAAAAGCATACAAGGGCATACAAGTAGCAAAAGTGAGTGGGAAGTTGGATGATTGTGAAGCTTTTAAAATTAAAAAAGGCAATTAAAAAAGCTGTAATGGAAAAGATGAAATATGAGGGGAGACTAGCCAATAATAAAAAGTGGGATATCAATGACCATCAGACTGAACTCTATGTTTAGCATAAGCCAAACACCACACAGCACCAAGAACACACCATCCCTACCATGAAGCATCACTGCATCACTGCAGAAGGCCCTGGAAGGCTTGTGAAGGTGGAGGGTGAAATGAAATCCTGGAGGAAAACCCGAAGCAGTCTGCAAGAGTAACTTGGGAGAAGATTTGTTTCCAAGCATAAAGCCAAAGCTACACAGGAATGGTTTAAAAACAACAAAGTTAATATCCTGGAGTGGCCAAGTCAGAGTCCAGACCTCTATTCAACTGAGAATTTGTGACTGGACTTGATAAAGGCTGTTCACTAACATTCCCCATGCAATCTGACAGAGCTTGTGCAGTTTTGTATAGAAGAATAGGGAAAAATTGCAGTGTCCAGATGTGCAAAGCTGATAGAGACCTATCCACACAGACTCAAGGCTGTAATTGCTGCCAAAGGTGCATCTACTAACTACTGACTTAAAGGGGTGAATAATTATGTAATCAATTAATTTGTGTTTAATAATTGTAATAAATTTAGACCAATTTGAAGAAATTTGTTTTCACTGACACGAAACAGACTTTTCTGTTGATCAGTGTCAAAAAATCCTAATTAAATCCTCTGTGATTCAAATTTGTAAAAACAACAAAACATGAAAACTTCCAAGGGGGCAGTGAATACTTTTTATAGACACTGTAACTCTCCCATTGTAAATTTCTGTATATAACTCTCCCATTATAATATTCTCTGCATTCAAACTGGAAACCCTTACCTACACTTACAATCTCATTCTACTAGCTCAAACCAACTTCTTCCCCTCCTCATCCAAAATGCCAGAGATCTGGAAATACAGTAATATTATTCACCCAAGACACAGAAGCTGCATCCCAGATTAGAACCTGTAGTTTTAAGATACCTTGAAGGTTCTTGTTCTCCCTTTTGAGGGTCTCCAAATGATCCAGGGATTCCTCATAGGCATTCTTGAGTTTGAAGAGCTCAGTACTCAGACTACGAGACTCCTTTTGTGACATCTCTAGCTCCGCCTGTGCCTCCTCAAACTTCTGCTTCCAGTCAGCAATCATTTTATCAAAGTTGCGTTGCTTCTTGTCAAAAGCAATGGCTGCTGAATTTGCCCTCTCCAAATCAATTGTCAAGTCCTCCATTTCTGTCTGCAGACGATGCTTGGTCTTGTCTAGTGAGGAGCACTTGGCATTTGCTGCTTCCACTGCCTCCTCGGCTTCTTGTAGTCGGATGGCCAACTTCTTCCTGTGATCAGCAGGCAGAGGAAATCCCAGTTATACAGCATGGAAATAGGCCATTTGGCCTGACTCATCCACGCTGACTGTGGTGCCCATCTAACCCAATCCCATTTTTCTCATCTGACCCATATCCCTCTACTCTCTTCTTATCCATGTGTCAGTCCTAATGCTTTTTAAGTAGTGCCATTGTACCTGCCTTTATCGCTTCCTCCGGTACCTCACTCCATTTACCCACACCCCCCACCCACCCACACACTGGTCTGCATTTCCATCTAACTACAGTAAACCTTTGTTCTTTCTGATGTTTGACACACATCAAACACTATGGAACTGGACAACATCCTGGCTGCAGTACTGAAGGCCTGTGCCCCAGAATTAACTGTGCATTTGGCCAAAGCCTGAACTAATACTTATCCAGTGGAAAATTGTGCGGGCACGTCCCATTCAAAAAGGTCTGACAGGTTACTTCCCAATCAGTCTACTCTCCACTGACGAGGTGATAGAAAGTGTCATCCAGACTGCCATCAAGTAGCACTTAACTCTTTCGGCTCACCAATCCCCAATTTAGCTTTCATCAAGCCTGGCCAACTCTGAACCAAGTATTGTGGAGTATCGTGAGCAGTTTTGGGCCCCTTTTCTAAGAAAAGAAATGCTAGTATTGGAGAAGATTCAAAGGAGCTTCATGAGAATGATCCCATGAATGAAAGGGTTAACATACGAAGAGTGTTTGATGACTCTAGGTATGTACTCGCCGGAGTTTAGAAGAATGAGGGGGGATCTCATTGAAACTTATCGAATGTTGAAAGGCCCAGATTGAGTGGATGTGGAGAGGATGCTTCCTATAGTGGGGGCACCTAGGACAAAAGAGCAGATCCTCAGAATACAAGGACGTTCCTTTAGAACAGAGATGAGGAGGGATTGCTTTAGTCAGAGGGGGTTGAATCTGTGTTATTCATTGCTACAGATGACACTGGAGGCCAAGTCACTGGGTATACTTAGAGTGGAGTTTGCTTGGTTCTTGATTTGTCAAAGGTTATGGGGATAAGGCAAGAGAATGGGGTTGAACAGGACAGGATAATAAATGAGCCATGAGGAAGTGATGGAGCAGACTCGGTGGGGCAATTGACCCATTGCTGCATCTATGTCTCAAGGTCTCAAACAGCTGAATTCCGGAGCTGAGTTGAGAGCAACAGCCTTTGACATCAAAGCAACATTTAACTGAGTTTGGTATCAAGAAGCCCTAGTAAAACTGACAGAGGGAATACAATCCAATGACTAGAGTTACATGTTGCAAAATAAAGATGGGCATCATTGGCAAAGGTCAATCCTAGATTCATCCTATGATGAAAGACTGGATCGACTAGGCTTGTACTTGTTGGAATTTAGGAGATTGAGGGGGGATCTGATTGAAACGTATAAAATTCTAAAGGGATTGGACAGGCTAGATGCAGGAAGATTGTTCCCGAAGTTGGGGAAGTCCAGAACGAGGGGTCACAGTTTGAGGATAAAGGGGAAGCCTTTTAGGACCGAGATTAGGAAAAACTTCTTCACACAGAGAGTGGTGAATCTGTGGAATTCTCTGCCACAGGAAACAGTTGAGGCCAGTTCATTGGCTATATTTAAGAGGGAGTTAGATATGGCCCTTGTGGCTAAAGGGATCAGGGGGTATGGAGGGAAGGCTGGTGCAGGGTTCTGAGTTGGATGATCAGCCATGATCATACTGAATGGCGGTGCAGGCTCAAAGGGCTGAGTGGCCTACTCCTGCACCTATTTTCTATGTTTCTATGCAATGGTTTCCAGCTTCCTCTGGGGCCAGTGAGTTTGTGGTTTTGTTTTCAGCTCAAACATTATGGCTCTAACAGTAATGGAATAAAATCACATGAAAATCTATATTATGAAATGTAAAGTTGTCCTTAAGTATTTAATCTTACACCCTTAACCCATGACCTCTGGTTGTAGTCTCACTGAACCTCAGTGGAACAAGCTTGCTTGCATTTACCCTATCTATACCCCTCATAATTTTGTACATCTCTATCAAATCTCCCCTTGTTCTCCTAACTCTTCAGGGAATAAATTCCAAACTCACTCAACCTGTCCCTGTAACTTGGGCCCTTAAATCCTTCTCTTGAATATCACAATCAAACCTGCAACCTTCACTTCTGCTGGCATTCCATACTTTTACCACCCTCTGAGTGAAGAGGCATCCCTTTAGGCTCCCTTTAAGTACTTCACCTTTCATCCTTAACCTAAGACCTCTAGTTGCAGTCTCACCCAACCTGCTTTTATTTACCCTGTCTGTACCCTTCATAATTTTGTATACCCCTATCAAATCTCCCCTCATTCTCCTGCACTCTAGTGGAAAAGTCCTATCCTATAGAATCTCTGTCGATAATTCAGGACCTAAAGTCCCACTGACCCCCTTGTAAATTTTCTCTGGACTCTTTCAATCTTATTGATATCTTTCCTGTAGGTAGGTGATAAATCTTAAAATTAGGCCTCAATGCAACTTCAACATAACATCCCAACTCCTGTACTAAATACATTGAGTTATGAAAGCCAATGTGCTAAAAGTTCTCTTTATGACCCTAGCTACTTGTGACACATTTCAATTAATTATGGATCTGTATTCCCAGATCCGTTGGTTCTACCATACTCCTCAGCGCCCTATCGTCCACTGTGTTTGTGGTTAAGATTGAACTGGATCACTAAAACTATATGGTGGCAGCACTAACTGTACCTGCCTTCAGAGACATGAAGATCAGAGAAATTATTCAGTGGAAACAAAGTACATTGCCACCAGTTTCTGGAGGAAATGTAAAGCCTGTACGTACTTTGCTTCTTCCAGTTCCTCTGTTCTCTGGATCGCATCAGTTTCATATTTGTTTCTCCACTGAGCCACCTCGGTATTGGCCTTGGACAATGCTCGCTGGAGCTCAGCCTTAGCTTCCTGCTCCTCCTCGTACTGTTCTCTCAGCAGGTCACAGTCATGTCTGGAAGCGTGCAGGGCGTGAGCCAGGGCGTTCTTGCTCTTTAATGAAAGCACAAAAAAAATCTTGTGGGCCCTGCTGGCAATTACATTTATCCATTAGGTCATGACTGTCCTACATTGAAGCCAAGTGAGGGGACGGTCAACAGCAATTAGCCTTCTAGACAGCTTGGATCTAAAGACATTGCTCAATATTATACTGAATTGTACAGACTGGGTCCAGATACAATGCTATTGATGTTCAGCAGCTACATCAGCAGTGAACCACAAGGAGAGGAATAATTGACGGGAGCTCCTGATCCTACCACATCAGATTTCCCAGATGTTGCGAGGTTGTGAGCTTGGCTGGTGACAGAATGGGCCTCAGACACTAGAAACTGATCATTTCTAATTCCAGATGAAGCATTGTCAGTGATGACCAGATTTCCAGTTGGTCTCTGAACTTCAGTTCAAAATTACCAATTGTTCACCTGCTCAGCAGGATATTCAGCTTCTTTCACATTTCCTCCCTCTAAAGCCCATATATTCTGACCATTCCTCGACATTTCCTAACCATTATTTTCTTAAATATATGTGCTGCAGGTTAGGTTTAACGCTAGATTATTAGGGTTATACAGCCGAGAAACAGGCCCGTTGGCTAACTCATCTATGCTGACCAAGGTACCGAACTTCCCCATTTGACTACATTTGGCTCATATCCTCTAAACCTTTCCAATCCATTAACCTGTCTTTTCAATGTCATAATTGTACCTACCTTTAACACTTCATCTGGCAGCTTTCTCCGTATACAAACCTTTTGTACAGCTGTTACATGACATCACAATTCTTGTACACAACACCCTGTCCAATGAAGACAAGCTTACCGAAGGCCTTCTTCACCACTGTGGCCACGGTCGGGGAACAATCTACATGCGGGGAACAATCTACATGCCCCTGGGTCTCTCCCCACATAACAACCACACAGAGTTTGACTGCGACAGTGCCTTGTCCTGGGATAACTTCCCAAAATGCATGACTTTGTACTGATCTGCTTTTAGGGAGTTAAAAGAACTGCCATTCCTGTGCCCGTATTCCCAGTTGATCCAGATATGGTCCTAACCTTCTTCGCTATCCATCAGTTGCCAGTGATTCTCCTCTGCAGTCCAATGGGTAGCAACCACAGCTGGACACATTATAAAACGATGGTCAAACCACAGCTGGAGTATAGTTGTACCATAACCTCCTTTGCTTCCTTACACACCAGCTATTGTTTCCAGCATTTCAGATCTGTAGTGTCTGTAGTACTTCATTCATTCCCTTCCCACTCCTACGATGTTATCTTAGGTGATCGCTAGAATTTATTCTTGGTATCTTCATCTCATCTAACTGCTGCCGTTCCCAACACCAGCTCAAAGTACTATACCCTCATCACTGATACTGCAACACCAAATCTTCCAATCCCTTTCCTTTGCACAACATTCAATCCTAGACAAGCAATAAATTCTTCCCATTAAGCAATGAGAATACCAGCACTGGTTCCTATATCTCTCGCCACTAGATACATTCCCTAGCCATTCCCGTTCCTCTCCATAGTAACTGTCTGATGAGAAACCAGTACAGTCACCTGTGTTTCAGAATCAGACTCAGAACCAGGTTTATTATCACCAACATGTGTCATGAAATTTGATAACTTAGCAGCAGCAGTTCAATGAAATACATGATATAGAAGAATAAATAAACCAATCAATTACAGTATACATATATTGGAGTTTAAAAATTGTGCAAAAAACAGAACATAGAACATAGAACATAGAATAGTACAGCACAGTACAGGCCCTTCAGCCCACAATGTTGTGCCGACCCTCAAACCCTGTCTCCCATATAAGCCCCCACCTTAGATTCCTCCATATACCTGTCTAGTTGTCTCTTAAACTTCATTAGTGTATCTGCCTCCACCACTGACTCAGGCAGTGCATTCCACGCACCAACCACTCTCTGAGTAAAAAACCTTCCTCTAATATCCCCCTTGAACTTCCTGCCCCTTACCTTAAAGCCATGTCCTTTTGTACTCAGCAGTGGTGCCCTGGGGAAGAGGCGCTGGCTGTCCACTCTATCTATTCCTCTTATTATCTTGTATACCTCTATCATGTCTCCTCTCATCCTCCTTCTCTCCAAAGAGTAAAGCCATAGCTCCCTTAATCTCTGATCATAATGCATACTTTCTAAACCAGGCAGCATCCTGGTAAATCTCCTCTGTACCCTTTCCAATGCTTCCACATCCTTCCTATAGTGAGGTGACCAGAACTGGACACAGAACTCCAAGTGTGGCCTAACCAGAGTTTTATAGAGCTGCATCATTACATCGCGACTCTTAAACTCTATCCCTCGACTTATGAAAGCTAACACCCCATAAGCTTTCTTAACTACCCTATCCACCTGTGAGGCAACTTTCAGGTATCTGTGGACATGTACCCCGAGATCCCTCTGCTCCTCCACACTACCAAGTATCCTGCCATTTACTTTGTACTCTGCCTTGGAGTTTGTCCTTCCAAAGTGTACCACCTCACACTTCTCCGGGTTGAACTCCATCTGCAACTTTTCAGCCCACTTCTGCATCCTATCAATGTCTCTCTGCAATCTTCGACAATCCTCTACACTATCTACAACACCACCAACCTTTGTGTCATCTGCAAACTTGCCAACCCACCTTTCTACCCCCACATCCAGGTCATTAATAAAAATCACAAAAAGTAGAGGTCCCAAAACAGATCCTTGTGGGACACCACTAGTCACAATCCTCCAATTTGAATGTACTCCCTCCACCACCACCCTCTGCCTTCTGCAGGTAAGCCAATTCTGAATCCACCTGGCCAAACTTCCCTGGATCCCATGTCTTCTAACTTTCTGAATAAGCCTACCGTGTGGAACCTTGTCAAATGCCTTACTAAAATCCATATAGATCACATCCACTGCACTACCCTCATCTATATGCCTGGTCACCTCCTCAAAGAACTCTATCAGGCTTGTTAGACACGATCTGCCCTTCACAAAGCCGTGCTGACTGTCCCTGATCAGACCATGATTCTCTAAATGCCTATAGATCCTATCTCTAAGAATCTTTTCCAACAGCTTTCCCACCACAGACGTAAGGCTCACTGGTCTATAATATATATTGAAAAAGTGAGGTGGTGTTCATGGGTTCAATGTCCATTTAGGAATGGGATAGCAGAGGGGAAGAAGCTGTTCCTGAATCTGAGTGTGTGCCTTCAGGCTTCTGTACCTCCAACCTGATGGTAACAGTGAGAAAAGGGCATGCCCTGGGTGCTGGACGTCCTTAATAATGGACGCTGTCTTTCTGAGACACCGCTCCCTAAAGGGGTCCTGGATACTTTGTAGGCTAGTGCCCAGGATGGAGCTGACTAGATTTACGACCTTCTATAGCTTCCTTCTGTTCTGTGCAGTAGCCCCACCCCCCATACTAGACAGTGATGCAGCCTGTCAGAATGCTCTCCATGGTACATCTATAGAAGTTTCTGACTGTTTTTGTTGACATACCAAATCTCTTCAAACTCCTAATGAAGTATAGTCACTGTCTTGCCTTCTTTATAACTACATCAATATGTTGGGACCAGGTTAGGTACTCAGAGATCTTGGGATGAGCTTCAGAACTCATATCAGCACCATCATATTGGATTCTCTGTGAGATAGTCTGATTCTGTTCTGCCTCATCTCATCAGCAACGGCAATCCTAATGCCTGGCTTTGTTAACTTGTGAGTAAATCACTTCCAACACTTCATAACTGGTCTCTCTTGCAATGCAGGCTATAAAACTCCCACTGCAAATTGTCTCTGGATACTGTTCACCCTTCTGAATAGCATTTACTTCTGGTCTAGCAATCCATTTTTAAATACTCAAATGGCAAAATAGTACAACCATGGCTGACAAGGGATGTCAAAGCTATTGTAAGAGCAAAGAGAGGGCAGTCAACAAAGCAAAGTGGGAAGACAGAGGATTGGGAAGCTTTTAAAACCCTACAGAGAACAACTAGAAGAATCATTAGGAAGGAAAAGATGAAATATGAAAGCAAACAATATCAAAGTGGATAGTAAAAGCTTTTTCAAATACATTAAAAAATAAAAGAGAGCTGAGAATGGACAGAGGACCACTAGAAAATGAGGTTGGAGAAATAATATCAGGGACCAAGGAGATGGGAGATGAACTAAATGAGTATTTTACATCAGTCTTCACTGTGGAAGACACTAGCAGTGTGCCAGATGTTGAAGATGTAAAGGAAGAGAAGTGAGTGCAGTTACTGTTAAAAGGGAGAAGATGTTCAGAAAGCTTAAGGGTACTTAAGTCACTTGGACCAGATGAACTGCACCTCAGGGTTTTGAAAGAGGTAGTGGTAGAAATTGTGAAGGCATTAGTAAAGATTTCTCAAAAATCATTGGACTCTGGCATGGTCCCGGGGGACTGGAAAATTGCAAATGTCACTCCACTCTTTAAGAAGGGAGGAAGGCAGCAGAAAGGAAATTATAGACCAACTAGCCTGACCTCAGTGGTTGGGAAGATGTTGGTGCCAGTTGTTAAGGATGAGATTATGGAGTACTTGGTGACACAGGACAAGATAGGACAAATTTAGCATGGTTTCCTGCAGACAGTTTTCTAAACAGAGAGAAAATCCAAAAATTTGATACACAAGGGGACTTGGGAGTCCTTGTGCAGAACACCCTGAAGGTTAACTTGTAGGTTGAATTGGTGGTGAGGAAGGCAAATGCAATGTTAGCATTCATTTCAAGAAGTCTAGAATACAAGAGCAGGGATGTGATACTGAGGCTTTATAAGGCACTGGTGAGGCCTGACCCTGAGTATTGGGCTCCACATCTTAGAAAAGATGTGCTGGCATTGGAGGGAGTCCAGAGGAGGTTCACAATGATGATTTCAGGAATGAAAGGGTTATCATACGAGGAATATTTAAATTAGCTCTGGGTTTGTACTTATTGGAATTTAAAAGGATGGGTGGGGGGGGGGAACTCATTGAAACCTTTTGAACGTTGAAAGGCCCAGACAGAGCAGATGTGGAAAGGATGTTTCCCATGGTGGGGGAGTCTAGGACAAGAGGGCACAGCCTCAGGATAGAGGGGCGTCCATTTAAAACAGATGCAGAGTCATTTCTTCAGCCAGAGGGTGGTGAATTTGTGGAATTTATTACCACAGGCAGCTGTGGAGGCCAGGTCATTGGGTGCATTTAAGGCAGAGATTGATAGTTTCTTGATTGGGCACGGTATCAATGGTTATGGGGAGAAAGCTGGAGAGTGAAGCTGAGGACAGGGAAAAGGATCAGCCATGACTGAATGGCAAATCAGACTTGATGGATCAGATGGCCTAATTCTGCTCCTATGTCTTATGGTCTTTATACCCTTTTTCTTTGGTTCTACCCATTCCATGGTTCTTATCTTCTCTGTTTTAATGGCTCACAGAAACTGAACAGTTGTTCAGCCCCAGTCCTTTGACCATCAATTTGTCACCAGGATTTAAGCTATCGAATTCCTACTCTAAACCTCTCTTTCCTTCTTTAATCCCTTTAAATCTAAGTGTCCGACCAAACACTGGATCATGTGCCCTGATGTATGGCACAGTGTTTGATAACAGGGGTTTTGTTGAACCTACTTTATTCTCTTCTTCCAGCTGCCTTTTCAACTCTTCGATACTTTGTGTGAACGACAATTTCCCCCGGCTTAGTTGGCTAATCAAAGCCTCCTTTTCTTCCATTTGTCTGCTGAACTCTCCTGATGATAACAATCAAAGAACAAATTTACAAGTTCATGAATGATCATAAGTAGATTCCTCACCGTGCCTCCCCCCGAACCCGAACAATTCTTGATGCTTTGTCACGCTGCTACTCTGATTTCCAGTGTCACCAGTGTTTATCAAGCAGATATCCTTCATGTTCATTCATGTTGAATTACAGTGCTCATTTACATGGAATCACAGATCCCGGCCTAACCAATCCCACCCCAATATTGTAAGGCCGAGATAGAGTGGATGTGGGGAGAATGTTTCCTATAGTGGGTAAGTCCAGACCAGAGGGCACTGCCTCAAAGTATAGGGACACCAATTCGCAACAGAGATGAGAAGGAATTTCTTTGGCCAGGGGGTGAGAAATCTGGAATTCATTGCCACAGATGGCTGTGGAGGCCGTCATAAAGATGAGATTGATAGGGTCTTGATTAGGGTCTTGAAGGGTGTCAAAGTTAGGAAAATGGGGTTGAGAAGGACAATAAAACTGCCATGATGCACCAAGTAGCCTAATTTTGTTCCTATTTCTTGTGATCTTACGGTCACCCGTATGTATTGGCTCTTGGTGTGTCTGGATTAGGCATTTAGGCAGTTAAAACTGCTGACAGCGCTCTCTCCTTGGCTCACAAGCAAAAGGAACCACAAAGGGCACATCATCTTGATTATTGATCCCTGGTTCATTGTGGCCAGAACTGGCTGTCTGAATTAAAATCAGGACAGAAACACAAAATGACGGAAACGTTCAGCAAACTAAGGAACGGCTGTGGAAAGGGAAACGGTCGACATTTCAGGTAAATTGTTGTGGTCACCCATCCATCTGTGAAAACCAACATAACTGCAGATGCAGAAAACTGAAATACAAAACAAAATGCTGGAAGTGTTCAGCAGATCGGACCTTATCTGCAGGAAGCGGAACAGTGCTAATATTTCAGAATGAAGATCCTTAACCAGATCTGGGAAGGAGACACAAATAAAAACTTGAAAGCTGGGGGAGGAGTGGCAGGGTAAAACTAGGGGAGGTGTGAAGAGCAGCATTTAGAGAGTGAGAATGGAGAGAAAAGAAAACCTACATATCAGAGATCAGACCAGCCAAGATTTTTATAAAGTCCCTGCACCCATCCCTGTGGAACACCAGTGATTTCATGTTTCCTCTATCTGCAGTTTTTGATTTTCATACAGTTATCTTTAAAGTTTGCTCTTCCTGCAACTTCCACAGCATCCTCATTGAGGGGAAGTATTTATGCAGGTATATCCAAGGGGAGGTAATGATCTCTTCCTCCTACCCTGTCCATCCCCCATACATTATTTTGCAGTTTCTTACCGTTTTGACTCTCTAGCTTGGCCTTGTGTGAAGCAAGATCAGACACCTGCCGCTGCAGTTCTCCCACTTTATTATTTGCTTCGCTCAGTTGATCCTCATACGTTCTGCACAGCTTCTCGGCATTGGCCTAAGATACCCAGAGTGAGAGAATATATTTGTTACACACCCATCAAAATACTGATGACACCCTTGTATTCCCCCACCCCCAGTTATGTCAGCAAGTGAAGAGTCAGCGAGGGATCCAAATGGTATGCTGCTATGGAAAGTTTGATTGATTGAGATCCAGGAAGAGCTGGCTAATTGGAACACAACTGGCTTGAATGTATGAAGCAAAGGCTGATGATGGGATGTTATTTCTTGTGCTGGAGCATGGGAGAATGAGGTTGTATAGAGCTGTGTAAAATCATACTGACATTGTACAGAGTCAATCCCAGGGTGCAATGGGGTGGGATTGGGTGGGGTGGGGTGGAATAGGTTGGGATGGAGTGCACTGTGCTGAAGAGGGGTTTAGTGGGGTGAGCTGAATGGGGTGGGGTGAGGTGAATTGGGATGGAGAGAGGTTCAGTGGGATGGCGTGAGTTGGGGTGGAGAGAGGTTCAGTGGGATGGGGTGAGTTGTGGTGAATTGGGGTGGAGAGAGGTTCAGTGGGATGGGGTGAGTTGTGGTGAAATGGGGTGGAGAGAAGTTCGGTGGGATGGGGTGAGTTGGGGTGAGTTGGGGTGGAGAGAGGTTCAGTGGGATGGGGTAAGTTGGGGTGGAAAGAGGTTCAGTGGGATGGGGTGAGTTGGGGTGGAGAGGGGTTCAGTGGGATGGGGTGAGTTGGGGTGGAGAGGGGTTCAGTGGGATGGGGTGAGTTGGGGTGGAGAGTGGTTCAGTGGGATGGGGTGAGTTGGGGTGAATTGGGGTGGAGGGAGGTTCAGTGGGATGGTGTAAATTGGGGTGGAGAGAGGTTCAGTGGGATGGACTGAGTTGGGGTGGAGAGGGGTTCAGTGGGATGGGGTGAGTTTGGGTGGAGAGAGGTTCAGTGGGATGGGGTGAGTTGGGGTGGAGAGAGGTTCAGTGGGATGGGGTGGAGAGAGGTTCGGTGGGATGGTGTGAGTTGGGGTGAGTTGGGGTGGAGAGAGGTTCAGTGGGATGGGGTGAGCTGGGGTGGAGAGAGGTTCAGTGGGGTGGGGTGAGTTGGGGTGAGTTGGGGTGGAGAGGGGTTCAGTGGGATGGTGTGAATTGGGGTGGAGAAAGGTTCAGTGGGATGGGGTGAGTTGGGGTGAATTGGGGTGGAGAGAGGTTCAGTGGGATGGTGTGAATTGGGGTGGAGAGAGGTTCAGTGGGATGGGGTGAGTTGGGGTGAATTGGGGTGGAGAGAGGTTCAGTGGGATGGGGTGAGTTGAGGTGGAGAGAGGATCAGTGGGATGTGATGAGTTGGGGTGAATTGGGGTGGAGAGAGGTTCAGTGGGATGGGGTGAGTTGGGGTGGAGAGAGGATCAGTGGGATGTGGTGAGTTGGGGTGAATTGGGGTGGAGAGAGGTTCAGTGGGATGGGGTGAGTTGGGGTGGAGAAAGGTTCAGTGGGATGGGGTGAGATGGGGTGAGTTAGGGTGGAGAGAGATTCAGTGAGAAGGGGTGAGTTGGGGTGTAGTGAGGTTCAGTGGGATAGGGTGAGTTGGGGTGGAGAGAGGTTCAGTGGGATGGGGTGAGTTGGGGTGGAGAGAGGTTCAGTGGGATGGGGTGAGTTGGGGTGGAGAGAGGTTCAGTGGGATGGGGTGAGTTGGGGTGAATTGGGGTGGAGAGAGGTTCAGTGGGATGGGGTGAGATGGGGTGAGTTAGGGTGGAGAGAGGTTCAGTGAGAAGGGGTGAGTTGGGGTGTAGAGAGGTTCAATGGGATAGGGTGAGTTGGGGTGGAGAGAGGTTCAGTGGGATGGGGTGAGTTGGGGTGGAGAGAGGTTCAGTGGGATGGGGTGAGTTGGGGTGAATTGGGGTGGAGAGAGGTTCAGTGGGATGGGGTGAGATGGGGTGGAGAGAGGTTCAGTGGGATGTGGTGAGTTGGGGTGAATTGGGGTGGAGAGAGGTTCAGTGGGATGGAGTGAGTTGGGGTGGAAAGGGGTTCAGTGGGATGGGGTGAGTTGGGGTGAATTGAGGTGGAAAGAGGTTCAGTGGGATGGGGTGAGTTGGGGTGAATTGGGGTGGAGAGAGGTTCAGTGGGATGGGGTGAGTTGGGGTGAATTGGGGTGGACAGAGGTTCAGTGGGATGGTGTGAATTGGGGTGGAGAGGGGTTCAGTGGGATGGGGAGTGTTGGGGTGGAATGAGCTTCAGTGGGATGGGGTGAGTTGGGGTGAATTGGGGTGGAGAGGGGTTCAGTGGGATGGTGTGAATTGGGGTGGAGAGAGGTTCAGTGGGATGGGGTGATTTGGGGTGAATTAGGGTGGAGAGAGGTTAGTGGGATGGGGTGAGTTGGGGTGGAGAGAGGTTCAGTGGGATAGGGTGAGTTGGGGTGGAGAGAGTTTCAGTGGGATGGGGTGAGTTGGGGTGGAGAAGGGTACAGTGGGATGGAGTGAGTTGGGGTGAATTGGGGCAGACAGAGGTTCAGTGGGATGGTGTGAATTGGGGTGGAGAGGGGTTCAGTGGGATGGAGAGTGTTGGGGTGGAGAGAGGTTCAGTGGGATGTGGTGAGTTGGGGTGAATTGGGGTGGAGAGAGGTTCAGTGGGATGGGGTGAGTTGGGGTGGAGAGAGGTTCAGTGGGATGTGGTGAGTTGGGGTGAATTGGGGTGGAGAGAGGTTCAGTGGGGTGGAGTGAGTTGGGGTGAATTGGGGTGGAGAGGGGTTCAGTGGGATGGTATGAATTGGGGTGGAGAGGGGTTCAGTGGGATGGGGAGTGTTGGGGTGGAAAGAGCTTCAGTGGGATGGGGTGAGTTGGGGTGAATTGGGGTGGAAAGAGGTTCAGTGGGATGGTGTGAATTGGGGTGGAGAGAGGTTCAGTGGGATGGGGTGAATTGGGGCAGAGAGAGGTTCAGTGGGATGGTGTGAATTGGGGTGGAGAGAGGTTCAGTGGGATGGTGTGAATTGGGGTGGAGAGAGGTTCAGTGGGATGGGGTGAGTTGGGGTGGAGAGAAGTTCAGTGGGATGGGGTGATTTGGGGTGAATTGGGGTGGAAAGAGGTTCAGTGGGATGGTGTGAATTGGGGTGGAGAGAGGTTCAGTGGGATGGGGTGAATTGGGGCAGAGAGAGGTTCAGTGGGATGGTGTGAATTGGGGTGGAGAGAAGTTCAGTGGGATGGGGTGATTTGGGGTGAATTGGGGTGGAAAGAGGTTCAGTGGGATGGTGTGAATTGGGGTGGAGAGAGGTTCAGTGGGATGGGGTGAATTGGGGCAGAGAGAGGTTCAGTGGGATGGGGTGAGTTGGGGTGGAGAGGGGTTTGGTGGGCTGGGGATTGAAACATAGAAACATAGATAACCTACAGCACAATACAGGCCCTTCAGCCTTCAATGCTGTGCCGAACATGTACTTACTTTAGAAATTATCTAGGGTTACTGATAGCCCTCTATTTTTCTAAACTACATGTACCTATCCAAGAGTCTCTTAAAAGGCCCTTTTGTATCCTCCTTCACTACTGTTGCTGGCATCCCATTCCATGCACTCACCGCTCTCTGCATAAAAAAACTTATCCCTGACAAGGCGAAAGCTTCACAGGAACTCGGCTATAACTGGCGCACCAGTCGTGAGTTGGAGAACTTCGAGAGAGATTCAGGCGTAAAAGGGAGACACAGCCTAGCGGAGTGGTCATCAAAGGAGCAGCCATTCAGGCTTCGGCGAGGTAGGTGGCTAGATGGACTTAGTTCTTTTTTCCTTGCATTTTTTTTTTCAGAGGAATAGAAAGCCAGGTGGCCACATCTGCACCAGGTGCACCGAGATGCAGCTCCTGAGAGACCGTGTTAGGGATCTGGAGCAGCGGCTTGATGACCTACTGCTTATCAGGGAAAGTGAACAGGGGATAAAGAGGAGCTACAGGGAGTTGGTCACCCCGAGGCTGCAGGAGTTAGATAAGTGGGCGACTGTCAGGAAAGGGAAGGGAAGAACTCAGATAGTAGAGAGCATCCCTGTGGCCATCCCCCTTAGGAATCAATATCTCATTTTGGTTGCTGTTGAAAGGGGTGACCTGACAGAGGACGACCATAGCGATCAGGTCTCTGGCACTGAGCCTGGTTCCGTGGTGCAGAAGGGAGAGAAAATGAGGAATGTGGTAGTCATAGGAGATTCCATAGTGAGGGGAACAGACAGGAGGTTCTGTCAGCCTGATAGAGATACCCACATGGTGTGTTGCCTCCCAGGTGCCAGGGTACAGGATGTCTCGGATCTGGTGCGGAGTATTCTGAAGGGAGAGGGTGAACAGCCAGAAGTCTTGGTACATGTTGGTACCAATGACATAGGTAGAAAAAGGGAGGAGGTCCTGAAGAGAGAATTCAGAGAGTTGGGTAGGAAGCTGAAAAGCAGGACCTCCAGGGTAGTAATCTCAGGATTGCTGCCTGTGCCACGTGCTAGTGAGTGCAAGAATAGTATGATCAGGCATATAGAAACATAGAAACATAGAAAATAGGTGCAGGAGTAGGCTATTCAGCCCTTCGAGCCTGCACCGCCATTTATTATGATCATGGCTGATCATCCAACTCAGAACCCTGCACCAGCCTTCCCTCCATACCCCCTGATCCCCGTAGCTACAAGGGCCATATCTAACTCCCTCTTAAATATAGCCAATGAACTGGTCTCAACTGTTTCCTGTGGCAGAGAATTCCACAGATTCATCACTCTCTGTGTGAAGAAATTTTTCCTAATCTCGGTCCTAAAAGGCTTCCCCTTTATCCTCAAACTGTGACCCCTCGTTCTGGACTTCCCCAACATCAGGAACAATCTTCCTGCATCTAGCCTGTCCAATCCCTTTAGGATTTTATACGTTTCAATCAGATCCCCCCTCAATCTTCTAAATTCCAATGAGTACAAGCCCAGTTCATCCAGTCTTTCTTCATATGAAAGTCCTGCCATCCCAGGAATCAATCTGGTGAACCTTCTTTGTACTCCCTCTATGGCAAGGATGTCTTTCCTCAGATTAGGGGACCAAAACTGCACACAATACTCCAGGTGTGGTCTCACCAAGGCCTCGTACAACTGCAGTAGTACCTCCCTGCTCCTGTACTCAAATCCTCTCGCTATAAATGCCAGCATACCATTCGCCTTTTTCACCGCCTGCTGTACCTGCATGCCCACTTTCAATGACTGGTGTATAATGACACCCAGGTCTCGTTGCACCTCCCCTTTTCCTAATCGGCCACCATTCAGATAATAATCTGTTTTCCTATTTTTGCCACCAAAGTGGATAACTTCACATTTATCCACATTAAGTTGCATCTGCCATGAATTTGCCCACTCACCCAACCTATCCAAGTCACCCTGCATCCTCTTAGCATCCTCCTCACAGCTAACACTGCCGCCCAGCTTCGTGTCATCTGCAAACTTGGAGATGCTGCATTTAATTCCCTCATCCAAGTCATTAATATATATTGTAAACAACTGGGGTCCCAGCACTGAGCCTTGCGGTACCCCACTAGTCACTGCCTGCCATTCTGAAAAGGTCCCGTTTATTCCCACTCTTTGCTTCCTGTCTGCTAACCAATTCTCTATCCACATCAATACCTTACCCCCAATACCGTGTGCTTTAAGTTTGCACACTAATCTCCTGTGTGGGACCTTGTCAAAAGCCTTTTGAAAATCCAAATATACCACATCCACTGGTTCTCCCCTATCCACTCTACTAGTTACATCCTCAAAAAATTCTATGAGATTCGTCAGACATGATTTTCCTTTCACAAATCCATGCTGACTTTGTCCGATGATTTCATCGCTTTCCAAATGTGCTGTTATCACATCTTTGATAACTGACTCCAGCAGTTTCCCCACCACCGATGTTAGGCTAACCGATCTATAATTCCCCGGTTTCTCTCTCCCTCCTTTTTTAAAAGGTGGGGTTACATTGGCCACCCTCCAATCCTCAGGAACTAGTCCAGAATCTAACGAGTTTTGAAAAATTATCACTAATGCATCCACTATTTCTTGGGCTACTTCCTTAAGCACTCTGGGATGCAGACCATCTGGCCCTGGGGATTTATTTGCCTTTAATCCCTTCAATTTACCCAACACCACTTCCCTACTAACATGTATTTCGCTCAGTTCCTCCATCTCACTGGACCCTCTGTCCCCTTATTTCTGGAAGATTATTTATGTCCTCCTTAGTGAAGACAGAACCAAAGTAATTATTCAATTGGTCTGCCATGTCCTTGCTCCCCATAATCAATTCACCTGTTTCTGTCTGTAGGGGACCTACATTTGTCTTTACCAGTCTTTTCCTTTTTACATATCTATAAAAGCTTTTACAGTCCGTTTTTATGTTCCCTGCCAGTTTTCTCTCATAATCTTTTTTCCCCTTCCTAATTAAGCCCTTTGCCCTCCTCTGCTGAACTCTGAATTTCTCCCAGTCCTCAGGTGAGCCACTTTTTCTGGCTAATGTATGCTTCTTCTTTGGAATTGATACTATCTCTAATTTCTCTTGTCAGCCACGGGTGCACTACCTTCCTTGATTTATTCTTTTGCCAAACTGGGATGAACAATTGTTGTAGCTCATCCATGCAATCCTTAAATGCTTGCCATTGCATATCCACCGTCAACCCTTTAAGTGTCATTTGCCAGTCTATCTTAGCTAATTCACGTCTCACACCTTCAAAGTTACCCCTCTTTAAGTTCAGAACCTTTGTTTCTGAATTAACTATGTCACTCTCCATCTTAATAAAGAATTCCACCATATTATGGTCACTCTTACCCAAGGGGCCTCTCACGACAAGATTACTAGTGAACCCTTCCTCATTGCTCAAAACCCAGTCTAGAATAGCCTGCTCTCTAGTTGGTTCCTCGACATGTTGGTTCAAAAAACCATCCCGCATACATTCCAAGAAATCCTCTTCCTCAGCACCTTTACCAATTTGGTTCACCCAATCTACATGTAGATTGAAGTCACCCATTATAACTGCTGTTCCTTTATTGCACACATTTCTAATTTCCTGTTTAATACCATCTCCGACCTCACTACTACTGTTAGGTGGCCTGTACACAAATCCCACTAGCGTTTTCTGCCCCTTAGTGTTACGCAGCTCTACCCATATCGATTCCACATCTTCCCGGCTTATGTCCTTCCTTTCTATTGCGTTAATCTCATCTCTAACCAGCAATGCCACCCCACCTCCTTTTCTTTCATGTCTATCCCTCCTGAATATTGAATATCCCTGAACATTGAGCTCCCATCCTTGGTCACCATGCATATTAATGCATGGCTGAGAGATTGGCGTAGGGGGCAGGGCTTCAGGTTCCTGGATCACTGGGGCATCTTCTGGGGGAGGTACGACCTATACAAAAAGGGCAAGTTACACCTGAACCCAAAGGGGTCCAATATCCTAGCAGGCAGGTTTAATAGAGCTGTTAGGGAGGGTTTAAATGAATTTGGCGGGGGATGGGAATCAGAGTGATAGGGCTGAGGAAGAGGAAAACAGAAAGAAATCAAAGATAGCGTGTAACAGAGATGACAGAAAGGACAGGCAGGAAATGAGGCATAATCAAGGCCAGTGGCATGATTTACAGGGCAATAGAGGCATGATGCAGTTAAAACAGAAAGCAACAAATACTGGACTGGAATTATTATATTTGATTGCATGCAGCATAAGAAATAAAATGGACGATCTCGAAATTCAGCTACAGATTGACAAGTATGACATTGTGGCCATCTCTGAAACTTGGCTGAATGATGGCTCCCATTGGGAGCTGAATGTCCAAGGATAGGCAGTGTATTAGAATGATAAGTTAGTAGGCAGAGGGGGTGGTGTGGCCCTGTGTATAAGAAATAATATTAAATCTTTAGAAAGGGATGACGTAGGGTGGGAAGGTGTAGAGTCTCTATGGGTTGAGTTAAGAAATGGCAAGAGTAAAAGGACCCTAATGGCAGTTGTATACAGGCCGGGATGTGGATTAAAAATTACCGCAGGAGATAGAAAAGGCATGTCAGAAGGGCAGTATCATGATAATCATTGAGGATTTTAACATGAAAATGGATTGGGAAAACCAGGCCAGTACTGGGCCTCAAGAAAGAGAATTTGTAGAATGTCTAAGGGCTTTTTTGAACAGCTTGTTGTTGAGCCCACTAGGGGATCAGGTGGATTGGATGTTGTGCAATGATCTGGAATTGATAAGTTTAAGGAACCCTTAGGGAACAGTGATCACAATATGATTGAGTTCACTTTGAAATTTGAGAAGGAGAAAACAAATTCCAATGTGTCAGTATTTCAGCAGAACAAAGGAAATTACAATGGCATGAGAGGGGAACCGGCCAAGGTTGACTGGAAAGGGACACTAGCAGGAAGGACAGCAGAGCAGCTGCAGTTTCTGAAAAAAATGAGGGAAGTTCAAGACAGATATATTCCAAATAAGAAGAAATTTTCAAATGGAAGGACACTACCATGCCTGCCAAGTGAAATCAGAGCCAAAGTAAAAGCAAAATTGAGGGCATACAATGAAGCCAAAGCTAGTGGCAAGATAGAGGATTGGGAAGCTTTTAAGAACTTGCAGAAGGAAACTAAAAAGGATATTAAGAAGGAAAAGAAGGATTATGAAAGGAAGCTGGCCACTAATATCAATGAAGATACTAAAAGCTTTTTTAAGTATATAAAGGGTAAAAGAGTTGAAGGTAGATATAGGACCAATAGAAAATGACGCTGGAGATATTGTAATGAGAGATGCAGAGATGGCAGAGGAACTGAATGCGTATTTTGCATCAGTCTTCACAGTGGAAGACATCTGCAGTATACCGGACATTCAAGAGTGTCAAGGAAGTGAAGTATGTCCAGTGAAAATTATGACTGAGAAGGTGCTCAGGAAGCTTAATGGTCTGAAGGTGGATAAATCTCCTGGACCTGATGGAATGCCCCTCGGGTTCTGAAGGAAGTAGCTGGAGAGATTGTGAAGGCATTAACAATGATCTTTCAAGAATTGATAGATTCTGGCATTGTACCAGACGACTCGAAAATTGTAAGTGTTACTCTGCTACCTAAGAAGGATGGGACAAAGGAAACTATAGACCTGTTAGCCTGACATCAGTGGTTGGAAAGTTGTTGGAATCGATCGTTAGGGATGAGATTACGGAGTTACTGGAGGCACATAACAAGATAGGCCAAAGCCAGCATGGTTTCCTGAAAGGAAAATCCTGCCTGACTAACTACTACAATTTTTTGAGTAAGATACAAGCAGGGTAGACAAAGGAAATGCAGTGGATGTGGTGTACTTGGATTTTCAGAAGGCCTTTGACAAGATGCCGCACAGGAGGGAAGTTACTAGCATGGATGAAGCATTGGTTGATCGGCAGAAAACAAAGAGTGGGAATAAAGGGAGTGTATTCTGGCTGGCTGCCGGTTACCAGTGGAGTTCCACAGGGGTCGGTGTTGGGACCGCTGCTTTTTACGATGTATGTCAATGATTTGGACTATGGTATTAATGGATTTGTGGCTAAGTCTGCTGATGATACAAAAATAAGTGGAGGAGCAGGTAGTGTTGAGGAAACAAAGAACCTGCAAAGAGACTTAGATAGTTTAGGGGAATGGGCAAAGAAGTGGCAAATGAAATACAATGTTGGAAAGTGTATAGTGGAAGAAATAAACGTGCAGACTACTATTTAGATGGAGGGAAAATTCAAAACGTAGAGATGCAAAGGAACTTGGGAGCCCTTGTGCAGGATACCCTAAAAGTTAACCTCCAGCTTGAGTCGGTGGTGAAGAAGGCGAATGCAATGTTGACATTCATTTCTAGAGGTATAGAATATGACAGCAGGGATGTGATGTTGAGGCTCTATAAGACACTTGTGAGACTGCACGGAGTATTGTGTGCAGTTTTGGGCTTCTTATTTTAGAAAGGACGCACTGATATTGGAGAGGGTTCAGAGAAGTTTCACAAGAATGATTCCAGGAATGAAAGGGTTACCATATGAGGAACAGCTGGCAGCTCTCGGGCTGTATTCCCTGGAGTTCAGGAGACTGAGGTGGGATCTCACAGAAACATTCCAAATGTTAAAAGGTCTGAACAGATTAGATATGGCAAAGTTATTTCCCATGGTAGGGGAGTCTAGGACAAGAGCGAATGACTTCAGGATTGAAGGCCATCCATTTCGAACAGATATGCAGAGAAATTACTTTAGTCAGAGGCTGGTAAATCTATGGAATTTGTTACCACGAGCAGCTGTGGAGGCCTAGTCATTGAGTGCATTTAAGGCAGAGATAGATAAGTTCTTGATTAGACAGAGCATCAAAGAATATGGGGAGAAGGCAGGGGAGTTGGGATGACTGGAAGAATTGGATCAGCCATGATTGAATGGTGGAGAAGACTCGATGGGCTGAGTGGCCTACTTCTGCTCCCATATCTTATGGTCTTATCTCCTCTGTACCTACTTCCATCATCTTAAAACTGTGCCCTATTTAGCTAGCCATTTCAGCCCTGGGAAAAAGCCTCTGACTATCCACACAATCAATGCCTCTCATCATCTTATACACCTCTATCAGGTCGCCTCTCATCCTCCGTCGCTCCAAGGAGAAAAGGCCAGTTCACTTAAGCTATTCTCATAAGGCATGCTCCCCAATCCAGGCAACATCCTTGTAAATCTCCTCTGCATCCTTTCTATAGTTTCCACATCCTTCCTGTAGTGAGGTGACCAGAACTGAGCACAGGACTCCAAGTGGGGTCTGACCAGGGTCCTACCTAACTGTAACATTACCACTCTGCTCTTAAACTCAATCCCATGACTGATGAAGGCCAATGCACCGTATGCTTTCTTAACCACTCAGTCAACCTGCGCAGCAGCTTTGAGCATCCTATGGACTCGGACCCCAAGTTCCCTCTGATCCTCCACACTGCTAAGAGTCTTACCATTAATACTATATTCTGCCATTATATTTGACCTACCAAAATGAACCACCTCACACTTATCTGGGTTGAACTCCATCTGCCACTTCTCAGCCCAGTTTTGCATCCTATCAATGTCCAGCTGTAACATCTGACAGCTCTCCACACTATCCACAATAAACCTCTAACCTTTGTGTCAGCAGCAAATTTACTAGCCCATCTCTCCACTTCCTCATCCAGTCATTTATAAAAATCAGGAAGAGAAGGGGTCCCAAAACAGATCCCTGAGGCACACCACTAGTCACCGGCCTCCATGCAGAATATGACCCGTCTACAACCACTTCTGTGATCAAGCCAGTTCTGGATCCACAAAGCAATGTCCCCTTGGATCCCATGCCTCCTTACTTTCTCAATAAGCCTTTCATGGGGCACCTTAACAAATGTCTTGCTGAAATCCATATACACTACATCTACTGCTCTACCTCCATCAATGTGTTTAGTCACATCCCCAAAAAATTCAGTCAGGCTCGTAAGGCATGACCTGCCTTTGACAAAGCCATACTGATTATTCCTAATCGTAGTGGGGTGGGGTGGAGAGGAGTTTGGTGGGGTGGGGTGAGTTGGGGTCTGTTGAGCTGGGGTGTGGTGAAGTTTATCCAGCTCTTGAAACCATGAAGAGACTTTAAGAAGCTCAGTGAAACAATCCCCAGGTTCGTTACTTCAGCTGTGAGGTGAGAAGTACCAATAAGAGCTGAGCTGCAGAATTGCCTTGGCCATCAATAAGATGAAGTTTTGGATTAAAGGAATGGCTGGAAAGGTCAAGAAGGTCACAGCGTCAAGGACTGTTTCACATGATGCGGAACCTGGTAGAGTATTTGATTGACTTGAATAAATACTTAAAAGAAACCCAATATTATCTTTAGCAAAATTAAATTTATTGCTATTCCACTACTGTTTTGAGTGCAAATAATAATATCTCGTGTAACTAGCCAATCATAGCCCAGGTTCATCCAAAGTGCTTACCTTAGCTTTTGTGACATGTTCAATGTTGGAAACTAGATCATCTGTCTCCATTTTCAGTTCACTCTTCTCTTTCTCCAACTTTTGTTTAACCCTTTGTAGATTATCTATCTGCTCAGTCAGTTCTGCCACTGTATCAGAGTGCTTCTTTCGAAGGGCAGAGCTAGTTGCCTCATGATGCAACGTTGCCTCCTCCAGGTCCCGCCGCAGTTTCATAAATGCAGCTTCACGTTTTTTGTTCATCTCCACCTGTGCTGCAGTCGCACCTCCTGCTTCCTCCAGCCTTTCACTCAACTCTTCCAGCTCCCGGGACACATCCGACCTCTGTTTCTCCACCTTGGCTCTTGCAGCTCGCTCTGCCTCCAACTCTTCCTCCAGTTCCTCAATTCGAGCCTAGTCGAAAAAGTAAGAAATTGAGAACTGGGCTGACGTACTGAGAATTTCTCAATAAGTTGTGTCTGGTTTATAGCTCATACAAAGGACCTGCTATTTACGAAAGAGATTCCGCAGATTGAACTGACTTTATTTCTTACATCCTTCAAATACATGAGGAGTAAAAATCTTTATGTTACGTCTCCATCTAAATGTGCAATTTATCGTAATTTATAATAAGTAGTATGTACAACAGGTCCATCAATATAACATAGAAATACAATTGTTTCAGCATGAATTAATCAGTCTGATGGCCTGGTGGAAGAAGCTGCCCCAGAGCCTGTTGGTTCTGGCTCTTATGCTGCAGTACCATTTCCCAGATGGCAGAGCTGGCAGTTTGTGGTTGGGGTGACTCGGGTCCCCAGTGATATATGGGCCCTTTTTACACACTTGCCTTTGTAAATGTCCTGATAGTGGGAAGTTCACATCTACAGATGCGCTGAGCTGTCTGCACCACTCTCTGCAGAGTCCTGCGCTTGACGGAAGTACAGATCCCATTCCAGGCAGTGATGCAGCCAGTCAGGGTGCTCTCAATTGTGCCTCTGTAGAAAGCTCTTAGGATTTGGGGGCCCACACCAAATTTCTTCAACCATCCAACCATGTGTGGTGAAAAAAGCACAACAGTGCCTCTTTCACCACACAGCTGGTATGTACAGAGCACGTGAGATCCTCGGTGATGATTATGCTGAGAGACTTAAAGCTGTTCACCCTCTCATCCCCATATCCATTGATGTCAATAGGGGTGAGCCTGTCTCCATTCCTCCTGTAGTCCACAACCAGCTCCTTTGTTTTTGCGATATTGAATGAGAAGTTGTTTTCTTGACACCACTGTGTCAGGGTGATGACTTCTCTGTAGGCTGCCTCGTTAATATTTGAGATTAGGCCAATCAATGTAGTGTCGTCAGCAGGTACCGGAAAACAGTTGACATTTCAGGCTAAGACCCTTCATTAGCCTGAAACGTCGACTATTTATTCCTTTCTACAGATGCTGTCTGACCTGCTGAGTTCCTCCACCAATTTGTACTGTATGTGTTACACTGTTAACAGTTCCATGTTAGGAATCAGTTTCATTCTCAACACTATCTGAGCTATAAAGGAAATCTCTCTTCACTCTAATGCATGGGATAATGTTCACAAAGGTAGATAGAAAGAATTCAAACTATCTTTCACAGAAGTCTTGAAAAACTACAAGATGGAGGAATCAGTGCACATTAGGCAGGATGGCAATGGATGCACAGTGAGCCATGTGAGTTAAACTGAAAGGAACTGAACTGAAGAGACTGGGGAAGAGGAGGTTGGCTCACAAATAGAGAAAGCTTGTAGACAGTGCAAGCGGGAGGATAGGCAGGTGATAGGGAAGGGACGCACTCAGACCGAAGGTTTGAGATGTGTCTATTTTAACTCAAGGAGTGTTGTGAACAAAGCGTATGAGCTTAGAGCATGGATCAATACTTGGAGATATGATGTAGTGGCCATTTCAGAGACTTGGATGACTCAGGGACAGGAATGGTTACTTCAAGTGCTATGTTTTAAGATGTTTCAGAAAGGACAGAGAGGGAGGCAAAAGAGGTGGGGGCATAGCACTGTTGATCAGAGAATGTGTCACGGCTGCAAAAAAGGTGGACGCTATGGAGGGATTGTCTACGGAGTCTCTGTGGGTGGAGGTTAGCGACAAGAAGGGGTCGATAACTTTACTAGGCATTTTTTATAGGCCGCCCAGTAGTAACAGGGACATCGAGGAGCAGATAGGAAAACAGATCCTGGAAAGGTGTAATAATAACAGAGTTGCCATGATGGGAGATTTTAATTTCCCAAATATCGATTGTCATCTCCCTAGAGCAAGGGATTTAGATGGGGTGGAGTTTGTTAGGTGTGTTCAGGAAGGTTTCTTGACACAATATGTAGATAAACCTATAAAAGGAGAGGCTGCAGTTGATTTGGCATTGGGAAATGAACCTGGTCAGGTGTCAGATCTCTCAGTGGGAGAGCATTTTGGAGATAATGATCATAATTCTATCTCCTTTACAATAGCACTGGAGAGAGATAGGAACAGACAAGTTAGAAAAGCGTTTAATTGGAGTAAGGGGAATTATGAGGCTATCAGGCACGAAATTGGAGGCTTAAATTGGAAAAAGGTGTTCTCAGGGAAAAGTACGGAAGAAATGTGGCAAATATTCAGGAGATATTTGTGTGGAGTTCTGCATAGGTACGTTCCAATGAGACAGGGAAGTTATTGGAGGGTACAGGAACCATGGTGTACAAAGGCTGTAATAAATCTAGTCAAGAAGAAGAGGAAAACTTACAAAAGGTTCAGAGAGCTAGGTAATGTTAGAGATCTAGAAGATTATAAGGCTAATAGGAAGGAGCTTAAGAAGGAAATTATGAGAGCCAGAAGGGGCCATGAGAAGGCCTTGGCAGGCAGGATTAAGGAAAACCCCAAGGCATTCTACAAGTATGTGAAGAGCAAGAGGATAAGATGTGAAAGAATAGGACCTATCAAGTGTGACAGTGGGAAAGTGTGTATGGAACTGGAGGAAATAGCAGAGGTACTTAATGAATACTTTACTTCAGTATTCACTATGGAAAAGGATCTTGGTGATTGTAGTGCTGACTTGCAGCAGACTGAAAAGCTCGAGCATATAGATATTAAGAGGATGTGCTGGAGCTTTTGGAAAGCATAAAGTTGGATAAGTCGCCGGGACCGGATGAGATGTACCCCAGGCTACTGTGGGAGGCGAGGGAGGAGATTGCTGAGCCTCTGGCGATGATCTTTGCATCATTAATGGGGACGGGAGAGGTTCCGGAGGATTGGAGAGTTGCGGATATTGTTCCTTTATTCTAGAAACGGAGTAGAGATAGCCCAGAAAATTATAGACCAGTGAGTCTTACCTCAGTGGTTGGTAAGTTGATGGAGAAGATCCTAAGAGGCAGGATTTATGAACATTTGGAGAGGTATGATATGATTAGGAGTAGTCAGCATGGCTTTGTCAAGGGCAAGTCATGCCTTACGAGCCAGATTGAATTTTCTGAGGATGTGACTAAACACATTGACGAAGGTAGAGCAGTAGATATAGTGTATATGGATTTCAGCAAGGCATTTGATAAGGTACCTCATGCAAGGCTTATTGAGAAAGTAAGGAGACATGAGATCCAAGGGGACATTGCTTTGTGGATCCAGAACTGGCTTGCCCACAGAAGGCAAAGAGTGGTTGTAGATGGGTCATAATCTGCATGGAGGTCGGTCACCAGTGGAGTACCTCAGAGAACTGTTCTGGGACCCTTACTCTTTGTGATTTTTATAAATGACCTGGATGAGGAAGTGGAGGGATGGGTTAGTAAGTTTGCTGATGGCACAAAGGTTGGAGGTATTGTGGATAGTGTGGAGGGCTGTCAGAGCTTACAGCGAGACATTAATAGGATGCAAAACTGGGCTGAGAAGTGACAGATGGAGTTCAACCCAGATAAGTGTGAAGTGGTTCATTTTGGTAGGTCAAATATAATGGCAGAATATAGTATTAATGGTAAGACTCTTGGCAGTGTGGAGGATCAGAGGGATCTTGGGGTCCGAGTCCATAGGGCGTTCAAAGCTGCTGAGCAGGTTGACTCTGTAGTTAAGGAGGCGTATTGGCCTTCATCAATCATGGAATTGAATTTAGGAGCTGAGAGGTAATGTTGCAGCTATATAGGACCCTGGTCAGACCACACTTGGAGTACTGTGCTCAGTTCTGGTCGCCTCACTAAAGGAAGGATGTGGAAACCATAGAAAGGGTGCAGAGGAGATTTACAAGGATGTTGCCTGGATTGGGGAGCATGCTTTATGAGAACAAGTTGAGTGAACTTGGCCTTTCCTCCTTGGAGCGACGGAGGATGAGAGGTGACCTGACAGAGGTGTATAAGATGATGAGAGACATAGACCGTGTGGATAGTCAGAGGCTTTTCCCCAGGGCTGAAATGGTTGCCACAAGAGGACACAGGCTTAAGGTGCTTGGGAGTAGGTACAGAGGAGATGTCAGGGGTAAGTTTTTTATGCAGAGAGTGGTGAGTGCGTGGAATGGGCTGCTGTCAACGGTGGTGGAGGCAGATACAATAGGGTCTTTTAAGAGAATTTTAGATAGGTACATGGATCTTAGTAAAATAGAGGGCTATAGGTAAGCCTAGTAATTTCTAAGGTAGGGACATGTTCGGCACAACTTTATGGGCTGAAGGGCCTGTATTGTGCTGTAGGTTTTCAATGTTTCTATGTAAAAGGGCAACTTCTGTCAACTGTGGACATGCACAGTGACTGGTTTAACATCACTATTCCATGTAGATTCATTGTTTCTTGGGGCATCACCCAACTTGACTCTGTTCATTTTAACTTCATCAATTTCCCATTTACCTGCAGTTCTTTAATTTTCTTTTGGAGTTGCACAACAAGAGCTCCTTCATCTTCAATCTTTGAGTTCAGCTGATTTATTTCAAAATCCTTCCTGTGAAACACAAACAAACATGTTGCAATGATAATAAATCTATATCCAATATCACAAACAGTTGTGCTCCCCGATTGTGTGTAGGATCTGGCTAATTGTTACTGATTAGGGAACAAGAAACCTCCTGATATTGGGTCGTCTTGCCCTTGTTAAAAGAATATCTGTGCCTAAAATGCAAGAGAGGCGGAAATGCCAGTGGACTTCACTGGGAAGAACACAGTCACAGCATCACACTCACTTCTTCAGCCGTTCCTCAAGCTGCTGTTTATCGTTCTCCAGATCCATGACACACTCGTGCGTTAGTTTCAGGTCTCCCTCTAGCTTCCGTTTTGCTCTCTCAAGGTCCATCCTGACTTTTTTCTCTTGCTCTAATGATCCTTCAAGCTGGAGAGAAAATTAAATATTGTCAGAGGTTATAGACAGCCAACAACTGGACCATCGAGAGGGTAAACCAGCAGAGAATAGGATGTACAACCTACCAAATCCATCTCAAACATCAAGCATAACCAACAGTAACATTACCCTAAACTCATCCATCCTTCTGCCCCACAGACGCCACTTGACCTGCTGAGTTCCTCCAGCATTTTGTTTTGGGTCTGTTTATATCCTGCCCACATTTCCCTCAATTCCATCATGCTAAGAGTCTACCATTCACATTCTAATAATAATAAGTACCTTATTGATCTCGAGTGGGAAATTATTTTGGTACAGCAGCAACATTTAAAAACACACTTAGCAATAATAAATAATAATATTAGCTAATAATGTTTCTATGTTTCTATTTCATTGGCTATATTTAAGAGGGAGTTAGATGTGACCCTTGTGGCTAAAGGGATCAGGGGGGTATGGAGAGAAGGCAGGTACAGGGTTCTGAGTTGGATGATCAGCCATGATCATACTGAATGGTGTTGCAGGCTCAAAGGGCCGAATGGCCTACTCCTGCACCTATTTTCTATGTTTCTATGTTTCTAATACAGTACAGGATAGTAATATACACAATAATAATTTACCAGTGTGCATCACTGTGCAATAATAATGTATGAAATAATAAAATAGAGGCTATTGTCTCTGTGCGTTCTCCTGTCACACAGAGATGAACTGTTGTATATGTGTATTGCATTTGGTAGGAAAGATCTTCTGTAACAAACCTTGCAACAGCAAAGCTGAATGAGTCTGTTCGAAAGGATGCCCCGCTGCTTTTTCAGTAGTTCATGAGGGATAACTGTTTGTTTAGTTACCTCCTCTCCACCACTATTTCAAAAGAGCCTGGGTTGTAGCCATGGATGGATCCGGCCTTTTTGATGAGTTTATTTAGCCTTTTGCTTCACCAGCACCAATGCTGCTCCCCCAACATAAAAGCTCAACATTCAACAAGGGAGATGAGGAAGGTTCTAGAAACTATAGGCTGGTGAGGATCAAGTCAATGATAAGGAAGTTACTGGAGAAGATGCTTAGGGTTAGGACTTATGAGAAATTGGGAAAACCATGGCCTAATTAGAGATAGTCAGCATGGCTATGTGCCAAGCAATTCATGTTTTACAATTTGATTGAGTTTTTCAAGGAACTGACAAAGGGTGATAGATGTAGGTAGAGCTGTGGATATTGTCTACATCGATTTTAGTAAGGCATTTGGCAATGTCCCTCATGGTAGGCTTATCCAGAAGAATAAGATGCAAAAAATTCATGGTGAATTGGCCATTTGGATTCAGAATTGACTTGTCCATCCGTAGCGGACAGAGGGCAGTGGTCAATGGTAATTATTCTGGCTGGAAGTCTGTGACTACTGGTGTTCCACAGGGATCCATACCAGGACCTCTGCTGTGTTTGACATTCAGTACATAAATGATCAGAATGAAAACATAAATGGGAGGGTTTGTAAGCTAGAGCATAATACAAAAATTGGTAGTGTTGTATATAGCATTGAAGACTGGCAAAGGATTAACACTTCGTGGCCAAGTTTGTGTTTGATACAAAGATAGATGGAGAGGCTGTAGTGCTGAGGAAGCTGGGGGTCTGGAGAGGACTTAGACAGGTTAGGAGAAATATTAGGATAATTTATTAGACTGTGTAACACACAAAAATGTGAATTAAAAGTGTGTTGGTCTATTCATTGGAATAATATCTAATAGTCTAGAAAGTTTGCAAGACCACCAGAATCCCAAAGTAGTGCAAAAGGAAAGGGGGAAAAATACAGACAACACACATCAAAGTTGCTGGTGAACGCAGCAGGCCAGGCAGCACCTCTAGGAAGAGGTACAGTCGAAGTTTCAGGCCGAGACCCTTCGTTAGGACTGAGACAGAGATAGTTTTCATGGCTTGGTTCTTTGTCCATTCAGAAATCTGGAAGTGAGGTCAAGAAGCTGTTCCTGAAACGTTGAGTGTGTGTCTTCAGGCTCCTGTACCTCCTTCCAGATGATAGCAATGAGAAGAGGGCACATCCTGGGTGATGGGAGTCCCTAATGATGGACGCTGCATTTCCTGGGAAGGCTGGTACCCGTGATGGAGCCAGATTATTAGAGTTTTACTGTAACCAGTACTAAAATTTATAAAAATATAATTCCAATGTGGCATCATCAGACTGATGCTAAATCAAATCAAATTTTTATCTAGTTTTATTCTCATCTCTGAATTTTAAGCTGTGGTCCTTAATCATTCAGGAGAAACTTTAGGAAACTATATCTAACTATAACAGGGGGAAGGTTAATGAAACGAGTAGTGGGCTGTCATTTTAACTGCATTGTTTTGCAATACACGAAATGATCGTGGCAGAGGCAATTGGGATTACAGTTTTGCTCAGAAGTTGGGCTCCAGTGTTATTGTTTGCACCCAGATGCAAGTTTAACCCCAGGATGTGTAGCTAGTAGTGCCAAAATATCTCAATGATAACCAGCAGAATATAATTTAAATTTATTTTTTAACTATTTAGAATCTAGGGTTGGGGAGGGTCACTGGTTGCCACAGAGGATGGGTCCATACTAGGAGATTAAGCCTTCCTGTTTCTGTCTCTCAGACCACACAAGGGAATGGACAAAAATCGGAACAATTTGGGCTTCAAGCATTAGCAAGGAGCAAGGGGGATGAATGAACACAACTCAAGAAGCCCTCCTTCTGACTAAAAGTAATAGGAGTCTTGCAACTGACTATGGTCACAAAACATATTCCTGACCATATGCCACCACAATTCTATGTCAAGTATGACAGACTTTCCAGGCTCTTTAGCCTTCCGACTGCACAACAACAATCAGCTATCCATTTCTAAAAGTTTTGTCCGAAGCTTCCAGTTTACATTAAGTGTTGGAGATTTTGCATTAAAGCTAGGAACACAAGTTGAAAAGGAGTAAGCAAAAGAAACCTTCTATTAGACGAAATTTGAAAGCTATCTCTGCACTCTCACTATTATCATCTTATGATCAAACTTAGTTTCTCTATTGTCCTAGGAAGTCTCTCAAAAAAGTAACAAAGTATTTCAGATTCACTCTAATTAATAGTGAGGGTGCAGAGATAGTGTCCAAAGGTCAAGTCTAATACGAGGTCTCTTCTGCAGCATCAGCTTTATCAACCAGTTTTGTGAATGGGTCAATATTCAACTAGATTTGTAAGAATGATTTGTAAGTACAGAGACCAAATTAAGAACCTGGTGGCACGGTGTGAAGACAATAACCTATCCCTCAACGTCAGCAAGACGAAAGAATTGGTTGTTGACTTCAGAAGGAGCAGCGAACCGCACAACCCAATCTACATTGGTGGTGCCCAAGTGGAACAGGTCAAAAGTTTCTCGGGGTCAATATCACAAATGACCTGACTTGGTCCAACCAAGCAGAGTCCACTGCCAAGAAGGCCCACCAGCGCCTTTACTTCCTGAGAAAACTAAAGAAATTTGGCCTGTCCCCTAAAACCCTCACTAATTTTTATAGGTACACTGTAGAAAGCATTCTTCTAGGGTGCATCACAACCTGGTATAGAAGTTGTCCTGTCCAAGACTGGAAGAAGCTGCAGAAGATCGTGAACATGGCACAGCACATCGCACAAACCACTCTTCCGTCCTTGGATTCACTTTACACCGCACGCTGTCGGAGCAGTGCTGCCAGGATAATCAAGGACATGACCTACCCAGCCAACACACTTTTCGTCCCTCTTCCCTCCGGGAGAAGGCTCAGGAGCTTGAAGACTCGTACGGCCAGATTTGGGAACAGTTTCTTTCCAACTGTGATAAGACTGCTGAACGGATCCTGATCCGGATCTGGGCTGTACCCTCCAAATATCCGGACCTGCCTCTCGGTTTTTTTGCACTACCTTACTTTCCATTTTTCTACTTTCTATTTCTGATTTATAATTTAAATTTTTAATATTTACTATCGATTTGTAATCCAGGGAGCGGGAAGCACAGAATCAAATATCGCTGTGATGATTGTATGTTCTAGTATCAATTGTTTGGCGACAATAAAGTATAAAGTAAGTAAGTAAGTAACCAATTTGACTTACATCATCAACTTGTTGCTCAAGTTTTGACTTGAGTTTAGTCAGGGTGTTGACTTTATCCTCCTCGGCCTGCAGGTCCTCCAGGGTTTGCTGATGGGCCTCCTGAAGAGCCTTCTTCTCCTTCGTCAGTTTAACTATAGTTTCATCCAGATTGGCCATTTCTTCTGTAAGATTCTTAACCTATAAATTTTATCATGATGATGAGAATTATAAATTATCAATTATTTGGCCGCTCAATGAATGGAAGGCATTATGTTATTATATCATTCAGATTTTTCCAAAACACATTCAAATTACATTAAAGACTTAAGTACTGACGGGGACAGGTCTATTCTTGGATTATACTGAAGTACAGTACTGGCGTGGACAAATCTGGCCGTGTATAACAATACTGGTTAGGACAGGACTTTGCTGCATGTTAGTGGGGAACAATACTAGTGGATACAATACTGGCATCCGTTTGGACTGATCAGTCCCTGTACAATTGTGGTTTATTCATCCTCATCTAACAAATGTAATGCACCACTGGTGGGGAAAGGTCTGTCTCTGCATGGCACTGAGGTGCTATACCATTAGGGATATCTCTCCCTGGACAGCACAAGAACAGTAATTGTGGAGACAGGTTTACAATGGTACCCTGTCACTATATAGCACTGGAATACATAATGCAAGTGTCTGTCCATCACATTGTGTATATACTGCATCATTACAGTTTAATACAATGGTGATACATGACTAGCAGTTACAAGTCCGTCACTGTATGAATACACTGGTAGTGACAGTTGTGGAAATATATAACACACAGATACAGGTCTATGTAAAAACCTGGAGAATCAGTATTGATGGGTTGAGTTTGATGCTGGGTATTGTATTTCTAAGTTACAACAGCAAGGTAAGGTGGAGACAATGAAGTATCTGAAGGAAAATATGGAGTGGTGCATGGGAGCAGGAAAGGTTAGAGGGAGGGAAGTGGAGGATAAGGAACTAAAAATTGAGAGGAGGGTAGCTGCATTTGAGAACCAATGAATAGAAGTGGAAATTGGTACAGAATGAGAGAGCGGAGGTAGTGAGGATAGAAGAGGAGCCAGGTAGGGGTAGTAGAGTGGGAGAGAAGGATGTCAAGGTGTTGGGGAGGTGGCATGAATAGATGTAGAATACTTTCCCCCTAAGTAGTTGACAGGTGCACTATTTCACCTTCACTGGGCAGTCTCTAGAAACATCCTCAAACTGTTACAACTAAATGAGAGGAGAGAGTGCCGAGTGGTAATTTACTAAAACCATACCTTGTTTTCAGTTGCATGTTTCTCCTTCTCAACCTTGGCCAGGGTGATTTCGAGATCATCAATATCTTTCTTTAATTCTGCACATTCATCCTCTAATTTCCGTTTCTTTGCAGTAATCTCTGCATTCATCTCCTCTTCATCGTCCAGTCTTTCAGTCAGCTCCTTCACTTTAGCTTCCAACTGGATTTTTGCTTTGATCAGCAGATCACATCGTTCTGCTGCATCTGCAAGGGTATCTTGTTCCTGGAAAGATAAATCAAATACTTGTTCACACCTCTGCTCTCCAACTAACCACAACTGGAGAGAAGGTTCTTGGGAAACTGAAAGGTCTGAAGGTAGATAATCACCTAGACCAGATGGTATACACCCAGAGTTCTGAAAGAGGTGGCTGAAGAGATTGTGGAGACATCAGTAATGATCGTTCAAGAATCACTAGACTCTAGAATGGTTCTGGAAGACTGGAAAATTGCAAATGTCACTCCACTCTTCAAGAAGTGAGGGAGGCAGAAGAAAGGAAATTATAGGCCAGTTAGTCTGACCTCAGTGGTTGGGAAGATGTTGGAGTTAATTGTTAAGGATGTGGTTTCGGGGTACTTGGAGGCAATGATAAATCAGGCTGTAGTCAACATGGTTTCAAAGGAAATCTTGCCTGATAAATCTGTCGGAATTCTTTGAAGAAATTACAAGAGGAGAGATAAAGGAGAATCAGTGAATGTTATGTACTAGGATTTTCAGAAGGCCTTTGACAAGGTGCCACCCATAAGACCATATGACATAGGAGCAGAATTAGGCCATTCAGCCCATCAAGTCTGCTCCGGCATTTCATCATGCTTGATCCTGGATTCCAGTCCACCCCATATATGCCTTCTCGCCATATCTTTTGATGCCCTGAACGATCAAGAAATAATCAACATCTGCCTTAAATATACCCACAGACCAGACCTCCACCGTGCCCATGGTATTACAGGAAAGATTCTAGTATGGATAAAGCAGTGGCTGATTGGCAGGAGGCAAAGAGCGGAAATAAAGGGAGTCTTTTCTCATTGGCCACTGGTGACTACTGTTCACATGGGTCTGTGTTGGCATCACTACTCTTTACGTTGTATATCCATAATTTGGATGACGCAATTGCTGGTTTAGTTGTCAAGTTTGCAGAAGATACAAAGATAGGTGGAGGGACAGGTAGTGTTGAGGAAACAGGGAGGCCGTAGAAGGACTCGGACAGATTGGGAGAATGAGCAAAGAAGAGGCAGATGGAATACAGTGTCGGGAAGTTTATGGTCATGTACTTTGGTAGAAGGAATAAAAACAGACTATTTTCTATTTATTATCAAGGAATATAAAAGTAAGGATGTAATGTAGAGATTTTATAAAGGACAGTTGAGGCCTCATGGAATGTTGTGAGCAATTTTGGGCCCCTTATCTTCGAAAGGATGTGCTGAAACTGGAGAGGTTGAAAGGAGATTCACCAAAATGATTCCAGGATTGAATGGCTTGTCATATGAAGAGTGTCTGATGGCTCTGCGTCAGTATTCGCTGGAAATCAGAAGAATGAGGGGTGACCTATGGTCTTGATAGAGTGGATGTGGAGAGGATGTTTCCTATGGTGGGACAGTCTAAGACCACAGGAGACAGCCTCAGAATAGAGGGCAGTCTTTTTAGGACAGAGATTAGGAGGAACTTCTTTAGCCAGAGAGTAGTGAATCTGTGGAATTCATTGCCACATGCAGCTGTGGGGGGCCAAGTCATTGGGTATATTTAAGGCAGAGATTGATAGATTCCTGGTTAGCCAGGGCATGAAGGGATACAGGGAGCAGATTGGGGCTGAGAGGAAATGGGGGAGCTATCTCAATGGGCCAAATGGCCTAATTCTGCTCCTATATCTTATGATTTCCTGAAATGTGTGTGAACAAGACTCAACATGGAGTGTTTAGAGATGTCTACGTTACATAGATTGTTTACTGGGCTTCCTGCAGAAGGTGATCAAGAACATACTTAGGACAAAACAAACAAGGTCTCTCAGACTGAGAAACCAGCAGCAACAGGCCTAAATCATCTGGTTAATCTTTTGCACATTGACCAACAGAAAGAATCACTGTTAATCAATACTAATTGTAAATACACCAGTCTTGAAGAAGGACCAAGCTGTTGTCAATTTCATTATCTTGGATACTGGTACATAATAATAAATCAGGTGATGGCATTTTTTAATCAATGAAGACTGAGGGCCTTTGTAATTCACCATCAGTCTGCACCTTATGACTAAAGTTAAAATGGATTCTCTTTACATCAGTAAACCAGATCAAAGTGTCACCATTATCAAAGGGTCAAGTCTCCTGATGACGGGACCAAAGTCGAATCATTTCTGGTAATGGGAACTAGAAGCTCTGCTGTACAGGACGATGTACCAAGTCTACAGGAACAATACTAAGCAATGACTCGATAGCAGAACAAACCGGCTCTGAGGAAGACTCCAGGATAGTGTGTCGCCTCCTAGTGCCAGGGTCAAGGATATCTTTAAGCTGGTGCAGAACATTCAGAAAAGGGACTGTGAACAATCAGAGATTATCCATATTGTACTAATGATGAAGAGAGGTCCTGTAAATAGAGTTTAATGAGTTAGGTAAGAAGGTAAAAGGCAGGACCTCCAGGATTGAAAATCAGGATTTCTCGCTGTGCCACATGCTAGTGCGTAGAGGAACAGGAGAATAGAATGTAAATGTCACTGCAGGTGGGAGGTCTTTGGGTATTTGGATCATTGTGTTGCATCTAAATTGCATGGTTAATATCCTTGCAGGGAGCTTCACTCATTCTTTTCAGGTGAATTAAAGAGTGAGAGAGAGATGACCCAGAATAATACTACAGCAGGTAGGGAGACAAGAATCATACACATTAAGTAGAAGAGATAATTCCAGTGGGCAGAACATATGGAGAGAGGTGGGGAAAACCAAGATGGCCAATTGGTGGCAGATGAAAGAGCTGTGTGCACAGCAGTGGGACCAGCAGTGGGCACACAGGAAGGAGCTGTGTCCTCTACAGTGAGCTGTGTCTGTTGCAGTGGGACAAGCGGTTGGGTGCATGGTAAGATGGGGCCAGGGGATAGGCACTCTCTTAGCCGTACCGCCTGCAGTTGAAGTGCCAGGTCATTCTTTTCCTGTATCAAGGTAACTTGCTTTTCTTCCAGCTCCTTGCGTTTAGCCTCCGACTTCACCAGAGCCTCCTTCAGTTTCAGGAATTCCTCCTTTAATGTTGCCATTTCCTTCTCAGTCTCAGCACTCTTCAGCAGAGGTTTGATCTTGAAGAAGAGTTTCATCCAGGACCAATTCTTGACGGCATTGAAAGCACGGATGTTCCACTGGATGACCAGCAATGCATCCCTAGGGAAAGATGTTATTTTAGATACAATTTAATGCTGTGCGAGCTTGAGTTTACTCTATGGTCCTTTAATCCAGGACATGGCCATCTTTAAGATACTTGAATACAAGTACTCCTCGCAAAGCTGGTGGTTTGATACAACTGAGTACATGACCAGCATTGATGGTGAAGTTATAGGATAAAAGAGAGGTAGAGTCATAGACACAGAAACAGGCCCTTTGGCCCATCCAGTCCATTCCAAACTATTACTCTGCCTAGGTCACCAACCCACACCGGGGCCTTACCCTTCAGACCCCTCCCATCCATGGACTTACTGAACTTCTCTTAAATATTGAAACCAAACCTGCATCCATCACTTCTGCTGGCAGCTCGTTCCACACTCTCACTACCCTCTGAGTGAAGATGTTTCCACTTATGTTCCCCTTAAACATTTCATCTTTCACCCTTAACCTGTGACCTCTACTTTTCGTCTCACCCAACCTCAATGGAAAAAGCCTATCCTTCATAAAAAGTCCATCTATACCCTTCATAATTTTGTATCCATCTTATTAAATCTCCCCTCATTCTCTTACGCTCTAGAGAATGAAGTTGTAACCTATTCAACCTTTCCCAGTAACTTGGGTCCTCAAGTCCCAGCAATATCCTTCTAAATTTCCTCTGCACACTTTCAACCCTATTTACATCTTCAACATAACATCCCATCTCCTGTACTCAGTACATTGATTTATAAAGGCCAAAGTACGAACAGCTTTCTTTACAACCCTATCTACCTGTGACACCACTCCAAATAATTATGGATCTATATTCCCACATCTCATTCTATAAGGTACATTGAAAAACCCAGTAGTTTTTCATGATAATCCAACAGCTTTCTGATCATTTTGAAAAGAAAATTTATTCTCAAATGCTATGTGATGGAAATGAATATGGAATCCTAGCTTCAGGACTATTAACACATTTACATAGTCACAACATGACCATATATCCCTAATAACTAAAGGGGCCAGTAAACAGCAATCAGTTAAGGTCTCAAGGATAAGGATAGAGGAACATGAAGGTTGCCAAAGAGAATCAGTTATCAGCTTTGGCAACAGGGTGAGGTGAAGATCCAGATATTCACTGCCATTTTTGTGATGTGGCCAATCTGCAGTTTCAACCAATTGCTCGAAGCTTGAGACTGTTAGAAAGTATCATGAATTAACAGTATGGTTGTTTCATTTTCATTGCAAGATGATATTTACCGCCTCTCAATGATCTTCTGATATTCAATCCTCATCAGTCTGCCGCGGCTCCGAGCCTGAATCATGGTCAGGATCTTTGCCAATCGTTCATCTCGCATTTCCTCCAAATGACCCAGCAAGCCAGCCTTGAAGAACACCTTGTGCATAAAAGAAGGATCACATTAACCAAACCACTAAACCACTGCTGCTCATTTCTCATTCTGGATTGTGATCAAAAACATTAATCCATTCATCATGCAGGCTTCTCCCACAGCTTGGTTTTGGGTTAATTTATATTGTTCTGCTATATTGTGAGAGATGAGCAGAGGCACGGATCAGGGGAAGGGAAAGATGAGCAGGAACATGGATCAGGGGAAGGGAGAGATGAGCAGGGGAATGGATCAGGGGAAGGGAGAGAATAGCAGGGGTATGGATCAGGGGAAGGGAGAGATGAGCAGGGGCATGGATCAGGGGAAGGGAGAGGTGAGCAGAGGCATGGATCAGGGGAAGGGAGAGAATGCGGTAGGGTGAGGTGGATGAGAGAGGTGAAAGGGTGCTGGAACAGTCGATGAGAGCAAAGGGATTAGTGGTGAGAGGCGGTAGGGATGAGGAGGAAGGGAAAGAGAATTGGGGTAAGTAGATGAGAGAGGAGAACTGCATTCAAATGGAGTGGGGAAGTGGGTTTTAGTAACTCCTTGGATAGGCAACAAAGCAGCAAAGGGCAGAAGGCAGAGGAGGAAATCGGGGGAATTACTTCATTTGAAATAAACTAGAATAAAATTAAAATTAGAAAAATTTAAGAGAACACAAGAGGAGAGAGACCAATAATCATAAATAAATGATTAACTGAACTAGTTAAGAATTAATATTCCAGTATTGAAGCTGTATGTAATTCCTGAGTCAATAATTTGAGTGAATATTCTAAGCCAGTGCTAGGTCAGTCAACAGCAGTTCTTCAAGCCTCTGTCCTTACCTTTGTGTGGCCAAACTTATACTGAGAGTGATCAATGTCAAGGGAGCCCAACAATTTCTCTGTTGCTTTTCTGCTGTCGACAAACTTGTCTTCAGGAACAGCACTTGGGTTGAGAATACGGTAGCTGCAATTCGACAAAAACAAAGTGATATTGTTGTTGATGGTGTCGAGTGAGGGAAGTCCCCTCCCCTGACAGCAATTTAACCCTTTAAGTTTTTACTGAGCAAGAGCTCAAAAGAGCCATCCAAGAAATCTGATCTTAAACATTTGTAAAATGCTTTTGGTTGATTCTAGCAGTTAATGACAGTTCGTAGAATTATGAAGCACCTGACAGGCTCGGTGGCCCAACTTGTCCAGGTCAGGACGACGAGGTCAGAGAATGTTTTGAAGTATTATCCTGTTGCTGATAGCCCACAATGTCTCAAGGATACATATCTTGGACCCGCCAGTCCTATACTTGTTTTATCCTTTCATAGAATGTGGGTCTTATTGTCCTCGAGGTGGCGGTTTTGAGCTGTTGCCGTGAAGCACCGGAATTATTCTATTGGAAGTACTCCTTCAATGCTGGGGTAAGCAGTTCCAGGACATGGGTCTGGTGAGAATGGGAAGTCAGTGATATCTTTTCAAATCAGGATGGTGTGAGACTTGGAGAACAACTTGTGGGTGCTCACGCTTCCAAGCACTTGATGCAATTTTTCTTGACTGCATTAGTCATGAATTTGGGAAGTGCTTCAGGAAAGTACTTTGGTCCAACGAGTCCATGCCTACCAAGATGCCTATCCTAGCTAGTCCCATTTGCCACCATTAGAGTTCCCACCCTGGGGTCCATGGCATGAAAAACATTGGGAACCCCTGGATCGTTTCAATCCATGTACCTGACAAACTGTCTTTTGAAAGCTGTTATTGCTCCTGCCTCAACCATTTCCTCTGACAGCTCATTTCACATATCTGGAGTAGGCTGAAGTATATTCAGGAGAATGGTGAGTGAATAGGTGCAAGTAGCGATAATGAGTCAATACAATCTGGGCCATGATCTCCTAGGTTTTGCTAAAGTTCTCATTGACAATTAAGGTCAGAGTAGAAATGGGGAAATCAGGTGAGTGATGAGGGTTCTTCAATAATGTACTCCCCACAGCCAAATAACGTCTCACAGAATGTCTCTATGGTGACCTAATATTTACATGAGAAATGGAGATAGCTAACTTTCAGGCAGCTTACCATGATCAGTATGATTATAAAGTAAAAGATGAGAGGGTGCTGATGTAACATTGATAAAGTGTCCTCACTCAGGACTGAAGAGTTTGCTCCAAGTAATACTCATGTCAACGGGACAGTGACGGAGACATCAGTCGGCCTATATTTTGTCATTCCTGAAGGGGTCAAAACTGAAGACAACGTGCTATTAATTAGCGCCAGTCCTTACCGCTGCTTGAAGTCGGCGTATAGTACTCTGTTTGGAAACCCTTTGCGGCAAATGCGGATTCCTTCGAGCACACCATTACAACGCAGCTGGTGTAGGACCAAGAATGGGTCCATTGCACCTGCAAATTGGACAACAGCCAGTTAACAGCAGCGAGCATTGGTCAACCATCTAAATGGAAATGCCCTCTTTCAGAGGAGTCTCATTTAGCATCCTTTAATTTAGGCCTTTTTGAAGAGTCACGTGTAATTATAGGCTTGCTGTCAGCAAAAGGCATCCCAGACAGAGTGGATCTTTAGATCTGGCTACCCAAGAACATGGTGGAGGCTCAGTCACTGTATATAGTTGAGGTCAATATATTTTGATTATTTGATTTTAAGGAAATCATGGGATATGGAGCTTGTTTTCATACAGTGACACTGAGATCAAAGATCAGCTGTGATCCTAATGTATCACTCACACAGATCCTAACAAAGTTTTCACCCTCTCCCTTAAGGTTTCTGTTGAGAGCCATCAGTGGTATCAAAGATCAGTGCTGGGACCTCTGTTGTTTGTTAGAAGTATAGGGAGGCTGAATAGTAAGTCTGCAGATGACACAAGAAGTGCCAGAGTTACGATATTGAGGAAGATCCAGCAAGATATATAAAGATCATTTGCAGGAAAATGGCAGATAGAGTTTCATCTGTACAAATGTGAGGTCTTGCACTTTGACAAGTAAAATGCAAGAGGAGAGTATACAGTTAGGTCTTTATTCCTTGGAACGTAGAAGATTGAGGAGAGATTTGATCGAAGTAAGTATACAAAATTATGAGGGTATAAATAGGGTAAATGCACTGAGGTTGGGTGGGACTACAACCAGAGGTTAAGGGTGAAAGTTGAAAGGTTTATGGGGAACATGAGAAGAAATTTCTTCACTCAAAGGGTCATGAGAGTGTGGATTGAGCTACCAGCACAGATAATGCATGCAAGCTCGATTTCAATGTTTAAGCCAAGTTTGGATAGATACATGAATGGTAGAGGTATGGAGGGTGATGGTCCCGGTGCAGGTCAATGAGAGTTAGACAGTTTAAATGGTTTGGCATGGACTAGATGGGCCGAAGGGCCTGCTTCTGTGCTGCACTCTTCTATAACTCTATTACACTAAGTTGACAGGCGAACTTTAATTCAAGTCTTCATTCAGGACTTGCACAGTGATAGACAGGGCCTATGGAGTGTTGGAGAACAAAGATAGCTTAGACCTTAGAAAATGGCAGCACAGATAGGCAACGTAGTGAAGAAGACATATGTTTGCTTCGCTTCATCAGATGAGACCATGAGTTGGGACATCATGTTGCGGTGGTATAGGGGATTGGTCAGACTGAAACTGGAGTGTTCTGCTCACCTCACTATTGAAAGAGTCAATCATTACAAAGACATTTCCGGGATGCAAGGCCTTAAATAATGGGGAGAGACTTGATAGGCTGGGAATGTCTTCCTTGAGTTAAGGAGGTTGAGGGGTGATCTTACAGAGGGTTATAATAAGATGGATCATAACAGTCTTTTTCTCAGGGTATGACACTTTAAAATTAGATCTCCCCCAACAAAACCATGCCAACAATCTTTGACTATCCCTTCCCTTTCCAAGTGCAGATTAATCCTGTCTCTCAAATTCTTGTATAATAACTTCATATTAGGTTCACAGGCCTGTAAAGACTGGCTTATCCGCAGCATCCCTCTTCAATTTTTGCTGTTCTCTGATCATTTGGCACCTCCCCTGTGGCCAGCAAAGATTTAACAACCTGTCAAGGCCCCATTAATGTCTTCCCTTACCTCCCATAACAGCCTGGGATACATCCCATCAAGGCCTGTGGAGTTACTCACTTTCAAGATGACCAAAACATCCAATTATAACACAGCATATAACGAACAAATGAAAATATCCAATATTTCCTTTTATTCATTTAAGACTCAATACTTTTGAAAGACCACCTTTCCTTCTGTAAGCTTTCTTTCACCCTTTATCCAGCCCTTGATATCCATTTACATCCATGGTTTCTTGAATTTGTTGTCCTTACAGTTCACCATGAACTCTCATCAATTTAATATGTCTCCCACTGTTGGATGTAATGTTCCCTGTCTAGTTTTGCCAGCTGCTGTCTTATGATATTGAAATCAATCTGCTCCCAGTTCATGACCTAAATTCCAACCATCCTTATCCCTTTCATTACCTTAGATAGAATTGTGTGTGTATGTGTGTGTGTGGGTGTGTCTGTGTGCTTGAGTCTGTGTGCCTGTTTGTGTGTGTGTGTGTGTGTGTGTGTCTGCCTGTCTGTGTCTGTCTGCGTCTGTGTGTGCGCGTCTGTGTGTCTGTGTCTGTGCATGTGCATGCGTGTGCATGCGTGTGTGTGTATATAAACTTGACCAAGTAAAACGGGGAACAATCAAAATACACAGAGCAGGGAAACACAGATGGGAGTAAGGAAACACAAGAGAAATCTGCAGATGCTGGAAATCCAGAGCAACATATAAAATGTTGCAGAAACTCAGCAATTTTGGCAGCATCTGTGGAAGGCAATAAACAGTTCACATTTTGGGCTGAGACCCTTGATCAGGAGCCCTGTTGCAATAAGAGTTTTGGCCTGTAACCCCCTTCTATAGTCACACATTCACCAATGTATCTGGAAGATAGTTGGAGAGTAATTTCCCTAACATGGGCCTGGATTCGGTTTTGATATTATACATCAACAGCATCAAGCTTGGAATGCAACAATGGTGCTTGAAACATGTTGCCTACCCGGTGTCTTGGTTTCATTGGGAATAATACAGCGCACAAAATGAGGCTGTGTTGATCTCAAGTTAGTCATCAGCTTGTTGAGGTTCTCCTGAGGCAATAAAAAAAATCTTATTAATCCAATCTGTCTATATCAGTAGATATTGACTGATTCCATTTCCAATAATCAGCCTTTCTCACAAGTAATTCAAGTACAGCTTCCCCAAACTTACTCACATGCTGACCCCGACGTTGACATTAAATCATGCTAAGGTTGTGGTGTCTCTAGTACGAGTACTGGACATACTTCCCTCTGGTTACCAGGGGAATTCTAACAGTTGTATTCATCTTTCATATCCTCAAATATTGTGAACAAAGAGGTTTGGCCATTTCAGGACCAAGCCCATTGGTGGGTCTGGAGTCACATATAATCTAGACCAAAAAAGGGCACCAGAGTTCCTCATCATTTATGAACAAGCTGGGTTTTCCTTATAATCTGGTAACCTGTTCCTCATCACGTCCAGACTAATCTTTTTTTTTAATTACAAATTAGTAAGGGAATTTAAATTTCACATCAGTAATGATGAGATTTGAAGTGAATCCTCTGGATTGTTAGTCCCAGTGGCTGGTTAACGCTCTGGTAAATTAATCACTGCATTACCACCACACCCTCTGGTTGAACACCTATTCTCTTCAGTCATGTGGGACATCACTCTGGTTACTGCCAGTCAGTAAGGGATGTCTGGTTATTATGGACTTACATCTGGTTAAAGGTGATTCCCTCTGTTTAACAGGAGATAAATGAATATTCCTGAGGGAATAAAGCTCTGCTTGATCAGCACTCTCTGGGTGTTTGGGGAAGTCAGATCAGGGATGAGACTCAGGATTTTCCTCAATAGCTCTTTCCATACTTACCACATTCTACTCTTCAGCAGATTGTGAGTAGAAAGATAGCACAGACTTAAAGTGATGTTCATTCATCAATCAGCTAAACATCACTGCAAGTCTTAACCACCTTGATCTCGACAGCTCAGAAAGATATCGCGTAATCAGTTGAGACATAGGAAGCTATTGGGCTATTTCATCTCAGCCATCCAGAAACCTGACGTTCCCAATATTCTTATATTCCCTCTCAGCCAAGCTCCCTCCTAGAAGCCTAAACGAGAGGGTAATGTTGATCCCAATTAGTAAAGTGCTCAACCCATCTTCTTTCTCTTGGAATCTTCAGTATGGTTCCAAGGTGATTATATGCTGACTAAGATAGGGTTTGGGGCTCTGAATTCAGATGATTCCAAGGTGATTATATGCTGACTAAGATAGGGTTTGGGGCTCTGAATTTAGATGGTTCCAAGGTGATTATATGCTGACTAAGAAAGGGTTTGGGGCTCTGAATTCAGAAATAGCCCACCGGCAGCTGTCCGTAGATACAAACAGTGTGATAACTCTAGCACCTTCTTTAATTGTATAGAGGCCAATTTACAATAAAGGAATCATTGATAGAAACTCACCATTTCTATTCTTTTAGGGATACTGTAATCTAAGTTCAGACTTAATATTGTGAAGATCTCCTGGGTCTTGCATTGCAATAATGGTTACACTTTAAACCAGGGGGTCCATGGCATGAAAAAAGGTTGGGAATCCCTGCTTCAAACAAACTTCATTGGCTGTAAAGTTCTGAGGTCATAAAAGGTGTGTAGTTAACAGTTCTTTCTTTCTTTCTCAGTCCAGTGAGTGGATGGAAATAATAAAGAAGCCTGAACCAACCCCAAACCAGTATTTGATTACTTGAATATAGGATTGAGAATGACTACAGCTAAGCAAAACTTACATGAAATCTCACTTGGAGAGCAATGGTGTGGGTAAAGGAACAGATGATTCCAGTGTAGTGGGGTGTGATGGTGGTGGGATTATGAACCATTATTTAGTAACTTTAAAGGAGTTTACTTCACATCTAACTATAGTGACTGACAATGTTTGACACACTTTCCAGTGACAATTGACTCTGCTTGATGTAAACTAAAATTTGATCAAAAGTAAGTCTTCAGATGTGGAAAGCAGAATGTCAAACCTAGATCTCATTTCAGACTCATCAGGAAAAACCTGAATTCCGTACCCTTTACTATGTTGAGAATAGAGACCAGCTGTAAGATCAGGGTTCAATTCCTGCCGCAGTTTGTACGTCCTCCCCATGACCATATGTGTTTCCTCCCGCGTACAGGTGGGAATTAGTAAGTCGTAGGCATGCCATGTTGCTGCCGGAAGTGTGGTGATGCTTGCAGGCTGCCAAGCACACCCTTGATGCAAACAACACATTTCACTGTATGTTTCATATGACAAATAAAGCTAATCTATTATCTCTTGCTTTGTCTAGATGTCTCCATAATATAACTACATTTGTTAAGAAATACACATTAAACAGAAACCTTGACAGACTCCTCAAGAATCAGAGTTGTCAGTTTCTGATTCATCCTCAAACGTTAATAAATTTAGAGAATTTGAGAAGCTTTTAGATAATGCCTTTTCAATAATTCAACAATCTAACAAAGCAAATATCATAATGACCTGGGAACCCAAAACTAAAAGAACTGAGGCAAAAAATTCTGTCATATGGTGCAAGGTTCCTTTACACAAGGTGAAAGGATGTTATAAAAACCCAACTATATTACTTTATCCACAAGCATTGCACTTCCAGACCACTGGTATTGTTCCCTGATATATGTGTGCATGGATGATACAGGGCATACACAGTGAAATCAAAATTTGATTGACATCACCTAAGCAATACTTGACACAGTATATGCGGCTCAGAAATGTGTGGACTCCAAACACTAAAACAGCATGTCTGAAGCCTGATCAGGCATTAGGTAAAGGCCTGCATCAACATAGGCAGCTACAGGGTATTCAAGCGTCCATCTCCCACCACAATCTCTATTAATTTATCTGTACGGTTGATTAACTCTTTATCCCACCCCACCGATGTCCTCATATTTAATTGCATCTCTTTCTACATGAGTTTCTTGGCCTCTCTCTTTCCATCTACTTGACCTCCCTAATCATCTCCACAGTCTCTTTAAATTACAGGAAAGATACTAGCATGAATAGAGCATTGAAAGAGTGGGTATGAAGGGATCCTTTTCAGACTGGCTGCTGGTGACTAGTGGTGGCTGCAGGAGTTTGTGTTGGGACCGCTTCTTTTTACGTTATATGTCAATGATTTGGATGATAAAATTGATGGCTTTGTGGCCAGGTTTAGGGACAATATGAAAATAGCTGGAGGGGCAGGTAGTATTGACGAAGTAGAGAGGTTGCAGAAGGACTTAGACGATTAGGAGAATGGGCAAAGAGGTGCAGACGGAATACAATGTCAGGAAGTGTGTCATCATGCACTCTGGTAGAAGGAATAAAAGCATAGACTATTTTCTAAACGGGGAGAAAATTCAAAAATCCAGAGTACAAAGAGATTTGGGAGTCCTTATGCTGAATTCCCTATAGGTTAATTTGGAGGTGGAATCACTGGTGAGGAAGGTAAATGTGATGCTAGGTTCATTTCAAGAGGACAAGAATATAAAAGCAAGGATGTATTGTTGAGGTTGTATAAGGCACGGGTGAGGCCTCACTTGGAGTATTGTGAGCAGATTTGAACCCCTTACTTAAAGAAAGAATGTGCTGACATTGGAGAGGGTTCAGAGGAGATTCACAAAACTTATTCTGGGAATGAAAGGGTTAAAGTATGAGCAGTGATTGAAGGCTCTGAGCCTGTACGTGCTGGAATTTAGAAGAATGAGGGGGATCTTATTGAAACCTATCAAATGTTGAAAGGCCTAGATAGAGTGGATGTGAAGTGGATATTTACTTTGGTGGATGAGTCTTGGCATAAGACCATAAGACAAAGGAGCAGAAGTGGACTATTCGGCCCATCGAGTCTGCTCCGCCATTTTATCATGAGCTGATCCATTCTCCTATTTAGTCCCACTCCCCCGCCTTCTCACCATAACCTTTGATGCCCTGGCTACTCAGATACCTATCAATCTCTGCCTTAAATACATCCAATGACTTGGCCTTCACTGCCGCCCGTGGCAACAAATTCCATAGATTCACCACCCTCTGACTAAAAAAATTTCTTCGCATTTCTGTTCTGAATGGGCGCCCTTCAATCCTTAAGTCATGCCCTCTCATACTAGACTCCCCCATCATGGGAAACAACTTTGCCACATCCACTCTGTCCATGCCTTTTAACATTCGAAATGTTTCTATGAGGTCTCTCCTTATTCTTTGAAACTCCAGGGAATACAGTCCAAGAGCGGACAAACATTCCTCATATGTTAACCCTCTCATTCCCGGAATCATTCTAGTGAATCTTCTCTGTACCCTCTCCAACGTCAGCACATCCTTTCTTAAATAAGGAGACCAAAACTGCCCACAGTACTCCAAGTGAGGTCTCACCAGTGCCTTATAGAGCCTCAACATCACATCCCTGCTCCTATACTCTATTCCTCTAGAAATGAATGCCAACATTGCATTCGCCTTCTTCACTACTGACTCAACCTGGAGGTTAACTTTAAGGGTATCCTGTACGAGGACTCCCAAGTCCCGTTGCATCTCAGAACTTTGAATTCTTTCCCCATTTAAATAATAGTCTGCCCATTTATTTTTTCTGCCAAAGTGCATAACCATACACTTTCCAACATTGTACTTCATTTGCCACTTCTCTGCCCATTCTTTCAATCTATCCAAGTCTCTCTGCAGACTCTCCGTTTCCTCAGCACTACCGGCCCCTCCACCTATCTTCGTATCGTCAGCAAACTTAGCCACAAAGCCATCTATTCCATAATCCAAATTGTTGATGTACAATGTAAAAAGAAGTGGCCCCAACACTGACCCCTGTGGAGCATAGCCTCAGAATAGAGGGATGTCCATTTAGAATGGAGATGAGGAGGAATTTGCCACAGTAAGCTGTGGAGGCCCAGTTACTGGGAGTATTTAAGGTGGAGGTTGATATGATGTGAAAGATTATAAAGCAGGAGAATGGGGTTGAGAGGGAACTGGATCAGCCATGGTGAACTGGCAGAGCAGGTTCGATGGCCTAATTCTGCTCCTATGTCTTAGGGTCTAAATGATCTTCCCAGCAGCTCCCTTGCTGAACGTCCCCCAGCTCAAAGACTCTTGCCACATTCCACCCAGACCTTCTTTTCCCTCTGTCCCTGGGATCCTCTACGCCATCTTCTCTACTAATTCTCCAACCCCCATCCTTGTTCTGCTCCCAGCGCACTTCTCCACTCTGGAGGAGAAATCAGTTTGCTTGTATAGAACCCGTTCTGTCAATTAATGATTTGGACATTATGCTCAGCAACATATTGAAGTTTGTAACTTCACAAATGTGCTTTCAATCCTGTTTTACATGTTGAGGAATTTATAACTTATGAAATGTTGAATTGTTAGATGTAAGAGACTTTATATTGAGAAGCTGTACAAACTAAACACTCAAAGTGTTAACAATCTGCATTCTTTTTATGTGAACACTGAAGGTGCTTCACAATTTCAGTCAATTATCTCTGTAGATACTGAAATTTAATTTGACTTTGTCACTGTGTCTGTGCCACTGATGACTGGATCATTCTCAGTTTTAAATCTAAAATGGCATATAATCAAGCACTTGCAAATTGTTCATATTAGCAAAGGAATGTATTGACACACTCTGGGAAGAGGTCTATGTGCTAGCAGTGGCATAAGAGATTACAACCGACCGCATTTGAGGAGAACAGCATGTTTTCAAAAGGCCACTTTGAAACCAGATGGTAGGTAGAGATGAATCTTACCTTATGTAACTGGGAGACAGTCTGGAAAGAGGCAGCTTTCTTCCGCTTTTCTTTTGCTCCTGCCTTGCCCTGCTCCATGGCTAGAATAAAAAGAGAAAATCTAAAATATTCAGCGAATGAGAATCAGAAAGCCCCATTCATATTCCAGAATCAGTTATAGTCACAGAGGAATTTGCTGATGTGAGCAAAATGTGTAGCTGGTGGCTCAGGAGTAAACTTGGCACACTGACACAGTGGCTATTGTGCGGTGTTATCAAAGAAACTTACCACAGCTAGACCACAGAAATGGACGCACCTTCTTGTCCCATCTCAGCCATGCTGACCTGGATTATCATGATGCTAATTGCAGTTGCCCACATTTTCCTACCCAAATATCTGTACCAATGCTCTTTAGATGTTGTAATTTTATTCGTCCAGATATTCGCCACAGAATTTCCTAAAGATTAACTTGCAGCTTGAGTTGGTGGTCATAATTCTCTGGAACCTCTGCCATCTCCAGTGGGATCCCACCACCAAGCACATCTTTCCCCACCTCTGCCCCCTGCACCACTTTCTGCAGGGATCACTCCCTATGCAAATACCTTGTCCATTCATCCCTCCTGGCACTTACCCTTATAGGCAGAGCAAATGCTACACCTGCCCCTATACTTCCTCCCTCACTACCATCCAGGGCCCTAAACAGTCCTTCCAGGTGAGGAGACACTTCACTTGTGAGTCTGTTGGGGTCATCTACTGTGTCTAGTGCTCCTGGTGTGGCCTCCTGTATCAGTGAGACCCGACATAGAGTGGGAGATCGCTTCACCGAGCACCTAAGCTCCGTCCACCAGAAGTAGTGGGATCTCCCAGTGGCCACCCATTTTAATTCCACTTCCCATTCCCATTCCAATATGTCAATCCATGGCCTCCTCTACTGTTGTGATGAGGCCACACTCAGGTTGGAGAATCAACTCCTTATATTCCGTCTGGGTAGCCTCCAACCTGATGGCATGAACATCAATTTCTCCAACTTTCAGTAATGGCCCACTCCCCTCTCCTTGACCATTCCCCATCCCCTCAATAGGTTTCAATACATACATTTAACATCCATTTTCCCTCTCTCACCTCCTCTCCTTGCCTGCCCATCGCCTCCCTCTGGTGCTCCTCCCACCTTTTCTTTCTTCCTTAGTCTTGTTTCCTCCTATCAGACTCCCCATTCTCCAGCCCTGTATCTCTTTCACCAAACAACTTCCCAGCTCTCTACTTCACCCCTCCCCCTTCACCCATCACCCTGTGTTTCTCTCTCCCCTCCCCCTTCTTTTAAATCTACTCATCTTTTTTTCTCCAGTCCTGCCAAAGCATCTCAGCCTGAAATGTCAACTGTACTTTTTTTCCATAGATGCTGCCTGGCCTGCTGAATTCTTCCAGCATTTTGCGTGTGTTACCACCATCTGCAAAATCTGATTTTGAAGGGTAATGGAATACTTTCCACTCAGTAGAAAACTGGGGCTTCAACACGTTTCAGAAATTCAATGCTATTCCTGACACAGCACATTGGAGTAGGATTAGTCCATTTGATCAAGCCCACTCCCTTTTAAACCTATTATGGTAAATTATTCTGTTCATCCTGATCACCCCCCCTCCCAAAGCAGTCCACTTTACTGGCACTTAACCCACTATCAGAAACACTCATCTCCCTCCAGCATTTCCACGTTATAGCTATATTTCATACTATCCATGAAATACACTGCAGTTATTTGTTAAAGGTGTGCATACAACCTTTCCCCAATTCACAGTCACTACGACCAAAGAAGGAAGGATAAGGAAATACTACACCTGTAACTTCTACCTGACTTTGAAATCAGGGTTGAGGGTAAGGACTGAAATTTGGGATGGGTGTCAGGTACATGGTAGGAATAATTTTATAGAAAAGACCAGAATTTGAAGCCAGGATTCTATTATGAGAACAAAGTATTGAAAAGTTTCCTGCAATGGGCAGTACAAACATCGATTTAGATAACAGCAAGTTAAGAATAATTTACCTGCTTCAGCACTGATGTAGTTTTCATACAATGATGCTAACAGCTTGTTGGAGGATTTCTGAAACACTACCACCACAGTTTCATTCAGTGGGTCCTTGTTTTTATCAAGCCATCCAATAATGTTGTAGGGAACCTACAGGAAATCCAAATTAGTTGTTGCCTTTAACACCCGTGGAGAGAGATGTACATCAACAATGAAGATTAGCATAGCAGAGGAAGAAACTTAAAGTAACAGGCATAGAATCTCATTTTACTATGCTTAAGAGCTAGTTGGGCAGGCAGAGAAATTTACGGACCTAATGCAGGCAAGTAGGTTTAGTGTGGATGACCAAAAAAATGGGCACCACGGTAGCATAGAGGTTAATGTGAGGCTATTACAGCTCAGGATGTCTGAGGGTGGAATTCAATTCCAATGTCATCTGTAAAGAGTTTGTACATTCTCCCTGTGGAATACGTGGGTCTTCTCTGGGTGCTCTGGTTTCCTCCCACAGTCCAAAGACATACAGTTTAGTAGGTTAATTGTTCATTGAGAGTTGTCCTGTGATTAGGCTAGGGTTAAATTGGGGATTGTTGGGCGGTGCAGCTCAAATGGCCTATTCTGTGTTCTTTCTCTAAATAGATAAATATATATAAAAGGCTGGCATGCTGTGTCGGGCTGAAGGACCCATTTCTGTGCTGCACAATTCTATTGCCATGCATCCAATTTGCAAGCTCGCTTTGGATTCATATGCTCTAACATCTTGTTTCAGATTCCTATGTAGCCTTGTCAAGACCCTACTGAAGTCCATGTCAACTACACCAATACATCTCCAAAAAATGTGATCAAACAGGATCTCCCTCTAACAGTACCATGTTGACTACATTTGATTAATTCCATCTGCCAGACTGGCTAACAGCTTCTTCCCTCAGGCTGTGAGACTAATGAATACCCTGCTAACACTGAGGTCTCGTCAAAAGGACAGCCAGCTGTTTACTGTTCATCCATGCTGCACACTTCACAGGCATTTGAATTATATTTTATTAACTTATTTGTGATAATATTTTGTTTTATGTGCTGTATGTGATATACAGTGGCATGTAAAAGTTTGGGCACCCCTGGTCAAAATTTGTGTTACTGTGAATAGTTAAGTGAGTGGAAGATGAACTGATCTCCAAAAGTCATAAAGTTAAAGATGAAACATTCTTTTCAACATGTTAAGCAAGATTAGTGTATTATTTGTGTTTTGTACAATTTTAGAGTGAAAAAAAGGAAATGAGCGCCATGCAAAAGTTTGGGCACCCGAAGAGATTTGAGCTCTCAGATAACTTTTACCAAGGTCTCAGACTTAGATTGTTAGGGCTATGGCTTGTTCACAGTCATCGTTAGGAAAGGCCAGGTGATGCAAATTTCAAAGCTTTATAAATACCCTGACTCCTCAAACCTTGTCCCAATAATCAGCAACCATGAGCTCCTCTAAGCAGCTGCCTAGCACTCTGAAAATTAAAATAAATGATGCCCACAAAGCAGGAGAAGGCTATAAGAAGATAGCAAAGCGTTTTCAGGTAGCCATTTCCTCAGTTCGTAATGTAATTAAGAAATGGCAGTTAACATGAACGCTGGAGGTCAAGTTGAGGTCTGGAAGACCAAGAAAACTTTCCGAGAGAACTGCTCGTAGGATTGCTAGAAAGACAAATCAAAACCCCCATTTGACTGCAAAAGGCCTTGAGGAAGATTTAGCAGACTCTGAAGTGGTGGTGCACTGTTCTACTGTGCAGCGACACCAGCACAAATATGACCTTCATGGAAGAGTCATCAGAAGAAAACCTTTCCTGTGTCCTCACCATAAAATTCAGCGTCAGAAGTTTGCAAAGGAACATTTAAACAAGTCTGATGCATTTTGGAAACAAGTCCTGTGGACTGATGAGGTTAAAATAGAACTTATTGGCTGCAATGAGCAAAGGTACGTTTGGAGAGAAAAGGGTGCAGAATTTCATAAAAAGAACAACTGTTAAGCATGGGAGTGGATCAATCATGCTTTGGGCTTGTGTTGTAGCCAGTGGCATGGGGAACATTTACTGGTAGAGGGAAGAATGAATTCAATTAAATACTGGCAAATTCTGGAAGCAAACATCACACCATCTGTAAAAAAGCTGAAGATGAAAAGAGGATGGCTTCTACAACAGGATAATGATCCTAAACACACCTCAAAATCCACAATGGACTACCTCAAGAGGCGCAAGTTGGAGGTTTTGCCATGGCCCTCACTGTCCCCTGACGTAAACATCATCGAGAATCTGTGGATTGACCTCAAAAGAGCAGTGCATACAAGACAGCCCAAGGACCTCGCAGAACTAGAAGCCTTTTGCAAAGCAGAATGAGCAAAAAACCCCCAAACAAGAATTGAAAGACTCTTAGCGTTTACAAGCTGTGATACTTGTCAAAGGGGGTGTTACTAAGTACTGACCATGCAAGAGTGCCCAAACTTTTGCTTCGGGCCCTTTTCCTTTTTTGTTATTTTGAAACTGTAAAAGATGGAAATTAAAAAGTAATCTTGCTTAAAATATTAAAGAAATGTGTCATCTTTAACTTAATGCCTTTTAGAAATCAGGTCATCTTTTACTTGCTTAGCTATTCACCGTAACAGAAATTTTGACCAGAGTGCCCAAACGTTTGCATGACACAGTATGTTTTGTGGATCCACCGTGGTCCAGAGAAACATTGTTTCATTTGGTTGAATATATGTACAGTCAGATGACAATAAACTTGAAATATAAATTAATTCTGTCCCTTTCAGCCAAAACCTTGGCTCAGTTTATATCATTATAATATTCTATACTCTACACCTGTAATATGCTTCCATTATCTTTATCCAACCCTCAATATCCATTAACATTCTAGCTTTCTTGCTCATTTGACCTTTCATATTTAAAGAAACATGTGGCCCTGAACCTTCTTGAACTCACGCATTTCCTCTCAGATATTGTTACATCAGTGTAGTGCTTGGCAGTATAATGTTTTCACACATGTAATCATGCTTTTGTACAAAATGACTAACTTACCACACCGGCATAATGAACCAGCTCAAAGTGAGCTTCATATTTGCGTTTTTTGTCTGGCCGTGGTTTCTGCAGATTGGGAGATTTGCCAAGGTGATTGTCATATAGCTTGGCTTTGAACGACATGTCTGTGGCTTTTGGGAACATGCATTCCTCTTCCAGGATTGACAGGATACCTAGAGGCTGGATCAAACATGAAAATACTTAATTACAAATGAGCGTTCTTGGTACTAGATCTAGTCTGTAGATAATGTTCTGTAGTATGAGCACCAGAGACACAAAGACTACAAGCTCTAATTTCCAAATGCCTTGGTAATTATTCCAAGATTTTTATTCAAATGTTAATTCCAAGAATTTCAAAGTTAATTGTATTCTGCATAATCATTAATGTAAGCTAATTATATTGCATAAACAGAATACTTAATCAAAATACGGTACTCAAGGTGTTGTATCTAAATGCACATAGTATAAGAAATAAAGTGGATGATCTTGTTGCACTATTACAGATTGCCAGGTATGATGTTGTGACCATCAATGAATCATGGCTGAAGAATGGTTGTAGCTGGGAGCTGAATGTCCCATTGTATCAGAGGGATAGGAAAGTAGGCAGAGGGGGTGGTGTGGCTCTACTGGTAAAGAATGGCATCAAATCAATAGAAAGATGTGACTTAGGATCGGAAGATGTTGAACCCTTGTGGGTTGAGTTAAGAAACTGCAAGGGTAAAAGGACGTTGATGGCAGCTATATACAGGCCTCCCAACAGTGGCTGGGAGGTGGACCACAGGTTACAACAGGAAATAGAACAGGCGAGTCAAAAGGGCAATGTTATGGCAGTCATGAGAGATTTTAATATGCAGGTCAATTGGGAGAATCAGGCTGGTAATGGATCTCAAGAGAGTGAGTTTGTTGAATACCTAAGAGATGACTTTTTAGAGCAGTTCGTCATTGAGCCTACTCAATGATCAGCTATACTGGATTGGGTGTTATGTAATGACAGTTAGGGAGCTTAAGGACCAATTAGCCTGACCTCAGTGGTTGGGAAGAAGTTAGAGTCAATTGTTAAGGATGAGGTGATGGAGTACTTGGTGACACAAGACAAGAGAGTACAAATTCAGCATGGTTTCCTTCAGGGAAAATCCTACCTGAAGAACCTGCAGAAATTCTTTGAGGAGATTACAAGTAGGATAGATAAAGGGGATGTAGTGGATGTTGTATATTTAGACTTTCAGAAGACCTTTGACAAGGTGCCACACATGAGGCTGCTTACCAAGTTAACAACCCTATTACAGGAAAGTTACCCTCAATCTTTTATGTTGCAATGAATAAAGTCCTAACTTATTCAATCTTTCCTTATAACTCAGGTCCTCCAGGCCCAGCAACGTCCTTGTATATTTTCTCTGCACTCTTTCAACCTTTTTTAAATCTAACCTGTATGTTGGTGGCCAAAACTGCACACAATACTGCAAATTAGGCCTCACAATTGTCTTATACAACTTAAACATAATCTGTATTCAATACTTAATTTATGAAAGCCTACCTGTTCTTCTGATGTGTGTTCTTTGACGTTAAGCTCCTAACTATGATTTTCTTTCAGCCACTATTCAGTGATGCCCACCTGCCGATACCCAGCTGCGCTAGAAGTTTATCTACCTTATTTTGTATATTGCAACCATTCAATTATAACACCTTACAGAGTCTTCATTAGAACATTAGTATGGTTACAAGACAACAAATAAAATTGACAAAGAATAGATGGATCAGATGTTGATGAGCTGTGAATTACAGGGAGATGGGCTGTGAATTGCACATTAATGAGCATGAATTACAAATTGATCAGCTGTGACTCACAGGTATATAGGCTGTGAGCTATGGCCACTTTATATGTGGAATGAGGGAACTAGGTATCATTGAAATAATAGTGGTGGGATAGAATGGACTTGTCTTAAACCTACAAGCAGAAGAGTAGGATGTATCAAATAGTCACCTCTCCACTGAAAGGAATTATTCGTATCCTATTTGTCAATCTTTGTTTGCTTCTGACCGTAAAAATATCAAACAACTCAAAGCCTCAATGAAAAGCTTATCAGAGTTGTCTCTGAAATTTTATAGTTAGATCACAAGGCACAGGAACAGAAAAAGGCCATTCAGCCCATTCATTGATTGAATGAAAGCTCTTTGCATCTACAAATGTTATTTTTAAAAATCATCGCTACCTCGACAACCTTAATCTGCCCCAGTTATGGGCGTCCCCTCTACACACTCCATCGCATACTCTCTCAACAAGTTTCCATTTCTGACGAAGGCTCCTTGACCCAAAACATTGATTGATTATTCCATAAGAAATAGGAGCAGGAGTCGGCCATCTGGCCCATCGAGCCTGCCACGCCATTCAATGAGATCATGGCTGATCTGGCCATGGACTCATCTTCACCTACCTGCCTTTTCCCCATAACCCTTAATTCCCCTACTATGCAAAAATCTATTCAACCTTGTCTTAAATACATTTACGGAAGTAGCCTCCACTGCTTTATTGGTTGGAGAATTCCACAGATTTACCACTCTCTAGGAATGGCAGTTCCTCCTCATTTCCGTCCTAAATCCACTCCCCTGAATGTTGAGGCTATGTCCCCTAGTTCTAGTCTCACCTACCCTTTCATATTTGTATATGCTTTAATAAGATCTCCTCTCATTCTTTTGAATTCCAGCAAGTACATTCCCAGGCAACTCAATCTTCTCATAGTCTAACCCCCTCATCTCTGGAATCAATCTGGTGAACCTTCTCTGTACTGTCTCCAAAGCCAGTATTATCCTTCCTCAAGTATGGAGACCAGAACTGCACACGATACTCCAGGTGCAGCCTCACCAGTACCCTGTATAGTTGCAGCATGACCTCTCTGCTCTTGAATTCAATCCCTCTTGCAATGAAGGCCAACATTCCAGTTGCCTTCTTGATAGCCTGATGTACCTGCAAGCCAACCTTTTGTGATTCATACACAAGCACTCCCAAGACCCTCTGCACAGCAGCCTGCTGCAGTTTATTACCATTTAAATAATAATCTGCTCTTTGAGTTTTCCTTCCAAATGGATGACCTTACATTTACCAACAACGTACTCCATCTGCCAGACCCTTGCCCACTCACTTAAACTATCTATATCTCTCTGCAGACTCTCTGCATCTGCTGCACAATTTGCTTTTCCATTCAATTTAGTATCATCAGCAATCTTGGATACACTGCACTCAGTCCCCTCTTCCAGATCATTAATGAATAGTTGTGGGCCCTGCAGCACACCGCTCATCATTGATTGGCATCCAGAGTAACACCCATGTATCACAACTCTCTGCTTTCTATTAGCTAACCAATCCTCTATCCCATGCTAATACATCTCCCCCAACTGTATGTGTGCTTATCTTATGGCTAAGTCTTTTATGTGGCACCTTACCAAAGGCCTTCTGGAAATCCAAGTAAATAATGTCCATCTTTTCCCCTCTATCCTCTGCACTTATTATATCCTCAAAGAACTCCAGTAAGTTGGTTAAACAGGGCCTGCCTTTGCTGAATCCATGCTGCGTTTGCCTGATGGATCCATTTCTTTCCAGATGCCTCACGATTTCTTCTTTAATGATAGCTTCAAGCATTTTCCCAACTACAGCTGTTAAACTAACTGACCTGCCTTTTGCCTACATCCTTTTTTGAACTGTGGTGTGACACTCACCATCTTCCAATCTGCCAGGACCTGTCCAGTGTCCAGAGAATTTTGGTAAATCATCACCAAAGCCTCTACTATAACTTCTGCCATTTCTTTCAGTACACTAGGATGCATTCCATCAGGACCAGGAGACATGTCTATCTTCAGGTCCACAAGTTTGTTCAGCACTACCTCTTTAGTGACAGCTATTGTATCGAGGTCCACACCACCCATCGCATCCATAACATCTCTGTTTGGCATGTTAGCTGGGTCCTCCACCATGAAGACTGACACAATATAGTCATTCAAAGCCTCTGCCATTAATTCATTACCCAATATCAATTCCCCCTTCTCGTTGCACTCCCTCTGTCATTAACGTATCTTCCATTATGTATGGAGAACAGACATAGATCAATAATCCCAATGAGGTCCCACTAGGGCTCCCTAAAATTGCAACAAGATGTCTGTATTCCTCCACTCAAATCCTCTTGTAGACAGCTGTAGACTTCAGAGAGAAGGTGGGCCACAACCTTGGAGGTTGCCCCTAATGGAAAGGTAAAGTTTAGTATAGGTTAGGGTACAAGGATGAAGTAGATTAGAACATATTGTCAAACATTACAAAGATCGGAATGTCTAATTATCTGTTCCCTAAGATCAAGTACATATTTTAGAATTAAAAGAAATATAGTTTAAGCAAAGTTTTTACCTTTTCAATCAGATCAATACAAGCCTGCAGATCCAGACCAAAGTCAATGAAGACCCATTCGATACCTTCCTTCTTATACTCCTCTTGCTCCAGCACAAACATATGGTGATTGAAAAACTGTTGCAGCTTTTCATTAGTGAAGTTGATGCAGAGTTGCTCGAAGCTGTTATACTGGAGTCCAGAGAAAGATGGAGGAGGATGAAAAAGATGGAAAAAAAACAGATGAAGAAAGAGGGAGGGAAATGGGATATGGAGAGACAAATAGAAAGAATAAGGAAGAAGGGAAGAATTAGCAGGTGAAGGAGCGAAAATAGTTTGGAGGAAGGGTGAGGGATTTAGAGAGAAAAAGGGAGGGAAATCCAGAAGAGAGTAGGAAGGGGAGAGGCAGGAAGAGGAAAGGAAAGGGGAAGAGGGAAAGAATAGAGGAGATAGAAGGGATAGAGATGAAAAAACAGAGAGTTGGAAGGAAGAGGAACACAGACAAAGGGGAGAGCAGGTGAGAAGGACAGACAGCAAGAAAAAAGAAAGAGAGGAAGAGAGGAAGAGAGGAAGGGAAGGTGGGTAAAGAGAGAACGTTATAGTTAATTAAGAATGTGGTCTGTATGATTGATGAACCAGTACAGTAATTATGAGCATTATTTCATGATGTAAATATCATTCTGCAATTTACAACACACTTAGATTCTGTGTCTTGTAGAGTGGGTGCATTCTCAGAGTGAGAACTCCAACCCCCTCCTCAATCCAGGTCATCAGGGGAAGGAGGCCAATGGAGTTATCCGTTGTTTCTTTCCTGGGCATTCCCTCCCCCTACCCATATCTGATACATTCAGCACTAGATTCCCTTGTGATTTGTTCCTTCAAGATGGTTCTCTCCCACCCTGCCGGCAACCGATTACCACCTGGTTTGCAACATAGTTGTCTCTCCAGTATAGTGTCTGTGCTGATAACCTACTACTTTACCACACTCAAGAGCAGCTTCAGCAAGGCCATTCAAACACTTTCTTCAGCCTACGAACTACACTTGCAGTGAATCAGATCATCATAAATTACAATCTGTGGTCCTTGCGCCTGGTGCTCTGAGACTTTCTATCAGGTTAGTTTTGAAGTGGTTGTATACTGAAAATCTTACTTCAAATATTTCAAAGCCTGCAATGTCCAGGACTCCAATGAAGAACTGTCTCGCAAGCTTTGTATCCAAAGTTTTATTGATGCGTATAACTAGCCACTTAAACATACGATCGTAAGTGGCCTTTGCCAGTGCCCCTACGGCATAGAGGACCTGGAAGAGATAAAATAGCGTCTTACATTTGCTGAATAATTTTCTACAGGAGATCAATAATAATCATTGATGTGTTCCATTGCTGCCTCTTTGACAACAAATGACTTTTATGTAATTTAGCACAACACTCATCAAGTAAAAAACAGTGAGCACCAAGAGTTGCTGATCTCTGTCCCTCCAGAGCAACACTCACAAAATGCTGGAGGAACTCAGCAGAGCAGACAGTCTCCCTCCAGTCTCACTCACTTTGTCTCTAATAGCTTTTGAAGCATTCGGAGATTTTGTCTCAGATCTCAGATCTCAGGGTCAGGTCACAGATCTCTCAGTGGGTGAGCATCTGGGGGACAGTGACCACCGCTCCCTGGCCTTTAGCATTATCATGGAAAAGGATAGAATCAGAGAGGACAGGAGAATTTTTAATTGGGGAAAGGCAAATTATGAGGCTGTAAGGCTAGAACTTGCGGGTGTGAATTGGGGTGATGTTTTTGCAGGGAAATATACTATGGACATGTGGTCGATGTTTAGATATCTCTTGCAGGATGTTAGGGATAAATTTGTCCCAGTCAGGAAGATACAGAATGGTAGAATGAAGGAACCATGGGTGACAAGTGAGGTGGAAAATCTAGTCGGGTGGAAGAAGGCAGCATATATGAGGTTTAGGAAGCAAGGATCAGATGGGTCTATTGAGGAATATAGGGAAGCAAGAAAGGAGCTTAAGAAGGGGCTGAGAAGAGCAAGAAGGGGACATGAGAAGGCCTTGGTGAGTAGGGTAAAGGAAAACCCAAGGCATTCTTCAATTATGTGAAGAACAAAAGGATGACAGGAGTGAAGGTAGGAACGATTAGAAATAAAGGTGGAAAGATGTGCCTGGAGGCTGTGGAAGTGAGCGAGGGCCTCAATGAACACTTCTCTTCGTTATTCACCAGTGAGAGGGAACTTGATGACGGTGAGGACAATATGAGTGAGGTTGATGTTCTGGAGCATGTTGATATTAGGGGAGAAGAGGTGTTGGAGTTATGAAAATACATTAGGATGAATAAGTCCCCGGGGCCTGATGGAATATTCCCCAGGCTGCTCCACAAGGTGAGGGAAGAGACTACTGAGCCTTTGGCTAGGATCTTTATGTCGTCGTTGTCTACGGGAATGGTACCGGAGGATCGGAGGGAGGCGAATGTTGTTCCCTTGTTCAAAAAAGGTAGTAGGGATAGTCCGTGTAATTATAGACCAGTGAGCCTTATGTCTGTGGTGAGAAAGCTGTTGGAAAAGATTCTTAGAGATAGGATCTATGGGCATTTAGAGAATCATGGTCTGATCAGGGACAGTCAGTATGGCTTTGTGAAGGGCAGATCATGTCTCACAAGCCTGATAGAGTTCCTTGAGGAGGTGACCAGGCATATAGATGAGGGTAGTGTAGTGGATGTGATCTACATGGATTTTAGTAAGGCATTTGACAAGGTTCCACACGGTAGGCTTATTCAGAAAGTCAGAAGGCATGGGATCCAGGGAAGTTTGGCCAGGTGGATTCAGAATTGGCTTGCCTGCAGAAAGCAGAGGGTCATAGTGGAGGGAGTACATTCGGATTGGAGGGTTGTGACTAGCGGTGTCCCACAAGTATTGGTTCTGGGACCTCCACTTTTCGTGATTTTTATTAACGACCTGGATGTGGGGGTAGAAGGGTGGGTTGGCAAGTTTTCAGATGACACAAAGGTTGGTGGTGTTGTAGATAGTGTAGAGGATTGTCTAAGATTTCAGAGAGACATTGATAGGTTGCAGAAGTGGGCTGAGAAATGGCAGATGGAATTCAACCCAGAGAAGTATGAGGTGGTACACTTTGGAAGGACATACTCCAAGGCAGAGTACAAAGTAAATGGCACAATACTTGGTAGTGTGGAGGAGCAGAGGGATCTGGGGGTACATGTCCACAGATCCCTGAAAGTTGCCTCACAGGTAGGTAGGGTAGTTAAGAAAGCCTATGGGGTGCTAGCTTTCATAAGTCGAGGGATAGAGTTTAAGAGTCGCTATGTAATGATGCAGCTCTATAAAACTCTGGTTAGGCCACACTTGGAGTACTGTGTCCAGTTCTGGTCACCTCTCTATAGGAAGGATGTGGAAGCATTGGAAAGGGTACAGAGGAGATTTACCAGGATGCTGCCTGGTTTAGAGAGTATGCATTATGATCAGAGGTTAAGGGAGCTAGGGCTTTACTCTTTGGAGAGAAGGAGGATGAGAGGAGACATGATAGAGGTATACAAGATAATAAGAGGAATAGATGGAGTGGACAGCCAGCACCTCTTCCCCAGGGCACCACTGCTCAATACAAGAGGACATGGCTTTAAGGTAAGGGGTGGGAAGTTCAAGGGGGATATTAGAGGAAGGTTTTTTACTCAGAGAGTGGTTGGTGTGTGGAATGCACTGCTTGAGTCAGTGGTGGAGGCAGATTCACTAATGAAGTTTAAGAGACAACTAGATAAGTATATGTAGGAATTTAAAGTGGGGTGTTATATGGGAGGCAGGGTTTGAGGGTCAGCACAACAATGTGGGCCAAAGGGCCTGTACTGTGCTGTGCTATTATATTCTATTCTATTTGCTGCACAAGTTGGTCAGGAATCAAAATTTGGAGTGTAATCTGTGTTAGGATCCAGAAACTAAAAAACCTTATTGTGCTGCAGAAGTATTTGTATCAAGGAATGCAAGGATTTCTGGGAAATGTCCTTTACCAATTAGTTCGGTAAAACATTCAGCATGGACGTGGTGGACTAAAAAGCCAGCCCAAACTCAAGAAGGTTTAATTGAAATGATTCTCACATGCCAAGAAATAAGAAAATGAAACGATGGCCCCTGAACTCTGAGTGAACGGCAAGCAGGGAAATTTCCAATGTTGCAAGTTCTTATCTTGGTCTGTCTTCTGCCAAATCTCTAGTATGATAAATCAGGTTGAGGGGCTTGACAGTGGCTTTCTTGGTAATAAGTCAGTTTGAGGGGCTTGGCAGTGGCTCTCTTGGTAAGTCCTGGCCAACCTCACAAACATTTTTCATTATAGTGTGAAAGGGAATCTTGTCCTCCTGTCGTATTCAAAATCTCAACGATTCAAGACCTCTGCCAGATACTCCAACCTCACGGCCAGGTGCCCAGTCATCCGTGGAGTCTGGAACAGAGGCCAGAGAGATGCCAGGAAGTGCTTAAGCAGTGTTAGGCCTCCTGAAAGAGCACTTAACTGGTACAAATTGTTAGATCTGATATTCAGGCCAAGTACAGGTCTGTAACAGTCCAGATGGAGAAACAGGAACGGAGAATTCAGGCTGAAGTGATCACGTTGTAGTGTGGTCAGCATTGAAAATGCCTGCAGGAAGCATAGAGTCCAGGCTTTGCAAGACCATGGGTTAAACACCTATATTCTAAGTGCTTGGCCATACAAACGCCAGTTCCTCACCGTGAGATTTTCTTACAGTTACTTTGCTGATCATAAATATTGTTGAGCTAAAGACATGGATGAGATTGACCTTCAATCAGTCATTATTACCGGGTGCACGTGATGGGAAATTGATGAGATAGAACTGTTCAGGTTCACACCTTCATTATTCACACCACATATTCCACACATCACACACACTTCACCAATGCGAGGATCCCCACCAGTAATATTGAAGCCAATGCATTCTGCTGTATTACCTGAGCAACAGTCTGTCCCTTGGTCACGTATTCATTTCCTACTTTGACCCGTGGGTGGACGAGACCTTTCAGCAGGTCAGCAGAACTGATACCCATCAGGTATGCAGCTTTGTCTGCATCTACAATATGAAGAACCAAGATTGAGCAAACCCTGAGACTGACACCAAAATGTTTATTATAGGTTTATAGGATCTAAAGATCCCCCAGCAGCAACAAACTGAGGAGCAGATCAGCAGGCAGATTTTGGAAGGGTGCAAAAATAATGGGATTGTTGCCATGGGTGACTTTAACTTCCCTAATATTTATTTGTACCTTCTTAGTGAAGTAGAGTTTGTTAGGAAAGATTCCTGATGCATAGGTTGAGAGAGCTAAGGCTTTTCTCCTTAGAGCAAAGGAGGTGAGAGGCAACTTGACAGAGGTGTACAAGATGATAGCAGTTCGAGTGGACAGCCAGAGACTTTTGCCCAGAGCAGATTTTTTTTCCACATAGTGAAGATAAAACCTCTATTTTTTATGTTCTCAGTGTTTGTCTTCCACAATGAAAGTGATTAGCAAAGATAATTGTCCCTTGGAATGCAAATGAGTATTGTGCAGGGAATGGTAAAATGCAATGTGTGTCAGTGGTCTGTGTTCTAAATTGATTCTGTTGGGCAACACATTGCAAAAGGGTATACAACTGTGCATTCAGACAGGTACAAATTGATTCTGTTGGAACTGTGCCGAACGTGTCCTTACCTGAGAAATTACTAGGGTTACCCATAGCCCTCTATTTTTCTGAGCTCCATGTACCTATCCAGGAGTCTCTTAAAAGACCCTATCGTATCCGCCTCCACCACCATCACCGGCAGCCCATTCCACGCACTCACCACTCTCTGAGTAAAAATCTTACCCCTGACATCTCTGTACCTACTTCAAAGCACCTTAAAACTGTGCCCTCTCGTGCTAGCCATTTCAGCCCTGGGAAAAAGCCTCTGAACATGATCAATGATCAATGATCACATGATCAATGCCTCTCATCACCTTGTACACCTCTATCAGGTCACCCCTCATCCTCTGTCACTCCAAGGAAAAAGGGCCGAGTTCACTCAACCTATTCTCATAATAGGTTCTGAATTGTTTGATCCTGACTTCCAAAGATTTACATACTGTTCTTTTTTCTTCTTGACTAAATTCATCACCTCTCTGGACATCCAGGGTTCTCTTATCTTTCATCCCTATCCTTCCTTCTAACAGGAACATATCTTTCCTGTACCCTGTGCAATTGATCTTTAAGCACTCTCCACATGTCTGATGTGGATTTGCCAGAGAAGAGGCATTCCCATTTAACACTTGTTAGTTCCTGCCTAATGTCCTTGTAATTTGCCCTACTCCAATTTACCTATTCTTACCTATAGCTATCCTGAAATATAGGGAGTTGTAATCACTGTTCCCTAATTAAGACCGTAAGATATAGGAGTTGAACTAGGCCATTTGGCCCATTGAGTCTGCTCCCCCATTCAATCATGGCTGATCCAATTCTTCCAGTCATCCCCATTCCCCTGTCTTCTCCCCATATCTTTTGATGCCCTGGTTAATCAAGAACCTATCTATCTCTGCCTTAAATGCACCCAATGGATTGTCCTCCACAGCCACTCGTGGCAACAAATTCCACAGATTTACCACCCTTTGACTAAAACAATTCCTCCGCATCTCTGTTCTAAACAGACATCCTTCAATCCTGAAGTCGTGCCCTCCTGTCCTAGACTCCCCTACCATGGGAAATAACTTTGCCATATCTAAATATTCAGGCCTTTTAACATTCTGAATGTTTCTATGAGATCCCCCCTCATTCTCCTGAACTCCAGGAAATACAGCCCAAGAGCTGCCAGGCGTTCCTCATACAGTAACCCTTTCATTCCTGGAATTATTTTCGTGTATCTTCTCTGAACCCTCTCCATTGTCCACAACCCCTTATCCAAAATTCTGAGATCTGAAAAGCTCCGAAAACTGAAGTTTCTGGCGTGCCAACAGCTGATGTCACTCAGGTGTGATGTGGCAGCCACTAGCAGAGGCCGCCAGACGTCAGTTGTGGCTCAGTGCTCGTACTGGTTACACATGCATTTGCTGTTCGCTGTTATTTTGTGTTCACTGTTGACTTTGTGTTTAAGTTCACTGTGAAAATATCAAAAAGAGCTGGAGATACCCCTATGGGTAAGAATGAGAAAAGAGAGAAGAAAGCATCTATCATTATCAATAACGCAGAAAGTGGAGATACTGCAGAAGCTTGATCGTGGTGTGTCTGTGCAGTGTCTTACATTGACGAATTTGCCAAGATAATATCTGATGAAAACCTTAGCCCTGAACAAATTTACAATGCTGATGAAATATTTAACTATACGTTTTGCATTCACTGTTGAGTTTGTGTTTAATATCACTGTGAAAATGTTAAAAAGAGTGCGGATCGGGAAAACCCAGAAGTTCTCTCTCCAGCACTTGTTGTTTGAGCATGTACATTTTCTTGTCATTATTCCCTAAACAATACATTTTAACAACTATTTACATAGCAGTTACATTGTATTAGGTATTATAAGTAATCTAGAGGTGATTTAAAGTATACAGGAGGATGTGCATAGGTCCAGGGCTCCCCCAGGTCCTAAAGTCCACCCACATTGAGACAGGTTAAATAAGGAGGGATTCTGAAATCCAAAAAATTCTGAATTCCGAAATGCAACTGGCCTCAAGGATTTCGGATAAGGAATTATGGACCTGTATATCCTTTCTAAATTAAGGAGCCCAAAACTGCACACAATACTCCAAGTGTGGTCTCAACATCACATCCCTGCTGTCATATTCTATACCTCTAGAAATGAATGCCAACATTGCATTCGCTTTCTTCACTACCGATTCAACCTGGAGGTTAACCTTTAGGGTATCCTGCACAAGGACTCACAAGTCCCTTTGCATCCCTACATTTTGAATTCTCTCCCCCTCTAAATAATAGTCTGCCCATTTATTTCTTCCATCAAAGTGCATGATCATACACTTTCCAAAATTGTATTTCATTTGCCACTTCTTTGCCCATTCCCATAAACTATCTCAAACATGAGGAAATCTGCAGATGCTGGAATTTCAAGCAACACACATAAAAATTGTTGGTGAACGCAACAGGTCAGGCAGCATCTCTAGGAAGAGGTACAGTCAACGTTTCGGGCCGAGACCCTTCATCAGTCCTGACAAAGGGTCTCAGCCCGAAACGTTGACTGTACCTCTTCCTAGAGATGCTGCCTGACCTGCTGCGCTCACCAGCAATTTTTATGTGTTTCCCCTGAACTATCTGTTTCTCTGTTCAATTGGCCAGGCTCATTACGCAGCACCAGCTATAGTATGGCCTCCTCTCGTCGACATATTGATTTTAGAAACTTTCCTGGATACACTTAACAAATTCAGTCCCATCTAAACCTCTTACACTAAGAAGGTCCCAGTTTATGTTAGAGAAGTTGAAATCCCCCATGACAACAACCCTATATAAAGAATGTAAAAAGAACCTTAAGAAAGAAATTAGAAAAGCTAAAAGAAGATATGAGGTTGCTTTGGCAAGTAAGGTGAAAATAAATCCTAAGGGTTTCTACCATTATATAAATAGCAAAAGGATAGTGGGGGATTAAATTAGTCCCTTAGAGAATCAGAGTGGATGGCTATGTGTGAAGCCAAAAGAGATGGGGGAGATTCTTAACGATTTCTTTTCTTTGATATTCACTTAGGAGAAGGATATTGAATTGTGTAAGATAAGGGAAACAGGTAGAGAGGTTATGGAAACTATGATGATTAGAGAAGAAGTAGTACTGGAGCTTTTAAGGAATATAAAAGTGGATAAGTTTCCGGGTCCTGACAGGATATTCCCTAGCAACACTCACAACATGCTGTAGGAACGCAGCAGGCCAGGCAGCATCTGTGGAAACGTCGACTGTACCTCTTCCTAGAGAAGCTGCCTGGCCTGCTGCGCTCACCAGCAACTTCGATGTGTGTTGCTTGAATTTCCAGCATCTGCAGAATTCCTTGTGTTTACTGGAATGTTACCTGGGTTTCATCACCTAAGTTACAGAGACAGGTTGAACAAGTTGGGTCTTTATTCTTTGGAACGTAGAAGGTTGAGGGGGGACTTGATAGAGATATTTAAAGTTATCAGAGGGATAGATAGAGTTGATGTGGATAGGCTTTTTCCATTCAGAGTGGGGGAGATTCAAGCAAGAGGACATTAGTTGAGAGTTAAAGGGCAAAAGTTTAGGGGTAACATGTGGGGGAACTTCTTTACTCAGAGAGTGGTGGATGTGTGGAACGAGCTTCCAGCAGAAGTGGTTGAGGCAGGTTCGATGTTGTCGTTTAAAGTTAAATTGGACAGCTATATGGACAGAAAAGGAATGGAGGGTTATGGGCTGAGTGCAGGTCGGTGGGACTAGGTGAGACTAAGAGTTCGGCAGGGACTAGAAGGGCCAAGATGGCCTGTTTCCGTGCTGTAATTGCTATATGGTTATATAGTTATTATTTTTATACATTTCCTTAATCTGATTACATACCTGTTTCTCAATTTCTGGTGGCTATTAGGGGGTCTGTAGTACCATCCCAACACACAGGGGTGTGATTGCTCCCTTCCTATTCCTGAGTTTCACCCAAATGGACTCAGTCTGACTCCTCTGAGTGCAGCTGTGATATTGTCCCTGATAAGAAGTGCAACTCCATCCCCTCTTTTGCTTCCTCCTCTATCTTTTCTAATTACCCATTCCTGCTCCCTCTCAACCAAGCTTTCAGTAATGGCCACAACCCACAACTTTGAAGTTCCATGTACTGATCCGTGCTCTGAGTGTATCTGAGGAGCAAACCCTTCGGGTACTCGGTGAGGCACTGCAGCCTCTCACATTCCTGAGGAGCAAACCCTTCGGGTACTCGGTGAGGCACTGCAGCCTCTTGCATTCTACATACATATGGCACACAGAATCATTTAGGCTCCAGGAATGATGGTCAGCTTGCAATTCCATGAACCAGCCTAAAATATGTTGCACAAGACTGCTCTAAACAATACCCTCCGCCCCAGGACTGCAATGTGCAATGGTAGTTTGCTTAGCATTTAGGATTAGGATCCCAGGACTAAGATTGCTAATTAAATCAAAGTTAAAGGAGCCATTATGCACATAATGGCGTATTACTAACAATGCTGCTGTACTGGAAAACTGGCATTAACACATGCCGTCCCTGTTGCTGCACTCTGCTGGGCAGGCAACCTTGGTGTCAGGAACTAGATGTGAATCACTGCCAGTATCCCTGCAGCCATAGATTGCTCACAGCTTGGTGTGGAGAATGCCTGGGAGATGGGTGTTGGCTAGTGCAGGGCGATATCCTGACCGACACAGCAAATGCATTGGTCAGGGGCTGCTGGTTAGATAGCAGCTTCTGCCAATTCCAACAGGAGGTGATGACAGAGGCTCCAACGTCTGGGAAGTCTCGTCTACCAGACCCAGCAACAGCACATGCTTACTGTGACGCCAGGCTACACTCATCCCGACCCACAACGAACCAAGAACAATTCATTCTACAGAAGTACCAGCAGACAGGGTATGAGATTGTGATCGATGCTTGAGGGAAAGTTACTCTGTACCCGTGAGCCAAGCCATTGACCTTACTTTCAGTTCCATCTGGTTCTGCCTGCTCTTCCCGTTGCTTCTGCTTGAACTTCAAATTTCCAAAGTGCATGATCGCTCCCACTATCTTGTAGCAGCCGTACTTCTCATCTGAGCTGAAGCCCAATATGTCCATGGCATGCTATTCAAAAAAAAACAAATATAAATAATTCTCCATGTTTATACCTATTTCCATGTCAGTCTCTGAAAATGCATTATTGTTCTCTAGACCATGAATTGACTACCTCTAGACCCTGCAGAATTACTTCGACCAGCACTGGGGGCACATCCTGAGATAGTACCCTATGCCCAACCACAACCAGAGTGGTTGTGGAGAGGATGCTTCTTACGTGGGAGTATCCAGAACTAGAGGACATAGCCTCAAAATTAAGGGGTGACCTTTTAGAACAGAGGTAAGGAGGAATTTCTTTAACCAGAGAGTAGTGAATCTGTGGAATGCTCTGCCAGAGACTGCAGTGGAGGCCAAGTCTGTGAGTATATTTAAGGCAGAGGTTAATAGTTTCCTGATTGGTCAGAGCATCAAACCATATGGTGAGAAGGCGGATGTATGGGGTTGAGTGGTATCCAGGATCAGTCATGATGGAATGGCGGGGCAGACTTGATGGACTGAATGGCCTAATTCTGCTCCTGTCTCTCATGGTCTTGTGGTCTTATGGCATAATTTGTATTATTCCACATCAATCAACTCGTGTACTGCTATAGGAAGAGAGTGAGATGAGGGAGACTACCAAATTTCACTTTCAAAGAGCAGACGTAGGACATTTAGTCCAGCTGCCAGCCGAATTTAAACCATGCCCAATAGTTCCAACAAATCAAAAAGAGGATGATATTGGTCTATGAGTAGAAATGCTCCCAACCTGTGGAATGTCCAAGAACTATTGCTCTTGAATATTCTCCTCTCTTCTTGTACAACTGAGTTACAGATGATAGCTATGTGGCTGTTCAGAGAAGCCCTCTGTACTCTGCCAAAATACTCTCGGGGATCTACTGAACTACCTTCCTGCTTGAGCTTGTGTTCCTGCCAGTTATGTGGTCCATCTGTCTCGAAGGACCTGAGTTATAGGGAAAGGTTGAATAGGTTAGGACTTTAGAAGAATGGGGGGAAATCTTATAGATGTATACAAAATTATGAGGGGCATAGATAGGATAAATACATGTATCCTTCCCTGCCCCCCACACACTCTCCAAGGATATGTGAGACTGGAACTAGACATCATAGGTTTAAGGTTAAAGGTGATATATTTCGGGGGAACCTGAGGAGGAATTTCTTCACTCAGAGGATGGTGAAAGTGTGGAATGAGCTGCCAGCAGAGGTGCCGGATAAGAGTTCATCTGCAATATTTAAGAAAAGTTTCGATAGGTACCGTACGTAGATAAACAGAGTGTGGAGGGCTATATTCCTAATGCAGGCAGATGGGACGAGGCAGAGAAACAGGCAGGCGTGCACCAGATGGGCTGTAGGATCTGTGTCTGTGTCTGTGCTGCGGTGCTCTATATCTATATGACTGTTTTGGAATGGGATCTACATTCTCTTCAGCTACCTCTTTTAGAACCCTGGGTGTAGTCCATCCAGTCCAGATAACTTATCCACCTTCAGACCTTTCAGTTTCCTAAGCACCTCCACGTTAGCCTTGCTGTAATTTTCATTAAGGAATTTCAATACTGAGGTTGGAAGAGAAGCCTGAATGGAGAAATTCTAACATGGAATTCTGAGGAAGGTTTGAGAGTGGCTGAATAATCAGATTTTTGTGGTAAATGGGAGACTGGAGATGGAAGACGTTATAAAGAATTTATTGTGACAGATGGTAATCATGGCTAAACATTGCAACACACGTATACAAGAACATAGGAGTAGGAAGAGTGTGTCCTGTTGTAGAATATGTTCATGGATGATCTGCTCCAGGATTCTACTTCTCTGTTGTGCTAGTTCCATTTTGCCCTCAGTTCCTTGATCCTTCAAACATTTATCTAACTCTTCCTCAAGTACCTCTAGTCATACAGTTTCAACAATCCTCCAATGATATTTTAGCTTGCTGTTGAAGGACAATTCTGCTATCATTGGGATGATACATAAATCATTTCTGGATTTCTTCCATGGCTAGTCTATCTTTTCTAAGGTAAGGGGATTCGGGTTGTCCAAAGAACTACAGGTGCAGCCTCACCAACATCCTGCAGAATTGTACAATGCCTCTATTACTAAACTCTTACCCTCTTACAGTAGTATAATACCCGAGGGCATACTTTTAAGATGATTGGATGGAAGTATGGGGGAGAGGGATGTCAGAGGTAGTTTTATTTTACACAGAGAATGGTGGCTGAATTGGACATGCTGCCAGGGGTAGTGGTAGGGGCAGATACATTAGGGACATTTAAGAAACTCATAGATAGGCACATAGATAATAGAAAAATAGAGGGTTAAGTAGGAGGGAAGGGTTAGATTGATCTTAGGTTAAGACGATAAGACCATAAGATACGGAGCAGAATTAAGCCTTTTGGTCCATCGACTTTGCTTTGCCATTTTGTCATAGCTGATCCATTTTTCTCTCAGCCCCAACCTCCTGTCTTCCCCCACCCTTGTATTGCTTCATGCCCTGACCAATGAAAAATCTATGAACCTCTGCATTAAATATACATTAAGACAGCTGCCCCGGGCAACAAATTCCACAAATTCACTACTCTCCGGCTAAAGAAATTCCCCCTCATCTCTATTCTAAAAGGACACCCTCTATTCTGAGGTCATGTTCTCCAGTCTTGGACTCTCCCACCATAGGAAACATCCTCTCCACATCCACTTTATCAAGGCCTTTCATCATTTGATAGGTTTCAATTCGGTCACCCCTCATTCTTCTGAATTCCAGTGAATACAGGCCAAGAGCCACCAAATGTCCTTCATATTTCAAGCCGTTCAATCCCAGAATGATATTCGTGAATCTTCTTTGAACTCTCTCCAGTTTCGGTACCTTGTTTCTAAGATAAGGCACCAAAATTGTTTTCTATACTCCAAGTGAGGCCTCACCAGTGCTTTATAAAGTGACAACATGACATCCTTGCTTTTATATTCTAGTCCTCTTTAAATGAATGCTAACATTGTATTTGCCTTCCTCACTACAGACTCAATCTGCAAACTAACCTTTACGGACTCCTGCACAGGGACTCCCAAGTCCCTTCGCACCTCAGTTTTTGTATTTCCTCTCCATTTAGAAAATAGTCAACCCTTTTATTTCTTCTACCAAAGTGCATGACCATATACTTCCTGACACTATATTCCATCTGCCACTTCTTTGCCCATTCTCTTAATCTGCCTCAGTCCTTCTGTAGCCTCTCTACTTCCTCAAAACTACCTGCCCCTCCACCTACCTGCCTATTGTCTGCAAAATTTGCAATAAAACCATCAATTCCATCATCCAACTCATTGATATATAATGTAAAAAGAATTGGTCCCAACACAGACCCCTGTGGAACACCACTAGTCACCGGTAGCCAGTCAGAAAAGGCTTCCTTTATTCCCACGGTTTGCCTCCTGCCAATCTGCCACTACTTTATCCATGCTAGAATCACACCTGTGATACTATGGGCTCGTAACTTGTTAAGCAGCCTCGTGTGTGGCACCTTGTCAAAGGCTTTCTGAAAATCTCAGACGTAACATCAACCGATTCTCCTTTGTCTATCGTGCTTGTTATATCTTCAAAGAATTTCAATAGATTTGTCAGACAAGATTTTCCCTTGAGGAAATCACGCTGACTATGGCCTATTTTATCATGTGCCTCCAAATACCCTGAAACTACATCCTTCCCAATATCTTCCCAATCACTGAGGTTTGATTAACTGGCCTAGTTTCCTTTCTTCTGCCTCTCTCCCTTTTTGAAAGAGTGACAATTGCAGTTTTCCAGTCTTCTGAAACCATTCCAGAATCCAGTGATTCTTGAAAAATCATTACTAATGCTTCCACAATCTCTTCAGCCACCACTTTTAGAACCCTGGGATGTACACCACCTGATCCAGGTAACATATCTACCTTCAGACCTTTCAGTTTCCCAAGAACCTTCTCCCTATTAATGGTAACTTCACAGATTTCATGACCCCTGACACCTCTAATTTTCATGATACTAGAATAGGTTATAAGGTTGGCACAATATTGTGGGCCAAAGGTCCTGTACTGTGTTGTAGTGTTCTATGTTCTCATAAAGACCAATAAGCCATTAGCTGCCCTAGCAACATGCTGCACCTGCACGATAACATGTAGGTTCCTCTGCATTCCACTCATTCACATTTCCTCTCCACTTAAACAACAGCTTGTTTTTGGTTTCTTCTGCCAAAGTGGATGAGCTCACATATTCCTAAATCAAACTCCACTGGCCAAGGTTGTCCTCTACTCACTCAACCTATCTATAGCCCGTTGCAAAGTCCAAATGTTATCACTGCATCATGCCTTCCCACCTACTGTTGTGTCAGACACTCTGCCCCATCCTCTAAGACAATAAATAATTGATGGTGAAGAACTGATTGATTCTTGAACACCCCACTTGAACATCCTAAGAACACACATGCAAATGCTGGAGGAACTCAGCAGGTCAAGCAGCATCTATGGAAATCAAAAAAACAGTTGATGTTTCAGGCCAAGACCCTTCTTCAGGACTGAAATGGAAGGGAATTAAAGGGTTGGATAAGGAGGAATCTGATAGGAAAGGAGAATGGACCATAGGAGAAAGGGCAGGAGGAGGGGACTGAGGGGTAAGTTATAGGCAGGCTGCAGAGATCACAGAGGGGAAAGAGGGTTGCTCCACTGCAAAGTCTCTATGTGGAACGCCTACCCTGAAGAAGTTTAAGCCTTCTCTTCGATGGGAGTTCAGTGAAACTATCTCTCACTGCTCCCTCACTGAAATTTTTGCTGTCTGCCTATCACTTCCCCCTGGATCCCCTCTTCCCTCCCTTTCCCCTATGCTCTAGTCTCCTCTCCTATCAGATTCCTTCTTATCTAGCCGTTTACTTTTTCCGCCCATTTGGCTTCACCTATCACCTTCCAGCTAGCCTTCTTTTACGCGGCAACATATATAAAATGCTACTTCTGTTTTCCCTTTCCCCTCACGACTGATTAATATCACGATACACTTACATCTGTTGCCTGGAGCTCTTCCCCATCATCCAGGTTATCCACTAAAACGACTCCTTGAGAGCAGAAGTGGTAATCGAACGGATTGCTGCTTACCAGTAACATATCTGGAAAAGAGGAACATCATCAGTGTCACAGGGGACATTCTAAAACTGAGAAGAGGGCATTTCCCCAACCCAATCCTTTCAGGATTAAAGCAGTCATAGAACACTACAACACATACTATTTATTTGCCTAATCCCATCAACCTGCACCCAAACCATAGACATCCATACCCTTCCCATCCATGTACCTATCCAAATTTCCCTCAAAAGTTGAAAATCGAACCCACATCCACCACTGCACCTGGCAGCTCATTCCACACTCATGCCACCCTCTGAGTGAAGAAATTCTCGCTCATCTTCCCTTTGAAAGGGTGCAGAGAAGGCTTACAAGGATGTTGCCGGGACTTGAGAAACTCAGTTACAGAGAAAGGTTGAATAGGTTAGGACTTAGGGAAGATTTGATAGAGGTATATAAAATTATGATGGGTATGGATAGAGTGAATGCAAGCAGGCTTTTTCCACTGAGGCAAGGGGAGAAAAAAACCAGAGGACATGGGTTAAGGGTGAAGGGGAAAAAGTTTAAAGGGAACATTGGGGGGGCTTCTTCACACAGAGAGTGGTGGGAGTGTGGAATGAGCTGCCAGACGAGGTGGTAAATGGGGGTTCTTTTTTAACGTTTAAGAATAAGTTGGACAGATACATGGATGGGAGGTGCAGAGAGGGATACGGTCCGTGTGCAGGTCAGTGGTACTAGGCAGAAAATGGTTTGGCACAGCCAAGAAGGCCAAAAGGTCTGTTTCTGTGCTGTAGTTTTTCTGTGGTTTCTATTCGAAACAAGGACTTTTGTTTCGACGTTTTGCTGATCTGAAGAATGGATTTTTGGATCCTGATTAAATTAGGTTCTAGATATCTCATTTACCTGTCACCAAAGATCCATACTGTAGATCCAGCATGAATCATAATAATCCATAAAACCCCCAGTGGAGTTCTGACTAGACAGCAACTCTATGGGAGAGTTGATAAACTGGGGAAGAATTAAATTTATTGGAAAACTGCAGCGAAATGACCTTCTTACAGAAAGACTATTTGCCTAAACAATAATGGATAAGGAATGTTGGCAAACCTGAGGTGATATTATTCAAGATACATTGCAAATGGCAGCCCCTCTTTTACACAGTTTCCTGTTGGCAGTACGAGGGGTGATTGATAAGTTCATGGCCCAAGGTAGAAGGAATCAATTTTAGAAAACCTAGCACATTTATTTTTCAACATAGTCCCCTCCTACATTTACACACATAGTCCAGTGGTCATGGAGCATACGGATCCCTTCTTTGTAGAAGTTGGCATCTTGGACCTCCAGGTGGTCCACAGCAGGGGTGATTGATAAGTTCATGGCCTAAGGTAGAAGGAGATGAGTTATACATTCTCTCTCATTACATCCACGTGCATTTCCACTCTGAGTGATTATGCAGAAAGTTTGAAGTTAATAACTCATTTCCTTCTACCTTAGGCCACAAACTTATCAATCACCCCTGCTGTGGACCTCCTGGAGGTCCAAGACGCCGACTTCTACAAAGGAGGGATCCGTATGCTCCACAACCACTGGACTATGTGTGTAAGTGTAGGAGGGGACTATGTTGAAAAATAAATGTGCTAGGTTTTCTAAAATTGACTCCTTTTATTTTAGGCCACGAACTTATCAATCCCCCCCCACCCCGTATAAGGTGAAGAATGAGCAATTGCCTTTTTGGTAGTTTCCTGATCATGAACAAGGCAGCAATCCCAAGGAGAGGGAAGAGAGGCACATTATCTTTATTCTTTGGAGCGTAGAAGGTTGAGGGGGGACTTGATAGAGGTATTTAAAATTATGAGGGGGATAGATAGAGTTGACATGGATAGGCTTTTTCCATTGAGAGTGGGGGAGATTCAAACAAGAGGACACGAGTTGAGAGTTAAAGGCCAAAAGTTTAGGGGTAACATGAGGGGAAACTTCTTTACTCAGAGAGTGGTAACTGTGTGGAACGAGCTTCCAGCAGAAGTGGTTGAGGCAGGTTCGATGTTGTCATTTAAAGTTAAATTGGATAGCTATATGGACAGGAAGGGAATGGAGGGTTATGGGCTGAGTGCAGGTCGGTGGGACTAGGTGAGAGTAAGAGTTGGGCACGGACTAGAAGGGCCGAGATGGCCTGTTTCCATGCTGTAATTGTTATATGGTTATATCTATACTGTGCTAGTGTTGTAGGATCGTGTTGATCTCCCACCTGCATTATTTTCTTTTCAAATCTTTTTATTGTTATATTATACAAAAGAAATAACACAAGTACATTGAAGTAACAACACTTACAATGTCTCAAAAAAGACATTACCTTAAAGATGGAAAAAAAATTTGTGATAACAAAATAAAATCTACTAAGCAGAAAAAGTAAGAAAAAAAAACCCCATTAGGCGTATAACCCCGGAGCCACGCGTCATACAAAAAGCTTCTAAAAATAAACATCAAACCGCCAGCGAGAAAAAAACTCCAAAAACTTACAATTAGATCGTGGAGGAAATCTATCAATTAACTCAAATGATAGTAACGAGCAAATGAACCCCATCTTTTCTCAAAATCAAATAAAGGTTCAAAGGTTCGACTTCTAATTTTCTCCAAACTAAGACATAGCATCACTTGAGAGAACCATTGTGACAAAGTGGGAGCTGATGTATCCTTCCACTTCAGCAAAATGGCCCTCCTAGCTATCAATGTAACAAACGCAATAACATGTTGCAAATAATGCACCTGCATTATTTTGATTGTGAATGTACAGAGTTTCTAAGAGGAATCCAGATGTGATCACCTCAAGGCTTTGCTGGCTGTATCATTCTTCTTTGGACAAATCTGATTTGCCATGTATTTTTTTTTACAATTTTCTTTGAAAACAGAAATATACCAAAATGCCTGGAGTGATCTGTTTTTATGATCAGGATGGGCCATTACAAGGACACTTGGTACAATCTCTTCTGAGCAAGAGGAGCCACCTAAGAATGAGTCTATATAGATAAAGTCTATGCAGAAGCAAATAAATCTACAATACTGAAATAGAAGTAGACTATGATGAGACAATCAGCATGTCATTGATACCTGTGGAACAAGAAACAAATCTAATATTTGGCAAAGCTAACTCATTACTCTTTCCACAGACACTGCCTTACTTTCCTGCATTTTCTGTTCCAGCTTCTGCTGATTTTTTTATTTACAATAGTTACTAGCTGTATAATATTCTCTGTGTACATTTCCAGCAGAGCTATATCAAAATTGCAGGCACTATAATACTGGAGACAGATGTTTCCTTTCATCACCAGGAAATAATGTGGATGTTGAAGTCTTCCCTCTTCTAAAAATCAAATGTTCTTCAATTTCCTTCACTTTGCTGCCAGAGTTCACTAAGTGTCTGAATGAGGCCTGCCATCAGCAATGGGCAAATTGACCAGCATCATTGAGCAAGGAAGGGTATCAGTGAATAATCTCAACATCCTTCATAATAAATTTTGTGCTGCTTTTACCCATCACACAGTTTTCCAAAATATTGATTGTCAATTAAACCCTGTATAGAAACAATCCTAAGAATTACTATCACAAGGATCACAGTAACAAATGAACTGACTTCAACGCCTCTCCAGCCCAGTGGGAAGCCCGATTCCTTCGGCAGGCTACTTCTTTCAGGAGACTTTTTAAGATATCTGATCTTGTTTCTGTCTATCCTTATTTTTCTTCTTTCCTCTTTAATTTCCTGTGTGGATTCAAATAATTCTAGTTTCCTCTCCTTCCCAGCCTTTCCACTGCTCATTTCCCAATCCCTTCAGACAACTGGTTTAGGCCATAGTGTCCATTCATTTTTCTGATGTGCTGCTGTCTTTGTTCAAACATCCTCAGTGCACTCCTAGACAAGAACATGTAAAAACTTAAATTTTTAATTGTAAGTTTAACTAACTTACATAATTCTACAGATGTACGGAGAAGACTCTGATTGGTTGCATCACGGCCTGGTGGGGAGGCTCCAATGCAGAGGGTTGCAAACATTTGCGTAATGTTGCTCAGCTAGCTCCATCATGGATACATCCTCCCCATTACTGAGGACATCTTCAAGAAACTGTCCCTCAAGAAGGTGACATTCATCATCAAGGACCCTCACCAAGCTGGGACATGCCCTTTTCTCATTACTATCCTCGAGGAGGTAGAGAGGCCTGAGACCCACACTCAACAATTTAGGAAAAGTTTCTTCCCCACCACCATCAGATTTCTTAACAACCTATGAATTCATGAACAATAACTCATTATTCATGAGTTATTTCTGCACTGCTTATTTATTTCTGTTAAGGCATCAGTTAGTCTTGCGAGACCATGGATCTGCACCTGGAAAGTCTTCACTCTCCAGGGCGCAGGCTTGGGCAAGGTTGTATGGAAGACCGGCAGTTGCCCATGCTGCAAGCCTCCCCTCTCCACGACACCAATGTTGTCCAAGGGAAGGGCACTAGGGCCAATACAGCTTGGCACCGGAGTCGTCGCAGAGCAATGTGTGATTAAGTGCCTTGCTCAAGGACACAACACGCTGCCTCAGCTGGGGATTGAACTCACGACCTTCAGATCACTAGTCCAATGCCTTAACCACTTGGCCACGTGCCCACATATTTCTGTAATTTATAGTAAATTTTATGCCTTTGCATAGTACAGCTGAAGGAAAAAAAACACATTTTCACATCATATAAATCAGTGATAATAAACCTGACTCTAATTCTAAAAGGATTTGGCTCAGTCCCCCATTTCAGCCAAATCAGGCCCACAGATTTTGCAGTGTAGCTGCTTAAAGTTCAGTAATAGGGCAAACATCTTCACCAAGTGGTCATTTCCCAACATGAGGCTGGACAGTGATATTTTACCCAGCCTAATCCAGGTCCTTGATGTTCATGCAGACAGGGTCCACTGGATCTTGAATAGAAGAATAAAATTGGTTGGCATTATTCTGTGATAACATAAACAACTGTGTTTGTTTGGACTATTTCTACAATCCTCATCTACATATATACCTCAAGGATACTAGAAGTTGGTTACGTTATTAGACTGGAGAGCATTTTATCATTTGGGAATGAAGCTTGCACTCACCGAAAAGCTCTGGTTTTCTGCCAGAGAATATCTGGTAATAAATGTGGTAACTCCTTTCACCAGGCTGCTGGAATATCACTCTTGATTTTTCAAGAAGATCTAAAAGTCAAAGGTTAGATATTATGACCGTTCCACAGATGTTTCCCTTGTTACCAAATGGAATGGTGCAGCACAACTAAACTGACTATGAAGAAACAATATTATAGGACCTGAAGTTACTTCTGAGACTGGGCCCTGTCTGGACGTGGGAGACAAGGCTTCACCGAATAACCACGAGTTACAATACAGCTCTTCAAGTCCTTCATAATTGTTGGAAATTATGTTTTATCCTCTGTTCTTCTTGCTCTGTTGCTCTGTTCTTCTTCACAAGTTGAAATAACTTGTCAGTATCTATTCTGTCAGACCCTTCCATAAGGAGGATAATTTGCAGAGAAGGGTTCTAATTTTCATATATAGAGTTGGAATAGGTAGGTCCTTTCCAGACCAGAGGGATGAAGCTAGTGAGGTCTCTTGGCTCTTAATTATTTTACTATTTACATTAACGACCTGGAGGATAGGTTTTCCAGTTTGCTGATGAGCTGAAAATAGGTGGAAGGATATGATGTGATAAGGATATTAAGATTCTACAACGGGACATCAATAGATTGAATGGAAACCTAGGCACACAATTTAATATGGGAAAGTGTGAGGTAAAACACTTCACTGCTGTTTGGAGGATTTGTTCTTTTTTTCACACGTTGGGTGTTTGATGTTTTCTTTGAACGAACTCCATAATAGTTCTTTGTTTTGTAGCTACCTGCAGCAAGATGAATCTCAGGGTTGTACAATTTACTGTGTACATATTTTGACAATAGATGTACTTTGAATCTTTGAATTATTATCTAACTAGAGAGAAACTGCAAATCCATAAATTTCAGAGGGATCTGGTTGTTCCAGCCTATAAAATTTAGCAAGCAGGTTCAACAAGTAGCAGAAAGCAGATTGCTGGAAGAACTCAATGGGTCAAGCAGTGTTTGTGAAGACAAAAGGTGTGTGTTCATATTTGGGGTCAACACCTTTTACTAAGGCCAAGAAAGAGGAAAGATTGCCATTATATAGAAATATGAGGGACAGATGGAACAGAGGGTGGTAGCTGAAAGGTGGAGCCAGATGAGCAGATGAAACCAGGTGGGGAAGGGGAATGGATGGGAAAGACACACAAAAGGACAAGAAACCCATGTGGACAGGTGGGAAGAGAATACCAGGGGTGTGAGTTCCCTGATATTCTGCAAGGTGGTTGCCTAGTCTATGCTTAACTTTGTCAGTGTAGATGAATACTACATTGTGATTACCAATTGCAGAAGACCAGATTGAAAAGGGGTAGGGGTAAATATGAAGGACTGTTTAGGTAATGGGGGAGGAGGTGAAGAGACAGTGCTACGTGGCCTACACTTGTAGAGAAAATGTCAAGAACAAGAAGCTGTGGGCAACAAAGGATGAGCAGACCAGGGCATCATGAAGAGAATACTTTATGAATACTTTTCCCCAATGCAGATCCAGATACAGCCCAATTGATCAAGTAAGCTCCCTCCATTGCCCAACCTAATGTATCTTAGCCCTAACCCAGATAACTGCCCCATTTACTCAATATGTTTTACCTCTACATCTTACTTATTTGCGTCTTTTTTAAGTAACGGGGCTCATGCATATATTTGGGTACTCAGCATGGGCACCATTTGCTAGGGAACATTTTGCTAACTGGCCGCAGTACTCAGTCCCTGTGTGAATTTTGCGGCAAAGTGTCCTTGGTACTTACAGATGTCGATATCAGCTGAAGCGAGCTTTCCTGTGGGACCGAAGTGGATCCGGATAAATTTCCCCTGCACAACAAAAAGATTCATCATTGAATTATTATCTACGGCCTGATCTATTTGTTGTATTACAAGTGAAGGTGGGCGATACTTGCCCAACCAAATATACTCACAAAACGGGAGGAGTTGTCATTCCTCAGCGTCTTGGCATTACCGAATGCTTCCATGGCAGGGTTTGCTTCAATGATCTGGTCTTCTAGAGTCCCCTAGGGTGTGAAGGAGGCTGGTGTCAGGCCCAATGGCTGGCATGTAGCCGCGAGAAACCATGCAGCCTCAGCCTCCCTCCTCCCTCCGGCCAACTGCCCCCTTCCTCCCAAACACTTCGATCTTCCGTTTCCTGACAGAAACTTGTAACCAGAGGGTAGAACCGATTTACGGTTCCGCCAGCTTCATTCAGAAGGAAGTTGTGCTTGGGTTCCGAGCAACCGTGGAGATGAGGGAGAGAAGGATGGAGCCTGAGCTGCCTTCCCTCCACCACCAGCGATGGTTACCCATGGCTGCAAAGTGGTCACTTAACTACGTCAACCATCCCAAAGAAAACCATATTCTGACTACCTAGTCCCTTCATGACTTCATAAACCTCCACAAGATCACCTTTCATCCTCCTTCACTCCACCGAGAACAACCTGAGGGCGTGGGAAACCTTCCATGGAGGTAGGTTAAACACTTAAGTTTAGGAACTTGGAAACACAAGCACTGAATCGGGGTCAGTGCAAAAACAGAATAATCTTTAACAAGAATTGATTGAGTGAATGAGTAATGTTTAAAACGCTAGTGGGCCCAGGCAGGTGCTGAAGTCTGCCTCTTTTTCTTGGTAAGTCTCCTCCCTTGACTGAGGGTGTGAGGGGTGGCAGTGTTCCTTTGGTGTCTGGCCCTCACGGTGCATCATGCAGTGGTTCCCTCAGCTCCAGTTAGAGTTCCCTCATGGCGAGTCATTTTCAACAGGACTGCTTTATGGAGGAATGAGGTAGGAGCAGAGAAGGCAGAAGAATTCAGCAGAACATTGCCTGGGATGTGCTGGATCTGTAGTCATGAGGATCGATTGAATAGACTGGGTTTATTTTCAGTGGAACTGAGGGGACTAGATAGGCAGAAACCTGGACAGGGATGAATAAAACTGGAGGGCACAGGTTTAAGGTGAGAAGAAAAAAATAAAAATGATATTTGAGGTAAGTTTTCACACTGAGTGTTAGTTCCATGAAACAAGCTTCCTTAGGATGTAGTGAAGGCAGACAAAATGTCAACATGTAAAAGGTATCTGGTTAGAAAAGGCCTAATACAGGCAAATGGGATTGGCCTAGATGGGTATCACGGCTGGCATGAGTGAGGTGACTCAACTGAGGTTCTGATTCTTCTAATATATTACAAATTGTGTTCATATTGAAAATATTTTTGAGTGGTAATTGGGGAAGGTGTTTGACCTTTGGTTAGCAAAATATCTTCAGTTTATTAATACAACTAGATGTCAATTCAGAGATTTCTGGGATTATTGAGAGTGCAGAGTTCAATTAAATGGGAATTGACAACAGAGAAAAGGATATGGACCATAGCAAGAATAGTAGGCTGGACACCCCTCCCTCTCTCACCCCTCCCCAACTCAAATATATACACAAAACACTTGCAATATTAACAGAACAGATCAAATGTGTTTGCCCAGTGCTGAAGGAGAATTAGTTCACTGCTTTGTAGAGATAACAATTTACACACAAAAATGACAAGACTACTGTGGCTGCCCAAGCCATCTTACCCCAGTCCTGGTGGCTGGTTGGGACTTGAAGAAAACAGAAAAAGAGAGAAATAAATAAGAGACACAGGAGAGATAATTAAATTGTTTAAAACTTTAAACAACTTCTTTTACTCAAAACTGCTTTGAAAAATGACAAAAGCTATTATCTAAAAAGTTTTGTTTTAAAGACATAAAAGAAGAAAAAGAAACTTTAGGGCAAAAATATTAACTTTGTAAAGTATAAATTACTGCACATTAAAGCAAATTGGAGAGAAAAATTGCTTTTAAAGAAAAAGGCAAAAATGGAGCATGAAAAAGTGAAAAGGTTTGAAAGAATTGATCTTACGCCCTTCTTTCCACTTCCATCGCCCATGGCAGCAACAATAGCAAAGTACTGAATAACACGTTTAGTGTTGACAGTTTTCCCAGCTCCAGACTCCCCGCTGGGCACCACCATAACCCAGAAAGGAAAAAAGTGAAAAAGTTAAACCCCCAAAAAATCAAAATTGTGCATTAAAATATTCATATAACCAATAAAAATGTCAAATACAAAAAAAGATCCAGTTGGAAAGAAGTTTCATTTTCAGAAATTTGTGTTTTTGCACAGAACATAAGAAATAAGAGCAGGAGTCGGCCATCTGACCTGTTGAGCCTGCTCCGCCATTCAATAAGATCATGGCTGATCTGGCCATGGACTCATCTCCACCTACCTGCCTTTTCCCCGTAACCCTTACTTCCCCTACTATGCAAAAATTTATCCAACCTGGTCTTAAATATATTTTCTGCGGTAGTCTTCAGTGCTTCATTGGGCAGAGAATTCCACAGATTCACCACTCTCTGGGATAAGTTGAGTCTTTACAGTCTGAATGCTGTTGTAATGGTATATATTCATAATTTTGTGTGTAAGTAATTGACTGAAGATTGGACAGTATCTGTTTTTCTGACTGTTTCATTCTCTAATGTTTTGTGTCAGTCTTTCTTCCTCTGTCTTGAGGGATGTTTTCAAAAAGGGAATCTGTACTTTGGTGTTTGAGAATCACTGCCATTCTTTTTCACTATACTGCACTTGAGAGAATCACGTCAATATGGCTGGCTCCACTTTCAGTTGGCAAGTACATCTGAGCTGGTTTGTTGGAGATTTTTTTCAAGACCATGTAGATCTAATCTTATGATTGGAAGCAGCTTGGTACTGACTGTGCTTAGAAGAGACCCTCACTTTATACCAACCTTGGGTTGTCTTTCTGACCCCAGAATATATACGTTAATGGAGATTGGGTTTCATATCATCAATAACTAACATTAAACCTGTGGATCATTTGCAGTGAGAAAGGTAAACTTATTAGAAATGTATAGTGATTGGTGTTTTGAGGCACTCGTACCAGAATCAACATTGAATGCAGTTTTCCTTTGAAAATGGGGTAGAGAGCTATGCCCAATTCAATTCAAATTGGATCAGTTTTTATATATAATATGATGTATTTTTAAACACAAGAGATTCTGCAGGTGCTGGAAATATGTACTCCTTCCCCCATCCCGCACCTTATTATTCTGGCTTCCCCCTTCCTTTCCAGTCCTGATGAAGGGCCTCCACCTGAAACTGTATAATCCTTTCCGTAGAAACTGCCTGACTTGCTGAGTTCCTGCAGAATTTTATGTTTGTGATTTTTTCCTGTTCCTTATAGATATATAATTAGGGAGCTGCAGCACAGCAGCTGCACTGCTGCCTCTGGTAGTGCTGTGTAATGAGAGGTTCAAGTCTTTTTTCTCCGCTCCTGCTGAAGGGTCTCAGCCCAACCGTCGACTGTACTCTTTTCCCTAGATACTGTCTGGCCTGCTGAATTCCTCCAGCATTTTGTGTGTGTTGCTTGGATTTCCACCATCTGCAGATTTTTTTCTTGTTTGGGTTTAAGTTGGAGTTTTCCGATTCTGAATGTGGACAGAATTTTATAAAGCAAAATATTGCAAAGTATAATATAATAATGGGAAATGAAGTTGCACAACCAGACAGTCTGCACAGATGTAAGAATTTCCACATCAGGACATGAAGACATATGGAGAGGTAGCAGATGATTGGGGCTGAGAAGGAAAATGGATCAGCCATGATGAAATGGTGGAGCAGACTTGATGGGCCAAATGGCCTAATTTTTATAGTAAAATTATACAAGAGTATTATTCACAGTGACACATTCTTTATTATATAAATATATACAGGATAATTACACCAAGTAATTCATGGTGTGTAAATATTTAATATTTTGGGACTATATACCCGAAAACACACAGTGTACAATTATACAATATATACAGTTACAACTAATAATACACAATGTGGTCTTAATGCAATTTATGCAGTGTTAAACTCTGTAATAGAATATATTATTTTCTGATTCACATAATGTTACATCCACAACCAGAGGTGTATGGGATTAACATGGGAGTTTAACACCCACTGATATTGACACAAGTGTCACCCGCTGATGTTAAATATTGCGTAGTCATGCATTCTGAAACAGCAACGTCTTTACATAGTCAGGATTAGCCTAGCAGCCCAGGTGTTAAACTATGGGACACAAACCAATCAGTGACTGGGTGAGCCTTAATTAAAGTTAATATTTGACGAAGCATGAAGAGTGATTGCTCCTACTTAGATCAGATTATTGTTGAAATGATACAACGGATTGGCTAATAAGCAGTGGAATCAACAAATAAATGTAAGGACTCACGTAATCAACATTGATTGGTTCTCTCGATCTGAAAAATTAATCAGAATTTATTAACTCTCCTACTTTGCGTCTCTCTCTCAGTTTGTAATATACATTTTGCTTGATACAGCATAAGGTGCAATTCATTGCATGCTTTTTCAGTCCATGTGGATGCCACTGGAAAGGCCGATGTTTGTTACCCATACCTAACTAACTTTCAAATGAATGACTTTCTTGGCCATTTGGAGGACAACTAAAAATCAATCAGATTGATTATTGTGGAGTTACATGTAGGCCAAACCAGGTAAAAATGATAGAGACAGTTGGGGGGCATGGGGGGCTGGGGGAGAGGGGATGCTGCTAGGCTTATATGTACTTTATTACAAAGAGCCTCACAGTTAAGATGGATGAGCTGAAGAGTGTGGATCAGCACATGAAATTATAATATTGTTGCAAGCACAGAAATGTGGTTGAAGGAAAAGTAGGACTATAAACTCAATGATCTGGAAATAATTAAAAAGGGGAAGAGTTGTTTGAAGATTAAAGATTAGCTTTATTTGTCACATGACATCAAAACGTCAAAACATAAAGTGAAATGTGTCATTCGTGTCACCAACCAACACAGTCCCAGGATGTGCTGAGAGCATCCCGCAAGTATCGCCATCTCTTTGGAATGTGGGAGGAAACCGGAGCATCTGGAGGAAGCCACATGGTGATGGGGAGAATGTACAGACTCTGCAGACAGCGGCAGGAACTGAACCATGATTTCTGTCACTGTAAAGCATTACGCTATCTGCCTACATTATCATGCCACCCTTTCACCATTAATCAGGGAGATCCCAGGGAGGGCATCCTAGGAGGTTTGGCTAATTAGACTACTATATGGATAGAACATAGACATTTGATGCTGTTATACTACAGATCTCAGAATAGCGGGAAGTTGAAGAGTAAATATGTAGGCAGATTTTCATAAGGTGAGAAAATATTAGGGGATTTTAACTTCCCCAGTATTGACAGGGATTGCCTTGGTGTGAGGTTTTTAAGGTAAGGGGACCAAAACTAAACAATATTCCAGGTAAGGCTTCAACAATACCTTATACTCTATAAAAGCCTCTCTGTTCTTATATTCAGACTCTTTACAATAATGCTCAATACTTTGTTTTCTTTCCTAACAACTTGATGGACCTGCCTGCTAACTTGTGATTCATGCACTAGAATACCTAGACCCACCAAACTTCACTCATTTACAGTCACTTCATTTAAATAATAATGCATCTTTTGATTTTATTTATCAAAGTGCATGAACGAACACTTCCCCACATTCAACTCCATTTGCCAGATTTTCACACAGTTGTTCAGTCTATCAAGTTCCATTGCAGAATTACAATATTTTCATAACAACCTGCCCTAGCCTCATTGGCAAACTTGGAAACCTTATTTCTTATTCCCTCCACTGGGTTGTTAATATAAATAGTAAACAGATCTGAGGATACTGCGTCAATTATGGAGTCATAGGGTTGTACAGCACAGAAAATGGATCTTCAACCCACTGTGTCATGGCTGACCATCACACTTCTCCTTACTGGTCCCACTTGCCTGCACTAATTCCACATTGCTCTATGTGCTACTCATTCAAGTACCTTTCCAGGTGCCTCTTAAATATTGTTACTGTTCCAGCCTCCACCATTGTATCTGGCAGCTCATTCCAGCGCAAACTAGACCCTGAGTGAACAATGTACCTTTTTAAATCTTCTTTCTTGCAGCTTAAAACTTTAGTTTTAGACAGTCCTGCCATGGACACAGACTATGCCTGTCAGAATTTCACATATCTCTCCCATGACACCTCCCAGTCTCCTCTTCCAGGGAAAACTGGCCCACTCTTTGCAAATTCTTATAACTCAAGCCCTCTAACCCAGGAAACATCCTTGCGATTCTTTTCTGCTCCCTCTGCACCTTAGTCATATCCTTCCAGTAATATCTCTCTTCAACCACCCATTTATTCTACACTTAATGATAGCAAGGTTTTAATGCTTGCTAGTGCACATCCACTAATACCAGGGCTCTTAATTTATTCACCAGCATAAATGTGGCATCTTGTCAGATGTCTTGGAAATCTAAATACTCAACACCACCGGTTCTCCTCAATCAACCCTCACTGTGACATCTTCAAAGAATTAGAGAAAATGTGTTAAACCTGATCTGCCTTTCACAAACCATGTTGACTAGATTTGATTATATTCACTTTTCCTAAATGATGAATTAATTCCTCTTTGATTATTGATTCTATCATCTTGCCGACAATAGATTTTAAAATAACTGACCTACAGCTCCCCACATTTTTGAGCAAGTATATCACGTTGGCTGTTGTCCAATTTTCTGATACATGTATTTAGAGCATGTTCTGAATATTTTCAATAAAACAGGTCCACCATCTCTTCAACCAGTTCATTTAAAATCCTTGGGTACAGGTCATCAGCCCCGTTGATATAGGTCACCTGCATCCCTGTGAGTTTCTCCAATACTTTATGTAGATTGATTGAGATTTTTACAGGGTCCACCCTATTATTTGAAATGAGCCAGCCTGTTGTTTTGGGATACTTACAGTGTCCTCCACAGTGAAGATTGATGCAAAGAGTTGATTTAACAGAATTGCTATCTCTTTGTTCCTTTAGTGAGACTAATGATGATATTAAGTTCAAATATACTTAATTTAAATGCCACAGCAGTCATTGCAATATGAACTTGTATCTCTAGATCAAAGATCAGCTGTTAGATCCCATTTGGATAACTTGGCCATTAATATTCCATGCCCCTAATAGTATAATGGGGCAGAATTCCACACATTTTGTAGCTTGGTACAAAACTTGCTGCTGGATCTACTTACTCCGGACCATGTCATTGTAGGCATTGTCTGCAATCGAGTAGATGTGAGGTGGAGCCTCAGACCGTCTCTTGCCCTTGTAGGCAGCAACCACAGGAGGACTGTACACTGGAAGCCATTTGTATGGATTCACAGTTACACAGAACAGCCCAGAGTAGGTCTGCCAAGAGGAAAAGGTAGAATTAGACAACATTCCAAATCCAGGTTACCTGTAAGATGTGGGCATCATGCAGGCTGAGTTATTTCTCAGGTCAGGGACTTACATTCCAGTTCTGACCAAATAGCCAATGTTGATCAGTGAAATCTGAGATACCAGGGAGAACTGGAACCTTGAAAAATTCATGGGCCGTTTACAGCTGAATTGACTCCCTCATAATGACCATGACTGGGACTGAAGCAATAAGGCAATGAGAGGTGTTCTCGACCTGATTTCCTGCTATGAGAGCTGATTCATGTGAGGAAACTTAAAAAAAAGGCAGTCAGACCTCCACACCTACTTGAAGAAGAAGCCAAAGTTAGACCTCAGCCTAGTTCCTCCTCTAAGATGTAACCACTACCCGCTACCCTGCACTGATGCACTGATTTTCTTTATTCAATCCCTGCCTTTCCAGGTGTAGATAAATCTTCCCCCTTAGAATTCTTCCAGTAATTTCCCTGCTCTCCACCAGAACTTAACATTGATGTGGTTAGTCCATGTTTCTCAAATAAGGTAGTCCTCTCACCCACCTCAGTCACTTAGTTTGATTAGTGACTCTTTCCAATACATTTGATGGTTAATTTCACCTCATAATTTTTATGGGCAGTGATAGCTGGCCGAGCCAAGGATGCTCTCATTCCAGGATTAAGTTTAAAAAAAGTCAGGTTTTTTTTTATTCAGATACTTTGTCACTTTCCTCTTTTATCTTGGAGTATTACCCTGTGTTCACCTGCTCACTGGAAGGTCAGAGATGGAGACGAGTCTTTGACCTTGGCTGTCATTACTGAGGGGCTTTTCATCTGTTTAGTACAATGTGGCTCTGAGAGCCAGCTGAGAAATTCTCATCATGAGATCGGTACTCATCATACAAATAGTGTGAATTATTGAATTGCTGCCATTCAGTATGTGGGCTTCCTTACATAGATCATCCAGCTACTGTAGCGTCGACGCAGATTGTGCAAGACAGAGGCCTCATTCAAGTTTGTTAGCATGGCCATGTCTTCAATCATGTCAAACTTTGGTGGGTTCATCTGCTGGATATCATCCTCTTTAACGGTCAATGTCTGAAAGAAGAGCCAGAGAAATACAAAGTTAAATGTTTATCAGAAAGACTGCAAATTAAGCTGGTTACACAATAAAACTTTCTCTCTTATTGAAGGCAGGAGCAAGCTGCAAGCATACCACAGGCCACAAGGGATTTGGAATGTACTTTCCATGTGACCTTTTAGAGGGGATTGGATATAAACATGAAAGAATATTTGCTAAGGCTAGGCAGAAGGAGGAGCAGGATGAATGGAACTAGTGAGATATTCTAGTGGAGAGCCAACATGGGCGTGATGCACTCAATGGCTTCCTCCTGTGTTGTAATATTCACTCATTGAATTTACATCTTGCTTTCACTTTCACATGATCCATATCTGATTCTTCCCTGTCTGTTTGTAATGCCCTGGTTAAGATTTCTACTGCTATGCTGTGAGGTAGTTTTTATTAGCAGTGTCCCATGCTGGAAAGTTGGTTTTGGCTTCTCCTAAGATAAGGACACATGTTGTCCAACTTAGGAATGTGAGTCTGACAATCAGGTTTGTGGGTTGTGAGAGTAGGTTCTAGGGCTGTGGGAAAGAGTTTTCTGAAGGAAAGTAGTCTGGTTTGTGGGGCTTTTGGCGGGAATGCCGTTGGAAGGCAAGTCCTCGTTGCGCGAAGCGCTTTGTGCAAGTGAATAGCTCCAAAGCGGAAGGGCCAATACTCCTGAGAGACAGCCTGTTGATTCGAGATGGATTTCGAGCGAAGTTCAGAATGTGGTGCGTGCTTTCGCACAGACCGTGGGTCCAGCGCATGAGTAAAGACAACTCCAGGCTGAGTCCAACGTTATGTGCACATTGGACTGGTTTAACTGTAATGGGCACGTTTATTTATTTTTTCTTTTCTCTTTCCTACTAACCATTTGATAAAGCCAAAATTTGTAAATATGCTTTCTTTATAACTTAATGCGGTGTACAATCTGTTATTCCTCGCTGAAAGACAAATGTGCATGGGCAGTATTTACACAGCGTTCGCTCAAATCGAGGTTTCTTTAATCAGAACATTACAGCGTTCCCGTTTCGTTGAACCCCATATCATGCCGACCCTAGACATATATTTGTGAAAGGTGGCCGTCTCACCAATGAGGAGCCCGCTAATGAGCCAAGTTTGCATACCAGCCCAGTAAGACGTTGCTGACACTTTTCTCTCCATCTCCCACCGCCTCCCCAGATCAGAAGTTCATTTCATTCTCCTCTGGCTTTGCTGTACCAATCTGATAATGAAACTTTGCACAACACTCATTCTGAAATATCTTACGTTTATCGTGACTGTGATTTCCCTTCACCCCTAGCAGACTGGGCTCTCAGCTCTGTGCCTTCCTAAACCTCAAACCATAAGTCATCAGATCGGCACTCTACCATTTTTCAGATCCATTAATTTCCCCAATAATTAATAATCAGGTGAGCTGTGGATCAGCTCATTAATCAGTAGGTTAGACAGTGCACTGTTCAAGGATTACATGGGAAATGTGAAGGCAAGCGGAATTAGATTAGATTGAATTGCTCTTTTATGAGTAAATTTAATTAAATAATGTATAAAATCTAAAATGAAATTTAATATTAAACCTGATTCAGAGTGTGCAGATGGTGATTGGAAGGAATTACTGATTGAGGTCCGTGTTGAAGGAATTCAGTGCTGAGAGGGTCTGTAAAAAGGCTCATTGATCAGTGCACATGTGAATGAGCTCATTGTGAGAGTGGGTCAATGATCCACGTGTGTGTGGAAGGATTCAGTAAGAAAGGATGTTGATAGGCCTACACAGTAGGATAATCCTGAGGCAATGGTACCAACCTGTGGCTATAGGAAAATCCGTCAATAGTAGGGTGGACACAGGATTGACAGATAATCCTTAAACAGGAAACTGGACAGTAAACCAGACCTGGGAGACTGGAATAATCCCTGGACAATAGAATCTATCAGGAATAGTAGGATAATCCCTAAATTTGAACAGTTTGAACGGGGCACGGCTGAGCAAGCATGTGAAGGTTGGCCTGTGAGAACAGCGGGAGAGTTTAAAAAGCGAGCAGATTAACGGAGTGGACATCATAGGAGCAGGCAGTGGAGTAGTGGGAGACAGGCTTTGGCTCGAGAGGCTGAGGACGAGCTTGCTCCCAGTGAGATAAGGCCGGGTAAGTTCCTTTAATTAATCTAATTAATTTAGAAGTAGGTAACGGAGGCAGCAGTTAGGGCAGTTGAGTGCTCCGTTTGCAGTATGTAGGAAGTCAGGGCGAGCACAATTGTCCCTGATGACTATACCTGTAAAAGGTGCATCCAGCTGCAGCTCCTGACAAACCATGTTAGGGAACTGGAGCTGGATGAACTTCAGATCATTCGTGAGGCAGAGGCAGAAATAGACAGGAGTTTCAGGGAGATAGTCACCCATAAGAGTCAGGAGACAGGTAACTGGGTGACTGTCAGAAGAGGGAAGGGGAATAGACAGAATGAGCAAAGCACCCCTGTGGCCGTTCCCATCAATAATAAGTATACCGTTTTGGACACCGTTGGTGGGGACGACCTACCAGGGACAAGTTGCAGTGGTTGCGTCTCTGGCACCGAGACTGGACCCTCAGCTCAGAAGGGAAGGATGAAAAGGAGGAGAGCTGTAGTGATAGGGGATTCGATAGTTAGGGAGACAGATAGAGGTTCTGTGGAAGAGATCGAGAATCTCGGATGGTCTGTTGCCTCCCTGGTGCCAGGGTCCGTGATATCTTGGATCGAGTTTTCAGTATTCTCAGGAGGGAGGGTGAGCAGCCAGATGTCATGGTCCATGTAGGGACCATTGATGTGGATAGGAAGAAGGAGGAGGTCCTGCAAAGAGAGTTTAGGGAGTTAGGTGCAAAGTTGAAGGACAGGACCTCCAGGGTTGCAATCTCAGGACTTCTACCCGTGCCACTTGCTAGTGAGGCTAGAAACAGGAAGATAATGCAGCTAAATACCTGGCTAAGGAGTTGGTGCAGGAGGGAGGGCTTCATGTTTCTGGACAATTGGGCCTTGTTCCAGGGAAGGTGGGACCTGTTCTGATGGGATGGGTTGCACCTGAACTGGAGGAAGACTAACATCATTGCGGGAAGGTTTGCTAGTGCTGCTCTGGGGGGGTTTAAATTAGGTTTGCAGTGGGAGGGGAACCAGAGTGTTAGAGCAGGCAGTGAGGTGGAGGAGGATAAATGTCATGCGAGAACTGCAAGTATAGTGCATGGAGTAAAGCCAGATCTAACATATAAAGAGGCTTTGAGGAAAGAGATGCAGAGTAAAGGGTGTAAAGGTAGTAAGGTAGAAGGGCTAAAGTGCGACTACTTCAATGCAAGAAGCAAAGGTGATGAACTGACAGCTTGGATACATACATGGAATTATGAGGTAGTGGCCATTACAGAGACTTGGCTGGCACCAGGGCAGGAATAGATTCTCAATATTCCTGGATTTCAGTGCTTTAAAAGGGATGGGGGGGGGGAAGGGAAGGAGGGGTAGCATTACTGGTCAGGGATACTATTACAGCTACAGAAAGGGTGAGTAATGTAGCAGGGTCTTCTTTTGAGTCAGTATGGGTCGAAGTCAGGAACAGGAAGGAGGCAGTTACTCTATTGGGAGTATTCTATAGGCCCCCTGGTAGCAGCAGAGATACCGAGGAGCAGATTGGGAGGCAGATTTTGGAAAGGTGCAAAAATAACAGGGTTGTTATCATGGGTGACTTTAACTTCCCTAATATTCATTGCCACCTGCAGGGAAATGTACTATGGATATGTGGTCGATGTTCAGAGATCTCTTGCAGGATGTTAGGGATAAACTTGTCCCAATGAGGAAGATAAAGAATGGTAGGGTGAAGGAACCATGGGTGACAAGTGAGGTGAAAAATCTAGTCAGGTGGAAGAAGGCAGCATATATGTGGTTTAAGAAGCAAGGATCAGATGTGTCTATTGAGGAATATAGGGAAGCAAGAAAGGAGCTTAAGAAGGGGCTGAGAAGAGCAAGAAGGGAGCATGAGAAGGCCTTGGCAAGTAGGGTAAAGGAAAACCCCAAGGCATTCTTCAATTATGTGAAGAAAAAAAGGATGACAGGAGTGAAGGTAGGACCGATTAGAGATAAAGGTGGGAAGATGTGCCTGGAGGCTGTGAAAGTGAGCGAGGTCCTCAATGAATACTTCTCTTCGGTATTCATCAATGAGAGGGAACTTGATGATGGTGAGGACAATATGAGCGAGGTTAATGTTCTGGAGCATGTTGATATTAAGGGAGAGGAGGTATTGGAGTTGCTAAAATACATTAGGATGGGTAAGTCCCTGGGGCCTGATGGAATATTCCCCAGGCTGCTCCGCGAGGCGAGGGGAGAGATTGCTGAGCCTCTGGCTAGGAACTTTATGTCCCCATTTTCCACAGGAATGGTACTGGAGGATTGGAGGGAGGTGAATGTTGTCCCCTTATTCAAAAAAGGTAGTAGGGATAGTCCGGGTCATTATAGACCAGTGAGCCTTACGTCTGTGGTGGGAAAGCTGATGAAAAGATTCTTAGAGATAGGATCTATGGGCATTTAGAGAATCACGGTCTGATCAGGGACAGTCAGCATGGCTTTGTGAAGGGCAGATCGTTTCTAACAAGCCTGATAGAGTTCTTTGAGGAGGTGACCAGGCATATAGATGAGGGTAGTGTAGTAGATGTGATCTACATGGATTTTAGTAAGGCACTTGACAAGGTTCCACATGGTAGGCTTATTCAGAAAGTCAGAAGGCATGGGATCCAGGGAAGTTTGGCTAGGTGGATTCAGAACTGGCTTGCCTGCAGAAAGCAGAGGGTCGTGGTGGAGGGAGTACATTCAGATTGGAGGGTTGTGACTAGTGGTGTCCCACAAGGATCGGTTCTGGGACCTCTACTTTTCATGGTTTTTATTAATGACCTGGATGTGGGGATAGAAGGGTGGGTTGGCAAGTTTGCAGATGACACAAAGGTTGGTGGTGTTGTGGATAGTTTAGAGGATTATCGAGGATTGCAGAGAGACATTGATAGGATGCAGAAGTGGGCTGAGAAGTGGCAGATGGAGTTCAATCTGGAGAAGTGTGAGGTGGTACACTTTGGAAGGACAAACTTCAAGGCAGAGGACAAAGTAAATGGCAGGATACTTGGTAGTGTGGAGGAGCAGAGTAGAACAAGTAGAGCGTAATTGTTAGACATGATCTGCCCTTCACAAGGCCATGCTAACTGTGCCTGATCAGACCATGATTCTCTGAATGCCCATGGATCCTATCTCTAAGAATCTTTTCCAACAGCTTTAAGGTGGAGGATTATATGGGAGGCAGGGTTTGAGGGTCAGCACAACATTATGGGCCAGAGGGCTGTGCTGTGCTGTACTGTTCTATGTTCTATGTTCTAAATGGTTTGTCATTTGTCCCCTGTTGTATATTTAATATTTCAGTAATATTTGAGTAATATTATAAATGTATTGTTTAATTAATGATTCTCTGCTGTTTAAATAATTCATTGCGGGTTATATTTAAAAGTATGTAAATGGCATGCAGTGTTACACTGCCTGATAATATGCGTGCATCTTGCTAAAAATTAAAACGAACGTACACGAGTTACTCCCAGCTCTACTTTCCTTTCAATTATTCTTGTGTTTTGAAGTTACGAAATATAAGAGCCCCCTGCAAGGAGTACATTTTACTAAGCAATTTTTCACTTACTTTGCCACCCTTGACTTCCACAGTGACTTTAGGACCATTTCTTTCAAGAATCTCAGCCTCCAAATAAGCCTCCTTCTCATCAGGAACCCAGCACCTTTTCTTGCCTAAAGACCAAAGGTGAAAAGTTGAATTTGTATGGTATCTTATGTCCTGAAAACTATTAAATTTCTGCCTAAAGTGTGTCAAGGACCGGAGGAGCCTGACTGTGGGTGACAATAAATTCTTAACCAGACAGGTTGATAACCTGTTACAAAACATACAAAATCATTGACTTAGGTTGAGTGGTCAGAGGCGAGGACAATGCTGGAACCTTTGGAGTTCACAGGTTTGGTGTCAATCAGACTATTTTGCCCATTTCTGGGCAACATACTCTGGAAAGGATGTCAAGATCTTGGTGAGTGTGCAAGGAAAATTTACTCAAATTATTTCTGAGTTACTACTATCAGGAAAGCACTGTCTGAAGAAGCTTGTGGAAACAAATTTAGGAAGGAACTTTCAAAAGAGAACTGGGCAAGTACTAAATGGGAAATCAATGGTGGGGGTGAGAACAAGCCAATGGAATTTATTGGGAGGCCCTTTCCCACTGAGCATAGTGACAATAGATGTGCTTGTGTGCACATTTTTAATGATTCTGAGAGGACAGGCACAGGAACGGAGCAGAAACTCTCTTTACATTGACAAGTGAAGCCCCTGAGCATTGTAGCCCTGCTTTGGCAGCTGGACGAAACATGAACGGCCTCTCATGTTTTGCCAGACTGCTGGCGACTGGCCATGGGAGGATTTGCAGCTACCTCCAAACAATAAGACATGGTGATGGTGCTGAAAGTGTAAACTCACCCAACACCAAACCAGTTCACTTTGCCAGGACTTACACCTGGATCCTTCTCCTCTGTTCTCTGCCCAGAGGATGACTCACATTATACACATCGCAGCACTGTGTGAAGAATTGAAGACATTCCTTAGGTAACACGAATGTAGTTGGCAGCTTACCGTCAAAGGCGATGGTTTGAAGAACCATTAATTCCTTTTCACTTTTCCTTAGGAAAGATGCAGCCTCACCAAATTCTGACATATCCTGCATGGCTGCGTTTGTATGTTAATCAGGCAGCTCAAGAAACAGCCGGGTACAGACACACAGTGATCAGAACTGTGGATGGAGAAGCACAAATCAATGAGAGCAGTGATGCTTGTGTGCTAATTGGCTGGTCTGGATCTCTAAAGGCCAGTCAGGTAGCTTCAGATTTCACATCTCTGTATCTCTAATTTCCATTTCGTGTTGATTATTCCCACATTCACTCAGCGTGAATAGAGTTCTTATCTGCTCACCCTTCTCATTCTGCAATCTGTCTTTGCATCCACCAAGCAAGTTTAGAAACAATTATATCCAGTACAATCTAATAATGATTAGACAGTCCTCTCGGGCTTATCATCAATACAGACACAATACAATATGACCATGGCTATCTTTAAGTTCTGACATTGAGGTCAGTAGGTGGGTATGAAACGCTCTGGGAATCTTGTCTGCCACTCTCACCATGGAGAGATGGTCATTTGCTCCAGCACACTGGAGGGAATTCCTGCCCAAGGACAAATGCTGCTTGAATAAACAGGGTGAAAAATCCTTGGCCAGGACTTGTCTCCTGGATGTAGTCCAAGGAATAGCAGGGATCTGGTCACAGGATCTCCAAGATCTCATTTCAGTCCGCTCTCCAAGATCTTAACCAGTTGCTGCAACTGAAAGGGCATTGTTTTGAGGCAGATTTCAAGGACTTCTCAAGATCAGCACAGATAAACTGTCAAATAGGCTCACCGCACAATGAAATATTTAATTATTCTGCAAAAAAAAACAAGCTAGACCTCAGGAGAGTGAGAGGTCAATTCTCCACTCTATGAGCTTCTAGAGAATCTCAATGTTTAATATCACCTTGAAGTCCAATGCAATACAATAAATCAAATGGATATCTCTTGAAGATTTTTCAATGGTTAAACCTCAAAAAAAAAACAAGAGGGCAAGTTTTTCCAAGTAGTGTAATCCTGGTCTTGATTAGTAGAAAATTAAATAAAACAGCAATAAGCATTATTATACTCTTCTCATAACCAAAATGTGAGTATATATATATACACACACACACAATATTGGAAAACCATGAGTGCTGTTACTAAACACCTCAACAACTGCGTTGTAAACATTTTCATCTTTATCTTTATCCCCATTGGTCTCCAGTCCTTGAACTTCCCTCACGTATCCTTCCTCTTTACTTCCATTATGTGTATGTCCAGTCTCTTTACCCTAATATGCAAGTTGTGCGGAACTCCTGCCCACAATCATCCTTGCTCTGGTCAAAAGCCTTGGTTTCTTTTATCACTATTCATTGATCAGCTGTGTACACTCCCCGTACTTTGACAAATGAATAACATTGAAAAACCTTTAAGAAATTTTGAAAGGAAAACTACATAAGCAGAAAACAACTTTGCTGAAAAAGCTTGCATAAAACTCCCTTAAAAACAAAATAAAACAAAACACATTTTTTGAGTTTTAAGTTATTCAATATTACAGTTTATAATAGGATGGTTGCATTTTTAAACTGCAGTTCTTGGGTTAGTGGGCATAAAAAATAGAACATAGAACATAGAATAGTACAGCACAGTACAGGCCCTTCAGCCCACAATGTTGTGCTGACCCTCAAACCCTGCCTCCCATATAACCCCCCACCTTAAATTCCTCCATATACCTGTCCAGTACTCTCTTAAATTTCACTTGTGTATCTGCCTCCACCACTGACTCAGGCAGTGCATTCCACGCACCAACCACTCTCTGAGTAAAAAAACCTTCCTCTAATATCCCCCTTGAACTTCCCACCCCTTACCTTAAAGCCATGTCCTCTTGTATTGAGCAGTGGTGCCCTGGGGAAGAGGCACTGGCTATCCTCTCTATCTATTCCTCTTATTATCTTGTACACCTCTATCATGTCTCCTCTCATCCTCCTTCTCTCCACTAATTCCAGTCAAGTCCAAACTCCAATAACACTTTCACAGCACATATTAGGCTCAAAATATAATGCATTGACGTAACATAAATCACTGAGATTCTCCAGCAGAGGCAGCCACAACCTGACTGTGAAAGGAAATGACTTTGCCTTGTCACTGACTACTACTGTTGCGAACTCTCAACGCAAAGCTCTGCAGTTTGTCACTTTCTACACTCACAGGAATCACAGAAACTGTTCAGCTTCCAGCTTTACAATACTTCAATAAGATTCTGGGTCACCATGTACATGAGCCATGCAAACCACCTGCCCTCTCCTGCCAATCTGTGCACTGATCAAAAGCAATGTCTTTAACCACACTCAATCATCTCTGCAAATACTCTTTTTATCAAAATATGCAAATAAAAATAAGACATCCTTTTCATGATTTGCAGTATTTTCAAATCCATTTGTCCATGCATTCTTGCTCTGTACAGACAGTTAGATTGTTACTGAATGCTGTGAGGAAACATGCCATACTAACCTCCACTAAGCAGCACTGATTGAGGTGAAGAGAATTTCAGCCTCTTTTATTCTCCTCTCAAGGTCAGTTTGACAGCAGAATGTGAGAAATCCCTTGTGTCCCTGGCCCACAAGCCCATTGGATCCGACAGTGTCCCAGCCTTACAGAAAAGGCAATGCCCCTCAACCATCCCCACAGGTTCTATTTTTATTGTCGAATGCCAGCCATCTGAACAAAGATGGATCATCCATTATTTTCACAACAGTTTGTTTGCTCCCTTCAATCTACCAAACTGAAAACTCACACATTATTCATGGCAGTAAGCTTAGTTTTACATTGAATTTATTCTATTTAGCTGTCACCACAATGAATTCCTGCTTTTATATTTTGAGACAATGCATGTGTTCTTATAATTGTCATCATCCTGGGGATGATATTCTGGCCTGTGTGGACTGAGTAGCAGAGTGTTCCAGGAATGTTGGGGTGATTTGAATATTCTTAGAGATCCATATTTCACTAAGCAGAATCCCTCAGAGAGTTCGCTACCAAAGATAGCTTCATTTAAACAGGGTATTATATTTAGTGAGCATAGATTAATTTTCTGTCTGTTTAAAGTGGGGTTGCACTTCACCTACTTTTCATGTGTGGAGCAGACATTGAATAAGACAAGGGAATGTTAAGGCTCCACGGTGCACCATTTTCTCTTCACTTCCCAGGCCGGAATCAGCAAAGTCTCATGCATTCCATTTGTTATTTCTACATTATGTCAGCATATCAGCATCACTGGCGAGGGCAGCACATATTGCCCAAGAGGTGTTGGAGGCAAGCCACCTTATAGAATCATAGCAAATCATCCAGTGAAGGTGCCTGCAAAGTTACAGAGTTTAGACCCAACAATAATGATGGAATCCCAGTGGAATCCCTTTCCAAGTGAAATGTTTAGTGGGATCTGCAGGAGATTGTGTTCCATGCTCCTGCTACTCTTGACCTAGGATACGGAGGCTTCAGAATAAACCTTGTTAAGTTGCCAGGATGCTGTTCTGCAGAAGTGGCAAGGCAAGAGAATTTGAGGGAATTGGATAAGGCTCCAGCAAAGCAGTTACTTTGACCTGGACAATGTCGATCTTCTTGAGGATTCTCTCTCCATGCCTGCTGAGCGTTTCCAGCACTTCTAATTCCATGAACTATGTGCATCTTCATTTCTTAAGAAATATTTACAACTAATTGAAAGCTTTCACCCTGTTGCCCACTTACTTCTATGGCTTCTTGATGTCATGCTGCTGATGTCAAGCACTGTCACTCTCACCTGATTTTTGAAATCCAATTCTTTGTACCAAAGTTGTGATGAACTGTGGAATCTAAACAGAGAATTGGAAAGCTGGTTGTTGGACAGTAGCAACAGGAGCAAGATTTTCAAGTCTCACAAACGATTCTGCTATTTAGTGATGATTCTGTATCATAACTCTATCCACCAAAATTACCTTCATTTTCTTTGTGATCATGCCGAGCAAAACTCCATCAATTTAATATTTTGTTATGGTGAGGGGTTTGTTTTACATATCTCCCACCCAATTGTGTACAGGAGTAACTCCCATAGTGATATAAATCTAGCCCATAAATACTTTACAACATCTTAAAAATCTGATCATCTCTCCAAGAGCTATAAACCTCATACATCACGCAAACACCAGGAAATCTGCAGATGCTGGGATTTCAAGCAACACACACAAAAAATGCTGGTGAATGCAGCAGGCCAGGTCCTGATGAAGGGTCTCGGCCCGAAATATCGACTGTACCTCTTCCTATAGATGCTGCCTGGCCTGCTGCGTTCACCAGCATTTTTTTGTGTGTGTAACCTGATACATCAGTTTACTTCATGATCAGACAATCACGCCAGGGCAACGTGTGTAGAAACAGGGGCAGGACAAAGGCACCCTTAGGGCCTTCTCGCACCTCTGTTGTTGTTGAGTGCTGTTGAGTCATCGTTGTCACGGCGCTGCTATGTTAGTGTAGCTGTCCACAGGGGTTTTGTGGCAAGATATAGAAGTAGATTGCCAGGCCTTTCTTCCGCACAGATACTGTTGCTGCCCGGGTTGGGACCTGGCGGGTTTGAACTCAGGACCAGGACCATCTGCTTCAATGTTCAGCGCTGATGGCGCTGTACCACTTTACACCTTTACCGGGGTAAATTGTTTCTTAAACTCTTGATTTGCTTCACCAATAACTGATTTGTCCAGTTTGCAAAATTTTACCATCCATCAAAGTTATGTTCCACTAAAATCTGATACTTTAGCAAATGTTTTAGGCACCTCCTTTCAAACCTAACTAGATTTTGATATCTGGTCCTCTTCTTGTTAGATAATTGACTTAGTTTGGCCCAAGGTCATTAGTGAGCCTGAGCTGTGTCAGTAGAGGCAAGGACTGCAAGCAAACTCGGAAGCATTGTGTCCAATTCTGGCCAACAGATTTTAAGAAGCGTGTGAGGGGAGCAGAATAATGTTTCCATAACTGATCAATCACAGGGATGAGGAAGTTGGACTTGAAAATTAGGGATTGGCTTTTTTGGAGGAGAGAAGATTTGATAGAGGTACACAAGGTCTGGACAGGTATAGTGAGGGCAATTAGAGGAAAACTGTTCCCAGTACTAAAGGATTCAAAATCAGAAGCCACATACTTAAAGAGATTAGAAAATCTTGATGATGAGCATACAAGGTGTATGTTTTGTTTGGTACTCACTGTCTTTCTATCTGCCATGGCAGTATTTGATAGGCCTGTATAGTGTTAAATTATTTTGAATGCAATCTGTGTTGGAAGTGTGTGGTAGGACAGTATAGAGGGAGCTGCATTCTGTATAAAACCCATTATTTTGGTATTTCTATTGACTGTTGCAAATTGCCCCTGTGTAATGAGGAAAAGAATCTGGGGGAGTTGAGGGAAATGGAGGAAAATAAACTGGGATTAGTGTAAGATTGGTGTAAGTGGGCGCTGTATGGTTGGTGTGGACTGATAGTTGAGCGGCCTGTTTCCATGCTGACATTTTCACCAAAGCTACTGTATGTAGTATGAGCTTTCCCTGCTCAGTGACAGCAACAATTTACTGTTTAGAAGTGCAGTGGAAGCATTTTCAACTGTTACTTTCAAAGAGTGAAGAATAATGAATGTAAGGCGTTTTCTGAGCTGTGCAGATAAAACTAGGAAAAACAGAGTTACTGTGCAGCACTACACAGACCCAGCTGGTCTGGATTGTCTCTTTCTGTGCTCTAACAACTTTGTGCTTCTATTCTATAACATTGATCCCACTGGATATTGGAGGTCTTTCTCAATGACATCAGAGGACAAATTGCAGACAAGCAATATATTTTCTGTTTGATATTTTTGTGGATCTGATGTGAGTTAATCTCAGCTCTGGCAGAACAAACAATGACCTTTGATTGAACAAAAGAGACAAATGTCCTTGCAGGAATCTTGTGTGCTTATAAATAGCTGAGTGAAGCAGCTGTACAAGCTGCTGTTGGCCTCACTGCAGGTTATGTCCAAAGCTTGTTTCAGTGACCCTGCTAAGGCACTTTAGTTCATAGCCTGCAGTAAGAATCCAGCTCTGGCCACATGAAGCCCAGCAATGCCCAGCAAAGACTAGTCTCTAAGTATTTATCAATCTCCTTTCACATCTGAGATAATATTCTGTGAACAGAAACCAAGAAACCAATCATTCCTTATTCAGCAATTCACCAACCTTTAATTTCCATGAGACCATAAGATGTAGGTGCAGAATCTGCATCGAGTCTGCTCCACCATTTCATCATGGCTGATCCATTTTCCCTCAACCCCAATCTTCTGCCTTCTCCCTGTATCCCTTCATGCCCTGACCAATCAAGAATCTATCAACTTCTGCCTTAAATATACATACTGCCTGTGGCAATGAATTCCACAGATTCACCACTCTTTGGCTAAAGAAATTCCTCCTCATCTCCATTCTAAAATGACACCCCTCTATTCTGAGGCTGTGACCTCTGATCTTAGACTCTCCCACTGCAGGAAACAACCTCTCCACATCCACTCCATCAAGGCTTTTCACCATTCAATGATGTCACCCTTCATTCTTCTGAATTCCAGTGAATACAGGCCCTGAGCCATCAGTGAATACAGGCCCTGAGCCATCAAAAGCTCTTCATATGACAAGCCATTCAATCCTGGAATCATTTTTGTGAACCTCCTTTGAACCCTCTCCGGTTTCGTCACATCCTTTCTAAGATTAGGGGTCCAAAACTGCTCACAGTACTGCAAGTGAGACCTCACCAGTGCTTTATAAAGCCTCAACATTACATCTTTGCTTTTATATTCTAATACTCTTGAAATTAATGCTAACATTGCATTTGCCTTCCTCACCACAGACTCAACCTGCAAATTAACATATAGGAAATCTTGCTCAAGGACTCCCAAATCCTTTTGCATCTCAGTGTTTTTATATTTTCTCTCCATTTAGAAAACAGTCGACCTTCCGTTTCTTCTACCAAAGTGCATGACCAAACACTTCCCGACATTGTATTCTATCTGTCACTTCTTTGTTCATTCTCTTAATCTGTTCTTCTGTGGCCTCTCTACTTCCTCAAACCTGCTTGCCCCTCCACCTATTTTTCTATCATCAGCAACCTTTGCAAGAAAGCCTTCAATTCCATCATCCAAATCATTGACATATAACGTAAAAATAATCGGTCCCAACACAGAATACCACTAGTCACCAGTAGCCAACCAGAAAAGGGTCTCTTTGTTCCCATTGTTTGTCTCCTGCCAATTAGCCACTGCTTTATCCATGCTAGAATTGTTCCTGTAATACCATGAGCTTGTAGCTTGTTAAGCAGCCTCATGTGTGGCACCTTGTCAAAGGCCTTCTGAAAATCCCAGTACACAACATCAAACTATTCTCCTTTGTCTATCCTGCTTGTTATTTCTTCAAAGAAATCCAATAGATTTGTCAGGCTAGATTTTCCCTTGAGGATATCATGCTGACTACGGCCTACTTATCATGTGCCTCCAAGTACCCCGAAACCACATCAACCCCAACATCTTCCCAACCACTGAGTTCAGAATAACTGGGTTGGCCTACAATTTCCTTTCTTCTGCCTCTCTCCCTTCTTGAAGAATGGAGTAACATTTGCAATTTTTTAGTCTTCCTGAACAATACTAGAATCTAGTGATTCTTGAAAGATCATTAATAATGCCTCCACAATCTCTTCGACCACCTTTTTCAGAACCCTGGGGTGTACACCCCGGTCCAAAAAAAAAATCAGGCAACCCTAGTTAGAAGTACACAGAAACATGGAAAATAAGAGCATAGAAAGCCAATCAGTCCTTTCAGTTTGCTCTAAATTCAATTCAATCATAGCTGATTATGTCTCAATACCAAATTGTCACTTTCTTCCAGTGTTTCAGCTGTGGATTAAACCACTGTTTCATATCCCAAACACCCGAATCGCGCCTTCACTACAATCTGCCACCTTCAGCTACTTCATCAATGACTCTCTTTACAGTGAAGATCAGATCTGGGCTTGTTCAATGATGATTTGCAATCCCATTGAAAATGAGGTGGCCCATGCCTGCATGCAAAAAGACCTCAACAACATTCAGCAACGGCCTTAAAAGTGGCAAAAAACATTCATGCAACAGAAGTACAGATAGTAGCCATCAACAAGAGAGCAACTAAAAAGCTGCCTTTCAGATTGGCATTATCTTTGCCAAATTCCTTGCCATCGTGGTCTTGAAACCCCATCTAGTCGATCACTAATGACTCATTGATGCTGATTAGCTCAAATCCTGACACAACCCAAAGACTCAGACACGAGCAAATCTGGAGATGCTGGAAATTCAAGCAACACACACAAAAAGTGCTGGTGAACGCAGCAGGCCAGGCAGCATCTATAGGAAGGGGTACAGTCGATGTTTTGGCCGGGACCCTTCGTCAGGACTAACTGAAAGAAGAGATAGCAAGAGATTTGAAAGTGAGAGGGGGAGGGCGAGATCTGAAATGATAGGAGAAGACAGGAGGGGAGGGGTCGATCTAAGAGCTGGAAAGTTGATTGGCAAAAGGGATACCAGACTGGAGCAGGGAGAGGATCACAGGATGGGAAGCAGGCAAAGAGTTATAGTGAGAGGGACAGAGGGAGAAAAAAGAGAGAGAAAAAAAAGGGGAAAAAATAAAAAATATATTTTAAAAAAATTAAATAAACAAATAAAGGATGGGGTGTGAAGGGGTGTGAAGGGGAGGAGGGGCATTAGCGGAAGTTTGAGAAGTCAATGTTTATGCCATCAGGTTGGAGGCTACCCAGACGGAATATGAGGTGTTGTTCCTCCAACCTGACTGTGGCTTCATCTTTACAGTAGTGGAGGCCGTGGATAGACATGTCAGAATGGGAATGGGATGTGGAATTAAAATGTATGGCCACTGGGAGATCCTGCTTTCTCTGGCGGACAGAACGTAGGTGTTCAGTGAAACGGTCTCCAAGCCTGCGTTGGGTCTCGTCAATATACAGAAGGCCGCACCAGGAGCACCGGACACAGTATATCATCCCAGCCGACTCACAGGTGAAGTGTTGCCTCACCTGGAAGGACTGTCTGGGACCCTGAATGGTGGTGAGGGAGGAAGTGTAAGGGCGTGTGTAGCACTTGTTCCGCTTACAAGGATAAGTGTCGGGAGGGAGATCGGTGGGAAGGGATAGGGGGGGATGAATGGACAAGGGAGTTGAATAGGGAGCAATCCCTGCAGAAAGCAGAAAGGGGGGGAGGGAAAGATGTGCTTGGTGGTGGGATCCCGTTGGAGATGGTGGAAGTTATGGACAATTATATGTTGGACACGGAAGCTGGTGGTATGGTAGGTTAGGACAAAGGGAATGCTATTCCTAGTGGGGTGGCGGGAGGATGAGATGAGAGCAGATGTGTGTGAAATGGGAGAGATGCATTTGAGAGCAGAGTTAATGGTGGAGGAAGGGAAGCCTCTTTCTTTAATAAAGGAGGACATCTCCTTCATCCTGGAATGAAAAGCCTCATCCTGAGAGCAGATGCGGCGGAGACGGAGGAATTGAGAGAAGGGGATGGCATTTTTGCAAGAGACAGGGTGGGAAGAGGAAAAGTCCAGGTAGCTGTGAGAGTCCGTAGGCTTATAGTAGACATCAGTAGTTAAGCTGTCTCCAGAGATAGAGACAGAAAGATCAAGAGAGGGGAGGGAGGTGTCGGAAATGGACCAGGTAAACTTGAGGGCACGGTGAAAGTTGGAGGCAAAGTTAATGAAGTCAACAAGCTCATCATGCGTGCAGGAAGCAGTTCCAAGGCAGTCATCGATGTAGCAAAGGAAAAGAGGGGGACAGATACCAATATAGGCTTGGAACATGGATTGTTCCACAAAGCCAACGAAAAGGTAGGCATAGCTGGGATCCATATGGGTGCCCATGGCTACACCTTTAGTTTGGAGGAAGTGGGAGGAGCCAAAGGAGAAATTGTTAAGAGTTAGGACTAATTCCGCTAGACGGAGGAGAGTGGTGGTAGAGGGGAACTGGTAAGGTCTGGAAACCAAAAAGAAGTGGAGAGCTTTTAGACCTTCCTGGTGGGGGATGGAGGTATATAGAGACTGAACATCCATGGTGAAAATAAAGTGGTGGGGGCCAGGGAACTTAAAATCATTGAAAAGATTCAGAGCGTGAGAAGTGTCATGAACATAGGTGGGAAGAGGTTGAACAAGGGGGGATAAAACAGTGTCGAGGTATGCAGAAATGAGTTCGGTGGGGCAGGAGCAAGCTGAGACAATGGGTCTACTTGGACAGACAGCTTTGTGGATCTTGGGTAGAAGGTAGAAATGGGAAGCGTGAGGTGTGGGAACTATAAGGTTGGTAGCAGTGGATGGGAGATCCCCTGAGCTGATAAAGTTGGTGATGGTGTGGGAGACAATGGCCTGATGCTCCTTAGAGGGGTCATAATCGAGGGGTAAATAAGAGGAGGTATCCGCGAGTTGTTGCTCTGCCTCAGCAAGTTAGAGGTCAGTACGCTAGACTACAACAGCACCCCCCTTATCGGCGGGTTTTATAGTAAGGTTAGGATTAGTACGGAGGGAGTGGAGACCAGAGAATTCGGAAGGAGTGGGGTTGGAACTGGAACAAGGTGTGGTGAAGTCGAGACGGTTGATGTCCTGTCGGCAGTTAACAATAAAGAGATCCAGAGCAGGCAGAAGACCAGAGCGGGGTGCCCATGGAGAGGAGGAGGGTTGAAGACAGGAGAAGGGGTCATCGGTGGGGGTGGGAGAGTCCTTGCCGAAGAAGTGGGCTTGAAGATGGAGCCGGCGGAAGAAGAGTTCAGCATCATGGCGAAGATGAGAGCTGGGATCAGAGGGGAGAGGGGAGAGGCTGGGGTTGTCAGTGGAGAGGGGAGGGTTGGGGTGAGAGGAAGATGGAGCCTCTGACGGCCCAGGAACTGATGATGGAATGTGAGGGAGATGGGGTTGCAGAGTGGTGGTGGGGGAAGGGGAGACGAGAGTCACAATAGGAGCACGTAAAGACTTCCCATCTTCTGTAAGGCACAAGGCAGCATTATGGCAGAGCCTTCTACACTTGCTCCAACACTTAGAAAGCTTGACACCTTTTAAGGGTACAGCAGCCAGCTCAGTTCCATTCCACCACCACTAGCACACACTAGGTAAAGTATTACAGGCTATAAAATATGCAGCACCTTCCAAACCTTTGACTTCTACCAGCAGGAAAAGCTAGGCCAAATTGCCGAGTATCCTGACTTACAAATGTTCCTGCATCGTTACGGGTTTTGAATTCTGGAACTCCCTCCCTACCAGCATTCTGGGAGTAACTGCGCCAATAAGAATGTAGTGTTTTCAAAAATAGCTCAGTGCTACTCTAAAGGTAAGAAGACCATGAGACATAGGAACCATTTGGCCCATTGAGTTTACTCCACCATTTCATCATAGATGATTCATTCTCCCTCTTAATCCCAGTCCCACAGAGGCCCAGAGCCATCAGACGCTCCTCATATGGCAAGCCTTTCAATTCCAGAATTATTCTCGTGAACATCCTCTGAATTCTCTTCAATGCCAGCATATCTTTTCATAGATAAAGGGCCCCAAGCTGCTCACAATACTCCAAGTGCAGTATGGCCAATGCCTTATAAAGCCTCAGCATTTCATCTTTGCTCTTATATACTAGTCCTCTTGAAATGAATGCCAAATTTCCATTTTCTTCTTACCACCGCCTCAACCTGCAAGTTAACCTTTAGGGAATCCTGCACAAGGACTCCCAAGTCCCTGTGCACCTCTGGTTTTTAAATTTCTTCCCATTGAGAAAGTAGTACATTTCCTTACATTATATTCCATATGCCATTTCTTTGTCCAAGTCTTTCTGTCTAATCTGTCTAAGTCTTTCTGCGGACATCCTGATTCTTCAACACTACCTGTCCCTCCACCTATCTTCATATCATCCATAAACTTGGCCACAAAGCCATCAATTCCATCATCCAAATCGTTGGTAGAAAGAACAGTCCCAATACCAACCCTGTGGAATACTTCTAGTCACCAGTAACCAATAGTCCCCCTTTTTTCCCACTCCTTGCCAATCTTCTATCCATGCTAGTATCTTTCCTGTAATACCATTTGCTCTTAACTTGTTAAGCAACCTCATGTGCAGTACCTTGTAAAAGGCTTTCTGAAAATCCAAGTATACAATATCTACTGACTCTCCTTTATCTATCCTGCCTGTTATTTCCTCAAAGAATTCCAACAAATTTGTTAGGCAAGATTTCTCCTAAAGGAAACCATGCTGACTTTGGCTTATTTTATCGTAAGATCATAAGACCATAAGATATAGGAGCAGAATTAGGCCATTCGGCCCATCAACTCTGCTCCGCCATTTCATCATGGCTGATCCAATTTTCTTCTCAGCTACAATCTCCTGCCTTCTCCCTATATCCCTTCATGCCCTGACCGATCAAGAATGTATCAACTTCTTCCTTAAATATACAAAATACAATTATACATATACATCCTATGCCTCCAAGTAGCCCAAAACCTAAATAATGGACTCCAACCACTGAAAAAAGACTAACTGACCTATAATTTCCTTTCTTCTGCTCCCCTCCCTTCTTAAAGAGTGGAGCGACATTTGCAATTTCTTAGTTCTCCAGAATCATTCCAGAATCTAATGATTCTTGAAAAGCCATTGTTGATGCATCCACAATCTCTTTAGCTACCTCTTTCAGAACCCTTGAGTGTAGATCATCTGGTCCTGGTGACTTAGCTACCTTCAGTCTCTTCAAATTCTCAAGCACTTCTTACTAATAGCAACTACACTCACTTCTGCCCACTGACACTCTCGAATTTCTGACATACTGCTGGTGTCTTCTTCAGTGAAGATTGACACAAAATCCTTATTAACTTTGTCCGCCATTTCTTTGTCCCTCATTTCTATCTCTCCAGCATCATTTTCCAGTGGTCCAATATCCACTTTCACCTCTCTTTTACTCTTTATATATCTGATAAAATATTTGTATCCACTTTTATATTATTGGCTGGTTTACCTTCATATTTCATCTTTTCCCTTCTTATTGCTTTTTAGTTGCCTTCTGTTGGTTTTTAAAAGCTTCCCAATCCTCCAACTTCTCACTAATTTTTGCTCTATTACAATGACCTCTCTTTTCCTTTTATGCCGTCTTTAACTTCCCTTGTCAGCTACAGTTGCCTCATTCTCCCTTTAGAATGATTTTCTTGGATGAAGAAACCCTGCGCTTTCTGAATTGCCCCAGAAACTCCAGCCATTGCTGTTCTGCTGTCATTCCTGCTAGTATCTGCTATCAATCAACTTTAGCCAGTTCTCTCTCACGCCTCTGTAATTCCTTTTACTCCACTGTAATACTGATATATCTAACTTTATCTTCTCCCTCTTAAACTGCAGGGTGAATTCTACCAAATTATGATCACTGCTTCCCAAGGTCTCCTTTATCTTAAGCCTCCTCATGAAATCTGATTCATTACACAACACCCAGTCCCGAATTACCTTTCCCCTCAGAGGCTCAATCATGTTAATCTAAAAAGCCATCTCTCAGGCATTTTACAAATTCCTTCTCTTGGGATCCAGTACCAACACGATTTTCCCAATCTACTTACATTTTGAAATCCCCCTATAACTATCGTAACATTGCCCTTATTATATGTGTTTTCTATTTCCCATTGAAATTTATATCCCAATCCTGACTACTATTAGGAGGCCTGTATATAACTGCTATCAGGGTCTTTTTACCTTAACTCTACCCACAAGGATTCTACATCTTCCAATTCTATGTCACCTCTTTCTAAGGATTTCATTTTACCAACTGAGACATGCCACGCCCTCTGCCAACCTGCCTGTTCTTTCAATACAACGTACATCCTTGGATGGTCCTGAGTACATCCAGCTTCAGTCAGGAGCTGAAGTTGGGTGCACTTCCTGCAGACATTCATCATCATCATCCATTGGGTCCCCTGTAGTTCCACCGTTTACAGGAGGAAAGCTGCCTTAACTACCATCCTGCCTATACCTTTGGCTCTAACTTCTTAAACTTCAGTTCTGCAATCAACTCAATGACTCAGCTCCCGGAGCCTTTGTCTGTTCTCACCGAAGCCTGTTAAGTCAAAGCCTGACCACTCTAACACTGGCCGACTTCAACAATGGCTGCTCCATTTATACCTCCCTTCTTTTTATTGGCTCAAATAAGACTTACTCCCAAAGATACTTTCCATTTTCAAATGGCTCCCACCTTGCAACATGTCACCTTCTCACTCGCTACTTCAAACAATGACTCACTCACAGCGACACTTGCTGTTTTCAAATTGCTCCTATCCTGCAAGATGTTGCTCTTTCATTCACTACTTCAAACAATTAAGCATGTGCAATAATTGCTGGTATTATGAATCACAGCCACATAAATAAAGATTGAATAAACATAAACAAAAATTGAATAAACATGGGACGCTCCTTTAGCGGTACAGTGCCAGAGAGCCTGTGCAGGGAGTCACTACACTGTCGGGAGACTGGAAGTAATTAACTGTCAGAGGGCAGCACTGAGGGAGCCTACACTGTGGTACAAGCAACACAGAAAGAAAACAACACACACAGAATGCTGCAGGAACCGAGCAGGTCAGGCAGTATCTATGAAAAGAATAAACGTTTTGTGCCATGACCCTTCTCTAGGACTGAAATGGAAGGGGGAAGATGTCAGAATAAAAAGGGGGTGGGAGAGGAAGGACGCTAGCTAGAAGAGGATAAGTGAAGCCAAGTAGATGAGAAAGGTAAATTGTTGGAGAAGAAGGAATCTGATAGGCGGGGAGAATGGACCATAGGAGAAAAGGAGGGAGAAGGGGACCCAGTCGGAAGTGATAAGCAGGTAAGAAGAGGGTAAAAGGCCAGTGTGGGAAATAGAAGAAGAGTGGAAGGGGAGGAAAAACAACTACCGGATGGAGAAATTCATATTCATACCATCAGGTTGGAGGCTACCCAGATTGAATAGAAGGTACTGCTCCTCCACCCTGACGGTGGCCTCATCTTGGCACAAGAAGAGGCCGTGGACCGACATGTTGGAATGTGAATGTGAATTGGAATTAAAACGTTTGGCCACTGGGAAGTTCTGCTTTTGGTGGATAGTGGAAGGGGTCACCCAATTTACAATGGGTTTCACCAATGTAGAGGTGGCTACACCAGGAGCACCAAACACAATAGATGACTCCAGCAGAGTTGCAGGTGAAGTGTTGCCTCAGCTGGAAGGACTGTTTGGGGAGGTGAGGGAGGAAGTGAATGAGCTGCTGCACTGTTAGAGGGTCAGTGTTAATGGAGTTCTGCACTTCTAGGAAAGCACCACAGTTTCAGAGCTGTGTAATTGAAAGGACTGTAATAACGGAGATGGACAATGTTGGAGGGATAAACAGTGGTATGGGATGGAGGAACTGGAGATAATAAGGTCAAGGGCTTGCTGTGTTGGAGGAGGATGGAGAGGAGTGGTGGACTGAGTGTGATTGAATGTTGGTTTGAGTGGAAGTGATATAGCAGTGTCCAATTGAATGCACCTTCAAGGGGACCACAACCTTGTCATGGTTTGGAGGCTTGCATGCCTCATTGACATGGAGAGCTATGCTGGCTGGAGTCAGGGCTTTGTGCTTTGGCTCTTCACAGGGTCACGCATGCCAAACAGGTCGAAGGGTAGAGGCCAAAAGTCCACTAGTCCTCCAGGTTTGGGGATTCAGCTCAGGGCTAACAACCCTGACTGGTAAAACAAAACTGTTACAGAAGCATCAGTAAAGAATTCTTCTACATCTGAGTGGCCAAGAACAGGCAGGTGGAGGACCTTCATTGCTGCCCTAAACACCAGCAGGCCTATCAGGCAGAAAGTAAGTAAGTAAGGTGAATGCAGATTTAGAGACTGGAAAGAACAGAGTGAGTTAGAGGAGAGTTAGTGCATGAGATGATTTGAGCTGTGGAGGGGATTGAAAAAGGTAGAAGGGAGACTAGAGCAATGCAATGAGTTGATTGTTGGATGGGATAATGTCATATAGAGGGTAGAGGAGAATTAGTGGTTGGAAGTTTCCAATGAATGCCTGGAAATTGCCACAGTGATATTTCCATTCCTGAAGCATGAAAATAAATTGAATCAGTTGAAATGAATGTCTCCCAAGACTAGAAGGAGGCCTGCCTGCCACTTGGGTAAACCTGCCTGTTTGAGCTCCTTTATAATGTATAGGCTGATACCAGCTTTTATTTTGATTGACAGAACAATTGGTGAGGAACTGCAGCTTTGAGATGGTGGGGGGTGTACTAGATAGCACTGGAGCTTGTTGCTGCTCTTTGAAGTATGGAAGCTTTCCAAGTGCCTGCACATAGATAAGATAGACTATGAACGTGTTTCTATTCCTAGACTCTTTCCATTCAGTGGGCTGGATAGTGTGGATTGTCACACAATAAGGTGCTGCATCCTGGATCACAGAAACTTTCTCGTGCAAACAAATTTCTACCCGCTCTCTTGAGATGCTGCAATTTCAGGAAAGAATAAGACTGAACCAAGAAAGTTAACTGCCAAACACATCAGACTCCTGTTATGGAGTGCAACACAACTTCTTTTGCTTCTCATACTTAGAGAGATCTTAAATCCATCTTCCACATGCTTCTATATTATTTAAAATATCATTGCATAATAAAACTTGGAGAGAATTGTTAGTGACGTGATTTACAAACGTCTGGAGAAGTATAGTCTGATTAGGGATAGTCAACATGGCTTTGTGAGAGGCAGGTCATGCCTTGTTAAGCAGATTAAGTGCTTTGAGAAAGTTACAAAACAAATTCATGATGGAATAGCAGTGGATGTAATGTACATAGGGATTTTTATAAGCAATTTGATAAAGTTTCCCATGTTAAGGATGAGCTTATGGAGTATTTGGTAACACAAGAGAAGAAAGTCAGCATGGTTTCCTGAAGGGAAATTTTTACCTGATGAACCTGTTGGAATTCTTTGAGGAGATTACAAGTATGATATATAAAGGGGATGCAGTGGATGTTGTGTATTTGGACTTTCAGAAGGCCTTTGACAAGGTGCTGCACATGAGGCTGCTTACCAAGTTAAGAGCCCATGGTATTACAGGAAAGTTACTAACATTTTTAGATCATTAGCTAATTGGTAGGCGGCAGCGAGTGGGAATAAAAAGATCCTTTTCTGGTTGGCTGCCAATGTTCCGTAGGGGTCAGTGTTGGGACCACTTCTTTTTATGCTATATATAAATGATTTAGTTGATGGAATAGATGGCTTTGTTGCCAAGTTTGCAGATGATACGAAGATTGGTGGAAGGGCAGGTAGTGTTGAGGAAACAGGTAAGCTGCAGAAGGAATTAGACAGATTAGGAGAATGGGCAAGAAAGCAGTAAATGAAATACAAAGTTGGAAAATGCATGGTTATGCACTTTGGTAGTAGAAATAAACGTGCAGACTATGCCCTAAATGGGAGAAAATCAAAAAATCTGAGATACAAAAGACTTGGGAGTCCTTGAGTAGAACACTCTAAAGGTTAATAGACAATAGACAATAGGTGCAGAAGTAGACCATTTGGCCCTTCGAGCCTGCACCGCCATTCTGAGATCATGGCTGATCATCTACTATCAATACCCGGTTCTTGCCTTGTCCCCATAACCCTTGATTACCCTATCCATAAGATACCTATCTAGCTCCTTCATGAAAGCATCCAGAGAATTGGCCTCCTCTGCCTTCTGAGGCAGCGCGTTCCACACCTCCACAACTCTCTGGGAGAAGAAGTTCCTCCTCAACTCTGTCCTAAATGACCTACTCCTTATTCTTAAACCATGCCCTCTGGTACTGGACTCTCCCAGCATCTGGAACATATTTCCTGCCTCTATCTTGTCCAATCCCTTAATAATCTTATATGTCTCAATCAGATCCCCCCTCAATCTCCTTAGTTCCAGCGTGTACAAGCCCAGTCTCTCTAACCTCTCTGCGTAAGACAGTCCAGACATCCCAGGAATTAATCTAGTGAACCTACGCTGTACCTCCTGCACAGCCAGGATGTCTTTCCTTAACCCTGGAGACCAAAACTGCACACAATACTCCAGGTGTGGTCTCACCGGGGCCCTGTACAAATGCAAAAGGATCTCCTTGCTCTTGTACTCCATTCCCTTTGTAATAAAGGCCAACATTCCATTAGCCTTCTTCACTGCCTGCTGCACTTGCTCATTCACCTTCAAAGACTGATGAACAAGTACTCCTAGATCTCTTTGTATTTCACCCTTATCTAACTCCACACCATACAGATAATAATCTGCCTTCCTGTTCTTGCTCCCAAAGTGAATAACCTCACACTTATTCACATTAAACGCCATCTGCCAAGTTTCTGCCCACTCACCCAGCCTATCCAAGTCACCTTGAATTCTCCTAACATCCTCATCACATGTCACAATGCCACCCAGCTTAGTATCATCAGCAAACTTGCTGATGTTATTCACAATGCCTTCCTCTAAATCATTGACGTAAATCGTAAACAGCTGTGGTCCCAATACCGAGCCCTGTGGCACCCCACTAGTCACCACTCGCCATTCCGAGAAACACCCATTCACTGCCACCCTTTGCTTTCTATCTGCCAACCAGTTTTCTATCCATGTCAATATCCTTCCCCCAATGCCATGAGCTCTGATTTTACCCACCAGTCTCCTATGTGGTACCTTATCAAATGCCTTCTGAAAGTCAAGGTACACCACATCCACTGGATCTCCTGCGTCTATCTTCCTGGTTACATCCTCAAAAAACTCCAATAGATTAGTCAAGCATGATTTGCCCTTGGTAAATCCATGCTGGCTCAGCCCAATCCTATCACTGCTATCAAGATATGCCGCTATTTCATCTTTAATAATGGACTCTAGCATCTTCCCCACTACTGATGTTAGGCTAACAGGGTGATAGTTCTCTGTTTTCTCCCTCCCTCCTTTCTTAAAAAATGGGATAACATTAGCCATTCGCCAATCCTCAGGAAGTGATCCTGAATCTAAGGAACATTGGAAAATGATCACCAATGCATCTGCAATTTCCAGAGCCACCTCCTTTAGTACCCTAGGATGCAGACCATCTGGACCTGGGGATTTGTTAGCCTTCAGTCCCATCAGTCTACTCATCACCGTTTCCTTCCTAATGTCAATCTGTTTCAGTTCCTCTGTTACCCTATGTCCTTGGCCCATCCATACATCTGGGAGATTGCTTGTGTCTTCCCCAGTGAAGACAGATCCAAAGTACTTATTAAATTCGTCTGCCATTTCTCTGTTTCCCATAACAATTTCTCCCAATTCATTCCTCAAGGGCCCAACATCGGTCTTAACTATCTTCCTTCTCTTCACATAGCTAAAAAATCTTTTGCTATCCTCCTTTATATTCCTAGCTAGCTTGCGTTCATACCTTATTTTTTCTCCCCGTATTGCCTTTTTGGTTAAGTTCTGTTACTCCTTAAAAATTTCCCAATCATCCGTCTTCCCACTCACCTTAGCTCTGTTATACTCTTCTTTTTTAATGCTATGCTATCTCTGACTTCCTTTGTCAACCACTGTGGCCACTTTCCCCCCTTTGAATCCTTCCTTCTCTGGGGGATGAAATGATTTTGCACCTTGTGCATTATGCCCAAGAATACCTGCCATTGCTGTTCCACTGTCTTTTCTGCTAGGATATCCGACCAGTCAATTTTGGCCAGCTCCTCCCTCATGGCTCCATAGTCTCCTTTGTTCAACTGCAATACTGACACTTCTGATCTGCCCTTATCCCTCTCAACTTGCAGATAAAAACTTATCATATTATGGTCAATACCTCCTAATGGCTCCTTTACTTCAAGATCACTTATCAAATCCTGTTCATTGCACAACACTAAATCCAGAATAGCCCTATCCCTGGTCGGCTCTCGTACAAGCTGCCCCAAAAATGCATCCCATAGGCACTCTACAAGTTCCCTATCCTGGGGTCCAGTACCAACCTGATTTTTCCAGTTCACCTGCATGTTGAAATCCCCCATAACTACTGCGACATTTCCTTTGCCACATGCCATTGTTAACTCCCTATTCAACTTGCACCCAATATCCATGCTACTGTTTGGGGGCCTGTAGATAACACCTATTAGGGTCTTTTTGCCCTTACTGTTCCTCAGTTCTATCCACACTGACTCTACTTCTCCTGATTCTATGTCCCCCCTTGCAAGGGACTGAATCTCATTCCTCACCAACAGGGCCACCCCACCCCCTCTGCCCACCTTTCTGTCCCTTCGATAGCATGTACACCCTTGTACATTCAATTCCCAGGTCTGAACCGCTGCAGCCATGTCTCCGTTATCCCAACAACATCATAGTTACCCATTCGCACCTGAGCTTCAAGCTCATCCGCCTTATTTCTGACACTTCGTGCATTCAGATATAGAATTTTTAACCCATTTCTCCTCTCTCTGTTTAAATCGCTGCCTATTGTGCATAACCCAGCTCCCCGAACTCTCACTGGGCTAAACGCCCCTTGAATTTTGTTGTCCTTCTTAATTTACTTACTCTTTCTGCACATTTAACTCCATGCTCCGTCAGACCATCCCTCTGCACAGGTATCCTCCTTATCACTCGTTCCGCCTCACCTTTCTCTACTTCACACTGAATATTCCGGAACCGTGTAGTCCCCACCTGTCCTTTATACTTCATCTCACTATCCTCTCTCACATTCTGGATCCCTGCCCCCTGCAAGTTTATAGTTTAAACCCCCCCACCCCCCCAAGCAGCACTAGCAAACTCTCCTGCAAGGATGTTAGTACCCCTCCAGTTCAGGTGTAAACCGTCCCGTAAACTTGTAGGTTGAGTTGGTGGTGGGGAAGGCAAATGCAATGTTAGCATTCATTTCAAGAGGCCCAGAATACAAGAGCAGGGATGTATTGCTGAGGCTTTATAAGGCACCGGTGAGTTCTTTCCTTGAGTATTGTGAACAGTTTTGAGTTCCTCATCTAAGAAAAGATGTGCCGGCATTGGAGAGGGTCCAGAGACGGTTCACAAGGATGATGCTGGGAATGAAAGGGTTAAGCAAGGAACATTTGGTGGCTCTGGATCTGTACTCACTGGAATTTAGAAGGATGACGGGGGAATCTCATTGAAACCTTTCAAATGTTGAAAGGCCTGCACAAAGTAGATGTGGAAAGGATGTTTCCCATGGTGGGATAGTCTGGGACAAGATGGCACCACCTCAGGATAGAGGGGCATCCATTTAAAACAGAGATGCAGGGAAATTTCTTTAGCTAGAAGGGTGGTGAATTTGTGGAATCTGTTACCACAGGCAGCTGTGGGGGCCAGGTCGTTGGGTTGGCAGAACTTGATAGGTTCTTGATTGGACATGGCATCAAAGGTTACGGGGAGAAGGCTGGGAAATAGGGTTGAATGGCAGAGCAGATTTGTTGGGTCAAATGGCCTAATTCTGCTCCTATGTCTTATGGTCTAAGCTTATACAGAAAGTTAGGAGGCCTGGTATCCAGGGAAACTTGGCCATGTGGATTCAGAATTGGCTTGCCCACAGAGGCGGAGGGTGGTAGTAGATGGAGTGTATTCTGCTGAGAGATAGGTGGAGAGTGGTGTTCTGCAGGGATTGGTTCTGAAACTCCTGCTCTTTGTGATTTTTATAAATGATTTAAATGAGGAAGAGGAAGGTGGGGTTAGTAAATTTGCAGACGACACAAAGGTTGCTGGTGTTGTGGATCGTGTAGAAGGTTGTTGTCAGTTACAGTGGGATGCAGAGCTGGGCTAAGAGGTGGCAGCTGGAATTCAATTCGGAAAAGTGTGAAATGATATATTTTAGAATGTCAAACTTGAAGGCAGAGTACAAGGTTAATGACAGGATTCTTGGCAATGTGGAGGAAGAGAGGGATCTTGGGGCCCACATCCATAGATCACTCAACATTGCCACACGAGTTGATAAGAAGGCATATGGCGTGTTGGCTGTCATTAGTTGGAGGTTGGGGTCAAGAGCTGCAGGGTAGTGTTGTAGCTCTATAAAACTCTGGTTAGACCACACTTGGAGTATTGTGTTCATCCCGAGTTGCCTCTAGAAAGCACATACAATCCTTAGAGAGGATACAGAGGAGATTTACCAGGATCTTTTTCCTGGATTAGAGAGCATGTCTTATGAGGAAAGGCTGAACAAGCTAGGGCTTTTCCCTTTGGAGTGAAGGAGGATGAGTGTTGACTTGATAGAGGTGTACAAGACGATAAGCATGGACAACCAGAGATCTTTCCCTAAGATGGAACTGCCTAATATAGGGCATAATTTTAAGATGATTGGAGGAAACTATGGAGGGGAGATGTCTGAGGCAGGTTTTTTTACACAGAGTGTTGGGTGCTGTCAGGGATGATGGTAGAGGCAGATATATTAGGGATATTTAAGAGACTCTTAGATAGGAACACAGGTGAAAGAAAAATGGAGGGCTTTCTAGGAGGAAAGCTTACGTTGATCGTAGAGTCAGCCACAAGGTGGGCACAACATAAAGGGACTGTGATCTACTATGCTGTGATCTACTATGTTCTGTGATCTACTATGCTGTGATCTACTATGCTGTGATCTACTATGCTGTGATCTACTATGCTGTGATCTGCTATGTTCTGTGAATGAGAGAAAAAGTTATAGGGAAATATGCCGGGGGATGGGGTTGAAGGGATTACTGAGAGCTAGTATAGACTTGATGGACCACATGGCCTTCTCCCATGTAACAGAGAAATAGGAGCAAACTTGCGCGATGAATCATGTTGGTTATAGACTAATCTTTGTAATAATGGAATCCTCTGACGATGAATACCGTCACCACCAAGGTCTCGTCACTAGGACAACAAGCTGCTTACTATTTACCTGTGCTGCACACTACATGCATTTGAATTATATTTTATTAATCTATTTGTGGTAATATTTTATGTGCTGTGTGTGACATATGTATTGTGGGTGCACCATGGTCTGGAGAAATGTTGTTTCTTTTGGTCATATATGTATGTGTACAGTCAGATGACAATAAATTTAAACATGAACTTAGGAAGAAGCCCAGATAAAGCATTTATTTGCATTTTTAGCTGAACATTATTGTGATTGCTCAGCCTCCTTTCTTGTGCTCGCATGCTATTTCCCATCATCTTTCAGGATGAGTTTGTCTGTGCCCACCCTCCTGTTAGCTATTTAATTGTCCACCACCATTCACTGCAGTGATTTGAGGTCAGTGTCACATACAACATGGAATCAGGCCCTTTTGCCTGTCTGGTCCATGCCAACCAAACTTCACATTTAACAAAGTCTCATTTGCCTTCATTTGACTAATATCCCCCTTAAGCCTTATCAATGTAGCTGTCCGGGTACCTTTGTTAATGTACCTGTGATAATGTACCTGTGTTAGCCACTTCCTCTGACAGTTCATTCTATATACTGACTACCTTCTGGGTGACCAGCTTTGATCCTATCTATGCTCCTCATTCTCCTTTGCTTCAGTGAGAAAAGTTCTGACCAGCTCAACTGTTCTTCATAACCCAGTCCCAGCAACATTCTCATAAATCTTCTCTGCACTGTTTCTAGCTTAATGTAATCAAACTGAACGCAATATTCCAAATGCAGTCCCACCAACAACTGTAACATAACTGCCTAACTCTACGCTCAGTGCCCTGACTGATAAAGGCCAGTGTGTCAAGACACTTCTTCACCACCCTGTCTACTTACAATGCCACTTTTGGAGAAGCGTTTACCAATACTCCTAGATCCCTTTGTTGTACAACACACTCCAGATACTTTCATTCACCGTGAAAGTCTTATCCTGATTTGTCTTCCCAAAATGCAAAACTTTGCACATCTGAAATTTGACTCCATTTACCATCTTTCTGCCCACTTATCCAGCTGATTAAGATTCCTCTGACAGTCATCTTCACTGTCTGCCAAACTTAGTAATCATGCCTTTCATATTCTCATCCAAACCATTGATAAGGGAGGCAACTAGCAATGGGTCTCACACCAACCCCCAAAGCACATCACTAGTCACAGCCCTCCATTTGAAATAACAATCTTCCACCAACATTCTCTTTTTCCTACCTTCAATCCAATTGTGTATTCAATTAGCCAGCTCTCCCTGGATCCTGCGCAATCTAATTCTGCTCCTATATCTTATGGCCTTATGGTCTAACTTTCCATAGCAGCCCACCATATAGAACTTTATCATAGACCTTACTGAAGTCTGTATTGGCTACGTCTACTGTCCTATCCTCATGATTACTTAAAAATACTCAATCAAATTTATGGCACATGATCTTCCAGGCATAAGGCCATATTGACTATACCTAATCAATCTCTGTCTTTCCAAATGCAGGTATATATTTGCCTTTAGAATTCCCTTTTCATAGTTTCCCTACCACAAATGTTAGGCTTACTGGTCTATAGTTTCCAGGTTTTTCTTTACAGCTGAACCATCTCTTTGGCATTTCTGCCTAAGCATGGTTGTGAATGTTTTAGCAAGAAGTCAGATATGATCAAAAGGTTATGAGATTGTCTGGGTCTGTCTATTGCATGCTGTCTTTAACTGTTTAACAAACGTGTATTGAGTTGATAGGCGAATTGGAGCTGTAAATTATGCTGGTATCTAGATGACTGATAAAATCTAGGGGGAGTTCTTAGGAATGTGAGGAGAATTAAATGGATCCAAATATTACTATTGCGAAGATAAGTATATCAGGGTGTCTTGTGTATTAATAACTACGTAACTGTAGAATCTGGAAAGTTTTGGTCAGAGTTAAAGAATCTGCAATTTCTTTGGCTATATCTCTTGAGACCCTGGGTGGAAGCTATCATGTCATAGAATTTGTTTATCTTTAACTGTATTTATTTTTCCAATTTTAAAACTTGTAATAAGCTTATCCTCAGATATTTTATCCTCATTCTCTGTGAATTCCAATTCAAAGTGGCAAATTTCCTTTTTTCCTGATTTTTGACACTCAGTATTGCCATCTGAGCCCAAATTAATCTGTCTCATCTCTCTATATGTGTCTTTGTAAAGTCTTTTGGCATTGCCCTTGACGTTCCCTCATCAGTCTTATGTCACTGTATCCTTGGACAAGCTACGAAATACCTTACGGTGCAATGATTAGAATAGAATGGTGGGAATGAGAGGCAGAGGCTGTCAGAGGTACACATGCACATTGTTGGAAAATGAAGCAGTAACTATGTTGGGAAATTATTGTACAGTGCTGTAGTAGCCGTGGCTGTTGTGGCTTTGTTCAGCTCCCTGGAATGTGCCTTGCAACAGCCTGTCCTTTTCAAACAGCCAAGTATGCTATCATAGTTAATGATGTGTATGAATACTCTCTGCCAGCCCACATTTATCATTCCTGGGATTGCAACCTTAATAGGAGTCAGACTTGGATCAGGCCCACTTTTAAACATAAGCTAAATGCTGCAAACTCCATCCCGCAAGTTCAGCTATGGCCTCCTCTGACAAACGCTCCACGGGAATCTGCATTTTGATTGTGTAAAAGTCTCCTCTTCAGCAACTGAATATTAATGGGTTTAGTTCATCTTCATGTGAATCACAGGACTGAAACTTTGCAGTCAGTCAAGGATTAGATGGATGATTGAAGGGAAATTTGGATGGTGGTGGGTGTGGTCTGCTCAGGGTGGGCACTGTAGGCTGAGTAACTGAGCCTCCAACCATCTCTGGGATTATTCCACTATGTGGGTTTTGGCCTGAAACGCCGACTGTGCTCTTTTCCATAGCCGCTGCCTGGCCTGCTGAGTTTCTCCAGCATTGTATGCATGTTGCTCAGATTTCCAGCGTCTGCAGGTTTCTCTTGTTTACTATTGAGTCTACGTGGTCAGTCCTTTTGTCGAGATGGTTCCCGCCACCCCTTCCCCTCACCCCGCATCAGCCACTAGAATCTCTAACAGTTTTGTTTTTATCAATTATGGTACGAGGCCATCACTGACATTCCTAGCATGTGGATCCTGCTGAGTCCTTGATTCACTGAACTCCTTCTGTTGAAGAAGGTTGCTGGTAAATAGGGAGCTCCATGGATGAAGTAGTGGCAAGCTATTTGCCAGTCTGGATGGTGAGTGACCTGGAGGGAGACTGAATACTTGCTGCTACCTTTGTCCTTAATGGATGAAGTTATGGGTTTGGCAGGTGCCCAAAGTGAGTAACCACAATGCATCTTGTAGATAGTACACTGTGCAGCTAGAGTGCACCAATGTTGGGATGGTGGAGTGACAATGATGTGAACTGTATTATACTGGATGAAGTCAAATATCTTGAATGTTATTAGAGTTGAATTCATCCTGGTAAAGTGGAGAAAATTCCCTCACATGTGTCAGCTATGTTGGAATACATAGCCTCTATTATTTACAGATCTGGACTAATTAAGTCAATGGTTAATTGTGATCCACGGTATATTTAGGACTTAGTGATGATAATGTTATTGAATGTCAATGTTAGATTGGTTTTGGCCCGGAACGGCGACTGTTTACTCTTTTCCGTAGATGCTGCCTGGCCTGCTGAGTTCCTCCAGCAGTTTATGTGAGTTGCTTTGGATTTCCAGCATCTGCAGATTTTCTCGTCTTTGTGGTAGTACTTTTGCTGGACGTTCATACTGCTAACATGAGGAAATCAGCAGATGCTGGAGTTTCAAGCAACACACATAAAAATTGCTGGTGAATGCAGCAGGCCAGGCAGCATCTATAGGAAGAGCTACATTTGACGTTTCGGGCTGAGACCCTTCGTCAGGACTAACTGAAAGAAGAGAGAGGATCATGGCTGAGCCTTTTTCCCCTCCTCAGCCCCACTCCACGGCCTTCACCCCGTAACCTTTGATGCTGTGTCCGATCAAAAACCTATCAATCTTTGCCTTAAATACAGCCAACGACCTGGGTAATAAATTCCACAAATTCATCACCCTCTGGCTAAAGAAATTTCTCTACATCTCTGTTTTAAGTGGACTCCCCTCTATCCTGAGACTGTGCCCTCTTGTCTTAGATTCACCACCATGGGAAACATCCTTTCCATATCTAGTGTATCTGGGCCTTTCAACATTCGTAAGGTTTCAATGAGATCCCCCCTCATCCTTCCAAATTCCAGCAAGTACAGACCCAGAGCCATTAAACGTTCCTTCTATGATAACCCTTTCATTCCAGGAATCATACTTGTGAACCTCCTCCGAACCTTCTCCGATACCAACACATCTTTTCTAAGATGAAGGGCCCAAAATGGTTCACAATAATCAAGGTGAGGCCTCACCAGTGCCTTATAAAACTTCAGCATCACATCCCTGTTCTCGTATCCTAGACCTCTTGAAATGAATGCTAACATGGCATTTGCCTCCCTCACTGAAGGCACCGACTCGACCTGCATGTTAGCCTTTAGGATGTCCTGTACAAGGACTCCCAAATCCCTTTGCATCTCAGATTTTTGGATTTTCTCCCCGTTTAGAAAATAGTCCGCACATTTATTTCTACGACCAAAGTGCATGACCATGCATTTTCCAACGTTGCGTTTCATTTGCCATTTTCTTGCCCATTCTCCTAATCTGCCAGAGTCCTTCTGCAGCCTACCCATTTCCTCAACACTACCTGCCCCTCCACCAATCTTCATATCATCTACAAACTTTGCAACAAAGCCACCTATTCCATCATCTAAATCCTTGATATACAGCATAAAAGAAGTGGTCCCGACACCGACCCCTGTGGATCACCACTAGTCACTGGCAGCCAACCAGAAAAGGATCCTTTCTTTCCCACTTGCTGCCTAACAATCAGCCGAAGGTGTGACATGGTGTTGTAAGCAAAGAGGTTCTGAAAAGAGAATTTAGAGAGTTAGGTATAAAGCTGAGAAGCAGGACCGCCTGGGTAGTAATTTCTGGATTATAGTCATAGTAGTCATAGTCATAGTCATACTTTATTGATCTCGAGGGAAATTTGGTTTCGCTACAGTTGCACCAACCAAGAACAGAGTATAAATATAGCCATATAAAACCATAAATAATTAAATAATAATATGTAAATTAAGGCAGGAAATAAGTCCAGGACCAGCCTATTGGCTCAGGGTGTCTGACCCTCCAAGGGAGGAGTTGTAAAGTTTGATGGCCACAGGCAGGAATGACTTCCTATGATGCTCAGTGTTGCATCTCGGTGGAATGAGTTTCTGTTCCATGGTTCATTGAGGGTAGAAACAGGATGATTTGGCAGATAAATGCGTGGCTGAGAAGCGGGTGCAGGGGGCAGGGCTTCAGGTTCCTGGATCATTGGGATCTCTTCTGGGGGAGGTATGACCCGTTCAAAAGTGACAGGTTGCACCCGAACCCGAGGGGGACCAGTATTCTCAAGGTCAGGTTTGTTAGAGCTGTCGGGGAGGGTTTAAACTAACTTGGCAGGGGGGTGGGAACTGGAGTGAAGGGACTTAGGAAAGGACGATGGTAAAAGGTAAAGATGGTGTGCAGTCAGATTGTCAGGAGGGGCAGGCAGGTGATGGGACTTAGTTGCAGCCAACAGGCTGAGAATCAAATCATTAGGGATGCAGAATCAGAAAGGACAGCAAATACTGCACTCAAGGGTTGTATCTAAATGTGCGTAGTATAAGATATAAGGTGGATGGTCTTGTTGCACTATTACAGATTGCCAGGTACGATGATGTGGCTAAAACTGAAACGTAGCTGAAGGGTGGTTGTAGTTGGGAGTTGAATGTCCAAGGTTACATGTTATATCAGAGGGATAGGAAGGTAGGCAGAGAGGGTGGAGTAGCTCTACTGATAAAGAATAGCATCAAATCAGTAGAAAGATGTGACATAGGATCGGAAGATGTTGAATCCTTGTGGGTTGAGTTAAGAAACTGCAAGGGTAAAAGGACGTTGATGGCAGTTATATACAGGCCTCCCAACAGTGTCTGGGAGGAGGACCACAGGAAATAGAAAAGGCCAGTCAAAAGGGCAATGTTATGGTAGACATGGGAGATTTTAACATGCAGGTCAGTTGGGAAAATCAGGTTGGTAATGGATCTCAAGAGAGTGAGTTTGTTGAATGCCTACAAGATAGCTTTTGAGAGCAGTTTCTCATTGAGTCTACTAGGGGATCAGCTACACTGGATTGGATGTTATGTAATGAATCAGAGGCGATTTGTGAGCTTAAAGTAAAAGAACCCTTAGGAACCAGTAATCACAATATGATTGTGTTCAACTTGAAATTTGGTAGGGAGAAAGTAAAATCTGATGTAGCAGTATTTCAGCGGAGTAAGGGAAATTACAGTGGTATGAGAGAGGAGTTGGCCAAAGTAAATTGGAAGGAGCTGCTGGCAGGGATGTCAGCAGAGCAGCAATGGCATGTGTTTCTGGGAAAAATGAGGAAGGTACAGGACCTATGTATTCCAAAAATGAAGAAATATTCAAATGGTAAAATAATATAACCATGGCTGACAAGGGAAGTCAAAGCTATTGTAAAAGCAAAATAAAGGGCATACAACAAAGCAAAAATTAGTGGGAAGGTAGATGATTGGGAAGCTTTTAAAAACCTACAGACAGCAACTAAAAAAATCATTGGAAGGGAAAAGATGAAATATGAAAGCAAGCTAGCAAATAATATCAAAGTGGATAGTAAAAGTTTTTTTCAATCATGTTAAAAATAAAAGAGAGATGAGAGTGGATATAGGACTGCTAGAAAATGAGGCAGGAGAAATAATAACAGGGGACAAGGAGATAGCAGATGAACTAAATGAGTATTGTGCATCAGTCTTCACTGTGGAAGACACCAGCAGTATGCCTGATGTTGTAGTGTGTGAAGGAAGAGAAGTGGGTGCAGTTACTGTTACAAGAGAGAAGGTGCTCAAAAAGCTGAAAGACCTAAAAGTACATAAGTTACCTGGACCAAGTAACTGCATCCTAGGGTTCTGAAAGACCTAAAGGTACATAAGACACTTGGAACAGAGGAACTGCACCCTAGGTTTCAAAAAGAGGTAGCAGTGGAGAAAGTGGAGCATTAGAATTAATCTTGCAAACTCTGGCATGGTGCCAGAGGACTGGAAAATTGCAAATGTCACTCCACTCTAAGAAAGGAGGAAGGCAGCAGGAAGGAAGTTATAGACCAGTTAGCCTGACCTCAGTAGTTGGGAAGATGTTGGAGTCAATTGTTAAGGACGAGCTGATGCAGTACTTGGTGACACAGGACAGGATAGTACAAAGTCAACATGGTTTCCTTCAGGGAAAATCCTGCCTGACAAAACTGTTGGAATTCTTTGAGGAGATTACAAGTAGGATAGGTAAAGATTATGCAGTGGATGTTGTATATTTGGACTTTTAGAAGGCCTTTGACAAGATGCCACACATGAGGCTGCTTACCAAGTTAAGAGCCGATGGTATTACAGAAAAGTTACTAATGTGGTTTCTTCTTTCTTCCTTGGCTGATTGGTAGGAGGCAGCCAGTGGGAATAAAAGGATCCTTTTCTGGTTTGCTGCCAGTGACTGGTGGTGTTCTGCAGGGTTGGGTCTGTTGGGTCCATTTCTTCTTATGCTGTATATGAATTATTTAGATGATGGAATAGATGGCTTTGTTGGAAAATTTGCAGATGATACGAAGATTGGTGGAGGGGTAAGTAGTGTTGAGGAAGCAGAGAGGATGCAGAAGGACTTAGACAGATTAGGAGAATGGGCAAGAAAATGGCAAATGAAATACAATGTTGCAAAATGCATGGTCATGCACTTTTGTAGTAAAAATAATTGTGCGGAATATTTTCTAAACGGGGAGTAAATCCAGCGATCTGAGATGCAGAGGGACTTGAAAGTCCTTGTGCAGAACACTCTGAAGGTTAACTTGCAGATAGATTTGGTGGTGAGAAAGGCAAATGCCACGTAAGCATTCATTTCAAGAGGTTGAGAATACAAGAGCAAGAAGGCGATGCCAAGGTTTTATAAAGCACTGGTGAGGTCACACTGAGTACTGTAAACAGTTTTGGGCCCCTCATTTTAGAAAAGATGTGCTGGCATTGGAGAGGGTCAGAGGAGGTTCACAAGAATGATTCCAGGAATGAAAGGGTTATCATACGAGGAACGTTTTTATGGCTCTGGGTCTGTACTCGCTGGAATTCAGAAGGATGAGAGTGAATCTCATTGAAACCTTTCGAATGTTGAAAGGCCTAGACAGAGTAGATGTGGAAAGGATGTTTTCCATGATGGGAGAGTCTAGACAAGAGGGCTCAGCTTCAGGATGGAGGGGCACCCATTCAAAACAGAGATGCGGAGAAATTTCTTTAGCCAGAGGGTGGTGAATTTGTGGAATTTGTTGCCACAGGCAGCTGTGGAGGCCTGGTCGTTGGGTGTATTTAAGGCAGAGTTTGATAGGTTCTTGATTAGACATGGCATCAAGAGTTATGGGAAGAAGGTCAGGAACTGGTGTTGAGGAGGAGATAGAGAAAAGGATCATCCATGGTTGAATGGCGGAGCAGACTCGATGAGCCAGATGGCCTAATTCTGATCCTATATCTTATGGTCTTATGTCTTATGGTGTGACAATTGATACAACATGATGTGTCCCATTGCTTTTCCAGAAAATACTGGAAACGTTCACCAGGTCAGGCCTCATCTGTGGGAAACAAAATGAACCTAACATTTCAAATTGAAGACCTTTCATCTGAACTGGGAGGAAGACCATGTTAAACTGCAGGGTGACTGTGCGGGGCCTATCAGTGGTGGCAACTGAGCTCGATGAAGGAGTGCTTCTCGCAGTTCAGAGGTGGTGATTTAAAACAAGAGCTTCGCGGGCGTTAGTCCATTGTATGGGGCCTATCAGCGGCAGCAACTGAGCTCAATGGACTAAATAAAAGTACAGAAGGGATAAGCTAAGTGGCCATTGTCAAGAGTAGGCCAGTGGTGAGAGTAGAAGCGACAGGCTTCAGCGAAAGTAGGTTTCAGTGAGGTAAGTGGGTATAACCATGTAACCATATAGCAATTACAGCATGGAAACAGGTCATCTTGGCCCTTCTAGTCTGTGCTGAACGCTTACTCTCACCTAGTCCCACTGACCTGCACTCAGCCCATAACTCTCCATTCCTTTCCTGTCCATATATCTATCCAATTTAACTTTAAACGACAACAGCGAACCTGCCTCAACCACTTCTGCTGGAAGCTCATTCCACACAGCTACCACTCTCTGAGTAAAGAAGTTCCCCCTCATGTTACCCCTAAACTTTTGCCCTTTAACTCTCAACTCATGTCCTCTTGTTTGAATCTTCCCCACTCTCAATGGAAAAAGCCTATCCACGTCAACTCTATCTATCCCCTTCATAATTTTAAATACCTCTATCAAGTCCCCCCTCAACCTTCTACACTCCAAAAAATAATGACCTAACTTGTTCAACCTTTCTCTGTAACTTAGTAGATGAAACCCAGGCAACATTTTAGTAAACCTCCTCTGTACTCTCTCAATTTTATTGACATCTTTCCTATAATTCGGTGCCCAGAACTGTACACAATACTCCAAAGTTGGCCTCACCAATGCCTTGTACAATTTCAACATTACATCCCAACTCCTATGCTCAATGCTCTGATTAATAAAGCTTTACAGGGAAAAAACGTCACTAGATGCCCTGAGATGAATTTTGAACCTGCTTACTTTTCGATCCGAAAAGCTGCCAATTTCCACTCTCGTTATATTGCCAATCACTGCCTCCACAACAGCCCATCTGCTGATGAGATAATACCAAAATAATACCAAAAGCTTTCTTCACCACCCTATCCACATGAGATTCCACCTTCAGGGAACTATGCACCATTATTCCCAGATTCCTCTGTTCTACAGCATTCTTCAATGCCCTACCATTTACCATGTATGTCCTATTTTGATTAGTCCTACCAAAATGTAACACCTCACATTTTTCAGCATTAAACTCCATCTGCCATCTTTCAGCCCACTCTTCTAACTGGCCTAACTCCCTCTGCAAGCTTTGAAAACCTACTTCATTATCCACAACACCACCTATCTTACTTACTAATCCAATTTACCACCCCATCATCCAGATCATTAATATATATGACAAACAACATTGGACCCAGTACAGATCCCTGAGGCACACCGCTACACACCGTCCTCCAATCTGACACACAGTTATCCACCACTACTCTCTGGCGTCTCCCATCCAGCCACTGCTGAATCCATTTTACTACTTTGATATTAATACCTAACGATTGAACCTTCCTAACCAACCTTCCATGTGGAACCTTGTCAAAGGCCTTACTGAAGTCCATGTAGACAACATCCACTGCTTTACCCTCGTCAACTTTCCTAGTAACCTCTTCAAAAAATTCAATAAGATTTGTCAAACATGACCCTCCACGCACAAATCCATGTTGACTGTTCCTAATCAGACCCTGTCTATCCAGATAATTATATATACCATTTCTAAGAATACTTTCCATCAACTTACCCACCACTGACGTCAAACTCACAGGCCGATAGTTGCCAGGTTTACTCTTAGAACCCTTTTTAAACAATGGAACCATATGAGCAATATGCCAATCTTCTGGTAAGTGGATTGTGGACTTCATTTTTGGTTTTCCTTTGCACACTTTTTGAGGAATAGCGAGCATGTTAATAGGGTTAGTATTTTGCTCTGGGTGTCAGATGTGAGAATCCTAGGAATCTTCCAATATCCCAGATGGCCACATCTGCACCAGGTGCACCGAGATGCACATCCTGAGAGACCGCGTTGGGGATCAGGAGCTGCGGCTTGATGACCTATAGCTTATTAGGAAAAGTGAGCAGGATATAGATAGGAACTACAGGGAGTTAGTCACCCTGAGGCTGCAGGGGTTAGATAAGTGGGTGACTGTCAGGAAAGGGAAGGGAAGAGCTCAGATAGTAGAGAGCACTCCCTGTGGCCTTCCCCCTCAGGAATCATTATCTCATTTTGGATCTGTCAAGGGGGGTGACCTGACAGAGGGCGAACATGGGGATCGGGTCTCTGGCACTGAGCCTGGTTCCATGTGCAGAAAGGAAAGAGGAAGATAAGGAATGCGGTAGTATTGGGGAACAGACAGGAGATTCTGTCAGCCTGATAGAGATACCCACATGGTGTGTTGCCTCCCAGGTGCCAGGGTACAGGATGTCTCAGATCGGGTACAGAGTATTCTGAAGGGAGAGGGTGAACAGCCAGAAGTCTTGATGCACGTTGGTACCAATGACATAGGTAGAAAAAGGGAGGAAACCCTGGAGATGAACTTAAGAAGTTGGATGGGAAGCTGAAAAGCAGGATCTCTAAGGTAGTAATCTCAGGATTGCTGCCTGTGTCACGTGCTAACAAGCACAAGAATAGCATGATCAGGTATATTAATGCATGGCTGAGAGATCGGTGTAGGGGGCTGGGCTTCAGGTTCCTGGATCACCGGGGCATCTTCTGGGAGAGGTATGTCCTGTACAAAAAGGATGGGTTACACCTGAACCCAAAGGGGTCCAATATCCTAGCAGGCAGGTTTAATAGAGCTGTTAGGGAGGGCTTAAACTAATTTGGCAGGAGGATGGGAACCGGAGTGATAGGACTGAGGAAGGCGAAAACATTTCTGTTTTCAAATCAAATCAAATCAAATTCAAATCAAAGATGGTGTGCAACAGAGATGATAGAAAGGACAGGCGGGAGATGAGGCATAATCACAGCCAGTGGGAAGAGTTACAGGGCATAGAGGTGTGATGCAGTTAAAACAGAAAGCAACAAATACTAGACTGAAAGTGTTATATTTGAATACACACAGCATGAGGAATAAAATGGACAATCTTGAAATTCAGCTACAGGTTGGCAAGTATGACGTTGTGGCCATCTCTGAAACTTGGCTAAAGGATGGCTGCCATTGGGAGCTGAACATCCAAGGATATACGGTGTATTGGAAAGATAAGTTAGGAAAATCCTGCCTGACAAACCTATTGCAATTTTTTGAGGGAATTACAAGTAGGCTAGACAAGGGAGATGCAGTAGAGGTTGTGTATTTCCCATGGAATTACGGGAAAGTTACATACATGGATAGAGCGTTGGCTGATTGGCAGGAAACAGAGAGTGGGAATAAAGGGATCCTATTCTGGTTGGCTGCCGGTTACCAGTGGTTTTCCACAGGGATCAGTGGTGGGGCCGCTTCTTTTTACGTTGTACATCAACAATTTGGATTATGGAATAGATGGCTTTGTGGCTAAGTTTGCTGACGATACAAAGACAGGTGGAGGGGCTGGTAGTGCTGAGGAAACGGAGAGTCTATAGAGAGACTTGGATAGATTGGGAGAATGGGCAAAGAATTGGCAAATGAAATACAATGTTGGAAAGTGTATAGTTATGCACTTTGGTAGAAGAAATAAATGGGCAGATTATTATTTAAATGGGGAAAGAATTCAAAGTTCTGTGATGCAACGGGACTTGGGAGTCCTCATGCAGGATACCCTTAAGGTTAATCTCCAGGTTGACTCAGTGGTGAAGAAGGCAAATGCAATGTTGGCATTCATTTCTAGAGGAATAGAGTATAGGAGCAGGGATGTGATGTTGAGGCTCTATAAGGCGCTGGTGAGACCTCACTTGGAGTACTGTGTGCAGTTTTGGTCTCCTTATTCAACAAAGGATGTGCTGACGTTGGAGAGAGTTCAGAGAAGATTCACTAGAATGATTTCAGGAATGAGAGGGTTAACATATGAGGAACGTTTGTCCGCTCTTGGACTGTATTCCTTGGAGTTTAGAAGAATGAGGGGGGACCTCATAGAAACATTTCAAATGTTGAAAGGCATGGACAGAGTGGATGTGGCAAAACTGTTTCCCATGATGGGGGAGTCTAGTACGAGAGGGCATGACTTAAGGATTGAAGGGCGCCCATTCGGAACAGAGATGCAAAGAAATTTTTTTAGCCGCAGGATGGTGAATCTATGGAATTTGTTGCCACGGGCAACATAGAGACCAACTCATTGGGTGTCTTTAAGGCAGAGATTGATAGGTATCTGAGTAGCCAGGGCATCAAAGGTTATGGTGAGAAGGTGGGGGAGTGGGACTAAATGGGAGAATGGATCAGCTCATGATAAAATGGCGGAGCAGACTCGATGGGCTGAATGGCTGACTTCTGTCCTTTGCCTTATGGTCTTATAACTTATCTTTTCTTTCCAAATGACCTTCTTAGTTTCCTTCTGCAGGTTTTTAAAAGCTCCCTAATCCACTATCTTCCCACTAGCTTTGGCTTCCTTGTATGCCCTGTCTTTTGCTTTTACTTTGGCTCTGACCACTTGTCAGCCACGGTAGTGTCCCTCTTCCCTTTGAAAATTTCTTCTTATTTGGAATATATCTATCTTGCATTTCCCTCATTTTTCGCAGAAACTCCAGCCATTGCTGCTCTGCTGTCCTTCCTGATAGTGTCCCTTTCGAATCAACTTTGGCCAGTTCGTCTCTCATGCCATTGTACTTTGTAATTTCCTTTATTCCACTGAAGTACCGACACATTGGCTTTTATTTTTTCCCTCGCAAATTTCAATGTGAACTCAATCATATTGTGATCACTGTTTCCTATCTCCTTATCTCCTATTACAATTTCTCCAGCATCATTTTCTATCGGTCCTATATCTACTGTCACCTGTCTTTCACTCTTTGTATACTTGAAAAAGCTTTATGTATCCTATTTGATATTATTTGCTAACTTCTGTTCATAGTTCATCTTTTCCCTCTTAATGACCTTCTTAGTTTCCTTTTGTAAGCTTTTAAAATCTTCCCAATCCTCTGTTTTCCCACTAATTTTTGCTTTCTTGTATGCCCTCTCCTTTGCTTTAACTTTGGCTTTGACTTCTCTTGTCAGCCACGGTTGCATCCTTTTTCCATTCGAAAATTTCTTCTTTTTTGGAATGTACCTGTCTTGCACCTTCCTCACTTCTCGCATAAACTCCAGCCACTGCTGCTCTGCCGTCCTTCCTGCTAGTGTCCCTTTCCAGTCAACTTTGGCCAGTTCCTCTCTCATGCCACTGTAATTTCCTTTACTCCACTGAAACACCGACACATCAGATTTCGGCCTCTCTTTTTCAAATTTCACAGTGAACTCAATCATGTTATAATCACTGTCTCCTAAGGGTTCCTTCACCTCAATCTCTCCAATCACCTCCGGTTCATTACACAATACTCAATCCAGTACAGCCGATCCCCTAGTGGGCTCATCAACAAGCTGTTCTAAAAAGCCATCTCGCAGACATTCTACAAATTCTCTCTTGAGATCCAGTGCCGATCTGATTTTCCCAATCTACTTGCATGTTAAAATCCCCCAGAATTATCATCACACCGCCCTTCTGACAAGCCTTTTCTATTTCCTGTTGTAATTTGTAGTCCACATCACTGCAGCTGTTTGGAGGCCTATAAATAACTGCCATCAGGGTCTTTTTACCTCTGCTATTCCTTAGCTCAACCCATAAATATTCTGCACCTTCCGATCCTATATCATCTCTTTCTAATGATTTAATATCATTTCTTACCAATAAAGCCACGCCTCCCCCTCTGCCTACCTTCCTATCCTTCCGATACACCGTGTATCCTTGGACGTTCAGCTCCCAGAGACATGCATCCTTTAGCCAGGTCTCAGTGATTGCCACAATATCATACCTGCCAATCTGTAGCTGTACAACAAGATCATCCACCTTATTCCTTATGCTGCGTGCATTTATGTACAACACCTGAAGTCCAGTATTATGAGAGGAAGCTGGTGACTAATATCAAAGAAGATACTAAAAGCTTTTTTAAGTCTATAAAGGGTAAAAGAGAGTCAAGGATAGATGTAAGACCAATACAAGATGACGCTGGAGATATTGTAAAGCGAGATACAGAGATGGCAGAGGAAATGAATGCATATTTTACATCAGTCTTTGCAGTATTCTGGACATTCAAGAATGTCAAGGAAGTGAAGTTTGTGCAGTGAAAATTATGTCTGAGAAGGTGCTCAGGAAGCTTAATGGTCTGAGGGTGGATAAACCTCCTGGACCTGATGGAATTCACCCTTGGGTTCTGAAGGAAGTAGCTGGAGAGATTGCGGAGGCATTAACAATGATCTTTCAAGAATCGATAGATTCTGGCATTGTACCGGATGATTGGAAAATTGCAAATGTTACTCTGCTATTTAAGAAGGGTGGGAGCCAACAGAAAGGAAATTATAGATCTGTTAGCCTGACATCAGTGGTTGGGAAGTTGTTGGAATCAATTGTTAGGGATGAGATTACGGAGTACCTGGAGGCACCTGACAAGATAGGCCAAAGCCAGCATGGTTTCCTGAAAGGAAAATCCTGCCTGACAAACCTACTGCAATTATTTGAGGAAATTACAAGCAGGGTAGACAAAGGAGATGCAGTAGATGTGGTGTACTACTGTACTTGGATTTTCAGAAGGCGTTTGACAAGGTGTTGCACATGAGGCTGCTTAGCAAGATAAGAGCCTAGGGAATTACAGGGAAGTTACTCACGTGGGTGGAGTATTAGGTGGTTGTCAGAAAACAGAGAGTGGGAATAAAGGGATCCTTTTCTGGCTGGCTGCCAGTTACCAGTGGAGTTCCACAGGGGTCGGTGTTGGGACCGCTGCTTTTTACGATGTATGCCAATGATTTGGACTATGGTATTAATGGATTTGTGGCTAAATTTGCCGATGATACAAAGATAGGTGGAGGAGCAGGTAGTGTTGAGGAAACAGAGAGCCTGCAGAAAGACTTAGATAGTTTAGGGGAATGGGCAAAGAAGTGGCAAATGAAATACAATGTTGGAAAGTGTATGGTCATGCACTTTGGTGGAAGAAATAAATGGACAGACAATTATTTAGATTGGGAGAGATATCAAAATGAAGAGATGCAAAGGGACTTGGGAGTCCTTGTGCAAGATAACCTAAAGGTTAACCTCGAGGTTGAATCGGTGGTGAAGAAGGCAAATGCAATGTTGACATTCACTTCTAGAGGTATAGAATGTGATGTGGACAGGATGTGATGTTGATGCTCTGTAAGGCACTTGTGAGACCACACTGAGTATTGTGTGCAGTTTTGGGCTCCTTATTTTAGAAAGGATATACTGACAATAGAGAGGGTTCAGAGAAGATTCACAAGAATGATTCCAGGAATGAAAGAGTTATCTTATGAGGAATGTCTGGCAGCTCTTGGGCTGTATTCCCTGGAGTTCAGGAGAATGAGGGGGATCTCACAGAAACATTCTGAATGTTAAAAGATCTGAGCAGATTAGATATGGCAAAGTTATATGCCATGGTAGGGGATTCTAGGACAAGAGGGCACGACTTCAGGATTGAAGGACGTCCTTTTAGAACTGAGATGTGGAGAAATTACTTTAGTCAGAGGGTGGTAAATCTGTGGAATTTTTTGCCATGAACATTTGTGGAAGCCAAGTCATTGGGTGTATTTAAGGCAGAGATAAATAGGTTCTTGATTAGCCAGGGCATCAAAGGGTATGGGGTGAAAGAAGGGGAGTGGGGATAACTGGAAGAATTGGATCAGCCCATGATTGAATAGCGGAGCAGACTCGATGGGCCGAATAGCCTACTTCTGCTCTTATATCTTATGGTTTTATGGACTGGGCCAGGGGGATATCTCTGATTGGATAAAACAAGGGTGACCATGGGGATAAATTGTAAACAGTGTTGTCTGCTCGCGCGTGAATGGAACAAGTTAGAGAGTGAGAACATAGACAATAGAATATAGATGTTGCAAAATAGAAAGCAGGTAGACAGGTCTGGCAGGGCAAGCTGAGTATGTCTTCCACTCACAGAATAAAAAAAGAAATAATACAAATATACCATCACAGAATTGCCCTGCTTTCACGCCTGGGAAATTTTCTACAGTGTCGAGTATGTGCCCAGTATTGTCATTGTCCAGAATAATTTCGCTAAAGACAAGTTATTTGTTCTAGTCTTCTAGTTTTCTAGCCTTCCAGCTTGGATGTTCCTGATGAAGGGTTGCAGCCCGAAACGTCAACTGTACCTCTTCCTATGGATGCTGCTTGGCCTGCTGCATTCACCAGCAATTTTTTGTGTGTGCTGCCTGGTCCATATCCTTTGCTGTCCAGTGCTCTTGGTCATTTTTGATACAACATGTTGTGTACCAAATTAGCTAAAAGGTTGTCTTGTGAGAGAGTGGCACCGCTGGAGTACGCTATTCCTCTTGGATCGTTAACTAGTCTTCTAATCTCAGTGCATACTGATACATTATCCAATGTATTCATTGAAGAACTCCATCTCCAGGGAATGTATCCTCCACTATTTTCCTCATAGAAACACAGCCCATAATGCTGTGCCAAACATGTACTTACTTTAGAAATTACCTAGGGCTACTCATAGCCCTCTATTTTTCCAAGCCCCAGGTAACCATCCAGAAGTCTCCCAACAGACCCCATCGCATCCGCCTCCACCACCATCGCTAGCAGTCCACTCCACGCACCTACCATCCTCCAAGCAAAAATCCCACCACTGACATCTCCCCTGCACCCGCCTCCAACACCCCAAAACCATACCCTCCCGTGCCAGCCACCCCAGCCCAGGAAAAAGCCTCTGACCATCCACATGATCAACGCCTCCCATCATCCCACACACCTCCACCAGGCCACCTCCCATCGTTCGCCGCTCCAAGGAGAAAAGGCCAAGCCCACTCAACCCATTTTCACAGGGCATTCTCCCCAATCCAGGCAACTTCCTTGTAAAGCTCTTATGAATGAGGACTAACCAGCATCTTGTGGTCTCAAGCCCTGTACAATTACAGCAAGTCTCTTAAGCACTTGTTCTCTAATTACATCACAATGAAGACTAACATTACAGATGTATCTAAATTGTGTGCTTGTAGAAAGGGAAACGGATAATCTTTCAGGTCAGAGACAAAGGGTCTTGCTTACTTCTGTACTGCTGCTTGTCATGGGTCTGTGCTGCCTGTTGGATTGAGCAAACACATGGATCAGTTCTCTCAGTAGCTTATATATCTAATGATACGATCAGCCAGTGATCCCTGTTGTCATTCTCTGACCACTGAATATTTACCCCTTTCCCCATCCCAGTGTGTTCCAGCCTTAGCTTGTGCTGAGGTTTCTGGCATTGCTGAGGCACCCACTTCCATCTGAAGGTCATCCTTGCATCTGCTGGCAGCAGTTGTAAGCCTGCAGGAGTGATGGGTTTGCAACTCGCTCCTCACTGTCTGTAATCTATGTCCATGAATCATAAGACAATTAAGCACTAACTGTGCATCACTTGACTACAATTGTTCTGTGAACTAAATTTAGCACAAATATGATGAGGCTATAAAAGTAGAATCACTTCTTTCCTCATGGTTAAATTTGGCACGGCTGATATCACAACCCTTTCATACATTTCATGAGCAGAGGACATGAAGGGGAATGTATGTGAATTGGGCAGCTATATATAAATAGTTTCTACTCTACAAGCCCCACATATAGAGAGGATAAACATTATTGGGTATTGATATGCATGATGTTACTAGCAACAGGAAGATGGGAATAAGAGCGTGAGTTGGCCAACAAGACTCAGGAACAAAAGAAATAGGCCACTCGGTCTATCAAGTCTGTGCTGATATTCCATCATTGCTGCTTCATTATCCCTTTCGACCCCATTCTCCTGCCTTCTCCCCGTAAGCTTTGATGCCCTGACTAATCAAGAACATGTCAACCTCCACTTTGAATATACTCAATGACTTGGCCTCCACAGCTGTCTGCAGCAATGAATTTCACAGATTCATCACTCTCTGGCTAAAGAAGTTCCTTCTCATCTGTGTTTTAAATGGACCGCCCTCTATTCTGAGGCTGTGCCCTCTGATCCAGGACTTCCCAACTATAAGAAACATGGAGTAAAATGGATTCAGCAGTGGCTGGATGGGAGACGCCAGAGAGTAGCAGTGGAAAACTGTTTGTCAGATTGGAGGCCGGTGACTAGTGGTGTGCCTCAGGGATCTGTACTGGGTCCAATGTTGTTTGTCATATACATTAATGATCTGGATGATGGGGTGGTAAATTGGATGGGTAAGTATGCAGATGATACTAAGATAGGTGGAGTTGTGGATAATGAAGTAGGTTTTCAAAGCTTGCAGAGAGATTTAGGCCAGTTAGAAGAGTGGGCTGAAAAATGGCAGATGGAGTTTAATGCTGATAAATGTGAGGTGCTACATTTTGGTAGGACTAATCAAAATAGGACATACATGGTAAATGGTAGAGCATTGAGGAATGCTGTAGAACAAAGGGATCTAGGAATAATGGTGCATAGTTCCCTGAAGGTGGAATCTCATGTGGATAGGGTGGTAAAGGAATCTTTTGGTATGCTGGCCTTTATTAATCAGAGCATTAAGTATAGGAGTTGGGATGTAATGTTGAAATTGTACAAGGCATTGGTAAGGCCAAACTTGGAGTATTGTGTACAGTTCTGGTCACCGAATTATAGGAAAGATGTCAGCAAAATAGAGAGAGTACAGAGAAGATTTACTAGAATGTTACCTGGGTTTCATCTCCTAAGTTACAGAGAAAGGTTGAACAAGTTGGGTCTTTATTCTTTGGAGTGTAGAAGGTTGAGGGGGGACTTGATAGAGGTACAGTATTTAAAATTATGAGGGGGATAGATAGAGTTGACGTGGATAGGCTTTTTCCATTGAGAGTGGGAGAGATACAAACAAGAGGACATGAGTTGAGAGTTAAAGGGCAAAAGTTTAGGGGTAACATGAGGGGGAACTTCCTTACTCAGAGAGTGGTGGCTGTGTAGAACGAGCTTCCAGCAGAAGTGGTTGCGGCAGGTTCGAAGTTGTCATTTAAAGTTGAATTGGACAGCTATATGGACAGGAAAGGAATGGAGGGTTATGGGCTGAGTGCAGGTCGATGGAACAAGGTGAGAGTAAGACTTCGGCACGGACTAGAAGGGCCGAGATGGCCTGTTTCCGTGCTGTAATTGTTATATGGTTATCCTGTCCATATCCACTCTGTCAAAGGTTTTCAATATTTGATAAGTTTCAGTGAGATCCTCCCTCATTCTTCTGAATTCCAGCCAGCGAAAGCCCAAAGCCATCAAATGCTCCTCCCATACGATAACCCTTTCAATCCTGAAATTATTCTCATGAACTCCCTCTAGACTCTCTCCAATGCCAGCAGATCTTTTCTTAGATCAGGGGCATAAATTGCTCACAATACTCCAAGTGCGGCCTCACCAGTGCCTTAAACCAGTGGTCCCCAACCTCCGGGCTGCGGACCAATACCGGGATACATAGAATGCAGCGGTGCAGCGGTAGTTGGGAGGCACCCAGCACATGTTTAAGAAAAAAGCCAAAATAAACAAGCTAATTAATTTGGGGCTGACATTTACGTGCAATGTATGGTCCGCGGCCCGGAGGTTGGGGACCACTGAATTATAAGGTCTCGGCATCACATGGCAGCTTTGGGCCTGTACTCACTGGAATTTAGAAGAATGTGGAGGTACCTCACTGAAACCTATGAATGTTGAAAGTACTAGATAGGGTAGATGTGGAGAGGATGTTTCCTGTGGTGGGGGTATCTAGAACTAGAGGGCACAGCCTCAAAGTTGAGGGGTGACCCTTAGAACAGAGGTAAGGAGGATTTTTTTTTAGCCAGAGCATAGTAAATTCTAGTCCTCTCAAAATGAATGCTAACATTGCATTTGCCTTCCTTTCCACCAACTCAACCGCTAGTTAACCTTTAAGGAATCCTGCACAAGGACTCCCGTCCCTTTGCACCCCTGATTTATGAATTTTCTTGCCATTTAGAAAACAGTCCATGCCTTTATTCCTTCTAACAATGCGTATGACCATACTCTTCCTGTACCTATATTCTAACTGCCACTTCTTTGCGCATTCTCCTAATCTGTTTAAGTCCTTCTGTAGACTCTCTGCTTCCTCAACACTACCTTCACCTCCCCTCCACCTTTCTTTGCATTGTCTGCAAACTTGGCCAGAAAACATCAATTCCATAATACAAGTCATTGACGTATGAGGTGAAAAGAAGCAGTCCCAGTACTGACCCCTGTGGAATATGACTAGTCACTGGCAGCCTATCAGAAAAAGCCTCCTTTACCCAAACCTGTCTCCTGTCAGTCAGCCAATCTTCTACAACACAACAGGAATTCTGCAGATGCTGGAAATTCAAGCCACACACATCAAAGTTGCTGGTGAACGCAGCAGGCCAGGCAGCATCTCTACGGTCGATGTTTCAGGCTGAGACCCTTCGTCAGGACTAACTGAAGGAAGGGTTAGTAAGAGATTTGAAAGTGGGAGTGGGAGTGGGAGGGGGAGATCCAAAGTGATAGGAGAAGACAGGAGGGGGAGGGATGGAGCCAAGAGCTGGACAGGTGATTGGCAAAAGGGGATACGAGAGGATCATGGGACAGGAGGCCTAGGGAGAAAGGAAAAAGGGGAGGAGTGGAAAAACCCAGAGGATGGGCAAGGGGTATAGTCAGAGGGACAGAGGGAGAAAAAGGAGAGTGAGAGAAAGAATGTGTGTATAAAAATAAATAATGGATGGGGTACGAGGGGGAGGTGGGGCATTAGCGGAAGTTTGAGAGGTCAATGTTCATGCCATCAGGTTGGAGGCTACCCAGATGGAATATAAGGTGTTGTTCCTCCAACCTGAGTGTGGCTTCATCTTTACAGTAGAGGAGGCCGTGGATAGACATATCAGAATGGGAATGGGATGTGGAATTAAAATGTGTGACCACTGGGAGATCCTGCTTTCTCTGGCGGACAGAACGTAGGTGTTCAGCAAAACGATCTCCCAGTCTGCGTTGGGTCTCGCCAATACATAGAAGGCCACATTGGGAGCACCGGACGCAGTATATCACCCCAGCTGACTCACAGGTGAAGTGTCGCCTCACCTGGAAGGACTGTCTGGGGCCATGAATGGTGGTAAGGGAGGAAGTGTAAGGGCATGTGTAGCACTTGTTCCGCTTACAAGGATAAGTGCCAGGAGAGAGATCAGTGGGGAGAGATGGGGGGCAACGAATAGACAAGGGAGTCACGTAGGGAGCGATCCCTGCGGAAAACGGGGGGGGTGGGGAGGGAAAGATGTGCTTAGTGGTGGGATCCCGTTGGAGGTGGCGGAAGTTACGGAGAGTAATATGTTGGACCCGGAGGCTGGTGGGGCGGTAGGTGAGGACCAGGGGAACCCTATTCCTAGTGGGGTGGCAGGAGGATGGAGTGAGAGCAGATGTATGTGAAATGGGAGAGATGCGTTTAAGAGCAGAGTTGATAGTGGAGGAAGGGAAGCCCCTTTCTTTAAAAAAGGAGGACATCTCCCTTGTCCTGGAATGAAAAGCCTCATCCTGAGAGCGGATGCGGTGGAGACGGAGGAATTGCAAGAAGGGGATAGCATTTTTGCAAGAGACAGGGTGAGAAGAGGAATAGTCCAGATAGCTGTGAGAGTCAGTAGGCTTATAGTAGACATCAGTAGATAAGCTGTCTCCAGAGACAGAGACAGAAAGATCTAGAAAGGGGAGGGAGGTGTCGGAAATGGACCAGGTAAACTTGAGGGCAGGGTGAAAGTTAGAGGCAAAATTAATAAAGTCAATGAGCTCAGCATGCGTGCAGGAAGCAGCGCCAATGCAGTCGTCGATGTAGCGAAGGAAAAGTGGGGGACAGATACCAGAATAGGTACGAAACATAGATTGTTCCACAAAGCCAACAAAAAGGCAGGCATAGCTGGGACCCATAGCCAATTTTCTATTCATTTTAGTATCTTTGATGTAACACATATTAAGCAGCCTCATGTGCAACACCTTGTCAAAGGCCATTCAAACATCCAGGTATCCACCAATTCTCCTTTGTCTATCCTACCTGTTATTTCTTCAAAGAATTCCAACATATTTGTCAAGCAAGGCTTTCCCTTAAGGAAACCATGCTGACTTTGACCTCCAAACCGCATCCTTCCAAGATGGCGCCAGTGACCAATGGCAACATGTTGTAGACAGCTTACGAAACTACTAGATACCTTTCTTCTTCTTGATAAACTTCTTCTGAACTGCAGTTGCTGCAGTCTGCAGCCTGTAGTTTCCCTTTTCAGGATGTACTTTTGAGCTAACTAAATGATCTGCACTTTTGCAATATTCTGAGGGATTCAGCGAACTAGACTCTTCAGTCTGCAGGTACAGCCATCACTGGCTATGGATGCTGCATAGCAACCTGATGGCAGAACACAATCCCATATTCAGCTCCGTTACTCCACGCCGATTAAAGCGTCGAGCAAGATTAGGGATGAGAGTGGAAAACGAACAGGTGTTGAGCACATCTGCCTGTGTTTGTTTGGTCTCCCTCTCTTCTCTCTGAACGGGCTCCGTAGCTGTAGACTCATTTTCTGGGACTCTGCAGTTCATGTTCCATGTGTTTCTCTTTTTTTTTTACTATTTGCGCGATTTGATCAAGGTGCTCAGTGCTGAATTCACTGTAACTGTGCCCTGAAACCATCAATATCCCCCTCAGTGCTGAACTGGCTGTGTGGCTATGCCCTGCAATCATTGGGCTTCAGGACCCACTTCACTCACCTCAGCACTGAACTGACTAAGTGGATGTAGGCTCATTTTGGGGACTCTGTAGTTCCTGTTTTGAGTGTTATTTCTTTACCTTTTTACTAAAAAAGTTTGCACAATTTGTTCTTTATTTCACACATTGGGTATTTGATGGCCTTTGGTGTGTGAGATTATTTTTAATTGTATTTCTTTGTTTTGTGACTGCCTGCAAGAAGACAATTCCCAAGGTTGTATACAGCACACATACTTTGATAATAAATGTACTTTGAACTGAAATATTGAATACACAACTCTCCTCAGAATCAGGATCAGGTTTAAAATCACTGGCATATTGTGGAATTCCCTGCTTAGCTGTCAACTCCAACTCAATAGAGAATGCATCTCAACAGTAGACATAATACATTATATGATACAACTACTATAAGACCATGAGACTTAGGAGCAGAATTAGGCCATTCAGCCAATCGAGTCTACTCCACCATGGCTGATCTCGGATCCCACTCAACCCCATACTCCTGCCTTCTCACTATATCATTTGATGCCCTGACCAATCAGGAAATGATCAACTGCTATCTTAACTATACCCATGGACTTGGCCTCCACCGCAGTCTGTGGCAGAGCCTTCCACAAATTCACTACTCCCTGCCTAAAAAAATTCCTTACCTCTGTTCTGAAAAGTCACCCCTCAATTTTGAGGCTGTGCCCTCTAGTTCTGGATACCTCCACCATAGGAAACATCCTCTCCACATCCACCTTATCTAGTCCTTTCTACATTTGGTAGGTTTCAATGAGATCCACCTGCATTCTTCTAAATTCCAGTGAGTACAGGCCCAAAGCTGCCAAACTCTCATGTGTTAACCCCTTCACTCCCAGAATCATCCTCATGACCCTCCTCTGGACTCTCTCCAATGACAATACATCCTTTCTGAGATAAGGGGCCCAAAACTGTTGACAGTACTCCAAGTGCGGCCTGACTAGTGTCTTATAAAGGCTCAGCATTATCTCCCTGCTTTTAAATTCAATTCCTTTTGAAATAAAAGGCAATGTTGCAGGCATCCACAGCATAGTAAATTTTAAATTGCCCATTTAGGTCTAAAAATCTCATTGCTATGGATGCTTTCTTACTCTTGTAGGATAACTCATTTCCTGACAAGGGGGATCACTCTGCTTGGCAGGTGAGCCTTATGATAATCTCGGGTTGTGGGACCTCCTTCGTGGTGGCTGTTGTAGTTGACTCCGAGACTGCAGGAAGTAGTTCTGACAGCGGTAGCCATCCTTCTCTAACAATTAACTCTTTTCTCCTCAACTGATTGATGTGTCGTCTCCGGATGATATCAGATGCACTCTCCACTGTGTAAGAGAGTGGTCCAGATCTATCCTTAATTTTTCCACGTACCCACTTTTGATCAGATCTGTCGTCCCTCACTAGGATTGCTTCTCCTTGTTTCGAGAGCCTTCAATTTGTCTCAGCTATTTGTTCTGCATGCTCGTTCTGAGATCGGGTTTGAGGAGATTCAAGTGTGATTGCAAGAGACCACCCAGGAACAGCATCTCTGATGAGTTGCTGGTTATGGAGTGTGCTGTGTTACGATATGCAAGGAGGAAATTGGCGAGTTTCTGGTTCAGTGTCAGTGTAGTGTGTTCTGCTGACATTGCTCACAGTGCGTTCTTCAGAATCTGGACAAACTTTTCCGCCAAGCCATGTGTAGCTGGGTGGTACAGTGCAGATGCAATTTGTCTTATTCCATTCATTTTTAGGAATAACTGGAAATGGTCCCTCACAAACTGTGGTCCATTGTCACTGACTAAGTGCTCTGGAAGACCATTCCTTGCGAGAGGTTTCCCAATTCATCAACGGTGTGTGAGGCTGTAGTGAAGTCAATTGGAAACTGTTTTGACCACTTGGTAGCCGCATCCACTACTACCAATAAATTCGTGTCCAGCAAAATCCACATGAATCCTCTGCCAGGGCAATGCAGGTATTCTCAGGGATGGAGAGGCGATGCTCTTGGCATCTTCTGAACATGTTGATATCCTGTACAGTGCACGGCAAGCCACTCGATCTGCTGATCAATCCCAGACCACCAGACAAATCTTTGAGCCAACACTTTCATTTTGACCACACCTAGATGACTGGCATGTAACTCTTCCAACACTTTAGCTCTCAGTTTGGATAGTACAATAACTCTCAATCCCCACATAAGGTAACCCCCTGTCAAGGGCAAGTTTATTGCAGAGCTGGTAACAATGGAGAACTGGAGTCTTTGCTGCACATTCCAGCCATTTTGGGTGGCCATGTAGACCTGAGACAGTATGGGGTCTTTTCTGGTTTCCCTTGGGATTATCTCTGCTATAACAGGGAGACTTCTGATTTGCATTAGAGAGAATATGTCAAGAGGAGTGTCATTTTTTTGTAAATTTTCCTGGTACTTCATTTCCCAAGGGTGAACAGGACAATTCATCAGCATTTTCATAATTAGTCATCCTCACAAATTCAATCTTGTAATTGTGTCCTTCGAGAAATAGAGCCCCACCTCTGCATTCGCACTGCTGCTGTCAGTAGTTCCGTGGATTGACAATGGACACTAGTGGATGATGATCAATAATGAGAGTAAACTGTCTCCCATACAGGGACTGGTTGAAGCATTTTACACTCCAAACCAGAGTCAAGGACTCTGTCAATCTGTGCATCATCTTTCTTGCAGCAACAAGGGAGCGTGATGCAAAGGTGTTCACTTCCATCACTCATAAAATGTGGTATTATTGCACTTATACCATAAGGTGAGGCATCACAGGCAAGCGTTACTGGATGATATGAATCATAATGTGCCAGTACAGTGTCTAACTTCACCATTTCCTTTACTTTTTTGAAGGCCATCTCACACTGCTTTGCCCATTGCCATTTCTTCCTACTCCGCGGTAATGACCTCAGGTTGGCCTCAGCTAATTCCACTCTGCTGAAGTTTTCCACCAGAAAGGTTTGTAAAGATATACTCTACCCTGGGCAGAGGATATTGATCGGTACTGAGTTAATGGTAATGTTAAAATCACCATAGATCCTGACAGACCCATTCTTCTTGGCTACTGGGACCAAAGGTGTTGCCCATGGGCTCTACTCAACCTTGGAAAGAATTGCTTCAGCCTCCATGCAATCTAACTCACTGACACTATTTAACACTATTTTACCTTTGATATGTTTGTGTTTTCCATGGCATTATCAGAATCTTTCTTGATTCACTTTCATACAACTTTATTGCAGGAGGTGTGGCATGCAAATGGTGGATGGATCTCCAATCAAGTTTCAGTTTTTCTCAGCCAATCACGTCCCCACAATGCTGGCCCTCCTGTTTTGAACACATACAAGCTTATTGTGGCTTGTTGGTTGTTGTATTTTACTGTTACAGATGCCATTCCCACAGGAGTTATCTTTTCTCCAGTGTAAGTTCTTAGTTGCAGGATTCAGTTTAGTATCTTTGAAATGCCTCTCAAACTCATTTTTTGGAATAACTGATACAGCTGAACCAGTGTCTAATTCCATTTTAGTTCATTGCCATTCACTTCTGGTATAAGCCTCCTTGCTTGTCTATTGCTACTTTTCACAGTGTAAATCTCAGGGCTACACAGTCCTGTGTCGCTCTCATCATTCTCAGATTTGCATCAACAGCATGCAGAATAATACGCTTTTTTGAAATTGCAACTTGACTTTTTATCTTTTTCTCATCCCTGTGCAGTCCAACTATTTTTATCTGCCAAATATGCTCTTTGATGTGTCCTACTTTATTGCATTTTCCACAAATTTCACTTTTAAATTTACATTGGTTTGGTGTATGCGAACCCCTGCCACAATGGTAACACAATTTTGTTAGACCAGGCTGGCCTCCATTGAGACACTGAAATTTTGTTCACGCTCACTTTCATTTCTGACTGCAATTCAATTGCATGTCTGTCTATGGTTTCCATTGAACCAGTAATTTCAACTGCTCTTTTAAGTATAAGCTGTGCTTCAGTTAGGAGCAGTTTTTGAATGTTTTCTTGTAAGATTCCACAAACTACATGATCTCTCAGTGCATCATTAAACCCTTTACTGAACTGACAATGCTCAGACAATCTCTTCAATTCAGCCACATTCGCTGAAATGAACTCCCTTTCTTTTTGATTCTACTTGTGAAACCTAAGATGTACTGTAAGCAACAATGGTTTTGGTCCTCAATGTGTCTGTATTACTTTGATGATATCGGCAAAGCTGGTTTGGTTGGAGTAGTCAAACTTCAAAGCAAACTGTATGCTTTTAAATCGAAAGCACTCAACAAAATTGTTAGTTGTTTCTCAATGGCTATTTCATTTGTTTCAAAATACTGTCCAATTTGCTCAGTTATTTGTTGTGTTGTGGCGACCCACTTTCCAGCACACTCGAACCAGCTCACGAAACAGCGTGCGCCAGCAGAGAGGCAGGCCCCAAAAGGGCGCCAGGCCATCTTCACCAGCGGGGGATAAACCCGCGTGCGGCAAGGGTCTGCGAATATGCATTCCCTACAGCAGTCCTGCCCTCCCCGGGCAGGAACGGGAAGGCTTTAAAGGAGGCCGCGAAGTTTGAATAAATCTCTTTTATCGCAACTCCAACTCTCCAACTACGTGTCATTATTCTAGCGCTGTGTGTAGCACACCGCTACATTTGGTGACCCCGACGGCCCAAACGATATTTGGACCAGAGATGACCGACACCGCATCTGTTCACGTAGTTTTGTTAAAACTACCAAGCTTCTGGACGCTGCGACCTCGCCTATGGTTCAAACAAGCAGAAGCCCATTTCCACATTCGGTAGGTAACCTCGGATTCTACTCGTTACTACTACGTGCTGAGCTCCCTCGACCAGGAGACAGCTGCACAAGTTGAGGAGTTTATACAGTCGCCCCCGGAGGACGGCAAATACACAGCATTCAAAGCCCTGCTCATAAGGACTTTCAGACTCTCACGGTGCGAACGAGCTGCTTGCTTACTGCACCTGGATGGATTGGGAGACAGGCCGCCGTCAGCATTAATGAACGAGATGCTGGCCCTGGCTGAAGGACACAAACTCTGTCTGATGTTTGAGTAGGCGTTCCAAGAGCAACTGCCCGAGGACATACATCTGCTGCTGTCCGACGCAGATTTCAGCAACCTCCGGGAGGTGGCGGCCCGAGCAGATGTGCTGTGGAATGCCAAGAAGGAGAGAGGGGCATCCGTCGCACAGATCACCAAGCTGCGTGCCCAACGACAGACCAGACCAGGCCTGGCAGCAGAGCACAACAAACAATGGTGTTTCTACCACCAGCGGTGGGGCACAGAGGCCCGCTGCTGCAGACCACCCTGCAAATTCCCGGGAAATGCCAAGGCCCAGCCGCCACCAATCGCTACGGCGGCTGGCCATCAGGACAGCCTCCTGTACGTCTGGGACAAGCAGTCGGGACACCGCTTTTTGGTCGACACTGGAGCGGAGATCAGCGTTTTACCTCCAATGAGTTACAACACCCGCAACAGAGAACCGGGACCCACCCTGAGGGCCACAAACGGCAGCACAATACAGACCTACGGCACCCGCACGGTGCGGCTACAGTTCAGCTCCAGCCGGTTCACGTGGGACTTCACACTGGCCGCTGTGGCCCAACCACTCCTGGGGGTGGATTTTCTGTGAGCCCACAGCCTGCTGGTCGACCTGCAAGGGAAGCAATTAGTCCACGCCAAGACTTTTCAAACGTTTCTCCCTGGGTGAAGCCAAGTTGCCAGCCCCACACCTGGACTCCATCACGCGTCCGACGATGAATTCACCAAGGTCCTGGCGGATTTCCCATCAGTTCTGACACCGCAGTTCACGGCAGCCATGCCCAGACACGGAGTACAGCACCACATTCCGACCCAGGGACCACCCCTCCACGCCCGTGCTCGAAAGCTTCCCCCAGACAAGCTCCGACTGGCGAAGGAGGAGTTCAAGAAGATGGAGGAATTGGAGATCATACGACGGTCCGACAGCCCATGGGCCTCCCCCCTTCACATGGTGCCCAAGGCAACGGGGGGCTGGAGGCCATGCAGTGACTACCGCAGACTGAACGAGGCTACAACGCCAGACCGCTACCCCGTGCCGCACATTCAAGACTTTGCAGCAAACCTACAAGGATCTTTTCCAAGGTAGACCTCGTCCAGGGATACCATCAAATCCCAGTACATCAGGACGACATCCCCAAACCCCGTTCGGCCTGAAAAATGCCACACAGACATTCCAAAGGCTAATGGACGTGGTGGGACGCGACCTGGACTTTGCATTCATCTATTTGGACGACATCCTCGTAGCCAGCCGTAGTCGGCAGGAGCATCTGTCCCATCTCCGTCAACTATACTCCCGACTGAACGAATTCGGCCTTACAATCAACCCGGCCAAATGCCAGTTTGGACTCGACACCATCGACTTCCTGGGCCACAGGATTACTAAAGAGGGGGCAACCCCGCTGTCGGCCAAGGTAGACGCGGTCCGCCACTTCCCCTGACCCAACAGAACCAAAGGCCTGCAGGAATTCGTGGGTATGGTGAATTTCTACCACCGTTTCCTCCCCTCAGCAGCCCGAATCATGCGCCCCCTGTTCACCCTGATGTCGGGTAAGGGCAAGGACATTACCTGGGACGAAGAGGCCGTGGCCGCTTTCGTTAAAACCAAAGAAGCCTTGGCAAACACCGCAATGCTAGTGCACCCCAGAACGGACGTTCCTACTGCCCTCATGGTGGACGCATCCAACACAGCAGTCAGTGGAGTGCTGGAACAACTCATCAAGGGTCGCTGGCAACCCCTGGCATTCTTCAGCAAACACCTACGACCACCCGAACTCAAATACAGTGCTTTCGACCGGGAGCTATTGGCACTATACCTGGCAATCCGGCATTTCAGATACTTCTTAGAAGGTAGGCCCTTCACCACGTTCACAGGCCACAAACCGCTTACCTTTGCATTCACAAAGGTGCCCGACCCCTGGTCGTCCCGCCAGCAGCGACGTCTGTCCTACATCTCCGAGTACACGACGGACATCCGGCATGTCTCTGGAAAGGACAACATCGTGGCGGACGCACTATCCAGACCTACCATACAGGCCCTGTCCCGGGGGGTGGACTATGCAGCGCTGGCAGAGGCACAGCAGGCAGACGAGGAGATCCCTAGTTACAGAACTGCGGTCTCCGGTTTGCAGCTCCAAGACCTCCCCGTAGGCCCAGGTGAGAGGACCTTACTATGTGACGTAGCCACCGGCCAACCCTGCCCCATCGTCCCGGCAGCCTGGCAGCGGCGGGTTTTCAACTCCATTCACAACTTAGCGCACCCCTCCATCAGGACAACTGTCCGGCTGGTCTCCAACAGGTTCATGTGGCATGGACTTCGTAAACAGATCAGTGCATGGGTCAAAACGTGCATGCAGTGCCAAACGGCCAAGGTGCAGTGGCACACCAAGGCTCCGCCGCAGCAGTTCGAACCCACCCACCGGAGGTTCGACCACATTCATGTGGATATCATGGGGCCCCTGCCAGTGTCGCGAGGAGTGCGGTACGTCCTAACTATGATAGACCGGTTCACCAGATGGCCTGAGGCAGTCCCGCTCACCGACACCACCTCCGGAGGGGCAGACCTCCCAAACAGAGGCCAATCCAGACTGTGGACATTGGGGGATGTATCGCCAGTTCTGGGGGGCTGGGGGTGGTTATGTGGTGACCCACTTTCCAGCGCGCTCAAACCGGCTCACAAAACGGCGCACACCGGCAGAGAGGCCGGCCCCAAAAGGGCGCCAGGCCATCTTCACCAGCAGGGGGAAAATCCCGTGCGCGGAAAGGGTCTGGGAATATGCATTCCCTACAGCAGTCCCGCCCGGCTTTAAAGGAGGCCGCATAGTTTGAATAAATCTATTTTATCACAACTCCAACTCACTGACTACGTGTCGTTATTCTAGCGCTGTGTGTAGCACACTGCTACAGTGTAATAAAATGCCTATCTGTCTGATGTAACCAGCCATCTCTACTCTTCTATTTTAATGATGTCACAGTGCAGGGCATTGGGAACAGATCCAAATGCAAGACACAGACATTGAAGTACAAGGAACAGGACTTGACTAGAGAAGGGACGTGACAGGATACAGACAAGGAGCAGGGACAAGAACGCAGACTTGGGCTAGGACATGGACTAGACACAGGGAACCGGGACAAGGAACTACGAACTAGGAGCCTGGGCTTGGACTCAGAGCCAGAGACTAGACAAGAACCCTGGACCTGGGTCTTCCCTTGGGCTCGGACCCCAGAACTAGGCAAGGACATGACATGACTACAGGACAGGACGTTGCTGGGGTCTTGAGTCTTGAGGCTTGAGGCTGGAGACAGGCTGGGAACTGTACATCAACATAGAGCCGGGAATTATCCTTCGAAAAGCTGGGACTCATCTTTAACACAACACCAACATGAGATAGGACGGTACATAGACATAGAGCCAGGACTTATACTTAGACAAGCCGGGACTTAACTTCTTCTCCACGCCAAGGTGGGACAGGACCATCCATTGGGTAACGGCAGAACGGCCGGACTTACCTAACAGAGGCAAAGACAAGACAGATCCCCCCGTAGGACAACGGCAGAACGGCCTGACTTACCCAACAGAGGCGAGGACAAGAAAAGACAAACATCGAAGAACGACAGACAGTTCCATCTTTGCATTGAGGTTGCTCCGAGTCACAGTTACAGCCAGCGACCTCCGCTGGCTACGGAAACAGCCAGATCCCTACCTAGCTTGGAGTGGCTGACGGCCACTCAGCTGACCCAGGAAACGGCCGAATCCATACCGCAAAGACAGCTCTGACTACTGACAGCAAGGCTCCATGAGGGGATGGTTCCCCAACGCAGCCTAAAGATGGCAAGTGGTCGCTCTAGCCTTCCACCGGCAGGTTGCTCCCAGGGGACCTTGACAAAACAAACTAGCAGCTCACACTCAACCCCAAGGCTACTTATTTTCCAAGCCCCAAGATGGGAATCAGGTGCCTACGATTAACTCAACCAAAACAAGGAACAGTTGGAAGGCCCGGAGTCCTGAGTCCACGGACCGGACTGTGAACCGGAATTTGGACTCCACGGACCAGACCATGACAAGTGATTATTATAACCTGGTACTCGCTCTTTATGAACCCTTGAATTCTTCCATTTTCTGGCTTTTTAAAAACTCGATCGTGTCTTCCTTTCTGAAGACCACATGCTTGCCTACTTCTTTCCACTTGACCATTTTTCACATTAACGTCTCACTATGCTTCAACAGGTGAGTTTAAAAATATATCGTCACCACTGTTACGTTTTGTAACTTCAAAACATTAAGCAAATTCAAAGGAAGACATGGGAGTCCAAAATGTTGGTCTAACTTTATGTTTAAGCAAGGCATGTGGTAGCATGATGATTTATGCAATTCACATATTTATACATATTACTCATAATGAGTTATTTAAATGGCCAAGAATGCTTCATCAAACTATATATATATATATATATATATATATATATATATATATATATATATATATGTGTGTGTGTGTATGTGCGTGCATATATATCTACACACACAATATTTCTTAAATATTACTGAAATATTAAATACACAACATGGTCTATAGTTTCCTTTCTTCTGCCTCCCTCACTTCTTAAAGACTGGAGTAACAGTTATAATTTTCCAGACCTCCAGAACCATTCCAGAATCTAGTGATTCTTGAAAGATCATTACTATTTCCTCCACAATATAGTTAGAGCATTGGCTGATCAGTAGGAGGCAACAAGTGGGAATAAAAGGATTGTTTTCTGGTTGGCTGCCAGTGACTAGTGGTGTTCCACAGGGGTCAGTGTTGGGACCATTTCTTTTTATGCTGTATAACAATGATTTAGACGATGGAATAGGTGGCTTTGTTGCCAAGTTTGCCGATGATATGAAGATTGGTGGAGTGGCAGGTAGTGTTGAGGAAACAGGTAGGCTGCAGAAGGATTTAGACAGATTAGGAGAATGGGCAAGATTGGCAAATGAAATATAATGTTGGAAAATGCATGGTCATGCACTTCCGTAGTAAAAATAATTGTGTGGAATATCTTTGAAATGGAGAGAAAATCCAGCAATCTGAGATGCAGTAGGACTTGGGAGTCCTTGTGCAGAACACCCTGAAGGTTAACTTGCAGGTAGATTCGGTGGTGAGGAAGGCAAATGCCATGTTAGCATTCATTTCAAGAGGTCTAAAATACAAGAGCAAAGATGTGACGCTGAGGCCTCACCTTGAGTATTGTGAACAGTTTTGGTCCCCTCATCTAGAAAAAATGTGCTCGCATTGGAGAGATTTCAGCGGAGGTTCACAAGGATGATTCCAGGAATGAAAAGGTTATCATTCCCATGGCTCTGGGTCTGTACTTGCTGGAATTCAGAAAGATCAGGAGGTGCTGTGATCTCTTTGAAACCTTTTGAATGTTGAAAGACTTAGACAGAGTAGATGTGGAAAGGATGTCGTCCATGACGGGAGAGTCTAGGACAAGAGGGCAAGCCTAAGAATAGGGGGCACCCTTTCAGAACAGAGAAGCGAAGAAATTTCTTTAGCCAAAGGGTGGTGAATTTGTTGCCACAGGCAGCTGTGGAGGCCAGGTCGTTGGGTGTATTTAAGGCAGAGCTTGAAAGTATTCTTGTTTGGACATGGCATCAAAGATTACAAGGAGAAGGTCGGGAACTCGGGTTGAGGAGGAGATGAAGAAAAAGGATCAGCCATGATTGAATGGTGAAGCAACTCGATGGGCCAGGTGGCCTAAATCTGCTCCTATATCTTATGGTCCAATATCTTCAGCCCCTCTTTCAGAAACCTGGGGTGTAGTCCACCTTCCAATCTTTCAGCTTCCCAAGCACCTCTTCCTTAGTAATAGTGACGACACTCACTTCTGCCCCCTGGCATTCAAATTTCTGGCGTACTGCTAGTGTCTTCTCAGTGAGGACTGAAGCAAAATACTTATTTAGTTCGTACACTACTTCTTTGTCCCACATTACTACCTCTCCAGCGTCATTTTCCAGCGGTCCGATAGCCACTCTCGCCTCTCTTTTACTCTTTATTTATCTGAAAAATACCTTTGACACCCTCCTTAATGCTATTGGCTAGCTTACCTTCATATTTCATCTTTTCTCTCATTTTAGTTTTTGGTTGCCTTCGGTTGGTTATTTCCCAATTCTTTAACTTCCCACAGTTTTACTATATTATATGCCCTCTTTTTTGCTGTTATGTTGGCTTTGATTCCCTTGTCAGCCACAATTGCCCTCATCAATTCCCTTTACACTAACTCTTCATCTATGGAATATTTTGATCTTGCAGCTTCCAAACAACTTTGGCCAGCTCCTCCCTACATCTCTGTAATTCCCTTTCCTCCATTGTAATACTGATACAACATCAGACTTTAACTTCTCCCTCTTAAACAGTAGGGTGAACTCAATCATATTATGATCACTGTCTCATAAGTGTTTCTTCACCTTAATCTTCCTAATCAAATCTGGTTCATTATATTACACACAATCCAGAATAGCCTTTCCCATAGTGGGCTCAATCACAGGCTGCTCTAAAAAGCCATCACATAGGCATTCAACAGATTCCCTCTCATGAGATCCAGCATCAACCTGATTCTCCCAATCTAGCTGAATATTGAAATCCCCCTTCACTATCATGACATTGCACTTATTACATGCCTTTTGTATCTCACGTTATGGAGCTTAGAAAAATAGAGGGCTGTGGGAAAGCCTAGGTAGTTCTAAGGTGGGGACATGTTCGGCACAGCTTTGTGGGCCAAAGGGCCTGTATTGTGCTGTAGGTTTTCTATGTTTCTATGTTGTAATCTGTATCTCACATCCCGGCTACTGTTCGGGGGCTTGTATAGAACTCCTCTCAGGGTCTTTGTCCATTTGCGGTTTCTCAACTCTGCCCACAAGGATTTTACATCTTCCAAAACTATATCTCCTATTTCTAAGAATTTGAATTCATTTTCAACAACACCCATCCCCTTTGCTTACGTGCTTGTCCTTTTGATACAAGGTGTATCCTTGGATGTTAAGCTCCCAACTATGATTTTCTGTCAGCAATGACCCAGTGATGACCACAACATCATACCTGCCAAACTGACCTTGCTATAAGATCATCTACCTTATTCCATATACTGCATGCATTCAGTCTGTACTAATGACCCATTTCGATTTTAACCCTGTGTTACACTTCAACTCATGCCACTGACTGCAATTTTGCCATATCATCTTACCTGTCCTTCCTCACTGGCTCACTACACACTGCTTTACTTGCATACCAGTTGCCCCATCCTCAACCCTATCACTCTGCCAAATTAGTTTAAACCGGCCTGCAAGGATATTTGCACTTTGGCCCTTAAAGCCTGTTAATAGAGCGAGATCACACCTGTCCTTCTATCTCAGGCACCATTTACCACAACCATTTCATACCTGCTTGATTAGTGTGGACAAATCACTCCATGGCTCTTTGCTACCATTCCTTTAGCCTCCTCTAACCTGTAAATAAAAGGAGGAGTAATCCATTTAGTTACCAGAACTTTCCTTTGGTTCAGTAGCTCGCAGTTTCCAAAGGATACGATGGAGTCGTAGAATCATACAGCCTGGAAACAGGCCTTTCAGCTTAACTGCTCTGTGCTAACCAAGATTCCCACCTAAGCCGGTCCCATTTGTCCATGTTTGTACCTACCTTTTGCCTTCACCCTCTACATGTTCCTCATGATTTTACACAGCTCTCTGATATTACCCCTCATTCTCCTGCGCTCCAATGAATAAAGTTCCAGCCTGCTGAACTTACTGCAGTGTACTGCTGCTGCTAAACGACAAATTTCACGACATATGCCAGTGATATTAAACCTGATTCTGATTCTAAATATTTTACTTAACACAATTTAAAATACACTACTTATCCAATGACACGATCTGAAGCAAGTATGCATTTACCCATACCAAAACAGACAAACAGCAGACTCATTCTTTGATGTCCTTTCCTTCCACAGACTGCACATAATTGATTCTACCATGAAACTTTCACAGGAATGTTGACAATTTTTCTCTATTGAGCCCATCTGGTTTATGTACTGAAACGGTTTTGAAACATTAGCATAGCTGAAGATAGCATAAATTAAATGTATTCTGTAAAGACCAGTCATTCCCCTGAGCTTGCTCTGACAAATGACATTTCATACTTTATGGCCACTGCCATCCCATGAAACCTTCTTTGTTTTATAAACAGGATTTCCTAAACAAACTCTACCGATGAACAGCTTCCACATAGCTTTTCACAAACTCTCTTTATGAGCTGCAGTTTTGTTATCTTGTAGCAAGGAATTTACTTGTGAAGCACAGAACTAACTTCCCAGAGCTAAGGTATGATTATACAGTATAGAGTCATACAACAACATAGAATAAGACCATAAGACATAGGAGCAGAATTAGGCCATTCAGCCCATCGAGTCTGCTCCGCATTCCATAGAAACCATAGAAACTACAGCACAGAAACAGGCCTTTTGGCCCTTCTTGACTGTGCCAAACCATTTTCTGCCTAGTCCCACTGACCTGCACACGGACCATATCCCTCCATACACCTCCCATCCATGTATCTGTCCAATTTATTCTTAAATGTTAAAAAAGAACCCGCATTTACCACCTCGTCTGGCAGCTCATTCCATACTCCCACTACTCTCTGTGTGAAGAAGCCCCCCCTAATGTTCCCTTTAAACTTTTCCTCCCTCACCCTTAACCCATGTCCTCTGGTTTTTTTCTCCCCTTGCCTCAGTGGACAAAGCCTGCTTGCATTCACTCTATCTATACCCATCATAATTTTATATACCTATATCAAATCTCCTCTCATTCTTCTATGCTCCAGGGAATAAAGTTCTAACCTATTCAACCTTTCTCTGTAACTGAGTTTCTCAAGTCCCGGCAAAATCCTTGTAAACCTTCTCTGCATTCTTTCAACCTTATTAATATCCTTCCTGTAATTTGATGACCAAAACTGAACACAATACTCCAGATTCGGCCTCACCAATGCCTTATACAACCTCATCATAACATTCCAGCTCTTATACTCAATACTTTGATTAATAAAGGCCAATGTACCAAAAGCTCTCTTTACGACCCTATCTACCTGTGACGCCACTTTTAGGGAGTTTTGTATCTGTATTCCCAGATCCCTCTGTTCTACTGCACTCCTCAGTGCCTTACCACTTACCCTGTATGTTCTACCTTAGTTTGTCCTTCCAAAGTGCAATACCTCACACTTGTCTGTATTAAAATCCATCCGCCATTTTTCAGCCCATTTTTCCAGCTGGTCCAAGTCCCTCTGCAAGCTTTGAAAACCTTCCTCACTGTCTACTACACCTCCAATCTTTGTATCATCAGCAAATTTGCTGATCCAATTTACCACATTATCATCCAGATCATTGATATAGATGACAAATAACAATGGACCCAGCACTGATCCCTGTGGCACACCACTAGTCACAGGCCTCCACTCTGAGAAGCAATCCTCTACTACCACTCTTTAGCTTCTTCCATTGAGCCAATGTCTGATCCAATTTACCACCTCTCCATGTATACCTAGCGACTGAATTTTCCTAACTAACCTCCCATGCAGGACCTTGTCAAAGGCTTTACTGAAGTCCATGTAGACAACATCCACTGCCTTCCCTTCATCCACTTTCCTGGTAACCTCCTCGAAAAACTCCAGTAGATTGGTCAAACATGACCTACCACGCACAAAGCCATGTTGACTCTCCCTAATAAGTCCCTGTCTATCCAAATACTTGTAGATTCTGTCTCTTAGTACTCCCTCCAATAACTTACCTACTACCGATGTTAAACTTACTGGCCTATAATTTCCCAGATTACTTTTCGATCTTTTTTTTTAAACAACGGAACAACATGAGCCATTCCTCCAATCCTCCGGCACCTCACCTGTAGACGGCGACATTTTAATTTGCCTCAAGATAGCAAGCATCTCCTCCTTTTCAATCTGTACAGTTTCCATGATCTCACTACTTGTTTCCCTTAATTCCATAGACTTCATGCCAGTTTCCTTAGTAAATACAGACGCAAAAAACCCATTTAAGATCTCCCCCATTTCTTTTGGTTCCGCACATAGCCGACTACTCTGATCTTCAAGGGGACCAATTTTATCCCTTACAATCCTTTTACTCTTAATATACTTGTAAAAGCTCTTTGGATTATCCTTCACTTTGACTGCCAAGGCAACTTCATGTCTTCTCTTAGCCCTCCTGATTTCCTTCTTAAGTATTTCCTTGCACTTTTTATACTCAAGCACCTTATTTCCTCCCTGTTTCCTATACATGTCATACAAATCTCTCTTCTTCTTTATCAGAGTTGCAATATCCCTTGAGAACCAAGGTTCCTTATTCCTATTCACTTTTCCTTTAATCCCGACAGGAACATACAAGCTCTGCACTCTCAAAATTTCTCCTTTGAAGGCTTCCCACTTACTGATTACATCCTTGCCAGAGAACAACCTGTCCCAATCCACACTTTCTAGATCCTTTCTCATTTCTTCAAATGTGGCCTTCTTCCAGTTCAGAACCTCAATCCTAGGACCAGATCAACATGATCAAGTTGAAACTAATGGTGTTATGATCACTGGAACCAAAGTGCTCCCCTGCACACACTTCTGTCACTTGCCCTAACTCGTTTCCTAACAGGAGATCCAATATTGCATCCCCTCTAGTTGGTACCTCTGTATATTGATTTAGAAAACTTTCCTGAACACATTTTACAAACTATAAACCATCTGGACCCCTAACAGTATGGGTGTCCCAATCAATATGTGGAAAATTAAAATCCCCTACCACCACAACTTTATGCTTCCTGCAGTTGCCTGCTATCTCTCTGCAGATTTGCTTCTCCAATTCTTGCTGACTATTGGGTGGTCTATAATACAACCCCACTAATGTGGCCATACCTTTCCTGTTTCTCAGCTCCACCCATAAGGACTCAGTAGACAAGCCCTCTAATCTGTCCTGCCTGAGCACTGCTGTAACATCTTCCCTGACAAGCAATGCTACTCCCCCACCTTTCATTCCTCTGCCTCGATCACATCTGAAATATTGGAACCCTGGAATATTAAGCTGCCAGTCCTGCCCCTCCTGTAGCCAAGTTTCACTAATTGCTATAACGTCATAATTCCAAGTGTCAATCCACGCCCTCAACTCATCTGCCTTCCCTGCAATACTCGTAGCATTGAAATATATTCATAGTCATAGTCATAGTCATAGTCATACTTTATCAATCCTGGGGGAAATTGGTTTTTGTTACAGTTGCACCATAAATAATAAATAGTAATAGAACCATAAATAGTTAAATTATGCCAATTTAACTATTTACTGCAAATTATGCCAGTAAATTATGAAATGAGTCCAGGACCAGCCTATTGGCTCAGGGTGTCTACCCTCCAAGGGAGGAGTTGTAAAGTTTGATGGCCACAGGCAGGAATGACTTCCTATGACACTCTGCGCTGCATCTCGGTGGAATGAGTCTCTGGCTGAATGTACTCCTGTGCCCACCCAGTACATTATGTAGTGGATGGGAGACATTGACCAAGATGGCATGCAACTTAGACAGCATCCTCTTTTCAGACACCACCGTCAGAGAGTCCAGTTCCATCCCCACAAAATCATTGGCCTTATGAATGAGTTTGTTGATTCTGTTGATGTCTGCTACCCTCAGCCTGCTGCCCCAGCACACAACAGCAAACATGATAGCACTGGCCACCACAGACTCATAGAACATCCTCAGCATCGTTTGGCAGATGTTAAAGGACCTCAGTCTCCTCAGACCCTACTTGTAGACAGACTCAGTGTTCTTTGACCAGTCCAGTTTATTATCAATTCGTATCCCCAGGTATTTGTAGTCCTCCACCATGTCCACACTAACCCCCTGGATGGAAACAGGGGTCACCAGTACCTTCGATCTCCTCAGGTCTACCACCAGCTCCTTAGTCTTTTTCACATTAAGCTGCAGATAATTCTGCTCAGACCATGTGACAAAGTTTCCTACTGTAGCCCTGTACTCAGCCTCATCTGCCTTGCTGATGCATCCAACTATGGCAGAGTCATCCAAAAACTTCTGAAGATGACAAGACTCTGAGCAGTATATACACTTTAAATATATACACCTCAGAAGATTTTTACCACCACTCACAACCTTTCTATTTGCGGCTTTGCTTGAACTTTTAACATCATTTATTCTCACCCCAGCCACATTGTCAGCCTTGGCACTCTGGTTCCCATCCCCCTGCAAATCTAGTTTAAAGTCTCTCCAATAGCACTAACAAACCTCCCTGAAAGGATATTGGTCCCCATGTAGTTCAGGTGTAACTCGTCTCTCTTGTACAGGTCCCACCTGCCCCAGAAGAGGTCCCAATAATCCTGAAATCTGAAACCCTGTCCCCTACACCAGTTCCTCAGCCACTTGTTCATCCCCCAGAGCATCCTATTCCTACCCTCACTGGCACGTAGCACAGGTAGCAATCCTGAGATTACCACCCTTGAGGTCCTGCTTTTCAACTTCCTACCAAGCTCTCTATACTCACTCTCCAGGACCTCCTCACTCTTCCTTGCTATGTCATTGGTACCGATGTGCACCACGACATCTGGCTGATCACCCTCCCACTTCAGAATGTCATGTAAGCGATCAGAGACATCCTTGACCCTGGCACCCAGGAGGCAACAAACCATCCTGGATTCTCTGTCACGACCACAGAACCTCCTGTCTGCACCTCTAACTATCGAGTCCCCTATCACTACTGCTCTCCTCTTTTTCCACCCTCCCTTCTGCGCTGCAGAGCCAGACTCAGTGCCAGAGATCCGGCTGCTGCAGCTCGTCCCAGGTAAGTCATCCCCCCCAACAGTATCCAATGCGGTATAGTTGTTGTTGAGGGGAATGGCCACAGGGGAACCCTGCTCTGCCTGCCCTTTCCTCTTCCCTCACTTGAAAGTGACCCAATTTCCTGTGCTCTGCCCCTTCGGCGTAACTACCTCCCTGTAGCTACTATCTATAATCTCCTCATTCTCCCCAATGATCCGCAGGTCATCCAGCTCCTGCTCCAGTTCCCTAACGCGGTTTGTTAGGAGCTGCAGCTGGATGCACTTCTTGCAGGTGTCGCTGTCAGGGGCACTGGAGGGTTCCCTGACTTCCCACATCCTGCAAGAGGAGCATTCCAACATCCTGTCTGGCATTCTCTCTACTCTAAACAAACTGGACAAAAAACTTACCGGAATCTAGCCTGGCCTCTGCCTGTTCTCGCCGAAGCCTGTTGAGCCAAAGCCATCCCACTCTGCTCCCTCTCACTCCACTGCCCGCTGTATATGGTGGTCTCTTTTTAAACCTTGGCGTGCTACGTCATGCACCTGCGCAGTGCAGACCCTTCTCCCCGAGCAGTATTTATATATTAAAAAACACTTTTTGTACTGATTTCTTCACTCCCTCCTTCTCAGCTGCTTGCTTCGACTGAAACAAGAACGATCGCACTCAACCCCATACACCTACCTTCTTGCTGTAAATTTGATGCTCCGACCAATCAGGAAACTATCAATTTTTGCTTTAAATATACCCATGGACTTGGCCTCCACCGCTGTCTGTGGCAGAGTGTTCCACAGATTCACTACTCTCTGGCTAAAAAATTCCTCAGCTCCAAAGGATTGCCCCTACATCTGCATGAAATGTATCCGGCTGCAGCTCCTTGAAGAACATGATAGGGATCCGGAGCAGCAGCTGGATGACCTTCGGCTTGTATGGGAGAGCGAGGATATACAGTGGCATGCAAAAGTTTGGGCACCCTGGTCAAAATTTCTGTTACTGTGAATAGTTAAGTGAGCAGAAGATGAACTGATCTCCAAAAGTCATAAAGTTAAAGATGAAACATTCTTTTCAACATCTTAAGCAAGATTAGTGTATTATTTTTGTTTTGTACAATTTTAGAGTGAAAAAAAGGCAGTCGACGTTTCAGGCCAAGACCCTTCATAGTAACATCCCCTTTGGCAAGTATCACAGCTTGTAACCGCTTTCTATAGCCAGTTAAGAGTCTCTCAATTTTCATTTGGGGGACTTTCGCCCATTCTCCCTTGCAAAAGCCTTCTAGTTCTGTGAGATTCTTGGGCCGTCTTGCATGCACTGCTCTTTTGAGGTCTATCCACAGATTCTCAATGATGTTTAGGTCAGGAGCCTGTGAGGGCCATGGCAAAACCTCCAGCTTGCGCCTCTTGAGGTAGTCCATTGTGGATTTTGAGGTGTGTTTAGGATCATTATCCTGTTGTAGAAGCCATCCTCTTTTCATCTTCAGCTTTTTTACAGACGGCGTGATGTTTGCTTCCAGAATTTGCTGGTATTTAATTGAATTCATTCTTCCCTCTACCAGTGAAATGTTCCCCGAGCCACTGGCTACAACACAAGCCCAAAGCATGATCGATCCACCCCCGTGCTTAACAGTCGGAGAGGGGTTCTTTACATGAAATTCTGCACCCTTTTTTCTCTAAATATACCTTTGCTCATTACGGCCAAAAAGTTCAATTTTAACTTCATCATTCCACAGGATTTGTTTCCAGAATGCATCAGCCTTGTTTAGATGTTCCTTCGCAAACTTCTGGCGCTGAATTTTGTGGTGAGGACGCAGGAAAGGTTTTCTGCTGATGACTCTTCCATGAAGGTCATATTTGTGCAGGTGTCGCTGCACAGTAGAACAGTGCACCACCACTTCAGAGTCTGCTAAATCTTCCTGAAGGTCCTTTGCAGTCAAGCAGGGGTTTTGATTTGCCTTTCTAGCAATCCTACGAGCAGTTCTCTTGGAAAGTTTTCTTGGTCTTCTAGACCTCAACTTGACCTCCACCTTTCCTGTTAACTGCCATTTTTTAAGGCAGCTGCTTAGAGGAGCCCATGTCTGCTGATTGTTGGGACAAGGTTTGAGGAGTAAACGTGTTTGAAAAGCTTTGAAATTTGCATCACCTGGCCTTTCCTAACTATGACTGTGAACAAGCCATGCCCTAACAAGCTATTTAAGGTCTGAGACCTTGGTAAGAGTTATCGGTCTCGGCCTGAAACGTCGACTGCACCTCTTCCTAGAGATGCTGCCTGGCCTGCTGCGTTCACCAGCAACTTTGATGTGTGTTGCTTGAATTTCCAGCTTCTGCAGAATTCCTGTTGTTTGCGTTATACCACTTTGGACACTTTTGTGGGGGTTGACCTCCCAGGAGAATGCCATAGCGACTGGGTTACAGGCACTGAGCATGGGTCCATGGTGCAGAAGGGAAAGAGAGAGAAGAAGGGAGTGGTAGTGATAGGGGACTCGATAGTGAGGGGAACAGACAGGAGATTCTGTGGACGTGAACGAAACACCCGGATGGTACGTTGTCTCCCAGGTGCCAGGGTCAGGGATGTCTCAGATTGCATCCACAACATTTTGGAGAGGGAGGGGGAGCAGCCAGATATCTTGTTAAATATTGGTACCAATGACATAGAAAGGAAAAGCAATGAGGTCCTGAAAAGTGAATTTAGAGAGCTAGGGAGAAAGCTGAGAAGTAGGACCTCCTGGGTAGTAATTTCTGGATTGCTACCTGTGCCACGTGCCAGTGAGAGTAGAAACAGGATGATTTGGCAGATAAATGCATGGCTGAGAAGCTGGTGCAGGGGGCAGGGCTTCAGGTTCCTGGATCATTGGGATCTCTTCTGGGGGAGGTATGACCCGTTCAAAAGTGACAGGTTGCACCCGAACCCAAGGGCGACCAATATTCTCGTGAGCAGGTTTGTTAGAGCTGTTGGGGAGGGTTTAAACTAACTTGGCAGGGGGGTGGGAACTGGAGTGAAGAGGCTCAGGAGAGGACGCATGGTAAAAAAGTAAAGATAGCGTGCAGTCAGATTGTCAGGAAGGGCAGGCAGGTGATGGGACTTAGTTGCAGCCAACAGGTTGAATATCAAATCATTAAGGATACAGAATCAGAAAGGACAGCAAATACGGTACTCAAGGTGTTGTATCTAAATGCACGTAGTATAAGATATAAGGTCTTGTTGCACTATTACAGATTGCCAGGTGTGATAACGTGGCCATCGCTGAACCGTGGATGAAGAATAGTTGTAGTTGGGATCTGAATGTTCAAGGTTACACGTAATATCGGAGGGATAGGAATGTAGACAGAGGGGATGGTGTGACTCTACTGGTAAAGAATGGCATCAAATCAGTAGAAAGATGTGACATAGGATCGAGAGATGTTGAATCTTTGTAAGTTGAGTTAAGGGTAAAAGGACGTTGATGTCAGTTATATACAGGCCTCCCTACTGTGGCTGGGAGGTGGACCACAGGTTACAACGGGAAATAGAAAAGGTGTGTCAAAAGGGCAGTGTTATGGTAGTCATGGGAGATTTTTACATAGTCATGGGAAAATCAGGCTGGTAATGAATCTCAAGAGAGTGAGTTTGTTGAATGCCTAAGCTTTATACACCAGGAATTCTGCAGATGCTGGAAATTCAAGCAACACACATCAAAGTTGCTGGTGAACGCTGCAGGCCAGGCAGCATCTCTAGGAAGAGATACAGTCAACGTTTCAGGCCGAGACCCTTCGTCAGGACTAACTGAAGGAAGAGCTAGTAAGAGATTTGAAAGTTGGAGGGGGAGATCCAAAATGATAGGAGAAGACAGGAGGGGGAGGGATGGAACCAAGAGCTGGACAGGTGATTGGCAAAAGGGACATGAGAGGATCATGGGACAGGAGGCCCAGGGAGAAGGAAAGCGGGGAGGGGGGAAAAAACCGAGGATGGGCAAGGGGTATAGTCAGAGGGACAGAGGGAGAAAAAGGAGAGAGAGAGAAAGAATGTGTGTATATAAATAAATAGTGGATGGGGTATAAGGGGGAGGTGGGGCATTAGCGGAAGTTAGAGAAGTCGATGTTCATGCCATCAGGTTGGAGGCTACCCAGACGGAATATAGGGTGTTGTTCCTCCAACCTGAGTGTGGCTTCATCTTTACAGTAGAGGAGGCCGTGGATGGACATGTCAGAATGGGAATGGGATGTGGAATTAAAATGTGTGGCCACTGGGAGATCCTGCTTTCTCTGGCGGACACAGAAAGGACCTCCCTCCCCTTTCTAGATCTTTCTGTTTCTATCTCTGGAGACAGCTTATCTACTGATGTCTACTATAAGCCTACTGACTCTCACAGCTATCTGGACTATTCCTCTTCTCACCCTGTCTCTTGCAAAAATGCCATCCCCTTCTCGCAATTCCTCCGTCTCCGCCACATCTGCTCTCAGGATGAGGCTTTTCATTCCAGGACGAGGGAGATGTCCTCCTTTTTTAAAGAAAGGGGCTTCCCTTCCTCCACCATCAACCCTGCTCTTAAACGCATCTCCCCCATTTCACGTACATCTGCTCTCACTCCATCCTCCCGTCACCCTACTAGGAACAGGGTTCCCCTGGTCCTCACCTACCACCCCACCAGCCTCCAGGTCCAACATCCAACGGGATCCCACCACTAAGCACATCTTTCTCTCCACCCCCACCTCTGCTTTCCGCAGGGATCGCTCCCTACGCGACTCCCTTGTCCATTTGTCCCCCCCCATCCCTCCCCAATGATCTCCCTCCTGGCACTTATCCTTGTAAGCGGAACAAGTGCTACACATGCCCTTACATTTCCTCCCTTACCACCATTCAGGACCCAAGACAGTCCTTCCAGGTGAGGCAACACTTTACCTGTGAGTCGACTGGGGTGACATACTGCGTCCGGTGCTCCCGATGCGGCCTTCTATGTATTGGCAAGACCCGACGCAGACTGGGAGATTGTTTCACTGAACACCTACGTTCTGTCCGCCAGAGAAAGCAGGACCTCCCAGTGGCCATACATTTTAATTCCACATCCCATTCCCTTTCTGACATGTCTATCCACGGCCTCCTCTACTGTAAAGATGAAGCCGCACTCAGGTTGGAGGAACAACAGCTTATATTCCATCTGGGTAGCCTCCAACCTGATGGCATGAACATCGACTTCTCTAACTTCTGCTAATGCCCCACCTCCCCCTCGTACCCCATCCGTTATTTATTTATATACACACATTCTTTCTCTCTCTCTCTCTCTCCTTTTTCTCCCTCTGTCCCTCTGACTATACCCCTTGCCCATCCTCTGGGTTTTTCCCCCCTCCCCCTTTTCTTTCTCCCTGGGCCTCCTGTCCCATGATCCTCTCGTATCCCTTTTGCCAATCATCTGTCCAGCTCTTGGCTTCATCCCTCCCCCTCCTGTCTTCTCCCATCATTTTGGATCTCCCCTTCCCCCTCCCACTTTCAAATCTTTTACTAGCTCTTCTTTCAGTTAGTCCTGACGAAGGGTCTCGGCCTGAAATATGGACTGTACCTCTTCCTAGAAATGCTGCCTGGCCTGCTGCGTTCACCAGCAACTTTGATGTGTGTTGCTTTATAGAGCAGTTTGTCAATGAGCCTATGAGGGATCAGCTGTACTGGATTGGGTGTTATGTAATGAACCGGAGGTGATTAGGGAGCTTAAGATAAAAGAACCCTTAGGAACCAGTGATCACAATATGATTGTGTTTAACTTGAAATTTGATCGGGACAAAATAAAGTATGATGTAGCATTATTTCTGTGGAGTAAGGGAAATTACAGTGGTATGAGAGAGGAATTGCCAAAGTAAATTGGAAGGAGCTGCTGGCAGGGATGTCAGCAGAGCAGCAATGGCATGTGTTTCTGGGAAAAATAAGGAAGGTGCAGGACATGTGTATTCCAAAAATGAAGAAATACTCAAATGGTAAAATAGTACAACTGCGGCTGACAAAGAAAGTCAAAGCTATTGTAAAAACAAAAGAGAGGGTATACAACAAAGCAAAAATTAGTGGGAAGATAGAGAATTGGGAAGTTTTTAAAAACCTACAGACAGCAACTAAAAAAATCATTAGAAGGGAAAAGATGAAATATGAAAGCAAGCTAGCAAATAATATCAAAGTGGATAGTAAAAGTTTTTTTTAAGTATGTTAAAAATAAAAGAGAATTGAGAGTGGATGTTGAACTGCTAGAAAATGAGGCAGGAGAAATAATAACAGGGGACAAGGAGATGGCTGATGAACTAAATGAGTATTGTGCATCAGTCTTCACTGTGGAAGACACCAGCAGTATGCCTGATGTTGTAGTGTGTGAAGGAAGAGAAGTGGGTGCAGTTACTGTTACAAGAGAGAAGGTGCTCAAAAAGTTGAAAGACCTAAAGGTCCATAAGTCACCTGGACCTGATGAACTGCACCCTGGAGTTCTGAAAGAGGTAGCATTAGAGATTGTGGTGGCATTAGAAATGATCTTTCAAAAATCATTGGACTCTGGCATGGTGCCAGAGGACTGGAAAATTGCAAATGTTACTCCACTCTTTAAGAAAGGAGGAAGGCAGCAAGAAAGGAAATTATAGACCAGTTAGTCTGATGTTGGGAAGATGTTGGAGTCAATTGTTAAGGATGAGATGATGGAGTACTTGGTGACACAGGACAAGATAGGGCAAAGTCAGCACGGTTTCCTTCAGGGAAAATCCTGCTTGCAGAACCTGTTGGAATTCTTTGAGGAGATTACAAGTAGGATAGATAAAGGGGATGCAGTGGATGTTGTATATTTGGACTTTCAGAAGGCCTTTGACAAGGTGCCACACATGAGGCTGATTACCAGGTTAAGAGCCTATGGTATTACAGGAAAGTTACTAACATGGTTAGAGCATTGGTTGGTTGGTGGGAGGCAGCGAGTGGGAATAAAAGGATCCTTTTCTGCTTGGCTGCCAGTGACTAGTGGTGTTCCGCAGGGGTCTGTGTTGGGACCACTTCCTTTTATACTGTATATAAATGATGTAGATGATGGAATAGATGGCTTTGTTGCCAAGTTTGCAGATGATACAAAGATTGGTGGAGGGGCAGGTACTGTTGAGGAAACAGGTAGGATGCAGAAGGATATGACAGATTAGGAGAATGGACAAGAAAGTGACAAATCAAAATAAACTGTTGGAAAATGCATGGTCATGCACTTTGGTAGTAGAAATAATCATGTGGAATATTTTCTAAACAGGAAGAAAATCCAGGAATCTGAGGTGCAGAGGGACTTGGGAGTCCTTGTGCAGAGCACCCTGAAGGTTAACTTGCAGGTAGATTCGGTGGTGAGGAAGGCAAATGCAATGTTAGCATTCATTTCAAGAGGTCTAGAATACAAGAGCAGGGATGTGATGCTGAGGCTCTTTAAGGCACTGGTGAGGCCTCACCTTGAGTACTGTGAACAGTTTTGGGCCCCTCATCATGTTTCCCATGGTGGGAGAGTCTAGGACTAGACGGCACAGCATCAGGATAGAGGGACGCCCTTTCTAAACAGAGATGCGGAGAAATTTCTTTCGGCAAAGGTTGGTGAATTTGTGGAATTTGTTGCCACATGTAGCTGTGGAGTCAACTTACTGTGTGTGTTTAAGGCAGAGATTGGTAGGTTCTTGATTGGACATGGCTTCAAAGTTTATGGGAGGAGGCCAGGAACTGGGGTTGAGGAGGGCATAGGAAAAAAGGATCATCCATGGTTGAATGGCAGAGCAGACTCGATGGGCCAGATGGCCTAATTCTACCCCTATGTCTTATGGTCTATTTTGAGGCTGTGCCCTCTAGTTTTGGGCACCTCCACATCCTCTCCACATCCACCCTATCTAGTCCTTTCAAGATACCACCACCACCACCTCCCCCCACTGTATCCTTCTAAATTCCAGTGAGTACAGGCGCAAAGCTGACAAACACTCCTCATATGTTAATTCCTTCATTCCTGGAATCATCTTTGTGAACTTCCTCTGTACTCTCTCCAATAACAACACATCTTTTTTGAGATATGGGGCCCAAAACTGTTGATAATACTCCAAGTGCAGCCTGACTAGTGTTTTATAAAGCCTCAGCATTATCTCATTGTTTCCCCTTTAAATGAATGCTAACATTGCATTTGCCTTCTTTACCACAGACTCAACCTGTAAATTAACCTTCAGGGAGTCTTGCACAAGGACTCCTAAGTCCCTTTGCACCTCTGATGTTTGAATATTCTCCCCATTTAGATAATAATCTGCACTGTTGTTCCTTTTACCAAAATGCATTATCATACATTTCCCAGCACTGTATTCCATCTGCCACTTTTTTGCCAATTCTTCCAATCTGTCTAAGTCCTCCTGCAATCCCATTGCTTCCTCAGCACTAACTACCCCTCCACCTACCTTCATATCATTTGCAAACTTTGCCACATAGCCATCAATTCCATTATCTAAATAACTGACAAACAATGTGCAAAGCAGTGGACCCAATACTGACATAAGAACAGAAAAAAATAAGAAATAGGAGCAGGTGTCGGCCATCTGGCACATTGAGCCTGCTCTGCCATTCAATTAGATATGGCCATGGACACATCTCACCTACCAGCCTTTTCCCCATAACCCATAATTCTCCTACTATGCAAAAATCTATCCAAACTTCTCTTAAATATTTTTCCTGAGGAAGCCTCCACTGCTTCATTGGGCAGAGAATTCCACGGATTCACCACTCTCTGGAAAAAGCAGTTTCTCCTTATCCGCGTCCTAAATCTACTGCCCTAAATCTTGAGGCTCTGTCCCCTAGATCTAGTCTTACCTATCAGTGGAAACAACTTCTCTATCTATCTATCTATCTATCTATCCCTTTTCATAATTTTATATGTTTGTATAAGATCTCCTCTCATTCTTCTGAATCCCAGCGAGTACCGTCTTTTTCAAGATCTCCTGCCCCCACTCCCCCCCCCCGTATCCTTCTAAGTTCCAGTGAGTACTCAATCTCCACTGATAGTCTAACCCTCTCATCTCTGGATTCAACCTGGTGATGAAGGGGTTAGACTATGAGGAGAAACTGAGAAACACGAAACCCCTGAGGAATACCACTATTTTGTGGCTGAACAGAAAAGGCCTTCTTTATTCCCACTCACTGCCTCCTGCCTGTCAGCCATTCCTCTATCTATGACTCTATCTTTCCTGTAATACAATTGGATTTTATCCTGTTAAGCAGCCTCATGTATGGCACCTTATCAAATGCCTTCTGAAAATCCAAGTAAATGACATCCACTATGTCTCCTTTGTCCACCCTGCTTGTTACTTCTTTCTCCCTTCAAGAGTGGAGTGACATTTATAATTTTCCAGTCCTCTGGAGCCATGCCAAAATCGTGATTCTTGAAAGATCATGACCAATGCATCTGCTTTCTCTCTTCAGCAACCTCTCTCAGGGTTCTGGAATGTAGTCCATCTGGTCCAGGAGACTTACTCTGCCACTTGAGAACTACTTCTTCTGTGGGAAATATCTACCCTGCACATTGTGAACTATTCCCAGAAGGTTCAGCCATCTCTTCTCTGCCGTCATCCCCGCCAGTATCCCTCTCCAATCCACCTGAGAAAACTCCTCTCTCATGCCTCTGTAATTCCCTTTATTCCATTGTGACACTGGTACACGTGAGTTATACTTCTCCCTCTCAAACTGCAGTATGAAGGTGCAAGACCACAATGAGGTAGATTGTATAATCAAGGCCCCATTCAATGGCATAATAACTGTCCTTGAGTGTTCTGGTACGTGCTCTTCTCTCTTCTGCCCAGTAGGAGGGGAGTGAAGTGAGAATATCTGAGATGGCGGGGCATTTGATTGTACAGGTTGTTTCACAAAGTCAGCTATAAGTGAAGACAGTCCATGGAGGTGAGGTTGGCTTCCGTGATACGCTGAGCTACGTCCACAACTCTCTTGCCCTTTCTTGTAATCGTGTGAGCAGTTGCCATATCAAACCCTGATGCATCTGGATAAGTTGCCTTCCATTTTGCATTGATAAAAATTAGTCAGGGTCAATGGGGACATGCTGAATGTCCTTGGCCTCCTGAAGAAGTACAGGAACTGCTGAAACATGACTTTGTACCCTATGTCAAAATCAAAATCAGGTTTCATGTCACTGTCATATGTCATGAAATTTTGTTGCCACCTTCGGAGAATTACCGTTTGTACTCTGAGGTGTTTTACAACACCCTGCTGGGCCCTGCAAGTCTCGCTTTAGTCTAATGCAACATTTAATGCTTGTCTGAGTAAAGTTCCAACTGCTATTCTCTTTCTTTTCAAATCTTTTTATTGAATTAGTACACAAAAGGTGAAACATATAAAAACTAATACACTGTTGTGATATAAATTTACAAGAGATATTAATACATAAAAAAAGTAGAAACCGTGCAGTTTAGTTGTAAAATAACTAGGTAATGTAATAGTATACTAATTTTCCAAACATATCAATGAGGAGAAGAAAAAAACCCCCAAAAAACCCACCGTGCAACTAATGTAAAAAGCACAGCAAAGCAATGGGCTAACTAGGTACCAAGTAGAGTTAAACAACTTAAACAATCACGTTCTGACCTGACCTCCATTAAAAACAGTTAAAAAGCAAGAAGGGAATGTAAATATGGCCAGAGAAAGAAAAAAAAAATACATTAAATGAAAATGTTGAATAAAAGATCTCCAAGTCTGTTCAAATTTAACTGAAGTATCATAAAGATTACTTCTGATTTTTTCCAAATTTAAACATAGTATCATTTGAGAAAACCAAAAAAACGTAGTTGGGGCATTAATCTTCTCCCAATGTTGTGAAATACATCTTTTCGCCACTAAAGTAAGAAATGCAATCATTCTACGGGCTGAAGGGGAAAGATTACTGGAAGTTTTAGGTAATCCAAAGATAGCAGTAATAGGATGAGGAGAAATATCCGTATTCAATACCTTTGAGATAATATTAAAAATATCTTTCCAAAAAGTTTCCAGAGTAGGACAGGCCCAAAACATATGAGTTAAGGAAGCTATCTCTCCATGACATCTGTCACGCAAAGAGTTAATATGAGAATAAAAACGAGCTAATTTATCTTTAGATGTATGTGCTCGATGAACAACTTTAAATTGAATTAGGGAATGTTTGGAACAGATAGAGGAAGTATTGACTAGTTGTAAAATATGCGCACAGTCATCTGCCAAAATAGTAAAGCCCAATTCCTTTTCCCAATCGGACCTAATCTTGTCGAATGGAGCTATCCTAAGTTTCATGATAGTATTATAAATAATAGCCGTTACACTTTTCTAATATGGGTTAGGGTTAATTATAGTATCTAAAATATATGTAGGAGGTAACGCCGGAAAGGAAGAAAGTATAGTACTTAGGTGCTATTCTCTGGCTGGCTCATTTCCCGAGTTAATTTAGATTCTGTTGTAATCTTAGATAACCTTCACTGTTCAGTATACTGCAAAGTGCAGTGAGATCTGTGACATGTTTTCAGGCTGGATGCAGAGAGAATGTTTCCCACTGATGGGATGACAGTTAGGACGGAATGATGGGGGTGCAAAGTCAAACTTGGGGTTCGCTCATAGAACTAGAAGTAAAGTGAGATCTCTTCACCCAGACATGGGCAACCACCTAGTGAACTGTGGAAGCTCATCTGGCAGGATTGTTCAAAAATGATCTCCCCTCTAAGGGAATAAAGGGATATGGGAATAGAACAGTAACATGGTCCTGAGGTCAATGAGCAACTGACCTCAATGAATACTAATACAGGTTTGAAGATCTACCCCTGCTCCTCTTCCTTGTCTTATGTTCTAATGTTTATGTATTTGGGAGCCATCCCACCTACTCCTCATCCAGAGCAAGAACACAGATATCCTCCCACTCCCTCCCCATTCCATCTGCTCCCTCCCCATCCCATTCACTCCCTTCCCATTCCATCTGCTCCCTCCCCATTCCATCCACTCCCTCCCCGTCCCATCCACTCCCTCCCCATTCCATCTGCTCCCTCCCTGTCCCATCCACTCCCTCCCCATTCCATCTGCTCCCTCCCCATTCCATCCACTCCCTCCACATCCCATCCACTCCCTCCCCATTCCACCCACTCCCTCCCCTTTCCATCTGCTCCCTCCCCATTCCATCCATTCCCTTCCATTTCCATCCAATCCCTCCCCATTCCATCTGCTCCCTCCCCATTCCATCTGCTCCCTCCCCGTCCCATCCACTCCCTCCCCTTTCCATCTGCTCCCTCCCCATTCCATCCACTCCCTCCCCATTCCATCTGCTCCCTCCCCATTCCACCCACTCCCTCCCCTTTCCATCTGCTCCCTCCCCATTCCATCCATTCCCTTCCATTTCCATCCAATCCCTCCCTATTCCATCTGCTCCCTCCCCATTCCATCTGCTCCCTCCCCGTCCCATCCACTCCCTCCACATCCCATCCACTCCCTCCCCATTCCACCCACTCCCTCCCCTTTCCATCTGCTCCCTCCCCATTCCATCCATTCCCTTCCATTTCCATCCAATCCCTCCCCATTCCATCTGCTCCCTCCCCATTCCATCCATTCCCTTCCCATTCCATCCACTCTCTCCCCGGCCCATCCACTCTCTCCCTGACTAATCCAGTCCCTCCCCTTTCCCTGACTCATCCACTCACTCCCCTCTCGCCAGCCCATCCACATTCTCCCCTCTTCCCGGCCCATCCACATTCTCCCCTCTTCCCGGCCCATCCACATTCTCCCCTCTGCCCGCCCATCCACTCTCTCCCCTCTCCCCGGCCCATCCACATTCTCCCATTACCCCGGCCTATCTACATTCTCCCATCGCCCCGGCCTATCCACTCTCTCCCCAATCCCCGACCCATCCAGTCTCTTCCCTCTCCCCAGCCTATCCAGTCTCACACCTCTCCCCGGCCCATCCACTCTCTCCCCTCTCCCGGCTCATCCACTCTCTCCCCTCTCCCAGGCCCATTCACATTCTTCCCTCTCCCCGGCCCATCCACATTCTCTCCTTTCCACGGCCTATCCACTCTCTCTCCTCTCCCCGGCCCATCCACATTCTCCCCTCTCCACAGTTCATCCACTCTCAACCCTCTCCCCGGACCATCCTCTCTCTCCCCTCTCCCCAGCCTATCCACATTTACACCTCTCCCCGTCCCATCCACTCTCTCCCATCTCTCCGGCCCTTCCACTCTCACCCCTCTCCAAGGCTCATCCACATTCTCCCCTCTCCCCAGCATGTCCACTCTCTCCCCTCTCCCCATCTCATCCACATTCTCGCCTCTCCCGGGCTCATTCACTCTCTTCCCTCTCCGCGGCCTATCCACATTTTCCCCTCTCCACGGTCCATCCACTCTCACTCCTCTCCCAGGCCCATCCACTCTCTCCCCTCTCCCTGGCTCATCCACTCTCTCCCCTCTCCACGGCCCATCCATTCTCGCCCTTCTCCCCGGCTTATCCACATTCTCCCCTCTCCACGGCCCATCCACTCTCACTCCTCTCCCAGGCCCATCCACTCTCTCCCCTCTCCCTGGCTCA